>NC_141700.1:292823201-294023201 GCF_964263255.1 Lissotriton vulgaris | reverse complement strand
AAACGCCCCCTGGTTCAACGATGAGCTTAAGAAATCCAAGAAACTCTGTCGCTCCCTCGAGAAGGCCTGGAAAAAAGACCCAAACACCAGCACCAGGGACGCCTTCAAAAACGCCACCCGCATACACCACCAACTGATCCGGACAGCCAAGAAAGCCGCATTCAAAGACAGACTAGACAACAACGCCCACAACAGCAAGGAATTATTCAACATCGTCAAAGAGTTCACCAACCCCACTGCCAACTCCAACGACATCACTTCCTCTCAAACCCTTTGCGACTCCCTAGCCTCGTTCTTCCACGACAAAATAGCAGACATCCACAACAGCTTCAACAACCAACCCGAAGACCAACCCACCCAACCTTCTGCCGAACCTTCACCCCCCTTGAACATCCTTAATGACTGGAACCCAATCTCCACTGAGGACACCATCCGCCTGATGAACTCCATCCACTCAGGATCCCCCACAGACCCATGCCCTCACCACATCTTCAACAAAGCGGACTCCATCATAGCACCACACCTCCGAGACGTCATCAACTGCTCCCTCAACTCCGCCACCTTCCCGGAAAGTTGGAAACACGCCGAACTCAGCGCCCTTCTAAAAAAAAAACACAGCTGACCCCACCGAACTCAAAAACTACCGCCCCATCATGCTCCTTCCATTCCCAGCCAAAGTCATCGAGAAAGCAATCAACAACCAGCTCGCCGCCTTCCTCGAAACCAACAATTCCCTCGACTCCTCACAGTCCGGCTTCCGAGCCAAACACAGCACTGAGACCGCACTCATCGCAGCAACAGACGACATTCGAACACTACTGGACAATGGAGAAACAGTCGCCCTCATCCTCCTCGACCTCTCCGCAGCTTCCGACACAGTCTGTTATAGTACCCTGTTACAACGCCTCAGAAACATCGGAATCCAAGGAAAAGCTCTGGAATGGATCACTTTGTTCCTTGCCGGAAGAACTCAGAGAGTCCGCCTCCCACCGTTCAAGTCAGAGGCCTCTGAAGTCATCTGTGGCGTGCCACAAGGATCCTCACTCAGCCCCACCCTCTTCAACGTATACATGAGCCCCCTCGCGACCATCGCACGCCAACACAACCTCAACATCATCTCCTACGCTGACGACACTCAACTGATCCTCTCACTCACCAATGACCCTAACACCGCCAAAACCAACCTACATCAAGGAATGAAAGAAGTAGCAGAGTGGATGAAGCTCAGCCGTCTGAAACTGAACTCAGACAAAACAGAAGTCCTTATCTTAGGTACCTCCCCCTCCGCATGGGACGACTCTTGGTGGCCAGCGGCCCTTGGAAAGGCACCCATCCCGACGGACCACGCACGGAACCTGGGCGTCATCCTGGACTCCTCACTCTCGATGACCAGACAAGTCAACGCGGTTTCATCATCTTGCTTCAACATTCTTCGCATGCTCAAAAAAACATTTCGCTGGATCCCCACCGAAACTAGAAAAACGGTCACCCACACGCTGGTTACAAGCCGCCTGGACTACGGAAACACCCTATACGCCGGTACCACCGCAAAACTTCAGAAAAAACTCCAACGCATCCAGAATGCATCAGCCAGACTTATACTAGACATCCCGCGTAAAGATCACATTTCTAATCACCTGAAAGACCTCAATTGGCTCCCTGTCAATAAGAGGATAACATTCCGCCTCCTCACCCACACACACAAAGCACTTTACGAACTTGGACCCGAATGCCTCAACGCGCGAGTCTCCTTCTACAACCCCTCACGCCAGCTACGCTCTTCCAACCAAGCCCTTGCTGCTGTTCCACGCATCAACAAAACCACCATGGGAGGAAGATCCTTCTCCTACCTGGCGGCTAAAACCTGGAATTCACTCCCCATTCACCTCCGCCTCACTCAAAACCACCTAGCATTCAGAAAGCAACTTAAAACCTGGATATTCGACAAGTAATTCCCCTCCCTCCTCAAGCGCCTTGAGACCCTCCGGGTATGTAGCGCGCTATACAAATTAATTGACTTGACTTGACTTGAAAAACATAAGTTACTAACTGGTACCATGCAGTTTGCAAGCAGCTCTTTGATGACAGTTTATAGGTCCCTCTGCTAGATTACGATTGTCACTTGTGAAGTTCACAGTAATAAAGGAATCTCTGTGACAAAAGCAGTAACCACGAACCTATGCACACAAAATACTGCGTTTTAAAATGCATGTTACACGTTCTTTGCAGTAGGCACATTAACCCTCTGTGCTACATTAGTTAAGTCAAAACTGCCACCAAACAAAACTCTCCTCACGCTCCAACAGGTACATTAATCACTGGCATGATCTTGACACTTTTATTGTTGCTGAAAAGCTGCTAATTATACAAGAAACTTTTCTGTGCTTTTAAAACTGTTGCCTACAGACCCCCAGGGAATGTGTCACAGACCCCTGGGGGTCCGCGGACCACAGTTTGGAAAACACTGATCTAGTTAATTCTATGTGTGGTCGTCCCATGAATTCCAACTTTGGTTGTTCATTTACACTATACCTGTTTACAGACCAATAGGGCAATCAAGCAATAATGTTAGGGCTGGGCAGACAGGTCAGCGTGCAGGCCTTTTCTGGCTGTGTGTGGGCCTGTTTTATGGTGTGGTGGGCTAGTTTTGCTTTGGAGTTTCCTGAAATTACCAGCAATTTCAAATCCATGCAGGCTTCCATACCTTGCAAAACACTTACACAACATGTGTTTACAAGTTTAAACCTGACCCATTTTGCAAACATGGGCCTCTGTTTAGCTAGCAGATTCACTAATGGGAGCCACTTTTATTTTGGTGCCCGGGCCTATTTTCTGACCCAGTCCAACCCAGCTTGTATATTCTGACTTACTGCAACCCGAACATGAGTTCTGAATGGTTGTACAGCATTACAACGTGGGCTTGTACCCCGCATGCCATTACAACGCAGTTTTTACAACGCAAGTCGTTACAACGACTTGCGTTGGGGGGCGCTGTATAGTGGAATAGTTTAATTTTCTATTCCAACTCCAGCCCACGTTGATAGTAGGGAAGGTGTTGGATAGAAAATTAACCCCTTGGATGCTGATGACGGAACCGCTCCGTCATCAGCTGCGGGTGCGCTGTGCTGTTGACGGAGCGGTTCCGTCATGGCCCGCTCGGCGCGCCTGCGCGGCGCGAATTTCGCGCCTACGCTTGATGTTCTATTGAGCGGGGCGGGCCATGACGGAACCGCTCCGTCATAAGCACAGCGCAACCGACGCTGGTGACAGAGCGGTTCCGTCACCAGCATGCGGCCGCCGGTTGCCCGCCCTGCCCCCTTAGCACTGCGGCGGAATAGCCGCCGCAGTGAAGGGGTTAAACTATTCCCTATCCTACAGCGCCCTCCAGTGCAAGTCGTTGTATTGACTTGCGTTGTAATAGCAGCGTTGTAATAGAAGTGCGGGGTAATGCCGGCGTTGTTATGGATGTTTCCCGTTCTGAACGCCAGGCTCTACTCGACCAAGATGTAACATACATAGTTTGGCATTTTAAATGAGTGTAAATGGCGCCTTTCATAATGTGCTGCCTGTCCCCTAGCGGGGAGTCCTGTTGCAGAATGTACTGTGCTTCTTGACTTTAATAAAGGGTAGTAATTCGGTTTCAGAAACTCTTAGTACACCAGTTCTGTGAAATGAGGGAGGCGCCGATTCTGTGCACCGGCTAACAACGATATAAAGTATTTATACAGCTATCAAGAGACGTGCTCCAGTTCTCTCTGCTGCGAAAACAGCATCTTGAATGTCTGACGGTGCTAACAATGATTATTTTGTGTGTATTTAATCCACGTCTTATGTCATGTTTCTATTATGTACGACTCCTCATAATCAAATAGATAAAATTGCGAAAACTCTAGCCCTGTTAGCTGCTAGATCTAAGTGCTCTGATACATTCTCTAAGTGAAGCAATAAGTACGTGTTTTATCTCTAATATTAGCAACTTTGATTTGAATTTGAAATGTTATTAGGTGTTTACCTAGGTTCACAAGGGAAATTGCAACAGTGGTGGAATGTGCTGAGCTTAATAGGGTCTGCTGAAGTAATGGTTGAGGCTTATCTCTGCCTAGTAATTTTGAGACTCTAAAAGGCTTTTTTTTTCTTTTTGCTGGCAAAATATTTTTCTAGATTTCTACCAACAGATGGTGGTGGTGGGGGCAGCGTGCGTGTGTGTGTGCGTGCGTACGTGTGTGTGTTTTACTGGTGCGTGGACCTGCACATGAGTCTGTATGTATGTTTTTATACAAGTAAAATACTCCTATATAAACACCTCACGTTCTTTATGGGAGAAATAACATATGTATTTAATTGTGATTTCTTTGCAATACAAGTTTTTTTGGGTGCATCAACACAGCGCGCTGACACACAGGGGCAGATTTACAAGCCCCTTGCGCCTCATTTACGCCGCCGTTGCGTCACTTTTGTGGTGCAGCGGCGATGCAAATCCTGCTCCCTGGTGCAGGGGTACTTACAATGTGACGCATCTGGGAGATGCGTCACGTTGTAATGCCCTGCGCCACATGTAGGCGTTCCTGTGCAGGGGGGGCGTTCCCGCACAGAAACGCCTCCTAAAAGTGGCTGAGTGAAATCTACAAGATTTCACTCTGTCACTTTTATGCCCATGCTGCGTCAAAACCCTGCGCCTGAAGCAGGTGTAAGGATTGGCGCAGCATTAACTAGATAGGGCCCCCAGAGCATTGCTGGAGCTGCGTCACGCTTGCGACGCAACTCCAGCAATGCGCCACTTTTACGGCACAGATGCGTCACACATCTGTGCCGTTTTTGCACCATGGTGCGCCGCATTGTAAATGCGGCGCATTCATGATGGCGGAGTTGTGGCGCACAATAACTGGCGCATCCCTGCTGATTTGCAGGGATGCGCCAGATAGTATGCCCAGGTGTGTGTATGTGTGTGTGTATAAGAGACTGTGCGCACACATCTCTGTGTGTTAAGACCTAAAGCAAAGGTGCTGGGACTTAGATAACTTGCCTGGGGACTCACATTTTAGTAACTGTTCTTGATACATTGTTGGCATCATTAACAAATAAGTTTGTGCACGAGAGTTTAATTTATATGCGCAAAAAGCAGTGAAATTACTCATGCTGATACAAAGAATTAGATCTGGGAAATTAAGTGCATGGCTGCTGGTCGATTGCTGGAGCAGCGGCTTTTAAAGGCATGTTTAGATTATTTGAAGCCAGTCTCAGGCATTATGGTCCGACTGAATACCTAATGGGGATCAGTGTGATGATTGCCTGACACAGGTTTATATATGTATTTTTTAACATCAGTATGAGTGCGGTCCAAAATGCTTTAGTTTATTCTTGTGGAAAAGTTACCTTGAGACGATTGTGGAGGAGCCCTGCTGCCCGTGACTTCCTGGTGGCGGATTGAAAAGACTGACTCCACGCCTTGCCGCACCCGCTGCGCGGGTGCCGCTTCGTTCTTTGAAGTGGTGCAGATCATCGTCGTGGGACAGCTGCTGTGTGGGAGGGTGAGAAGGGCTGCGAGCGGGCTGCCTAGAACGCCGCAGGGACTCAAACTACCAGGAGTCCCTGCGTGACCTACAACACCTGGTCCGCGTTTGCCGCTCAGCCCCGCCCCCTACTCACCGCACAGAGAAAAGTGCTCTGCTCTCTCCCCTCTGTGGGAAAAGTTACCTTGAGACGATTGTGGAGGAGTCCTGCTGCCCGTGACTTCCTGGTGGCGGATTGAAAAGACTGACTCCACGCCTTGCCGCACCCGCTGCGCGGGTGCCGCTTCGTTCTTTGAAGTGGTGCAGATCATCGTCGTGGGACAGCTGCTGTGTGGGAGGGTGAGAAGGGCTGCGAGCGGGCTGCCTAGAACGCCGCAGGGACTCAAACTACCAGGAGTCCCTGCGTGACCTACAACACCTGGTCCGCGTTTGCCGCTCAGCCCCGCCCCCTACTCACCGCACAGAGAAAAGTGCTCTGCTCTCTCCCCTCTGTGGGAAAAGTTACCTTGAGACGATTGTGGAGGAGTCCTGCTGCCCGTGACTTCCTGGTGGCGGATTGAAAAGACTGACTCCACGCCTTGCCGCACCCGCTGCGCGGGTGCCGCTTCGTTCTTTGAAGTGGTGCAGATCATCGTCGTGGGACAGCTGCTGTGTGGGAGGGTGAGAAGGGCTGCGAGCAGGCTGCCTAGAACGCCGCAGGGACTCAAACTACCAGGAGTCCCTGCGTGACCTACAACACCTGGTCCGCGTTTGCCGCTCAGCCCCGCCCCCTACTCACCGCACAGAGAAAAGTGCTCTGCTCTCTCCCCTCTGTGGGAAAAGTTACCTTGAGACGATTGTGGAGGAGCCCTGCTGCCCGTGACTTCCTGGTGGCGGATTGAAAAGACTGACTCCACGCCTTGCCGCACCCGCTGCGCGGGTGCCGCTTCGTTCTTTGAAGTGGTGCAGATCATCGTCGTGAGACAGCTGCTGTGTGGGAGGGTGAGAAGGGCTGCGAGCGGGCTGCCTAGAACGCCGCAGGGACTCAAACTACCAGGAGTCCCTGCGTGACCTACAACACCTGGTCCGCGTTTGCCGCTCAGCCCCGCCCCCTACTCACCGCGTGCACTTTATAACTGACAACGTTCCCCGCGCTGCGGGAGCGCGCGGGAGCGCCCGGGGCTAAGCCCGGGCCAAGGGCGGGCCCGTTTTAGCCCGTTCTAGACTGTGAGAGACTGGACTGGGCCACCCCCCTTTCCCCTGTCCTGCAAATCCATCCTGCGGTAAGGCGATATACCTATATATTTCTTGTATCTGGGCTACTATTGCTATATTCGCCATCAGGGCACTGTTGCTCACACTCGACTGATCATCATGTCGAGGCAAAAAACACCAGCCACCCCGGCAAACACAATGGACAATTATCTGGTCCAGGTAGTGGCGAAAATAAACAATGATCGGAGGTCCTCCCTGGGACTTAAGGATTCGCTACCTTGTGCCCAAATTAATCAATCAGGGGTATTCCAGTCTGCCAGTGATGAAATTATTACCGCCGACCCGATTGAGGACCCTAATGATTACTCCACAATAAATGTATCCATGGCTTCCATTGTCCAACAACCCGATCCTCTTGTAGATCTAATTATCTTAGAAGAGCCAAATAAATCTGATGCAACTGTGGAGCTAGACCCAGAGAGCAATACCCCTCCCACTCCTGTCCCTGCACCAAGAGCTAAAAAAGGGATTACCAAGGCACCACCTAGAAGAGGTGGCCTACGCTCTTGTAAGAATAAACCTGTAACTCCACCTAGAAGAACAAAGAAAAGGGTGGAAGAAGGGATAAGGGAGGAAGAGTACGAAAGTGTAGACGGGGAGGATACCCTCTTAAATAAGCTCATGGGCATACTAGAGTCCAAATTATCATGGTTAATGAAACCCCTCATATCAAAAGTAGACCAACTAGCTAACAAAGTTAATAAGCTAGAGACCCTCCTAAGGAAAACCAATGAGGGGGTGGGGGAAATATCAAATTTAATAACAACCAAATTTGAACACATAGAGGCTGCAGGGAAAACACTCGGGGGAAATATGAATGCAGACCCGCAAGCAACATCTGAGCAAGTCCAACAAGCTAGCTCTAGGCACGGTGACACCCCTGACACGGCTTTAACTTTAGATCCAGTACAAGCAGTAGACAACACTACCTCTGAGATCCTCAATCTAGAAACCAGCCCAGTTGAACTAATTGTCGAAGCCTCCCCCTTGATCCTAGTACTTGCAAACACACCACCGTTGAAAACAGGTCAGATTGAGTCTTCGGATTCCCTAAGAAATAAGGCTCTACAGTGGCTTAGTAACAACATGCACATATCTCCCTGGGGCAAGGAAAAGCTATCTGATGATCTGCTCACAGCAAGAAGGGTTAAGTGGAGAGGCACTAAGGCAAAGAAATTTCAAGGGGACTGTGTGGTTTTGAATTTCAAGGGCCCTGAAGTATTGCCAGATGACCTACGGAACATCTTCCCTCCACAACATAGAACCGCAGAAATAATACCACTGACACTTGATTTCTTCTATAGTAGAAGAGGTCTAGTAGCTAAACCTAGCATATTAAGAACAAAGTGGACAGTTGTGGGAAATAGAAGGGCTAGGACTAATCCATTATGCGAGTGGGGGTTAAACTTGGATAACCACTATTCCGCGTTATCCGACCTAAACGATTGTGATTGACTCGTATGTGCTTCTCCTGTCCCTCCTGAAATCCAGCAGCACAAAGGCCATGTTAAGACTCCTATTTTAGATGAGTCTCCATTAGATAAATTGACCCTGGTCCCTAATGTATCCTTCACTTCCGTCCCAGAGGAACCAAATAGAGTTCTGATGGAACAAACAAGAGCACTAGAGGTAATTGAGAAGTCACCAACACTGAGTGGAGCCTTAGCCCGAGGCATAGAACTTGTAGAAGCAATAAATATTCCTGATATTGACCAGATACACCATCAAATGGTTATACCGCCACTATCTATTATCTCATGGAATATAGCTGGCATCGCAAATAAGATAAATATCCCAGATTGGGTTGACTTTATCGACCATTACGATATTGTTATCCTGCAAGAAACTTGGTCGTCCACACCAATTTTCCGGCAAGGTTATTTGAACTTTTACGTTCCAGCCATAAGAAATCGAGTGGGTCGTCCCTCTGGGGGCCTGTTAATTTGGGTACGCCAAGCTTTGAATTGCTCGGTTAAGCAAAGGTCTATACCCTCTAATGATATTCTAGCACTTGACATTAACTGGCAAAATGGCCAACAACTTGCCCTGTTTAACCTCTATTCCAGGGGAGTTGGTAGGGGCAAACCCTCAGAGACCTTAACGACCCTTGAGCACCATATTGAAATGCTACCAGTGCCTCCTCACATAATAATAGGCAGGGATTTTAACACCACCTTTGAACCCTTGGGCGAAGAGGATAGGATCCTGGCCGAAGATGAGGATGCCAAGTGGAGAATTCCTCAATTAGACATCCCAGTAATCAGAAAATGGAGCACAGTAGCAATCCAGTTGAAAAGTTTTTGTCTTTCTAGAGGGCTTAGAGCAGTCAATGGACGGGCACCGTCAGATGTAATGGGGAAAAATACATTTGATAATGGCCGAGCTGCCAGCAGAATAGATTATATACTCCTGGGTGTAAGGGCCTGGGATAAATTGGTAGATATGGAAGTGAAGGACAAGATAGAAAGTGACCACAATCCTTTGTGCCTGACACTCCATCCCTACCATGAAGTGCCCGATCATCCAAGAGGGGACCAAATGGTGACGCAAGATCTTGTAAGTTCAAATAACCTCCGCCACTTGAAGTGGAGCATGCTCCTAGAAGATATTGCCAAAATAGAGACCTTAAAGGAATTAGTGGTGGACGAAGTCTCTAAGATTAAGTCCCATTATGGAATGATTGACTTCACAGATTACATGATGGCTGCCCACGAGAAACTGTTTTCCAAAATTCAAAGTTTCTTTGTTAAAGCAGTAGTCTCAAACAAAAAGAAAAAGGCCCAAGAGATTAAAGGGTGGTATGACAAGAGTTGCAGGGTAGCACGAGATAATCTTAGCCTGGAACTAAGATCAGGAAGTGCAGAAGCAGTAAGGCTGGCGAGAAACCAGTATAGGCAGGCTCAAAAATTGGCAAAGAAGCGTTGGGATGAGGATTGCTGGCGCGAACTCAAGGAGGCATGTGCCTCCAAGGACTCAAAGCGCTTCTGGGCCACAGTAAAATGGGCAAAGGGTGGCGTAGCACTCCAGCCTACGAACCATGTCCCGATAAGCAATTGGGTAGAATACTTCCAACCACAGTATGCCCGTAATTCCATGGTTAACAATGATTGTCCTCCTCCACAAGTTTACTATAAATCTCCAATATTCATTGAAAAGGATGTGAGTATTGTATTGGATTGTGTAGCAGGGGGTAAAGCTCCAGGCATGGATGGAATTCCGGCTGATATATTTTTATCGGATCGGAAGTCCTGGTGTAGCTATTTTGCAATGCTGGCTAATGCGGTGGCAATGGGAGGGAAAGTGCCTGCTTCATGGAAGGGAGCTGAAATCATCCCCATATATAAGAAAGGTGATAGAACCCTGGCTAAAAACTACAGACCCATTAGTTTGATTGATACAGCGCAAAAACTAATGGGCCGATTAGTCCAAAATAAACTGCAGCAATGGATCAACGAAAAAAATATTTTGTCATCTTACCAAGCGGGGTTTCGCCCCCTAACTAGCAGCATTGGTCAAGTCCTCCACTTTTTAACCATCTATTGGAGAAATGTTACTCTAAAGAAGGGGACATTGTATGCAGTCTTTGTGGACCTAAAGGCCGCATTCGACTTGGTCCCCAGAGAAAAACTCTGGCAGACCTTGGCGGATGTAGGCTTAAGCCAGGAACTGCTCACACTCCTTGTTCGCCTACACGAAAATAATTTTGCTAGAATAAGATGGGGCAAGCAAGGAGAAGTGACTGATCCCTTTCCGGTAGAACGTGGGGTGAGACAAGGGTGTGTCCTAGCGCCAACCCTCTTCTCTATTTATATAAATGGTATCGTTGAACACCTAGAGAAGATTGCTAGTGACGCCCCAGTAATTGCTGGCTCTCGTGTACCTGTCCTCATGTTTGCGGACGATACACTCTTACTTTCCCGTACCCCCAGTGGGCTCCAAAAAGTGGTTGATGCCTTTGGTGTATTTTGTGACGGGAGGGGCCTTGAATTGAATACCACCAAAACAAAATTCATGTGCCTCAACCAGCAGTCCACCTTCAAAGGCGTAATAAAATACAAAGGTACACCCCTAGAAAGAGTGGACTCTTTCTCTTACCTAGGCATCACTTTACAAGAAAACATGAGTTGGAAACTACATATAACCACAACTTTATTAAAGTTTAGGCAGCTAGCAGGCGCAATCACCCTAAAACACCGCACCTCGCTGACAAAGCCAGTAAACTGTGTGTTGGAAATTTATTCTATGAAAGTCCTGGGGGCTTGTTTATATGGCTCGGAACTATGGGGGTTTTCTAATTTGAGAGAACTGGGCCGAGCAGAAAACAGGTTTTTACGAGAGATTGTGATGGTCCCACAAAGCACGCCCACAATCCCACTAAAAATGGATCTGGGAAGAAAAGGCATAGAGGACATAGCGAGGCTACGCCCTCTACTATATTGGAGACGGATCATGGTGACCCCAGAACTAAGCCACTATGCGGCGGCATTGACGGACGTCATTAAATTCGACCGCTTCCATAGTATTCCATGGCTAAGGGAGCTCCGGGGACTCCTTAAAAAATTGAAATTGGACCATCTATGGGACACCAAAGACGTATCTTGCTTTCCTACGAAGGCAAAGCTGAAAGTCTTATATTGGGAAATGGTATATTTTACAATGTTTAGTGACAGTACAAGTCCAAATTTAACATCTCGCTTCTTAAATATAAAAATGTACCCTTCTTGCGAATCTTTCTGGGACATCATTGAAAAGCCTCATGACAGGAAACTTTATTTTCAATTTCGCATAGGTACACTTCCGGTGAACGCGTTTAAGAAGCATTGGTCCCCAGCATGGGATGAACATTGCCACCATTGTAATGAACTAACTGAGCACATTTCCCATCTCTTATTCTGTTGCCCACTGTACTCGTCCCCAAGACGTAAATGGTTGAAACCTGTGTGCTCAAATTTGGGAACCCGCAGCCAATCTGAAGCCCTTAGGATACTTGAAACAGATTGTTCCATATTGCTTGTGGTTGGGGTAGCAAAATTTTTGGCTTGGTCATGGTTAATTCGTACCCGATCATTAATGGCAATTGCACCGTAATGAAGTTATGCATACTCTTAATTTTGCATTTTGCCATATGGGTTATTGTTTTCATTTTATAGAAAAACTACCTTTTAAGAAGTGTGATAACTTGATGTAATTTGATGTTTTTATCATGTATTTATTCGACATCTCATGTTTAATATGTATTTTTAGAAAGTATTTTTTACATGTAGTATTTATTGTATTAGGGTTAGGTGAATGCTTTTATGACAAATGTCGAATAAAGCTTTAAAACAACTTGTTCACAGTATCCACTATGACTGATAAAAAACCTCAACAATGTGTGTCTAGAGGGGACTAGAGCACTGACCTCATGCTGAGGTGCAGTTGCCTGTCACAGGGAGTCCCTGAGAATTGTAGTGTTGTCACTCAAGATTTGCATCAGGTTGTCGCATAGTTTTTGTGAGAGTGCCACATTTGGTACACTAGTCAGAAACATGTTTACTGGTAGCCAGAAGAGTTTTAATGCCTTCAACAACGCGTTGGTGCAAGTATCACTTTTTGCTCTGCATATAGCTAAGTTGTAGCCTTCATTGTGAAAGTGGCATGCAGATCTGTCAGAAGCCACTTGCAGTGGCTTTAAAAAGTTCTCTATCTACATTTAAAGAGCAAAACATCTTGCAAGCACCCAGAACCATGTGTTGCGCCTTTCTTTGGATGGTTTGTCCTTCTTTTTCAACCTTGTCCACTACAGTAGTAGTGATCAGGAGCTGCAGTTTCAGGATGGCCAGGGTTCTTCAGGGGTGGGTAAGCTCTTATATTTAAAGGCATAAAGGAAGTCATCCTCTTGTTCGATTCTTGACTAAGGAACCTGAAGAAATAGGAGATGTTTCGTCCTTTTTATGGTCAATATGTTCTGTGTGATGAGGTTCCTATCTAACCTATAACGAGCTTGCCCCCTGATGATATACAGTTTAAGGATTTAATGGGGACATCAATTTGAGGCGCATATAAGTTTTTAACACACATGTACGTTTGTAAAACATATGTACATTTTTTAATATTGTGAGTAGCTCAGATTGTCTATGCTTCCTACAATTCTGTAAGCGTAGGTGGGGAAACAACACTTACAACGCAACTTTTACAACGCACTACCTTTACAACGAAACTTTTACAACGCAACATCCATTACAACGCATACCATTACAACGCAACCATTACAGCGCGTGTCACTACAACGCAGTCATTACAACGCATACCATTACAACGCATACCTACACTATCCAACACTTACCCTACTGTTGCACTCCCTGGAGTTAGAATAGTAATTTTTACCCCTACACTATCCAATACTTACCCTACTGTTGCACCCCCTGGAGTTAGAATAGTGATTTTTACCCCTACACTATCCAACACTTACCCTACTGCTGCACCCCCTGGAGTTAGAATAGTAATTTTTACCCCTACACTATCCAATACTTACCATACATGCAATGTAATGGTATGCGTTGTAAAGGTAGTATGCGTTGTAGTGGAATGCGTTGTAAAGGTAGTTTCAAAGAATTCGTTGTAATGGAATGCGTTGTAATGGAATGCGTTGTAATGGATGTTGCGGTGTAAAAAATGTGTTGTAGAGGTATGCGTTGTAAAAGTATGCGTTTTAACGACATACATCCGTGTAAGTGTTCTGGGAGTCCCCTCCCCAGATGCTTAAATCTGGAAGGATTATGGAACAGGCGGAGGTAAAGTTAAAAAGATCAGTAGGATATCACCAGATAAGTTTCTAAAGTGGTGGATCATGACTGCAGTTAAGTAAATCTTCAAATCATTCAATATGTGGACCCATGAGTTCTTTGCAGGTAATAGGGGACAGGCCAGTTAGTGCTATAGCATTAACAAAGCTGATTCCCCGATTTTTAAGCAGAGGTTGCAACCATCTGGTGGGATATCCAGTATGGCTGAATGGACAGGTTTTTTGACCCACGTTCCCATTACAGAAGGGTTATGATGTACATATTTGACAATGATGTCTTGAGAGTTTATGAAATGTTGACTAAATAATTCAGAACTTTACTTTTCAACTCAAACATCACTAACACGTGACTCTGAAGCACTTATGAAATGTAAAAGTTCTGTGGTGGGTAATCTAACCTAAACTGAAACATTTGAGAAACATACAGGAGACGTGACAAATAACCTAGGAGGCAGAGAGTGGAATGTTTTTCGCGACCTTAGTAGACTCTTGCCTCTTTTTTGGAGCAATGAGCTCTGTTTCAAAGTGGCAAACAGGTATTTTTCCTTTAACCTACAGCAGTGTGTAAACCACCCAAAGAAATGACCACAAGTGATCGTACACGATTGGTTGTCAGGATATTGTTCATGGAAGCGATGACTGGCATAAATGTTGCGCCCTAAATGCCTTTTGCAAAAATATTGTCCCATTAGGTTTTCCTTTGTCTATTATTGATAGTACGTGAGATACATTATTAATGTCAGACAATATTCTGACAATGATATTCTGCTACCACGCCCAGTACAATTGGACTAGAAATGGCGCTGATGATTGTAATCAAAGTAGAGAAGCAGCAGGAATTAATAAGAATAAAAATGAATAGCTCTATCTAGTACATTTCCATAATTTCAAACTTTCCAAACTGTCATCCTACCATTGATTCCAGTAGGGATACAGAGGGTTTTATGATGATAAACTGTTTGAATCAGACCTTTCTGACAGATTGGACAAAACCGAAGATGTCCTTTTTAAGGTATTTTGGCATTTTAATGCAAGCAAAAAGCAGGTATTTTACTACTATTGTTAATAGTATTAAACACCCCTGACACTGCATATAAATCTACAGGCACCCACCCTGTCAGGGCCAGGGGCCTTATTAGATATGGATATATCTTTTGTGTCTTCTACCTCTTGGAACGTAATAGCCACAGCTTGAGGGAAGCCACCATCGTGGATAAATCCATGAGTCAGACCTCCCAGTTGCTCCTCCTCATTTCTGTCTAAAACATACAATTGGCTAAAATAATCCACCAACCAATTTCCTTGCAATTGGGCCTCCTTTGGTACAGCAAATTTTGACTTGCACCACTATTTTTAATGCTGTGGTGATCTCTGATGTGCCTGCTGCTTCTTTTTACTTTGTCGGGTAGAACAACCGTCAGTTGAGGATGCTTTGAATGCAATCTGAAAAGTAAGCTCTCGAACACGCATCATATGAACAAGTGATCAATACTTAATTATCTTGGCACTTAATGAATAAGAACTGAGATGGATGGTTAGGTGATGTTATTTATATCAGAATTACTTCATTCAATGATATATACATCACAATGGTAGACGGTCAAGGTCAATTATATACAGGAATATAAAGTGCGTAAGGGTGACAATTGTGCACAGTGCTCAAGTGGTGAACAATATATACAGTGTAATCAAGTTTGTTTACATATACAAGTGTAGTATAGGCCATATGCTGATTTCAATCCAGAGATTCCTACCTTCTGTGGTATAGAATCCTGGCAGTACTGGACCTAGCGTAAGCGTCGACGTTTCGACCCTATGGTGCCCCAGTTGGTGGTCACGGCGGGTCTTCCTCAAGACAGGTAGGGGGGGTTGTTCGGTGACAGTCTAAAATAAATGGCGATGCATGTGTAAGAGAGACTGAAGGTGCATAGAAGTATTACACCCTGTAAGAGGGGCTGAACTACTCGCCCTACTGAAGGCTGGAAAATTCTCAGCCTGGAACGATGGGGCGCGAAGAGGTACTTTGTGTGTCCCCAGGAATAACAATCTGTGGGAGAGGGACGGTTCCCAGTTGGGCGCTAATCAGGCTAACCACATATTGGAAAGTCAGAGCGTTAGTGATGGGGTGCTTAACTCAGAGTCTGCCCACGGCAGAAGTGGTTATGTGCTGTAGCGCAGTTGTTTAAGACAAGACATGCGCTGAAGTACGTCTGGGCGTCTATTGCACAGATGTCATGCGGGAATCTGCAGTGAATTGTTTAAACAGGGGGCATGTCTGACCTATTGACAAAAGGTGCATGCTGAGATCTGGGTGTGTAATACACAGATATCATGCACAAATCTGAGGTGATCCATTTAAGAAGGGGGGATGTCTGACCTATTGACGAAAGGTGCATGCTGAGATCTGCTTATCCCAGACCGATCCGGAATGGTTAAATCCTGGTTCGGTGGTGATACATGAAATTAAGAGCAAACGCATGCGAGGATCCAAACATGCAGATTAAAAGAATTGGAAAACAGCAAGATTGATTCCCATTTATCCTCGCTGTGAAGGGGTGCAGCGGAGTGATTAAAAGTGCGTGCCTGGTTCAGTACAGAGCATGGTTCAACAGGTGATGTATTTATAACTGGCGCCGTGAGTGGGTTGATGTGGTTAAAAAGGGGGATTTATTTACAAAAAAGAGCAGTGAGTTACATGCGCGGAGTCGGTTAAATTAGTTAAAAAGAGGTGCAGTGGCTAGTGCGCTAGTCGCGTTTAGGTCCCGATCGGGGTGGGTAATCCTGGCCAAGGTCTCACCTTAATTCTGGAGTATTCAGAGATCAGAAAGATGGTTCGCGGTCCCATCCATCTTCTGCTACGAGTCAGTGGGGATACCGTGCCATGACTGCCTGGTAATGTACCCAAAAGTTGACGTGGCCGCGAAGACGCGTGTATGCTGCAGTTGGGCTCGGTTGCCTAGAGACGATGTTTGTGTCCAGTAGTGTAACACGAACGCTGCGTGAGCACGGGCGCTGAAAGTCAGTGTGCGTTTACAACATTTCAATGGGGAGTTCACAGTATAACCCAGTATTCTCGGCTATGGAAAGTGGAGATTGCCTAGCAATCGAGTATGAGACAACTAAAGGGACTGCATCACCTTTGTGGGTATAACGCATAAACCTGAGTTTTTCTGTCGTGTTGTCATTGCATTAAAGATTAGTATCAATGTCAGGGTGGCATAAATATTAATGGGTTATTCTGGCCACAGAAATGATACAATATGTACAGCCATGATTTAAGTACATGCAATTTCTCTGTGAGGGTATTTTGATCACAAATTATCTAACCATATAGGATTGTAGAGTAGGTTGTATGAGTGTGGTAAAGAACAACAAAAACATTACTGGAGTATTTTGACCACAAAAGACGATACAAATGATACAGTCATAAATTAAAGTGCATACATTTCTTTAGAAACCACCAGTATGTCTTGTACACACATGCTATACTGTAACCACATAATGGCAGGTGTTAGTAGCCATGTATTAGGATTAATTTACAATGTTCATAACAGAAAAAAACACACAACAGGTCATTCCTACGGTAGACCCATTTGCTTGGATATCTCTTCCTGTTCATTCAGTCCATTGGCCACTGAGTTCAAAATGTGTATCCATTTACACTCCTTACGATTGAGAGCTGCTGCAATGGAACCACCCCTTGGGTTGGCGTTGATCTTTTCCACCACCCTCCATCTAACACTCTCTGGTGTGCGGTTCAGGGTAAGGTAGTGTTCTACAAGTGGAGCTCCCTGTACTTTGCATCTGATCTTACTCATGTGCTGCAGGACACTTGTTCTGACCTTCTGGGTGGTCTGACCAATGTATGGTGTGTTACGACATTCGCACTGTTACAGTTAGTCAAGGAGGGAAACTTGTAGGTTTTATTGTTATGCATAAGCGTGTGACCTTCCATGCATGAGGGGGAGGCTTTACATGTGCACCTTTTGATGTGTCCCAGTAAGGGCGGAAGTCCAAGTTGGCCCCGTAAGTCTGGTTATTTTGGAGGTTCCAGCTAGGCTTTAACCACACTGTCCTTCACGTTCCTTCCCCTCTTAAATGCAAATAGGGGATTCTCATTGATGTTCAGTTCAGATGCGACCAGATTCCAGTATTTTGTGATAATATTCATTATGTTGTTGCTTTTTGAATGGAATGTGGTAACACACACTATGTTGTCCCTGCGAGTTTTCTTTTCTTTAGGTATCAGTAGTTGTTCTCTTGGGCAGTACCAAGCCCTTTTCTTGGCACGTTTCAGGAGCCCTGATGGGTAGCCACGTTCCCGTAGTCGCTTTGTCAGGACGTCCGTCTCTCTGAAGAAATCCTCCTTTCTTGTGAAATTTCTCCTCATTCTCAAATATTGTCCATAGTACAAATTGTCTCTTAGGTTGCGAGGATGATGTGACTCATATTTCCGCAGCGTCTTCCTTTCTGTTGGTTTCCTGTAAAGGTCACAATAAAGCAAGCCATTTTCTACTTTGAAAGTCATGTCTAAAAAGTCTATGGTTTGGCAATTGTAATTCATTGTGAACTGGATGTTACTGCTTCTTTCATTCAGCCATTCAAAAAACTCTTACAGCCGGTACTCAGTGCCAGACCAGATCATGATCACATAATCTATGTATCTTTTCCAGACTGCAATGCAGTCGATGAATGGGTTAAGGTGTGAGTAGAGGTGTTCTTCTTCAAAGTTGTCCATGTAAATATTTGCCAGACTCAGTGCATAGGTTGCACCCATTGCAACTCCCTTGCATTGGAAGTAGAACAGTTTTTTAACATAAAGTAATTATTTTTCATGACGATTTCAAGCAGATTCACCAGAAAACTTGTGGGTATCCATTGTGGTGCTAGACACCTGTCCAGTGTAGCACGTACAACATATATCGCCTTTGTCTGAGGTATAGAGGTGTAGAGTGACGAAACATCCAATGTTACCAGGAATTGTGTGGTGATATCAAAAGGCTGATCCTCTGGCAGTTGTATGATGTGCATAGAGTCATGGACATATGACTTAGTTTTTGGGACCCAGGGTTGTAAAAAGTGATCGATAAATTGGTTGGCTGGTTCCAATATCGAGCCACATCCCGAAATAATGGGTCTACCGGGTGGTTTCTCCAAGCGCTTGTGAACACGTGTGTGCATACATGTTCACATGTAATCAGCCAGGTGCCCTTACCCTTGCTGTGTCGCTGCAGCCTTATCCTAAAAGGCGGACACTGGTGGTAAACACATGCAGTCCATTTACCATGCGTGTACTGTGGGCGAGTCACCGGTTTTGACAAACAGTAAAATGGTAAAAAAACAGGTGATCAAAAAGCAAAAAATCCGGGCAAATTTAAAGGATAGAATCCATTGCCTTACAAGTACACATATGGAGTTTATACCTTTTTGGTTTTTCTTTCATTTTCTTTTCTTACAGCAATTCTTTACAATAGGCATTCTTCTGTCACTCCTTGTCATAATCTTTATATATTTTTGATTTCAGGTATCACCCTTCCAAATTATATATGTCCATTTATTTAGGTGTATGTTTGTAACATAAATTCACAATTATTAATGCCATTATTCAATGCAATCTGATAATGCAGCTTGCTTTAATAGATGCATGTTCATTTCTGCAGCATTTAAATTGCTTTTCCAGATATTGTTATTGAATAATGGACAAAGTTTAATAGAAGTTGACATCTTGATTTCTCAGTTCTTGGTTTTAAACAAAAAGAATGTTTCTCAGAATATAATAAATAGAAACAATAGAAAGGCTTTACTACTAATTGTTTATTTTGAAAATCGTTAACAATGTTCAGACAGAGTATATAAAGAGGAAGAAAGCGTTGATACAGAGGGACTTCGCTCCAGGGAGACAAGACAGTGGGTCATGCAGTAGCCATGAACACCTTTCCCTGCAGGAGGCTGCAGTGAGAGTACCTCGAATCATCCCCTCCACATATCTGCCAACTCTAGGACATAGCTGCTTTGATGCAGAGACAAGAGCAGGAGCTGCTGTTTCTTTACTGAATATTACTTCCATTACTCAGAAAAGGTTTACGGGTGTGAACCATCTATGCAGCTCAAGTAGGTCTCTTTCATTGCTACATTTGAATTAGTTAGTCTATGGAAGAATGGGATGTGGATATTGATGTAAAGAAGCCTTATAATACTGTCATAGTGTTACAATATTTTCTATTGTTCTTATTTTCTTTAAAATAGTTACTGTTCATATTGTGAGAATTAGGATAGCATTTTGATTTTAATACATCTTGAAATTGTGTTCAAACTTTCTAGTGTTCTTGATTGTGCCTATTTATGATTAAAGAGAGTTTGGGTTCCAATAACCATTCCTGTGCAATCTCACAGGACTGATCATAACCTAAAACGCACCTCACGCAAGAAATGCTCAGTGGATTATGGGTGGTAACATTCCACCAAGGTCTCAGACTCCGGCTGTCACATTGACTAAGTCCTTAGGGTCAGAGTCTCTAGAAAACCCATGTACTAACTGTGTTCTTAGGAGAAATCCAGGCAATGTATTACCCAGTTATTCTCATAAGTGACAGTGATAAGTGATAAGCACCTGTAGACTCTGCAAGGGAGTGCGGAGTCAGAAAATTCCTCATGTAGTTTGTGAATACTTAAAAATAGTAAACTTACACAAAAGTATGAGTTTACCTTTGTGAATCAGGCCCTGAGGGAAGTGCAATGAAAGAGAATACATCACCATACATCATAGATTACCTTTAGGGACCAAACGAGGAGATTGGTTGGAAGGTTGCATTGATCGATTTACAGTACAGCACTTAAATTTGGAAGCCAGAAATTCAGGAGTTTTATGGTGCAAATATTTATGTAAAACTGACTATTCTAATATTGTGAAGCCTATGAAGACATCTATGCACTGATGAAATATGCTCATTCCTTTAGAGTACATTGACCAGCTGAGTGGCAGCATTGTGCACTAACTCAATACAATGGAAAAGTTCACTGGCAAGATCATGTAGATTGAATTTGTGTAGTTTCATCACTCTATTTACAACTGGAATGTATAGAAGAGTGCTAGAAGAGGGTTGATTTTGGTTAAGAAATCTCACTTGTGATAAGCAGGTTTTAGCAACTCTAGTCTCTTGGCTGTCAAAAGGCAGATTGCAGTAAACATGCATATCACGGTAACAAACTTCCTTGGCAGTTTGAGGCACTGTATGCATTACTAGAGGTCCAAAACATAACTCTAGCCAAAACTATCCTAGATGGTGAGCAGGATTTCAATTTTGGTCATATTTAGCTTGCGGAATGTAGGGAAACAGGGCTTTTTACAGATGCCCCTCACTTATTGCCCCCAGTTGGACTACTAGATGCTGGTTTTGAACTCTGACAGTGACTGGAATCTGCTAATCAGGCCCCAGTGCAAGTGCTCTTTCCCCAGAACTGATGTGTGAATTGGTAACTTCAATTGGCAAGGACTTTACCCAACTTATAAGTCCCTAGTATATGGGGGCAGTGGTACCCAGGGCATGGGTGGTAAAGCCCCCCCCCCATGGTTTGTACCACTGATTGTGCCAACCTGAGCGATCCAAATAAATTAATGACTGCAGGCTTGCCATTGCATACTGCAGGAGCAATGCAAACAGTTTGAACTTGATGCACTATCTTTGATATATGCCAGTCACCCCTAAGTAAGGCCTCGTAAAACCCAGAAGGCAGGGTGCAGTATATTAAAGGCATGGACACATAAGTGCAAGGTTAAATGTCCCTATAGTGCTCTTTACAGTTAAAGGACACTATAAGTAACATGTATAGGATAACAATGGCAGGCATCTGGGCAATCCTGAGTTTGGCAGCTCCATTATGCTACTGCCACAATATTTCATGTTTCGTAACAAACAAAGTGCCTTCTCACTCCTGACACAAATCCTGTGTCATGGGTGATGTGGCATGCACCCAGGTGGCTACCTTAGGGACTGCCCACATAGTTGTGCCAGCTTCTCTGTGCTCTAGCTGGCAAGCCCCCGTTTCCCATGTTTGCTACTGCCCAGATAGTATTCTGACCTCCTGTCAGGCAGTGTGATCACTCCCAGGAGTCAGAAACAATGGCTTGGGCAGGAAGGAGTTCACACCTCCTTCCTCCCAATAGGGCTAGTGAAGTGGCACATCAGGAAGGTGCGCCTCAAAGGCTGCACCACCTCTGATATGCATCAGGGATGATTCCCAGTGGAGGAATCAGCCCTCCCTATGCCCCACGGACAATTTGCGCCCAGACGGGGGGATATTAGTTAGTCAAGGAGGTGTACACCCCCAGAAGGCTAGCCACACCTCCAGGGTGAGTAGCCTGTTATGTACACAAGCAATTCGATTTCTGCCTTCTTTAGAAATGACAGAATACTGGGTAGTAAAGGTGACCCTAACCCCCAAATGTGGTCGCCTCAGGGGCGGATTAGCTGTAGGGACTAGCTGCCATTGGCTACCAGGCCCCATTCCCCAAACTTCCCTAAATCCAGGATTTAAGGGACCCCCTGAACCTCACTTCTGATCCAACTTGCAACAAAGAGGACACAGAAGGGACCTGTGTCATCAACAACAGGTGCTTGAACAAACAAAGAGAAGGATACTCTGAACCTGTGGCAACACTTCTTGAAACTGTAATAACGAGGCTCATCCTAGGCTAAAGGACAGTTCCCCCAGACTGAGGGAACCCCCTAAGAGAGACAAATGCTAACTCAGACTGCCTTAGAATAGTGGGACTAGTCCCCTGCAAACTGCAGGTAAAATGACACTCAGGAATTGAAGAGTCATTGGCCATCCGGCACTCCAAGTGATCAACCAAATCCAGATGAATTAGTGCATTGTGGGAACTGGTCTTTCATGAAGTTTTAAGCGGCTACCATCTTTACCTGGGTCTCCAGATGTTCAAGAAGCTCCCAGCGGAGCGTATCGCTGTTGTATCGCTGCTAAAACTTGTTGGTCTCCAGTTTAGTAACCAACCCCTTAACTCAACGCTGGATCAAGGGCATTTCACAATACCCACAACCGATGTCAGAAATGACCCCGATCTTGTGTTTTTGCATCTTGTTTTCAGCAGCACTGTGTAAAGCGGTAAAAGCAACTCTACCATGGCTCCAGTTCAGCACCAGGGACAGCAAGGACAACTCTGCACCCAGGCTTCACAGGCCAGGTAAAATTGAACTGACTGCCTTGACTTGGTCATGGGACCCGCATCACCTTTACCCTGCAAGGGTACACCGCAACTCGACTTGCAAGTGACTGATTGTCACTAGTGTTTTTTTTCCATTGACCACAATGTTAAATTTTCACAGTATTATTTTGCATCAATTTTCTATTACTTCTAAAATCTATAACTCATGTTGTATGCATGAAATCTTGTTTGTTTGGTGTCTAAAATAATTAAAAAATGCACTTTATTTTTATAAATTGGTGTCAGATTTCTCTCCACACATATCAATTACTAATCGTTCATGTTGATACTTTGAAATGCTTAACCCATATACCTTTCTTAAAACCTGACTGCCTTTTCCCACTTTATCAGGAATGAGCTAAGGCTTTATTGGTGTGAATCCAAGGACCATCTTTGGGGTATCGTGATAGTATTACATGGTGAGGGCTAACCCCACAACCATGCACTAGTGAGGCACTTTGCCAAAGCTTGGGGATCCTGACCGTTGTTATCTATAGGTGAGAAATGCGCTAGACCAAGTATGAGTGTGGTGTCACCAACAGATGGGCTCTCTGAAAGGTCAAAAAGAAAAATCTAAAGTAAGGCATGTTGGACCCGGAACTTCCGGCCCCGCTAGGGTAGCATAGCACAGAGCGAAGGCAATCAATCCTGAAGGCTTTTAGACATACTTGCGTATTACTCATACAGCATTCCAATGCAAACCCACCAAAAATGACACCACACCATCTGCGTTGAATACAAATTATTGAGGCTTTATCTCTCTGCGGTGGAAATCAAGGTTAAATAAAGTACATTTCATTTAATAATTTGGACCTTTAAACATTTCCCTTTTGTGTAAAAATACAGTAATCAAATAAGACATTACACTTCCTCAATAGATTAGACATATGACTTCCACTTCAGATTTCTGTGACCAACTTTCAGCCAAGTTAAACTGGCAATTACATCAAATATTACTGTATATTATATGATAATACAGTCGAAGCATTCTAAGGCAACCTTCATGGTGGGGTAATTGGTCTGTTCCTCCTGTTCTAAAGCTAGAAGGGCATCCCTCCCCACAGGAGGCATGTACTTATACAGGCCACCCCCCCCAGTGACTTTCAGGAACCCCATTGGCTCTCAATGAGACCTCATAGGCAGCCAACCACTTACCAATGTCATCCCCTATGCTAAAACTAGCGACTACATCTTTGGGCAGGTAGAGTCTAGGCTCCCTGGTAACTTCTTTATGTATGCTGCCACCAATTGGATTACTGGGGGTCCCTATCTGTAGGGCTTTAAGATCCAGTTCCCTTAAAGTAAGCTCATGGATAACCTTCCTTTCCTCCCGCTCCTTCTCCAATTGAGCTAGCTCCAATTTTAGTTGTCTCTTCTCCCTCCTGTCCGCTAATTCTACTGAGGACAGGCTCCTTCCAGACACACTACTGCCCGCCCTAGAACGTGTCCCAGGATGTGGTAACAGATTGCCACCTTCTTTTTGGTACAGCATGTCTAATTCTGCGATGGTGTCAGGCTCCACTCCTTCCTCATCCCTCCCCCCATCCGGGTGAGCTGCTACCCATGCTCTGAAGCTGGTTTGAAGTTCTGCTTTCTTCGCACCACGCTTAAAGAACACCCATTCCTCCTGGATAAATTCCTTAAGCTGCGCCACTGAGTAAGTTTCCAACTCAGCCAGCTCGAACTCCATCTTGCCAGATGGGCCCTCAGACATTTATATGGGATACTTGATAGAAAGGTGTCAATTGGGAGCTACCTACAACCACCACCTCAAGATGGATTTTGGAAAAACCAAAAATGCCAATTGAAGAGACTAGCTCTATGAAAACTAAATTACCAATCGGAGAAGAACAAAAATTAGGTGTAATGCGCGTGGTGCATACTAAGTTGCTGTAAGGTGTACGCAAGCACAAATCCCATCCCACCACTGAGCACCAATATGTTGGACCCGGAACTAGGGTAGCTAGGGTAGCATAACACAGAGCGAAGGCAATCAATCCTGAAGGCTTTAGACGTACTTGCGTATTACTCATACAGCATCCCAATGTAAACCCACCAAAAATGACATCACACCATCTGCGTTGAATAAACATTATTGAGGCTTTATCTCTCTGCGGTGGAAATCAAGGTTAAATAAAGAACATTTCATTTAATAATTTGGACCTTTAAACATTTCCCTTATGTGTAAAAATACAGTAATCAAAGAAGAAATTACACTTCCTCAATAGATTAGGCATATGACTTCCACTTCAGATTTCTGTGACCAACTTTCAGCCAAGTTAAACTGGTAATTACATCAACTATTACTGTATATTATATGATAATACAGTCAAAGCATTCAAGATTATATGGATTCCTGTTTTAGTACAATCTACTTCACTCTGCCTTAGGTTCAGGAAGGCATTAATGTAATATCAAATTCACTCTGGATTCTGAGTCAAGAATGCTGTATCTGAGGTCTGCTTAGTTGGAACCCTCTGCTCAATGTTTTTTAGTGAGTTAAGTCACTTGAGGCGGGAATATTCACGGGGCCTTGGTTCTAATCAACCCTGTGATTTCTTTCCTCAGTCTGCTCCCCACTTCCCTTTTCCCAAATACCTCTGCGCTCGTCCAGCGCTAATCTTGGGCAGTCCTGGAAGCAGTTCAGTGGTTTGCTCTTACTCTTCCCCCTTCTCGCACAGGTCTGGCGTTCGTCTGAGGCGAGCAGAGGGGGTCTTAACTGAGCCACGTGGGGCACCTTCCGGAGGCTCTGTAGCACACGGGGCCTCCTTGATCTTCTGCTCCTGCACTCTGGAGCGCTTCCCCGATCTCTCTCAGAGCCGCGGCAGCCTCCGACCATGCAGGGTTTCTCCGGCTTGTCAGAAGGAGACGGAGACGCGTCGGGCGGGAGTCCGGTTGCCAGGCGACCCCACCCAGCACCTCTCCCTTCAAGCTGACGTCGCCCACCGTTACCTCACGCCTGGCGCGGAAGGCCCACAATGATTGCCTCACCAAATGTAACAGCACAGAATCAGGCAGGCCTCTCGCGCAGCCTCGGGGAAAGGCCACGCAAAGGTCAGAAAAGGAAAGGACTAGTCACGCCTCTGTCAAGGGCGGCTTGTAGGTCTCACATCACACGGGCAGGAATGATTCTCTCTAGGAAAGGTCCTCAGAAACCCAAACCATTTCTCTGAGCCTTATTTCCATACAGGGTGATGGCAGGAGACCTTTCTTCTCACGTTGCCTCAACAGCTTAAGTTTCCACCCTCCCAGGTTTTGAGGGCCGGGGCCAGATTACTCGCCCCAGGGCTGACGTAATTCAGTCCCCCTACACTGAAGCGTAGTTCTAGTTTTCTCCTCACAAGCAGGGTTAGATCCACAGGAAGGAGGGCAGCTCCCACAACTAACTTGCAGCCCCTAGGAACAGTCAGATTAGCTTAAGTCGCAATCTCCCTCCTCTGGCGCCTGAACTCCAGCCAGTCTAGTCATCTATCTGAAATGGCCGCCCAGTGTCCTCCCTTATATAGCTTAGGTCCAGGTCACCGGAATGGCCTGGAAGGTTCTGGAACTATCTAATGTTATCCTTTGGGCAGAACCCTGAGGTAACTCTAGCAGGCGTCCATCTTAGGAATCTTCTCTATCCACCATTTTAAGAAGGCGCACCTGTACCTCAGCACTGGTTAGCAGTGGTGGGGCACCCGGAGACCTAAGGCCACACAAAAATAACTGGTGGAAAAAAATGAAATAATGGGAAGCACAAAGGGACAAAAATTAGGGGAGACCATCCAAAGACAGACAGGTCTAACACGCGTCCCCCCTAGCTGAAAGTGGGGAGAGCTACCCAATCGCTTGGGAGTTCTCGTCACAAAGGCGGAAAAACCTTGAGAGACCGTCAGCATTGGCATGGTCCACTCCAGGCCGGTGTTCCACCCTAAAGTCAATTCCCTATAGGGAGATGGACCACCTTAACAACTTGAGATTCTCACCCCTCATCTGCATAAGCCACCGGAGGGGCCGCTGGTCCGTCTGAACAAGGAAGTGCGAACCAAACAGGTATGGCCGCAACTTCTTCAGGGCCCAAACCACCGCAAAGGCTTCCCACTCTATCGCACTCCACCTCTGTTCCCGGGGGAGCAGTCTCCTAGAAAGGAAAACCACAGGTTGGTCCAGACCTTCTTCATTGAGCTGCAATAACACTACCCCAATGCCATGCTCAGACGCGTCTGTTTGGATGATGAACTCTTTGGAAAAGTCTGGGGCCCTGAGCACCGGAGCCATACACAGAGCTTTGTTCAAGGTGTCAAAGGCTTGTTGGCATGCCTCGGTCCAGATTACCTGTCAAGGGTGTTTCTTGGATGTAAGCTCGGTCAAGGGAGCCACAATTGTACTGTATCCCTTGACAAAGCGGTGGTAGTAGCCGGTGAGGCTCAGAAAAGCTCAGACCTCAGTCTGTGTCTTGGGGGTTTCCCAGGCCATGATGGTTTCAATCTTGGCCTGGAGGGGCTGCACCTTCCCCTGACCCACCAAGTGACCTTGGTACACCACCGACCCCTGCCCGATCTGGCATTTGCTGGCCTTGATCGTCAGGCCGGCCTGCTGAAGGGCCTAAAGTACTTCCCGGAGGTGACACAGATGGTCCTCCCAGCTGCTGCTGAAGACAGCGATGTCATCAAGGTAGGCAGCAGAAAAGCCTCCATACCGGAGAGGACCTGGTTCACCAGTCGCTGGAAGGTAGCAGGGGCATTCTTGAGCCCAAAGGGCATCACTCTGAACTGGTAATGTCCCTCAGGGGTGGAGAAGGCAAACCTCTCCTTCGCCACCTCTGTCAGGGAGATCTGCCAGTACCCTGACGTGAGGTCAAAGGTACTCAGGTATTGGGCAGCTCCCAGCCGGTCAATGAGTTCATCCGCCCTGGGAATGAAATGAGCGTCAGTCGTAGTCACTGAGTTCAGTGCCCTGTAATCCACACAGAACCTGAGTTCCGGTGTGGTGCCCGGTGGGGCAGATTTTGGTACCAGTACCACCGGACTGGACATGGGGCTGTCGGAAGGTTCAATCTCTCCCAGCTCCAGCATCTTGGTGACCTCAATGTGGATGCTGGCCTTCACCTTATCTGACAGCCGGTAGGATTTGGACTTCACAGGTGGGCTGTCCCCTGTGTCCACATCGTGGGTACACAGGTGGGTCCTTCCCGGGATAAGGGAGAACAGCGAGGAGTACTGCTCCAGGATTTGGCAGCAGTCCCTCTGCTGTTCAGGAGTCAAAGATGGTACAAGGACCACTCCCTCCACTGAACCATCCTTCTCCTGGGACGCAAATAGGTCAGGGAGAGGCTCCCTTTCCTCTTCCTCTGTCCCATCAGTCACCATCATCAAAGTGACCTCGGACCTCTCATGGTGGGGCTTGAGGCAGTTGACATGGAGCACCCGATGGGGCTGCCTGGCGGTCTTAAGGTCCACCAAATAAGTGACCTTGCCCTTCTTTTCAACCACTTCAAAGGGGCCTGTCCAGCGATCCTGGAGAGCACTGAGCTCTCCAGGCTCCATGACCGACACCTTCTGTCCAGGCTCTAACTCCAGAGGGTGAGCGTTGTGGTCATGCCACTCTTTCATAACTGCCTGGCTGGCTTCAAGGTTGTCGGAAGCTTGCTTCCACAACGTATCCATTTGGCTACGGAAAGCCAGCATGTAACTCACCACATCCTGGGGAAGCCTCCTGGGAGGCTTTTCCCATCCATCCTTCACCAGGCTGAGAGGTCCTCTAACAGGGTCCCCATACAGAAGCTCAAAGGGGCTGAAGCCCAACCCCTTCTGTGGCAATTCCCTGTTTGAGAACAACAAACAGGGTAGGAGAATGTCCCATTTCCTCTGCAGGCTCTCAGGCAGACTCCTGATCATGCCCTTCAGGGTTTTTTCTTAAATCTTTCCACCAGACCATTGGTCTGGGGGTGGTAAGGAGTGGAGAATCTGTAGGTGACTCCACATTCCTTCCACATAGCCTGCATGTATGCTGACATGAAGTTGGCCCCCCTGTCGGACACAACTTCCTTGGGGAAACCCACTCAGGTAAAAATCCCCATCAGGACCCGGGCCACCGCAGGTACAGTAATGGTCCTCAGAGGAATAGCCTCTGGGTACCGGGTGGCATGATCCACCAGTACCAGGATACACCTGTGACGGGCTGAAGTGGGTGGATCTAATGGCCCAACAATGTTGATGCACACCCTTTCAAAGGGGGTGCTAACAACGGATAGTGGTTCCAGGGGAGCCTTCAGCTTAACCCCTGTTTTCCCACTGGCTTGACAGGACACACACGTCTTACAAAAAGTGTCGGATGCAACCCTCATCTGAGGCCAATAGAAGTGTGGAACAAGCCAGGCAAAGGTCTTGTCCTGGCCCAGGTGTCCTGCCAAAGTAATTTCATGAGCCAACTCCAAAAGAAAGGCTCAGTAACGCTGGGGAACTACCAAGGCCTGGGACGAACCGTGCACCGGCGGCTTGTGTTCACTGTGATGAGGCCATCCTCCCAGTAGATGTGAAAGTTCCCTGAAATGTTACCTGCTGCCTGGGCTTCGGACTGTCGCCTCAGACCCTCAAGGGTAGGGCACTCCTTCTGCCCTTGACAAAACTCCTCCCTGGTAGGTCCTCCCTCCACTTGCCACTCTGCAGGGATAGGTAAGTTCTCCAGGGAGACAACATCCCCCTCCGTGGACTCCGGGACTACCACCTCAGGTGCCCAATCCATCTCAAGGGGTGTGGATGCCGAGGCAGGTTTTCCCCGTCCCCGGATCTTCCCCTTGTTGGCAGCCGGCTGTGCCTTTCTTCCAGGCTCCAGCACTTGCGAACTCCCCATCCGGGCAGTCGCAGACTTGTGCTTGCACAGGACCAATCAGGTGATCCCAGCATCTTCGTGTCTGGAACGCCACCTCTTTCCAAGCATTGTGCACAAGGTCATTTCCCAACAGACAATCGACTGGCACAGCAGGGCTCACCGCAACTCGCAGAAGGCCCGTGACCCCTCCCCACTCAAAGGGAACCTCAGCCACGGGATAGTGACTCACTCTGCCATCAGCCATCACAGCTGGGTAAAGTACATTGGGAATCACCTGCTCTGGGGACACCAGAGCAGGTCTCACCATGGTCATGCTGGCACCTTTATCCCTCAGAGCCTCCCCCCTCTGGCCATTGATGGTGACCCGTTGCCTATACTTGGTGGTATTTGGAGGCACATGGACCTTAGGAACCATCTCGCTGTCTCCCAGGTACACTAAGGTCAACCCTGCCCACTCACCCACATTGTCTAGGGGCAGCTCCTCCCCGAGCACTACACTCGCCACCCCTGGGGTCTTTCCTTCAGTGGAAGGGTGCGCTCTCTTTGGACACTTGGGGTCTCCTTTATAGTGTCCAACTTCGCCGCACTTGTAGCACCGGACAATTCTGGGCTGCTGACTTCGGTCAGAATAAGTGGGTTTTTGGTGGCCGGATTTGGCTGGGGAACCTGACTCCTTCCCTTGTGAACTATTTTGGGGGCCTTTGTAGAACGCCTTCTTTTTATCTCCCCCCTCTTTCTTCTGGGAAGACCCCTGTCCAGCTCTCTGGGAGTCCCCCCCAGATCCCTTAGTAGACACTCTGGTACTAGCCCAGGTGTCCGCCTCCTCTGCAAGCTTCCTAGGGTTAGTCATCTTGCTGTCCACCAGGTGTTGGCGCAGCTCCGGAAAACATTTCTCGAAGAGATGCTCCTTTAGGAATAGATTGTACAACCCCTCGTAATCAGTAACCTCACTGCCCTGCACCCATCCCCTAATGCCTTCCTAGCGTAGTCCAAAAAATCCACCCAGTTTTGCGTGGGGAGCTTGTGGCTATTTCGGAACTTCTGCCAGTATTTTTCAGGGGTCAGCCCAAACTTCCTGACTAAGGAAATCTTCATGGTGGGGTAATTGGTCTGTTCCTCCTGTTCTAAAGCTAGAAGGGCATCCCTCCCCACAGGAGGCATGTACTTATATAGGCCACCCCCCCAGTGACTTTCAGTCACCCCATGGGCTCTCAGTGAGACCTCATAGGCAGCCAACCACTTACCAATGTCATCCCCTACGCTAAAACTAGCGACTACATCTTTGGGCAGGTACAGTCTAGGCTCCATGGTAACTTCTTTAGGTATGCTGCCACCAATTGGATTACTGGGGGTCCCTAACTGTAGGGCTTTAAGATCCAGTTCCCTTAAAGTAAGCTCATGGATAACCTTCCTTTCCTCCCGCTCCTTCTCCAATTGAGCTAGCTCCAATTTTAGTTGTCTCTTCTCCCTCCTGTCCGCTAATTCTACTGAGGACAGGCTCCTTCCAGACACACTACTGCCCGCCCTAGAAGGTGTCCCAGGATGTGGTAACAGATTGCCACCTTCTTTTTGGTACAGCATGTCTAATTCTGCGATGGTGTCAGGCTCCACTCCTTCCTCATCCCTCCCCCATCCGGGTGAGCTGCTACCTGTGCTCTCAAGCTGGTTTGAAGTTCTGCTTTCTTCGCACCACGCTTAAAGAACACCCATTTCTCCTGGCTAAATTCCTTAAGCTGCGCCACTGAGTAAGTTTCCAACTCAGCCAGCTCGAACTCCATCTTGCCAGATGGGCCCTCAGACATTTATATGGGATACTTGATAGAAAGGTGTCAATTAGGAGCTACCTACAACCACCACCTCAAGATGGTTTTTGAAAAACCAAAAATGCCAATTGAAGAGACTAGCTCTATGAAAACTAAATTACCAATCGGAGAAGAACAAAAATTAGGTGTAAGGCGCGTAGTGCACACTAAGTTGCTGTAAGGTGTACGCAAGCACAAATCCTATCCCACCACTGAGCACCAATATGTTGGACCCGGAACTTCCGGCCCTGCTAAGGTAGCATAACACAGAGCGAAGGAAATCAATCCTGAAGGCTTTAGACGGACTTGCGTATTACTCATACAGCATCCCAATGCAAACCCACCAAAAATGACACCACACTATCTGCGTTGAATAATCTCTCTGCAGTGGAAATCAAGGTTAAATAAAGTACATTTCATTTAATAATTTGGACCTTTAAACATTTCCCTTTTGTGTAAAAATACAGTAATCAAATAAGACATTACACTTCCTCAATAGATTAGGCATATGACTTTCACTTCAGATTTCTGTGACCAACTTTCAGCCAAGTTAAACTGGCAATTACATCAAATATTACTGTATATTATATGATAATACAGTCGAAGCATTCAAGATTATGTGGATTCCTGTTTTAGTACAATCTACTTCACTCGGCCTTAGGTTCAGGAAGGCATTAAATTCACTCTGGATTCTGAATCAAGAATGCTGTATCTGAGGTCTGCTTAGTTGGAACCCTCTGCTTAATGTTTTTTAGTGAGTTAAGTCACTTGAGGGGGGAATATTCACGGGGCCTTGGTTCTAATCAACCCCGACTACTGATTTCTTTCCTCAGTCTGCTCCCCACTTCCGTTTTTCCATATACCTCTGCTCTCGTCCTGCGCTAATCTCGGGCAGTCCTGGAAGCAGTTCAGTGGTTTGCTCTTACCCTTCTCGCCCAGGTCTGGCGTTCGTCTGAGGTGAGCAGAGGGGGTCTTCACTGAGCCACGTGGGGCACCTTCTGGAGGCTCTGTAGCACACGGGCTCCTTGTTCTTCTGCTCCTGCACTCCGGAGCGCTTCCCTGGTGTCCCTCAGAGCCCCGGCAGCCTCCGACCACGCAGGGTTTCTCCGGCTTGTCAGAAGGGGACGGAGACGCGTCTGGCAGGAGTCCGGTTGCCAGGCGACCCCGCCCAGCATCTTTCCCTTCAAGCTGACGTTGCCCACCGTTACCTCACACCTGGCGCGGAGGGCCCACAATGATTGCCTCACCAAATGTAACAGCACAGAATCAGGCAGGCCTCTCGCGCAGCCTCGGGGAAAGGCCATGCAAAGGTCAGAAAAGGAAAGGACAAGTCACAGCTCTGTCAAGGGCGGCTTGTAGGTCTCACATCACCCGGGCAGGAATGATTCTCTCTAGGAAAGCTCCTCAGCAACCCGAACCATTTCTCTGAGCCTTATTTCCATACAGGGTGATGGCAGGAGACCTTCCTTCTCACGTTGCCTCAACAGCTTAAGTTTCCACCCTCCCATGTTTTGAGGGCGGGGGCCAGATTACTCGCCCCAGGGCTGACGTAATTTAGTCCCCCTACACTGAAGCCTAGCTCTAGTATTCTCCTCACAAGCAGGGTTAGATCCACAGGAAGGGGGGCAGCTCCCACAACCAACTTGCAGCCCCTAGGAACAGTCAGATTAGCCTAAATCGCAACCTCCCTCCTCTGTGGCCTGAACTCCAGCCAGTCTAGTCATCCATCTAAAATGGCCGCCCAGTGTCCTCCCTTATATGGCTTAGCTCCAGGTCACCAGAATGGCCTGGAAGCTTCTGGAACTCTCCAATGTTATCCTATGGGCAGAACCCTGAGGTAACTCTAGCAGGCGTCCATTTTAGGAATCTTCTCTATCCACCATTTTAGGAAGGCGCACCTGTACCTCAGCACTGGTTAGCAGTGGTGGCGCACCCGGAGACCTAAGGCCACACAAAAAGAACTGGTGGGAAAAAAATAATAATGGGAGGCAGAAAGGGACAAAAATTAGGGGAGACCATCCAAAGACTGACAGGTCTAACAAGGTAGATCAGTGTTCCACAGACCAATCAGAAAAAAAGTATTATTAGTTCCAAAAATCATACATAAAGGAGAAGCCCAACTAACCTAGGGAGAGGTTAAGAGCTACCAAACAGAAGAACTGTTCAAGTGTATGCCAATAAAAAAACACCTCAATTGTAATTAGGAGAACAATAGAGAGCCTGCATGTCTCGATGTATTTTTAGAAAAGCAGGGCAGGATCAAAAAGCAGAGCAAAGACAAATGTTCCCACACACAAAAAGTGTAATCCAAAGTTATTAGCAATAGGCAAGCAGAGCCAAACCCAGGTGGACAGAAGATAGAAATCAACCAACACACTACTCTAAGAAAATTTGTTGAGGACCAATAATTGCCCTAAAAAGCACTGCCTTTATACAGTCCTGTACTCAGTTGGTCCCTACAATACAAAATGAGGTAACATGAGCATGTAAATCTTAGTTTTCAATGTAGAGCAATGCCATGTCATGGCATATGTTTCAACATGACTGCAATGATGCTCCAATAGAAAAAGATGAATCTCAAAGACTCACAGTCAGTAGCCACTCAAAACACCTCCATTGTGAAACTACCAGAACCTGCATAGCTGAGAGCAACAACAATACCAGTGTTAAGCGAGACATGTTTATCACATCAGCTGATGGATAATGCTGTTGTTAGCTGACCGACAATGTGGGCCAAAGGGCAGTGGAGACCAAAGTAAATCTGGACCACAACAGCATCTACTATTTTTTTCAGGTCATTATGTACTCATAAAAGAACAGAGCTAGTTTTATCAACTAAGTTAGAAATTAATTTTGGTGATCAACATCACTAAATCTAATGTCTTACAACTGGAAGTGAGTCTCTTTCAAAGGCACTTCACAATAATAATGAAGAAGAACTAGAAGTGGCATAGAAGCTTGTCAATGGAGAAATGCTTTTATGGTTGCTTGTAAGTTGAATACCAATAACTACACTATGTAGCAGGCAATTGGAGCCATGATGTAATTAAGCAACTATTTTGAAGAACCTCAATTCGTGCTGTAATTTAAATTGATAGAACAAACTCCTATGTGCTACCTTACATGTTAAGGAACCTTACCACAATTCCAAAATTAGGGTATTTGAACCATTCCAAAATATATTCTTGAAAATGATTCTTGACCTTTCCTGATATACCTCAAATGAACTGTCCTATATGGAATTACAAGCCTTTTATGAACGATGCAGTTTCTTTTGGTACCCAAATATGCTCAATCTATCTGTGGGCAAAACTTCTTCTAGAGAATGGTATGGTCTTACATAAGTTCACTGTATGGTTGGAGAATCCTTCAATTGCATTATACCAGTAAATCGTTAAGTCTTGCTTTGAGCAATTATTTCAGTTCCCAGTGCATATGCCCCTATATTGAAAGGATGAGACTGATGTAATGAAAGAAAGCGTGCATGTGTTAAATGGAAGAAATAAAATATACAACTTGAAGTAAAACTAAATGTTCCATGTAAATGGTGTGTTGAAGAAACAATAATAGAAAGAAAATTATTAACAATATGTTTTGTGATAGTGTCACATCAAAAAACTAAAGGATGTGGAAAAGGAAGATTTGGTAGGAGCATTTTTTTTTTTACCAACATCTGTTTTATTAAACCCCCAGACCGGGGTAAGCACATGAAATGGTGACCTTCACACAGCGTTAAGCCTACAACCCCCAGGGGGCCGGCCGCGGCACACAACTTGGCGCACAATAGCTTTTTGTGCTTGCAGGACCTGCAATTCCATCAGTCACACAGTCAGTGTCCTGCTTGCAACCCACTCGGGCGGCCATGTGAAAGGGCATTTTGTGCAGTCAACCACGCCCAATCGTCACCACGCGTTAGGTTCAGCCCTAAGGGTCGGGCAGCAACTAATGGGCCAAACATAAACAAACATCAGACCATAACAGTCCAACACACAACCATAGCCCTAGAAGAAGGCCCCATAGAAGATAGAGACAGCGTCCAGGGATAGCAGAGAGAAAGGTGGGAAAAAGGTAGCCAAGATAGGGAGAGTGAGAGGACCCGAGAAGGGGCAGTCTTCGGGGCACGCTTCAGCAACTCCATGTCGGACCCGCAGGCCATTATCTCAGGGTGCTAGGGGGGTAAAGGGGATCACAGCATCATCCACTAAACGCAGCACCCGCAGCTTGGGGGGCATGCTTCTAGCATGTTCGCTTTTGCACAGATAAGTCACCAGGGGCTGCCAAACTTTCTCAAAGCGTGTAGTGCAAGACTGTAGTCTCGCTGAGAGCATCTCCATAGTGATGACCTGCCAGAGTCTCCCAAACCATGCAGCAAGGGGGGGAGTCTCCGCTTTTTTCCAGTACAGGGCAATAAGTTGTCTGGCGGCACCCAGCATTTGCAACGATATACTCCATTCATTACGGGTCAGGGCAAGCATATTGGCAGGTTTGATTCCCAACAATACTGTACTAGCGGCATCAGGCAAGGGGAACCCCAGAACCCCCCTTATGTGGCTCAGTACCTCTTTCCAGAAGACAGCGATCAGGGGGCAGGTCCACCATATGTGCAGGAATTCCCCAGGCACGTGATGGCACCTCCAACAACCAGGAGAGGAGGAGGAGAACATTCTGTGTAAGCGCTGTGGTGTGTAGTACCACTGTGTCATTACTTTGTACGCGTTTTCTTGCTGCGGTATGCTGCGGTATACTTTGGGGATATCTCCCCAGAGGCGGGCCCATTGCGTCGGCGTAATATCCTCACCCAGCGTCGCATCCCATTTTTTCTGATACGGCTGCGAAGGGGGAGTTTGGGGGTGCTGCAGAATTTGATAGATCTGAGAGATTAGGCCCTTCATGCCGGTGCAGGAGCGGGCAAGACGCTCAAACGGGGTAAAGGCCCTGGAGGCCCCTGGGTAAATCGCGTCCGACAAGGCCCAGTGACGCAATTGGAGATATTGCAACCCAGCCTCCGGCGGGAGGCGGAATTCCTCTAGACAATGGGCAAAAGTCTTAAGGGTGCCTCCATCAAAGAGATCTGTAAGGACTCTACAGTCTCCTTGCGCCCATTTACGAAAGGCAGTAGTGCGGCTAGCCGGAGGAAACCACGGGTTGTCTTCAATAGGGGTGTGCGGCGAGGGGAAGGTCGTAAGACCTCTCCGTACCGCTGTCTTGTCCCACACATTCAGAACTGTTTTCGTGGGCACCGCCAAATATGCACTAGGGGATCGTCCCGCTTTATGAGTCCAGGCCAGATTCCAGATGGTGCGGCCCGTGACCGCCCGGTCCATATGGAGCCACCCCTTCTCACTCCGCCTGGTGCCCCATTCAATCACAAAGCGCAAGTGAGCGGCCCAGTAATAATCCACCAGGTTAGGGCACGCAAGCCCTCCGCGATCTCGCGGGGCCATAAGAAGTGCCTGAGAGAAGCGGGGTCTCTTGCCGCCCCATATGAATTTAGTGCAGTCTTTTTGCAGGGCTCGGATGTTCGGCAAGGGGATAGGTGTGGGAAGGCATTGGAACAGATAAAGGAGTTTAGGCAGGATAGACATTTTAATTGCGTTTAGCCTTCCCAGCCATGAGGGGATAAGTGGTTTCCAGCGTCGCAAGTCCTCAAGGATGGATTTGCGGCAATCTGCCCAGTTGAGTGCCGACCAATCTTCCAGGGAGGGGGTTAGGGAGAGGCCGAGGTATCGAATATGATGAGCCGTCCAGCGATAGGGGCATAACTGTTCCAGCGAGGGGACATCGGCCGGGGGGATCGTAAGGTTAAGTACCCACGATTTATCGTAGTTGATTTTCAGGCCGGAGGTGCCCTCAAAGGAGCAGAGCGCTGCATGGAGCGCTGGTAAGGACTGTCGGGGCTCCGTAAGGGTAAGGATGAGATAGTCAGCGTACAACACCACTTTATGGACTTGTCCCCCCATCTTAATGCTGTGGATGCCCGGGTCTCGCCTGATCATATCCGCCAGAGGTTCAACCGCCAGTGCGAACAGTAGGGGCGAGAGAGGGCAGCCCTGTCTAGTACCTCTCCCAATGTCGATCGGGTCTGTCAACCTCACATTTACGCAGATCCTAGCCTTTGGCGCAGCATAAGGTGCCATGATCCTGGCAACCATCAGTGGACCAAGCCCTATCTTACAAAGGACCGCTCGGAGAAACGACCAGTCCACGGGGTCGAATGCTTTCTCAGCGTCCAACGAGAGGAGGCACGCCGGGATACGCCAATGGCGCGCCTTCCCCACCAAATGTGCAACTTTCCGCACGTTATCGGCCCCTTGGCGGCCATGAATGAAGCCCACCTGATCCGGATCCACGAGATCAGGCATGTGGGGATCCAATCGCTTGGCCAGCACCTTGGTATATATTTTAAAGTCAGTATTGAGCAGCGCAATCGGGCGATACGACGAGCAGAGCGCAGGGTCTTTCCCAGGCTTTGGGATTAAAGCTATTTCCGCCATTCCCATGTCCGGGGAGGGGCCCTGACCGCCATCGAAAGAGGCAAAGAGTCGGAGGAGGTATGGACTCAGCTGAGATTGGAATAGGCGATAGAAGGAGAGCGGCAAGCCATCAGGGCCCGGTGCCTTCCCCAAATTTAGGTCTTTAATAGCCGAGGTCACCTCATCCAGCATTAACGGCTCCTCCAAACAGTCAGCCGTAAGGGGGTGCAGCCGCGTCCCGCTATAGTGCTCCAACACTGCCTCCGACACGGCAGGGGCCGGTGGGTCCGCAGTGTAGAGTGAGGCGTAATAGTCCCGAAATGCTCTCAGCTTGTCCCCTGCCGCCGTCGCTCGAGACCCATCGGGGAGCATCACGTTCGCTATGTGGGATCTGGCCGCTTTGACCCTCAGCCGTCTCGCCAATAGTTTCCCCACCTTATCCCCTCCGTCAAAGTGCAGTTGCTTCAGAGCCAAAAGGGAGCCCTCAGCTCTGTTCGCACGCAGCAGCCGCAGCTGGCCCCGAATATGTGCCAGGCGTCTCCGCGTCCTCAAGGTGGATCCCTCCTGATCCCGCGTCTCCGCCTCTTTCAAGTCCCTCACCAAGTCGTCTTCCACCACCCTCCTCTCTCGTGCCCTCGCAATCGCGAGGGACGTTATGTGGCCCCGTATCGTGGCTTTAAAGGCGTCCCAGACCACCGGAAAGGGCGTCTCTGGTAGGTCGTTGAACTCAAAATAGGAGGTAATGGCTGCGCGTATGTCCTCAACAGATGCTGCATCTCTAAGGAGGTGCGGGGGTAAATGCCATTTCCGTTCTCTGGGGGGACGCGGGTCCCTGAGAAGCAACTCCACATGAGCGTGGTCCGAGATGGAGATGTCTGACATCCCAGCATCCACCACGTCATGGAGTAGATCATGGGACAGGAAGACATGATCAATGCGAGAGTAAGAGCGGTGGGCACTCGAATAAAAAGAGTACTCTCTCTTATCCGGGGAGAAGTAACGCCATACGTCAAATAAGCCTAGGTCGCCGATCTGCCTGCGAAGCGCCAGAGACATCGCCCCCGCCCCATGAAAGGAGCCCTCACTCCGGTCTATCTTCGGACACCACACCAAATTAATATCCCCCCCGAGGACAATAGAGGGCCCACCCCGAAGTACCTGGTCGCGCAAGAGGTCACAGAGGAAACAGTCCTGCGCCTGATTAGGGGCATACACATTGCATAGCGTAAGACGGCGAAGTCCCACCTCAACAGTCACCTTGAGGAAACGGCCATCACCACTTCGGTACCTCGCCTGATGCCAGCTTTGCACAAAATCGCCACCCCTGCCGTTTTCGTGTTTGCCGCTGCCCAGTATTGGAGAGGGTATCTAGGATGTGCCATGCGCCCAGTATCCGCCTGAAGGAGGTGGGTCTCTTGTATGAAAACGATATCTGGGTCATGCCGCAAAAGGTAATGCCATATCTGCTTGCGCTTATTGGGCGAATTAAGGCCCTTAACATTGAGGGACAAGATCTTAAGGGGTCTATTCACAGTACTCGCCATGGCAGGGAGCCCTAGGAGACGCAATCAAAGCCATCCTCAACAAGTCACACACCGTCCATTCACCCCAGACAAAGGTCCCACCCTCCCCGACCCCATCCACCACTACACCCTCCCTCCCAAGTCCCACATAGAAGAGAAGAGAAGGAAGAAAAGAGAGAGAGAGGAGGAGAGAGATAGTCAAGTACAAAAACCAAACATTCATCAGCCGATGAGGCTGGAGGTATGAACCGTAAAGTTGCGGCCAACAGGGCCAGAGTTCACTGTCCCCAGAATAGGGCATCCTACACCCTTGGGTTCGAATGTCCTTCGGGATGTCACTCCCCAGGGGACAGCTCCAGAGGGACATGGCTGGCAGAAAGCACTACAAGGTATGGAGCCCCCACCCACCCAGGCCCAGCACCGAGGGATCAGGGGCCCACCCGACCCACCCCCTTGTCTGACAACCCCCCCGTCCGCTGGGGGAGCATGTGACAACAGTACCTCAAGAGGAGTGCAGTAAGTGTGTCGCCATCCTCACGGCGAAGGGGGACGCTCCTTAGGAGAGCGCTCCGCAGGGTCGGTTTCCGCCTCCTCCAAAGCTCTGATGTGGGCTATGACGTCTTGCCGAGCTTGGCTGTTCGTGGGCTCGTCAGCAGGTGGTGCGCGTCGCCTCCGCGGCACCGTGGTCCAATCTGGCCCAGTGGGCGTTCTCTTGCGGGATGGGTGCCTAGAAGGACTCGCCGGGGGGGAGCCCGAGATATTGAGGAGCCGCGCCGCCTCATCGTATGACCTCAAGGATTTGCGTCTCCCCTCCCACTGGAAAATAAGCGCGAAAGGATGGCCCCATTGGTATGGGATGTTCATGCTCCGCAGCTTCTCCGTCACCGGGCGGAAAGCACGTCGCCGCTTCAGGGTATTGGGCGCCAAGTCCTGGAAAATTTGGATCTTATGGCCCTTGTATTGCAAATTCGGCTTGTCCCTGGCGCGCTTCCAGATCTCTTCCTTCTCCACAAAGAAATGCACCCTCGTGAGAATGTCCGGTAGGAGGCCCGACCTCCCTGCAGGGGCCGCCACCCGATGTGCCCGGTCAAGAGTGGGGGGCGATACGTCCTCATCACCCCGCACCTCGTGGAGGAGCTGCGCCACGTAGTCCATCACGTCCTCCCCCTCTTCGCCGAGTGGCACGCCGCGAATACGGAGGTTGTTGCGCCGTCCCCGGTTCTCCAAATCTTCCTGCTTGATCTGGAGCTCAATGTTCTGCTCTTCAAGGGCTGTCAAGCGCTGCCACAAGTGTTCCTGGTCCTCCGTGCGCGTGTCCATGGTCCTTTCCAAGCTATCCACGCGATCTCCCAGCTCCGTGACCTCTCGCTTGAGCTCAGTGACGCATGAGTGTACCTCAGTTCTCAGGGAGCCGATCTCTGCCTTGAGGTCAGACATAAAGGCGGCCATGAACGCCTGCGTGACCGGTGGGGAGTCCGCCGTCCCTCTGGATGGGCCCTCTCCGGCCGGTGGCGCCCCCGCCTTGCCCCACATGGCTGTCACAGGGTTATCTTTGGGGGCCGCCGTCGGATCTGCCCTAGCGCCCCTATTCGTGCGCGTCATCGTCCGTCTTGGCCAGGAAAGGTCGTTGCAGGCCGCTGAACGCCGCTGTGGTTTGGGGCTCCCGTCCAAAGTAGCTCGTGAAAGCAAGGCCAGGAGGGGAGGAGAGGAACACAGGCTTGGAGCCCCGAGGGTCAGCTCACACCCTGGGTATCTGAGGGCCCAAGGCTCCGCTCATTCGACTTCTGCAACAGCGGACCCCAGCGCACCCTCCGCAGGAGACCGGGCAGATCGGGACCCACCGGGCAACAGCACCTTGAGGTCGAGCACACCGGCGTAGAGCGAGCCCACCGTTCCAGCCCCTCAGTCCGGGGTCAGCGTTGGGGGGGTAGTCCTCGCCCCCAGCACACCACTCCAGCAGAGTATCAGGCACCCCACACTGCCAGGGCCCCGCGCACCGCCTCTTCCTGTCCCTCGCCGGTGATGGCGAGGGGAGTCCGCTGAGGTTCTGTCCTCTCGAGCGCCTGCAGGGGTTGAAGAGGGAGAGACGGTCCCCGGGCGGCACCAAGAACAGCAGCCCACCGTCACCGCCTCCCGCCGTGTAAATCAGCCACACCGCTGCACATCCGGCGCACCACTAACATATTGGGTTTTATGAAGACGGGGATGACACAAATCATGGTGCACTCCAACACTATTGACCAATCTCTCATAAATTAAGAGCATAGGTGGTATTCATGGAAGACAATATACCAAGTGATGATGATGATGATGATGTTCAACCAACAAATAGCAAAAATGAGTTAAGATAACTAAAGGAGATGTTCATATAGATCACTAGTTTTCCATGTCTCATAGATTACTAGTTTTCCATTTCAGGGACATGCTCTTGGGCCATAATTGTGATGCAATAGTTGAAAGTATGTTATAAGTTCTCATCTCAAGCTTATTCTGAAAAGATCTTTTCAGAATGGAACTGAGATATTGATTGAACTTACAATCTTGCCCAGTTTATGGTATTTAGTCTTTAAGATCTGATATCAAGATCTGGCACCCATTTTGCTTATTGTTTCCAAATCTCTCAAGCTACTCTTTCTTGAAATGTCTAGAAGTGTTAGACTAGATTTTTGCTGCTTACAGCCCATACAAAATAAGGACTCATAAACGTTGCTTTGTAAGCAATTTTGTTTGCAGGCCTCCTCTATGTTTTATGATATCTATTGCACAGCCTCCCTTATACTTCAGATGGTTTGTATGTATATCCAAAAGACCTGATCCAAGTAAAACGTAGCACACATACCATATGAAGTCCATATGGTTGTATGATGTTACAACGTGTGTTATTACAACGCGTGCTGTTACATCGCATTCGTTACAACGACTGCGATGTTACCATGCTATGCTTTTACAACTCAAGTCTTTATATCGACTTGCGCTAGGTGGCGTGCTAACATTAGAAAAGTGTAATTTACTATTCCAACTCCAGTCCACTTATCAGTAGGGAAGGTGTTGGGATAGTAAACTACACTATTTTTAATGTTAGCACGCCATCTAGCACAAGTCGATGTAAAGACTTGCGTTGTAATGGCATAGCGTGGTTACATCGCGGTCGTTGTAACGACCGTGATGTAACAGCATTGCAGTGTACTGACCGCGTTGTTAAGGATGTTTCCCCTCCATATGAATATATGCCAATAAAAACTTGAGAGTCAAAATAAATGTGATGTTATCTAACATGGGCCTTACACATTTGTCTATCAATTGAGCACACGTGGTAATATTAGTATGTTAAGGTCCATTGAAACAAATGGCCACACGTTATCTTTGGCCTTAAGATGTATTAAAATATCCATTATAATTAGCTCATCTATAATATATTGGCTCCAGGGTCAGAAGAAAGAACAACATTGTTAATGACAAAAGGGGACAATAAAAACAGATTGTCAAGAACTCTTTTTTCCTCCACAAAAATGTACTATCCAAGATAGCATTGACTGTTGCCATTAAATGAATTCACATAGATATCTTCAACTAGATACATTTGTTGCCAAGCCAGTCCAATCTCTAAAAGCTAACAGTCTCAAACTTGATAATTAATTTTTATTGGATTGGCAAAAACTATATGCCACAGGGGGTATATGTAGAAAATGTTAAAAAGCCCATCACATTCTGCTTCATGTGTGCCAAGGCATATGCCATTTCCACAAACACAGTTACCACAGCTTTTTCTGGAAAAATTAACTTGGACATGCATGATAAAAATCCAGTTTGTTAATTGCATCATTTTAACCAGACTCTATTCGAAACCTCAAACCAGTTGGCCCTTACGGAGCCTAAAAGATAAAGCCTTTACAATGCATGAGTCCATTCTTGAAGGGAAGGTTTTTCAAACATATATTTGTTTTTAAATGGTTGAAAGATCTTGGAGAATTTGTTTTGTATTGATCCAAAAGAAAGAATACATTCTCAAAGAAATAGTACAAGTACAATCATATGGTAAGCATAGACCACAAAAACGATTTGCAGAAAAATCTCAACTCAACAATAATTCCCACATGCTCTCTTTAAAACAATGAATTCTCTACATAATTCCACTTGCACTAAAACTGAACTAGAGCCAATCCAGTGGATTCTCTATAAGTCTAGTTCATAGAAAAGATTAGGAAACTTAGGCCTAACCTCCACACCATCTCCCTACTCTTGTTAAGTGGCAGGTTTAGAAATAATTCAATCAAGTAGACCTCACACCATTATGTTGTAGTGATGCTGCATAATGTAATAAAATCTAAATGTGCCTTAGAAAACAGTACGCTAAATGTGTGGTAAGATTTGCCTCAGCCCATCTTCAAATGTTATAAAAATAACATGTTTCTGGGTGTAAACAGTCTTTATATTGCTGAAATGCAGGGCAATTGACTGGGATGCAGATTCCATTTCAGGTTGGGGTGAATTTGAATGCCATTGTGAGAGTATTTTAGTCAATAAAATCTAGTTTTAACAGGATTTGAAAGGACAACTTTGTTGGGAGTTGCTCTGAAGGCGAGGCCAGCCTAAATTGACTAGAGTCTGTGAGCAAACAATTAACAGCCAGTCATCTACCATTTTTCTGTGTTGGATGACTGTTTTTCAAGTGGATTGCAATCAGTTAGCAGAAGAGACTGCTCTTCACTTAGCCCATCACTGAGTGGCTCAGTTAATAGGCTGGATTTCCCCATCCCTAAAGATAACAAAACCTGGGGTACTGGTTACTCCAGGGATGGGGAACGTTTGGTCCAATTACAAGAGGAACTCTGAAGGTCCGCTAAGAAATTGGGAATTATTGGGGCAATCAGCAATTCCAGGTCTGAGAACCCTGGTAATTCCTCATTGTGGGCCAGACCTTCATCCAGAGAATTGGTTTGCTTTTGACAGCTGAAATCTCAAGGTAAAATGTAAGAAATCCGCAGAGTCACGCAAATCTTATAATTCCCGTGAAGCCAGTACCTGCTTTTATTGGACCGTTCAGAATTAAGAGGCCACTCGTTGTGTGGCCCTTATACTTGTGAATCACAAACCTAAACCCAAGGACTCTCAGCCACTAATGACAGAAAACATTCAGTGCTTGATTTTGATCAGTAATACTTTGATCATGCTTTGTCTGTGTGATGTATTGCCTAGTATTGGAGAAGTGTGGCTGACTGGTTAGAGGAAGCAGACCCTGATGCAGACGTCAGACCCGGGACCAGGGTTCAATTCCGGACGCGGCAGGGTCTTGAGCTCAAAATGTCCACGGACTCGATAATTCTCGCCTCAGTGCCTACTCGAATCATGGGTTCACACTCTGCAACTCTGGGCAATTGCTTGCTTAATCTCCATTACGGTCCTACCACGATGGGATGCCTGGTTGTTAGAATGTAACACTGGTCTTCACCTTGGGGATGCACAGTAGGGGTTATCTCGCAGGGAATTCCAGGACGGGTTCCCAAAGCAAGCGCTAAGAGACCTGTCGGTGATTTGGCGCTATATAAATCGAAATTAACATAGCATACAGCAAGATTCCAGTCAGACCAATTAAAGTCCCTCGCTAGTGATCACAGACCTACATGCCTGGGTCGTGCAGCATAGCTATGTAGTTATGGAGGCATCTGTTTAAGGGGCAACATCTATGAACTAAGATATGGGGAGAGTTGCATATTTGAGGTGGAATGTCTAGTAATAGTACATTTCTGTTAGTTTGATACTATTCCAATAATTATATTGGACAGAAGCCTTTGTTTAAAACCTGTGTGGTCAAGTATGAAAGAAAGGGAATCATAATCATCACTTTCTGTAGGAGGATATGTATTGGTCCCCTGGCAGTATAATTTGGAACGACCTGCCCAATGTCAAAAAGTACTTTTGATAGTACTTTTCTAATTAAAAAAACCCACATAAGAACATAAGTACAGGATGTCCAAAACACTTCCTTAGGAGCCCAACGCTGGCACTGCCAAATGCTGGGGTTTCTGAATACCAAGGCTGCCTAGTCTAGACTCCTCCTCATGATTCTTTCTACCACATCCATATAGTGGCTGCTGGTATGTTCTGAGGGTGGTACGGCGGGTGGGACATAAAAAAAAGAAAAGAAATTAAAACATCTTACCTGCAAGCGTGATATCCTCCTCTTCGATGGTCTTCTCTCCTCGAGGCAGGCTCCAAACTATCTTCACCAATCCTAGCGCGCCTCTCACCAGCATGAGAGCCATGCTAGGATTGGTGGGAGCGGCTTAACTTGGCAATCCACAGTGCTCTTGAGGCATTGGCTTTCTCAAACCCAGCTGTCTTAAGACAGCTGGGTTAGAGAGGTTTAACCTCTTGCGTGCTCCCGTCAGCTGATGGCCGAGGGGAGCACTACCTCCCAAGTGCTGCCGTCAGCCAATGGCCGACAGAGCCCCGCCCACCCTTTAGAACGCCCGCACAGCGGCGGAAAAACCGCTCCAGTTAAGGCATTAAAGTACGCATCTGTGTGGCTTCCTATCGCAAGACGGTCGTCTAAAAAGACATGCGCACTTTAAACTGAAAGTGCCCTGCTCTCTCTGCTGCTGTCATTCAGCAGCTGTCCCTCCCCTGTCCTGATGCTCCGTTTGGGACGAGTCGAAGAAAAATAAAATGGTAATGAATTAACTTCATTATCATTTCATTTTTCTCTCTGAGGGCATTTCAATGGGGCGAAGTTTCTTCGCTCAAACAGAGTGGCCACCCCTGCATCCATATGAGTCTAGGTTCACTCTTGCAGGTTCTTTTTAATCCAAGCATTCTTCTTATGTCACTGTTTTTATATATTTCTCCTCCACCTTCATTTCCCTTTTCTGCCTCCCTCATCTGATGATAAATAAGTCTTGGTCCCCAAAAATGTGCGATGTGTCCAACCTCCTTCAAATTAAGCACTGCTTTCACTCAAGTATTTCACAAATATTTGAATAAGAGCAGCAATCAGTATAACTATTTAGGAGGCCATTGATCATAATATTGATCGTAATATCCAAGACCCTAATATCTTACATGTATACAACGAAAATGACCTCAAGCAACAACAGCACCGTCACTGCTGCAATAGTAGCACAGGTTAGTTGTGGGCCACAAATAATTGTATGCATTCTACTGGATTTTTCACAAGATGTTTGTGCTACAGATTTGGAATGTTTTGTTGGAAACTGGCTTTAGTAATTACTCTTAAAATTTGGCTAAGGAAAGCTACATTTCTTCAACGGAAGTTAACCAAGAGTAATCCGGAGAACTGGGCCAATCAGGTGAGGATGCGGCTGATGATGCTGTATAGGGGCAGTGATTACTAATCGGATCCTGTCTCTCTTCCCCCTCTGCTTACTGCAATTACATAAAAAGTGGAGGCAGTTGTCAGGAGCTGCCTGCATGACCAATTTAGGGAAGACTGTATTTGCTACATTATGCATACCATGGATACACAATGTCACTGCTTCCTCCTTTATTCGCCCCTGTATAAAAGTGAACACTTTGCAAATAAAAAAGTACCTTTTGGAGAGGTGTCACGTAATACAGTGATATTCCCGATGTCCTTGCTTATGTTGGAAAATGCGTTCCCAGCCAGAACCCTGACCAAAAAGGTGCCTGAAATAGAAAATGTGCCAAAAGCCTTTGAATTTCAAAAGTCCCCATTTTGCTCACATGCAAATCGATGTTTACCCTGATAACTTGCTATAGGGCTGTTTTTGATCACAAACCATCAGCATTCTTTATCAGGAAACATCATTTATTATCATGCAACATAATGCATTAAGACAGAAATCGTAATAAACATCAAAAACAGTCAAAATGTGCCATTTTTTTGGCTATTGGACATCAATGTGGAGTCACCCATCAAACACCGAATTCATTCTTCCACATCTTATTGAAGATTAATTATTCTCCTAATCAACACCGTCGGTCCTAGACCTCCATGCAGGGTCACCCACAAAACATTTGCCTCCACCCCTCCTGCTTTTCTGAATTTGTTTTTGTTGGCATTAGGACTCTCTGCACTTTAACACTGCTAACCAGTGCTAAAGTGCCTGTGCTCTCTCCCTAAAACATTAAAATTGATCTATACCTGATTAGCACATTTAATTTACTTATGCATCCCTAATATATGGTACTACATGTACTCAGGGTCTGTAAATTAAATACTATGTGTGGACCTGCAACTATCATTGGACCATCCACAAAATTAGCCCTTTAAAACATGTTGCACACCTGAAGTTGCAGTCTGTAGTAGTTTTAAACTGCTGTTTTGACCTGGTAAAATGAACCTTTTGCCAGGGCTGAACGTTCTTTTTTAATACATATAAGATAACCCTAAGGTCGGGCCTAAATGCCCATAAGACAAGGTGCATTACATTTAAAAGGTTGGACAGGTTTGTTTACCTTTTACATGTCCTGGTAGTGAAATATTCCTAAAGTCATTTTTCACTCCTGTAAGGCATATCTCTCCCATTGACTAACACTGGGTTACTGTTGCAGTTGGGTCCTGGCCATTCAGTTCATTTTTTGTGTTTTGGATCATCCAGTTTTAATTGTTTACTGTGGGTGCTCACCATTGGTAATCACATGGCAAATGGACTGCACGTGTTTACCGCCAGTGCCTGCCTTTTATGATAAGGCTGATGCGATGCAGCAAGTGTAAGAGGCATTTGGTTGGTTACACATGAGCATGTGCACACAAGCGGGTGGGCTGCTTGTGGGAGACTACTGTCATGTGCAACTTAGTAACTGTGCACAAGTACCCTGGCACAGGATGACTTTGCAGTATTGGATATTGACCTGGGACAAGCCGTATAATGTTAGTGTACACTAAAAGGGAAAGTCATTTGATTTACTGTTTTGTCTGTAGTGACAATTTCTAATACAGATAGGGAGGAAACTGCCTTAGAGTGCAGTTTTGCTTTTCTTTGGCCTACAGAGACCAGTGGCAATCGAATTGGGGTGTAAAATGTGCAAGAAAAGCAATCTGCAAATTTCACAATGATATCTGTGCAATGTGGGGGTCATCCAGAATTGCCATATTTCTCTGGCTCGGCTTAAGATCAGAGCCTGGGCCTTTTGTCCCCCGCTGTGCCAGGTTAAGTACATTTCTCTCAAGCAGCAGGCACAGAAGCTTCCCAAGAACAAGGGGTGCATTTAACAGCTCCTGAGAAGGAAAGGAGTGGGCGGAATAACCTGCATTAATCAATCAGCTGTCACACTGTACCAAGGATGGGCTTGTCCAAGTCCATTGAACAAAGGAGGGAGCCCAGAACTCTAGCTCCAGCATTGAAAATCTTGTGAGAAAGGCCCTGCCATGATGTCAACAAGGGGTGGAGTTGAAGCTCCCAGAGGTGATGTGACTAGTGACTTCTGGATGACTCCATTTTGAACTGTCCCAGCATGCTAAGTCGGAGGGTTGGGACAGGGGTGGCGAGGTAAAGTGGCACCTCTAGGATTGGTTAGGGGTGCCTGGCCTACTGAACCTACCTCTCCCTTTTAAAAACTCTTACACAAGGGGGAGACTCTCTCTTACCTGGTGATTTATCTCCGCTTTGCTGCTGGACCCTTGGTTCACCAGGAACAACTGGAAGAAAGAACCTCCTGTTGCTCACCAAAGACTAAGGACTCTGCCCAGTTGACCTCTGGAACTGTGGATTTCCCCAAGGGTCAGTGAGGCTGGTCCTCTTACAACCCCTGAGGACCAGTTGGGGGGAAATCCTGGACGCTTGTACCTGAGACCAGGTTGAAGGCTGGCACAGGGAGCCTGGAGAATCACCTCTCTGAGGATTATACCTCTTTGGAGGTAGGAAGGCCGCCTGTAACTGACCCTGGTGGCTAGACCTCACCACCAGGAGTAAAATGAGCTCACGATCATCAGAATTGGCCCATCAGGGCCCGAGTTATGGCATTGTAGAGTGCAGTGACCTTTTATTTCAGACGAAGCCCGTGGGGCTCCGTCGCCATTCCTTACCTTACCCACAGGGTGGGCCAGGGCCTAGGGTTTGGAGCTTAAAGGTCTTCATTAATATTTCCAGAGAGGGGGCATTTATGAAGCCCCCTCCCCATACTCTTCTTTAGCCCAGGGACCCCATCCCCCGAGCCACAGTTGTTAAAAAAAGGAGGAGCAGGACCCCATCTCGACCCCTAAATGCCCAGCGTACACCATCATGGCTCCCCCAATAGCGGTGGGCCTGCACCTCTGCCCATGCCCATGTCTAACAAACATTTTAAAGCCCTTCCAAGTCTAGAGCTTTGGTTCTACAGCAGGGAGTTCTGCACCCTCAAGGGACTTACTTTATGGTTACATTTAATGTGGCCAGCAAGTGTGTAAACGAGATATGTGTACTGAAGTGCCCTCTAGAGGCTATCAGCCAGATTCATCATTGTCCCGTTTTGCGAGTCCTTAATAGCGATTATTAAGGAATCGCTATTAAGGACTTGCAAAACGGGATTCATGTAGGAATCACAAAATAAATTGCGATTCCTACAGCTTCCTTATTTGCGATTAGCAAATTTCTAATCGCAAATAAGGAATAACTCCCCATTCATTCCTATGGGCCTAAAGGCCCATAGGAATGAATGGGGAGTTATTCCTTAATTGCGATTAGCAATTTGCTAATCGCAAATAAGGATGCAATTTCAAGGGTGCCAGGGGTGTCCAAAGGACACCCTATAGCACCCCTGAAATGAAAATGTAGACTGATGTTGCACACACACATGTCCAAAGGACATGTGTGTGTGTAACATACAACTTATAAAATGCACTAAAGTGTTTTTTTAAAAGTTTTCGCTATTTACCACGAAGTCAGACTTCGCGGTAAATAGCGGCCAAAAATTGCGAATTCGCAAATAAAAAAGGGTTAATGAATTGCATTTAATGAATCTCAAATAGAGATTCCTTAAATGCAATTCGTCGCAATTTAGCGATTTTGCTATTAGCGATTATTGTATTTGGGATGATGAATCCCAAATGCAAAAATTGCGCTCGAAAAGGGCCAGATTCTCAGAATCTGGCCCTTTGCAAGCGCAATTTTCAAAGATGAATCTGGCTGTAAGTCCATGGTTGCATTTAACACACCCAAAATGTGATGATCTCTAAGGGTTGCTTTTATGATTACATTTTCATGGTTGGAAAGTTTATTAAAAATACAAAGATACATGTTTTGCTAATTTCAGATGCTTTATTGAGATAATATTGTTGACAATGAATATTGATCACAGTTTATATGTTTTATGGACATTTACGCAACACCTGATGTCTTTTACATGTAGTTTGTTTATCTTTAACCTTTGACCATGCAATTGACTTACCTTATATGTTTGCATGATCCATTTAGGCTGTCAAAGGTGATTGGGTAATGTCGCCTATGGTATTTTCCATTTGCCAATGTATATATTTGTAAATTACTTTGTAGTATTTAGTAGTGTGTGTGTAATAATTGTGTGTCTCTTTTTTCTAGAGAGAAAAATCTGACGGGATAACCATTTATTGAGTGTTATTATTGTGTGCCAGTGAATGGTGATTACTAGTCCACACCACCTTTCCTGAGTATGCTTTGGACTTCTCTGGTTTGCTACCCTGAGAGAGTTAAGCACTACAAAGGGGTGCTTGGTTCCTAGTAAGGAGAATTGCAATTGTAATTAAATGTATATAACGCTTACTACCCTTGACAGGGTGTTGGAGAGTTTTTCGGTGAGTAGGATGCTACTCCGGAGCCAAAAGGATTAGTGGTGAATTAGTATAGGGAAAAACAAGTTGTTAATTGAGCGGTGAATCTGTTAGTTTGACTGAATAGGATAAATGAGAGATAGAGGAGGAAATAGTCAAGATAGTGTTCTTTGGGAGTTTATATTAATTATATGAGGTTTGAGATGAGTCAAAGGAGGGTTAGAGGGGGTAAGAGTCTAGATAGGTTTATTATGGAGCTTATAGTAGTAAAATGAGGTTTCCCTACTGAGGATTACATGCAGCAGAAAACTAGAGTTTGAGGAGGGTTAGAATGCTGGGTCGCTCCATCTGGTTGGCTAAACTTTGGGTCCTAAAATGAATTGCTTGGCCTTCTTTTAGTCTATGAATCTTTTCTATGTGTTTTTAATGACGATAGCTGTAGTGAAATACTTCTACGTTAATACTGAAAACAGATTTCCCAGCATGATGGCAGTAATAATTCAAGCACATGATTTTTTAAAGCGCTAATGATGGAGAACTGATTTACCTAGTAGGTGTGAGAGGTAACCTGAAGAGTGCAATCCATCCTTACACTACTTGCTATATTGAGGCTGTATTCTAACAGCAGCATTCCAGATGGAGCTCGAAACATCAGACACCACCAAAGTCAGCCCCACAAAAACAGTTTACTGTAGTGGTAATTATGACTATAACCACATCAAGCAAACTCTCCATCACATTAAGGGTTGGAAGGATGATTGTAACTGTTCTGGTTTCAGAGTGACACCAGGCAACAGGATGCATTCTTATGCTGAGAAGCAAAGACAAATGTCTCCTATCAGCACTGGAGCAATAAGAGAAAGATATATGCACTCAAACGACATGGCATAGTGTTGAGGACAGAACAGGATCACCCTTTTAACTGAACTGAACTGCTCGTTGACCAATATGTAGATTTAGTTTCTCCTGGGCAGAGTGACTGTTTTACTCTGGGCAGACTTTTCTTAGACCAGTTGGCACAACAGTCCTTAGTCAGTAGGGCCTTGCTTTCCCTAACCAAATCAAAGCACTTCTAGCAGGCAGAAGGCAGGGATGCAATCATGACTGCCTTCTTTTTACTCGAAGTCAAGCAGAATCCACAGGCTGACCAGACAAGGGTTCAATCTTGGGGGATCATGGCATCTACACATTCCACACCTTGTTCAACAGAATTCATTTGTTGTAAGGGTGTGCAGCCTTCTCAATGTCAAGATGATGAGCCAATTACTGGTCAAGGCAGCCAGTTCTTTCAAAGGACAAAAGGCAACTATCCAGTTCAACCCACAATTCAACCCAAACAACATCCCTCCCACAACATCCCTCCCATGACTGTTGCAGGCCAAACTCTCAGGATACACAGATTACAATATGTTACTTGTTACAATTTTTCTGGCAAATTCCTAACCTTATAAAAACTACTTCCAGGATCCAGACTGGCCAAGAAACTGTCAATTAAATACACATCAACACTGACTCCAGTGCCATTCAGTGGTGCCAGGTGCCTATAGCTGTGATTTCACCAGAGAACATTGGCCAACATCAAGTGCACTGACCAATGTTCCAGATATTCATTCAGTGCCTCACAGAGGCTTGAGGAGAGTAACAGAGAATCCTGTTGGCAACAAATGCACCACACACTTGCATACGTTCAGAACATATTAATCCTGGCTCATTGTGGAGGAGGAATAAAAAGGTTTCTTACCAGCTAACCATCTGTTTGCAGTTTGTAGATTAACAATAGGCCCCAGAGAAATAAAAATTACATAGCGTAACTTTTCATCGTGCTTTCTTTGTGACATTATGCCATGTCAAACAGTTACACCACCGTTTGCAGTAAAATTATAGCGAGGGAACAACTCAAGCTAGTCAAACACAAGCAGATGTTCATGGAAGTTGTGTTTTTCACAAGGACTCATTCCGTACGCATAGGCTGTAGGGGGTACTGTCCTTTTTGGAAACAAGAAAGTACAGGGATTATACTCCTTGAACCTCCTATCATGGGGACACCTTTGCAAGTAGGTAGTTGTACTTACTCTTGCAACAGGTGCTTGTCTTCCAGGCTGTGTGCAGTTCAGATCAGATGTTTGGCAATGTGGAACTCTAAAGAGAATCCCTAATGAACAATGGATAGGACCCACATTTTTTAGAGATAATTTCCTGCCTCTTTGGAAGGAATAACTTGATCATAGCCCATCTCCATTCCCCCACTATCCAGATAGCTATTGTGTGATAGGGCATCGATAACAAGTAACTGCATGGATATTGAGATGCCCTTGCCATAGCCGCGATGACCCTTTCCTCTGCATTGCTGCGGTAACCACCTCGAATCTATGCCTTGGAAGTGTGTCCTTCCTGAAAAGATTGCTGATGCTGGAATACCCATGTACCTTATTGTGGTAGTAGTCATATGTCTTATAGGAGAGTGAGTCCATTATGGACTGTGGAGGCGGGAATCAATAGATAGAAAATCTAAAAAAGAGGTGCCTCCCAGGCCATCAATCAAGTTAAGAGAAGGTACCAAAATATTGTTCCTTCTATTGTCTTTGATTCCAGAATGCATAGAATCACCCCCGTAAGAACAGCACCCCCCCCAGCAGGCGGCCTGTGACCTAACTTAAGCAGGACTCCAGATCATAATGGCTGGATGGTCCCCTTCAAAAATTCACCAAGGTCCAACTTTCGTACAGGACCCCAAGATAAAACAGGAGTTTGCAGTAAGAAACCAGTCAGACGCTCCTAATAAGGCATTTATAAAGAAGCTGGCCCAACATGTCCAAAGTCAACAGCCCTAAAGAAGACCTTCCCTAAAATACACCACAGGCCCAAACTGAAGGTCAAAATGCATTGGCGCAATCACAAACGGGGCCAAGAGCTACCACAAACGGGTTCATCCTGTGCACAAAAGCTGTGCACTACGAGAGATGGATTCCAACACCTTATCCAGTTATTAACGCATGCTCTGAACCCTCACCATAATAGGGCCCAGTAGCATTGTCTAGCACTACAAATAAGAGGACTTAAGTGGCAAAGGTCCCAATGATAATATAATGTAGGACACTAGACAGGCAACTTCATGTGTTTGTTGTATGTCTGTGGATTAATTATTTACATTTATTTAAGAAGTGTTGCAATTTCTGCTTTGAATAAATCTTGTTCTGGATTAATCCTTTACATGTATTCAAGAAGTGCTGTTATGTAATTTGTGCTTTGCACAAGTCTTGTCCCTTGTAATTATGTTCATAAATGTACACTATCTTCCCTTTAAATAAATTCTATAATAACAAGCAAAGAAAAAAATGCTGTGATTTAAGTAAAAGGATTACTGATTTATACTATGGAAAATTACAACACCCTTGTTGAAAAATCAAACGGTAACAGGTTAAATCAATGACGATAAAAGGAACAATATTTTGGTTTGTTCTCCTAAAGAGTAACTTGATTGATGGTCTGGGAGGCACCTCTTTTTCATTTTCGTGGTAGTAGTCATGGCACCTCGTGTCTATTGTTAATGAAACTCAATTTTGGGAGACAGCTTGCAGAGCCCTTTAGAATTTGGCAGTGTTGCCTTTTTTTTATTTTAGCAGGCATATTGTTTACCCAAGGTAGAGATGTTACCTTATCGAATGGTACATTGACCTTGTGCTGCTTAACCTCAGCTATGCGTGAAAGAAAATAATGCTTGTCTTAACCTTCCTGATAGGTGTGAGCTGCATGTAGGACACACCGAATATAAGCACTGGGCATTATTTCGCCCTGCTGTGTAATCGCTCCCTCTCTCTCTCAAGGTACGCCTCTGGCAGGAGTTTAATAAGAAGTTCCATTTGTTCCCGGTGATGACTTTTGTAACAGGAGAAGTTAGCAATAAACCCATGTGTGGTAGTAGGAGTCAGGATGCGTGGAAGTGTCTGGCTGGTTGGTGAAAGATGTGACTGTTCAAGTATGCGGGGCCCAAGTTGTACAGTGCCTTGAATGTGTGAGTGTGGAGTTTGAACTAAGTGTGTTTGTACTGGGAGCCAGTGGAGTTCTTTGAGTACTGTAGAACAGGAGTGTGGAAATTAGCATTTTGCAAATTTAATGCCACCATCTAATCTCCTGGATGCAGGGCAGACTTTTGTTAAGGTGTGCATTTTGAACTTGTCCTTCTGCAGGAAAGAAGTTCAGAGGGCGAATATCTAGGATATAATTAAGGCCTCCATACTTCTTCAGAACTAGGAAATAACTGGAGTAACAACCAGTTTCAATCCCTTTTTGCCAGCACCCTTTCAGTGGCTCCATTGGTCATCGGACCTCGAACTTACCCTTTGACTATGGACAAGTGGTCAGTGGGAGGTGTTGCAGTGTGCATGGCCTATACGGTGATGTGACCAGACTGGTGGGGAGGAGTAAGTGTTTTCCCCAATTCAGAGCACCCATTGGTTAAATGTGATTCCCCTCCCCCCCAGGGAGGTGAAAGATGATGCGGCCCATTACTTTTGCAGGCCATTCAACTAATAACCCAATTTCCTACAGTTAGCTTATTACATTTAATAGGAGCTAACTTTTGATTGGGAGCAAGTAGCGATGTCAGGTTTAGACTCAAATACATTTTTATGCAAATTCCTCTTTAATTGTATAGTCAGATTTTAAGTCACAATTCTGAAAATGCCACTTTTAGAAAGATAACTCAGCTTCTACACCCCCACCCGCCAGCTCCGCTGCGCCAACCTGGCCCTCGCCACAGTCACCCGCATCCGAAGAGAGGCCTCCGGCTGCAGGTCATTCTCCCACCTCACCGCCAAGACCTGGAACACCCTCCCCATCCACCTACGGCAGACCCAAGACCTGCTGACCAGAAGACTCCTCAAGACCTGGCTTTTTGAGCAGTAGCAGCATTACCCCCCCCCCCCCCTCCCAGTGCCTTGAGACCCTCACAGGTAAGTAGTGTGCTCTACAAATGCTATGATTGATTGATTGAAACAGCACCATTTAATGAGCATAGATTTCTATGTTTTAACCACTGACAAGAGAAGCTCGAGGCACATTGATTTCAACTAAAATTGGAATCAGGATCAAAATGTTTAAACTTGAAGAGAGAGTTTAAATACATTCAACCTAGAAAAACACAAGGCATAAACACTTTAAAAAACAAATAAGGTTCTTTGCGCTGTAAAATAATGAGATGCACACCATCAATTAAATTAAATAAAGAAAACAGGAACAATACCTTCTGAAGCCACTGGAATGTGGTAAATCTGTGGCTGTCCTCTTCGACCATCTTTGGAGTGGTGGAATGTTCCGTTGATCCCTGTTATTTCAAATTTCAACTCAATGGGTGCACCTTGTTCTATGGATACATTGATCAGTAGATCTGTTCCACTTTCCACAGTAGAGCTATTGAGAGAGGCTTGTAGGCCAGTCACTGGTTCAACCAAATGAACGGTAATGTTCTTCGATGTCTCTGAAGCTGTTGTATTGCTTGTTGCAATAATTTTCAGGTGGTGGGTCCCTGGGCCAATCAGCTGCTGAGATGCCCTGTCCAGTGTCAGATTGTGGGGGGTAATTCCATACATCTCGCTGGAAACAACAAGAGTAACATTTCCTGCCAATACAGAGTAGGTGACATTGCGGCCTGCAAAGAGACAGATTGTCATATACTAGAAATTCAAATTAGATACATATCAGTCCTTTCAAACATATCAAATGAAGATGCAAAGAGAAGAGTTTTGTGTCACTGTTTCAAGGTGAAGGAGTTGGACAGTAGAATTTCCTTCAGAGATAAGCACTCTGCGTACAATAATGAGCAAATATTTGTGAATCTCCAAAATTAACTCTCAGATCATATATTGTTAACAATATTCATCCAGAGCCAGTAAAAGTCTATTTGAGAAAGAATATTCATGTTCTTAGACATTCACTACTGTGCTGCAATGTGCCTATGCAAGGAAGAGCACAACACCAAATCATGTGCGCAGCCATGGGACAAGAAACTTCCAATCACTGTTTTTTTCACAAAGGAGGCCTGGATTTAACTTCCTGTCCATTTACATTTAAGTGATGTTTTCAAATTGATTTCGGTTACTCAGATTCAAACCTTAAAAGACACCTGTGGCCAAATGAATGCAAGGCTTCTCGATTTTATGTTTATGGTAAACTCCTTTTATATATGACTATCAGGCCCACTGCTTCATACAGGAAACACTATTTAAAATCAGAGTTCTCCCAGCTCATGAGCCACACAGCGGAAAATCCTACTTGCCTTTAGAACATGGATGTTACCTGCAGCTAAGATTCTTCCCTGGCAGTGCCCTGCATTCCTGATCTTGAGGTTTGTCTAGTCTACAGAAAATAACATTACTTCAAGGTTGGAACACTTTCAGGAAAATAGTTTTAAGAGATACTTTTTAAGCTCAAAAGTAAGATAAAACTATTAATAAATAACAGTGCATATATTCTCTGTCGCAGTTGTGTTTTTTAATACAGGTATACATTTTAGGTTTTTAAAATCTTTACTCTCTCATCTTGTACATGTTGTAGAATAACCATGGTAAAGCAACAGTCAATAAGTGTTTCCCTCTTTCCTGTATGTTTGCCTCGGGTTTTCTCAAATAAGTTGGTCTGTGAGAGTGTTTTTGTTATTGAAAAATAAATCTTACATTCGCTAAACAAGCAATCTCACAGAAAGTATTTAATTCCCCAGAGAAAACAGACCACCGCGGCTCTTCTATTTAACTTCCAACTTTTCCCACATCTGACTAAACTTTGACCATTACTATAAGCTCATTGCACCAGCCTTGAGATACCATGTTTATCAAGAATATATACACTGTTATTTATTTAATGTATTTGCTTTAATTTTTATACTTAAAACCTCTTTTATAAACTCTTGTCTTAAAATGTTTGTGCAAAGCAGATTAATCAATACTGAAGTAATTATCACTGCAAAATACATCCACGGCATCTTCTATAAGCCAAAAGCGGATATAATTCTTTACGCCTGTGCCTTTCTTTATACAAAGACTTTAATAATACCCACAGTTTACAAAGGTAGCTGTTAAACATCTTCCTGAAATCACTGCATCTACATTCTAAGGGGTTGATTACTCTGGTGGTGAACCAGCCACAGACAGGCTGTCGGTGGCAGGATCACTGCTATCGTGAGGCCATTTCCCACCCACCAGATTTTGATGGCGGGCAGTGTTCTAGCGGGCAGAAAGCTTGACCATCACCTGTCTGACAGTAGCAATCATTCAGAATGCCTATTGGACCGCTCGGCATCCCCAGAATGTTGGCGATGCCTACCAGGCACCGCCGTGGGGATTATGGTTCATCCATCCCCGCCAGCCTGTCCATGGCGCTTCACCCATCAGGGAAAGGCTAGCGTGGATGGACTTTGGGGGCCCAAAGCAGGGCCCCCTTAAGCAGGGGCACTCCAATTTTTCACTTGGCTTTCCCTGCGCATGTGGCAGGCATGCATGGCGCCTACCACGTAGAGCAGGGAAATTAAAAAAGTGCTTGTTCACCCACCACAATGGAAGAAATGTCCCTTGTGCTCTCCGTGGTGGCGGCCGCATTGTGATCCCACCTGTGGGACCGCCGTCTTGTAGGCGGGCGGTCCACATCCCCGGAACGATGGCGGACAGACAGAAGTCCGTCCACCATCATAATCAGCCTCTCAGTTCCTGTAATTGATGTGTGCATTACAGTAGTCTTTTGGCCAAGTTAGCATTTGTTGCCTTTTGTTTTGCAGTGAGTGCCTGCAACAGAATCAAGGACTATTGTGTTTTCGTAGTGAGAAAATGCTATCAACTACCTGCACTTTCTTTCATTCCAAAATTGAATCTCATTTTTAACCTCAGCTAATATTCAAATGAAAGAACTTTAAGTGAGCTTTATTCAATAAGTCATCTTGCAATATATGCATTTTAATTTTTAGATGAAGTTATTTATTGAGTTTTGAGGGGATTAAATAATATCAAGCACTTTATGATGCAAGACTATTTAAAACTATCTACCATTCTAAAATTACCATGACTTAAAAAACTTATTAATAGGTCAGTGTGGAAATACCTAGGCTGGGATTTAAAGTGTTCCAGAGTTGTAGGTGCTATATATCTCATCTGATAAAATCTAACTCCTGGAGTTTGGAATTTATTGAATGCAACAGACTGCACTTATTCTTTGTTTTGCGGAATAACATCTGGATTTTCATGCAACTGTACCAAAATAGACATTTCAAAGTCAATACTCTTCTCTTTCCCCCTGTTAACTTTCAGTAGGTTTGAGGCCGCTGAAATGTAACGAAGGTTGCATACGTTATTGCACCCTGTAAATGCCTTGAGCAGCAAGTCGGGATTCTGGCCCACTCATAATCGGTACCTTAGTGTTTTATAAAACTTAAACCTCTTTTATGGATGCTAGCTTTGTTACCCGACATGTTATGGAGTATCGTTCCACCTAATAATAGAAATATCAAAATATCTTTTATCAATGATGAAAAGCAAACATTATGGTGTAAGGCCCTAGATATTCTTTCTGTGAAAATTCTCTGTTAGCTTTCATATTATGAATATAGGGACCGGTGTATCAAAAGGTTTTATCCATTCTTTATCTAAGGTAAAATGCATTCATTCTCAAGGACCATCATTCCAACGTGTCATTGAGCTCATGCAGCTTTTGGGGAAAGCTGGTGATGAAAAGAAAGAACGATGTAATGGAGGCCTCTAAAAGCACACTGTGATATGTGCTTCAACCATTGATTGGGAGGGGACAGACATTTTCATCTGCTCTGATGTCTATTATGACAAATAAGTAGTAGCTGAGGCTAAATTGTGGGTCTACTTGAAGTGCATGTACTTGGTAAGGATAAAAGGCTCTTTCCTTACATGCGTTTGCTTAACCTCAACCGTGCGGCCCCGATTTACCGCCGGTGCTGGGCCCTAATGAAAACGGGCGTGGTCATGACGGAACGGTTCCGTCATGAGCACAGCTCGACCGATGCTCATGACGGAACCGTTCCGTCATGAGCATCGAAAGGGTTAAAAAGTAGCAATACACCTTAAATATCTTCAGACTGGTGTTAGCCTTAAATCAAATTGATCAGATTACTGTTTCGAAATACCTGCTATTTTGGTTTATGTTATGTTATGTTAATGACACTTGATCAAGCACACGTTTACTAACGGTTTCTAGGCACTAAGTAAATTAAGGGAGAAAAGAAATCACTGAAGCAGCAACATAAGAAAACAATGGTCAGCAGGTATAAGCCAGTCTAAAAAGACAATTTTTAAGAAGTTTCTTAAAATCATTGAAATCAGTTTCACATTGCAGAGGATCAGGGTGAGAATTTCGGAAAGTGGGTGCTTGCACAAAGCAGCTTCCACCTACCATTAATTTCTTAATGTATCTCGAAAAGATCAGATAGTTCAGCTTGGAGGATCTTAATGCTCAAGTTGGAATACATTTATTGATCCCACTACAAAATGAGAAGGTTATACAATTTAGTTCTTTGAAAGTAAGATAGGTCTTAAACTGTACCCTTGTCTTACGGGTAGCCAATAGAGGTTATTTTAGATAGGAGTGACTTGTGTGTTTCTTGGAAGTTTACAAATACAACAGGTAGCTTCACTTTGCACAGTTTGTAGCCTATGATTGGCATTACTGGGAAGCTCTAAATAAATTGCATTTGTATCATCTAAATTTGAGATACTGGTCACTCAAGTAACCATTTTTAATGCTTCGACTGATAGGAAAGAGCTTATCTTCTTTATCATTTTAGGAGGGAGATTGATATGGAGGTAACAGCTCCAGAGTATCATTGGCTAAACCCTAATGATGGTGTTTCTTGTGCACGTATTTAAAATATTAGGACCTTCAAATGCTTCTATGTTCCTAATCTTATATGAGGGTAATAAATATTGTTTATTTTCCCTTCTGGGTATTCCCCTTCTGGAGTTACATGTGTTAATCAAACAAACAAAAGTGAATACCCGTGATTAATAGAATGCAAATGTAATTCATATTATTATGTTCTGCAGTGTGAAAATCACGCTTGCTTGAATATATCCATGGTATTTTATCTGGTAAAGACTTTCCCTTTAATTTACTAACCACAATACTAAGTGAACAGACATAAGACATTTTAATAAGTGAATGGCAGTATTGAGGCATTCTATCTGCCATACTCTTCCTTCCTAGTGTTTAGCAAGTGCTGTGCATGTCCCAAAAAGGAGCCTGTGTACATATTCTCAGGACCCCTCACCTCCTCTTAGCTGTACTTGAATCCACAAAGTTTCTCCATATAGAGTTCCACAGGGACTACTGTTCGTGTTACTTGATTCTTGCTTGCTGTAGCACCCATCAATGGCAAGTTCGTCCACACTTCCCTGGACGATGACTGTTTTCTGTGCTGTCACGTGCCATTCGCTGGTTGTACATTCCACAAATATGGTGTATTCGCCTGGAGCCTTGAACATGTGAACTACGCTGCTGGACAAACTTTAAACACAAAATACAGATGAGGATTTGAATGAGACACAGGAAAGAAAAAGCTCTTCACAAGTATTTCTTAATGTAGGTTTCCTCAACTAAAATCAAAGAGCAGTTATAATGGGACCCAGTCAAAATTTATAGTACGGCCAGGGAACAGAGGGGAAGAAATAGAGCACAGCAAAAGAATAGGATGTTCCCTCAATGGCCACAATTTTTCAATACAGGTGTACATCCCATTCTTAGTATTAAAGGTGACAGATTCACAACAAACTTTTTATTTTCTTCAAAAAATATATGAAGCTTTAAATTTTTTGTTTTAGCAATGCTTTCAAGTTTATGTATTTTTCATAGAATTTGAATTCATAAGAAACATGTAATCACAATATTAACATTTCATAAATAATTTCATGGTTCATACAAAGAAAAGAAGAAAATGACAATATCTATATGTACAAAAAGACAATTTATACAAGTACATATGACCCTGATATCACACAATCAATCACAACATGCAAACACATTCATACTCTCATTACATTCACATCCACAACATCTGAAAAAGGAATCTGGGTTTTAATTGGCAGGGGAACCCCTGCCAACTAATGAGTCTCAAAACTCAGTATGAGACCCCGCACTTTAGAAGGTTTCCTCAACTAAACAAATTCAAATCTGAATCTGCATTATTCCATTAAAACCTCTCTGCTGTTGCCAGTGACAATATAGTCCACCATTTCAACAGCCCTCCAATGAAAGGGAAATGCTAGACTGACCTTTTATTTAGATGAAAATTTGGATCCAAAGGTTTATCGCTAGAAATTCCACCTTGGAAGAGAACAACCATATAAGGAGTGATGTAATGATCAGCATGCGAGACAATTAGAGATTGATTTTGGCCATTTGAAAAAGTGTAGGAGGAAAGGGATCTAGAGGGGACTCACAACAATTGTTTTCTGTATAAATACTAAAGTTGTAAGTAAACATTAGCAATTGTTACTTGGTCACACGCATGAAATGTGTTAACCCAGTGCTTACTCTGCAGAGGTGGCTGCAGGTGGAGGGATCAGCAATCATTTTTGGGAACAAGGAATTATGTTGTTCATACGGCTTGGACCCAAAGTAAGAGAGACAAAGGTAGAAACCTGAGAAAGGAGGATGATAGAAAAGCAAGAGAAAAGGAGAAAATGGGATGAAGAAGAACCAGTAAAGTGAGAAAATGAAACATAAAATGTAGGGTTGTGGAAGGACGAGATATGAGGTAGTATCAAGAAGAGGCAACTTGGCAACACTGACATTCAGCAGCACCAGCAGAGGGCTTCTCGGAACACCTTATGGCCCTTGCTCTTATTTTATACAAATGAAGGACTAGGTAAAGCAAACCAGAACCCACATCCTGCAGGCAGATTAGGTGCTCAGAAATTCTGGATTGGATCTCTTGGACAATGAAATGTCTTTTGTTAAAGAACAAGGGAAGGCTTCCATAAACAATATGTGGGAAGAACACAGAAAGATTAGAAGACGAAGGCTGACAAAGATTGAGTCAAACTTTGTCAAAGATCTGTAAGATTTCTCTGTAACAGTGATATCATCAGCGTGACCTGAGGTTTTCAGTTTTTGATGCCTAGAAGGCAAATACAGAGAGGCTGTTGAAGCTCTTATCAGTTTAATAGAGGACGTCCTCATAAAGAATGCGGATTATAATAGGGATGCGCTGACTGAAAACACACTGATGGGAAATCTAACTTTAATAATGTAGCAGGGATACTTGTCATGGTCCCTCAGAAAGACTTTTTGTGATGTGATCCAAGCATAAACAGTACACACATGGATCTTCTCTTCTCATGCTAGCTTACCACCCCAATTGTCACAACTTTGGAACCCCTGACAGTCCCACACCCAGGATTTTAGATCAGGCAAAAGGTGCACCCACTAAGAAGCCATACATCCACATAATCAACTATGAACATATCCATATGTACACACACACATACACATACACTCATAGGGCCCCATTAGGATGTTGGGTGGATCGCCACCGCCCGCATGGCAATGGCGATCAGCCCGACATCCGTCCCTGCCACCCATTTCCCCCCCACCATATTACTATGGCGGGGGGACCATGGCGGACGGAAAGACTGTCTGCTGCATTTCCGCACGAGTCGACCGGGCGGAAAAGAGTTTAATATGTTGGCGGTGTCTGCTAGAGACCGCAATCCATATTATGATGGGGCGGACACATGCCTTGCTGCCACAGAAAGGTGTGTGGGAATTTCTGCGGGGGCCCGTTGCGGGCCCCCAGGGATTCTGGGGGGTGCACCTGCATTTCAATGTACAATGTGTCAGGCGCCGCGCGGTGCCTGCCACATTGTGTGTTGAAATGCATGATGTGCATTTTTAGCATTGCGGCGGGCGGTGCTGAAAGCTGAAAAATGCGGCAGTCTCTTTTTACGTCTGGATGGCAGGCGGACCGCCATCCTAATGACCCCCCCCATAGTCTCATGAGATCACAGATAAGTGTAATTTCCTTACATGTTTCCAACTCAGTTTGAAAATCTTGAGGATAAAATAATGTACTAACAAAAACATCAAAACAGTGTTCTTTTCTTGGCAAGTAAAACCTAAGGCCATTGTTCTTAAAGCTCTCTCCCTTGAGTAGGAATCCCTTTCTCTTGGAAATTCAGGAGTAAGCCAAGAGCTAAGTTAAGAATACATACCAACTACTCACAGACAAATCTTCAGAATTTGAGCCTTAAAAGTTTATCTTACAAATTCAGTTTGTGTTTGAAAATGACGGCTTGTCTATTGGAATGGATGAGTATTTGGCAGAAGCTGAGATTAAAAAACACAATCAAACATTTGGCAAACAAAATAAAAGTCAAAGGATTGAATGTCATTATGCAGGAGCACCAGTGTGGCTAATATAATTTGCCCAATGCACTATTTACTATTGTAATGGCGAATTCTGATATGATTTCTCCATACCTTAAACAGATTGGCACAGAAATGTAAAACTATACCAAAATTCAAGGAAAAGATGGGCTATTGCGTTGAACAAGCCTAAATCCATGTCATGCCCAGGATTTCCATGTAGACACACTGAGATGCTGGAAGAAAGATAAAAAAGAAACATTCACACTTACTTTAGTGGTTGATAGTCGATGGTATAGCCATCCCCAGGATTGATTATACAGGAGAGATTTCCCGTATAGGGTGACAGCATCCACTGCATGGATATTGTTACATTTTCCAGCATTGAACACTCATCATCCACAGTTAACAGCAAACCTGTAAAATATAGCATTGAAAGAGAGTTTGGTTGGTCAAGAAATGTCCACTACCTCGAACTACATGGGGATTTTGTAATAGATCAGCCACAGATCTGAATCATTTGACTTAAGAGCCATCTCCACAAACCCGGTCAACTTCAGGATAACACAGCAAAGGGTTGATAGAATAAGTACACATTTCAGTTGCTTAATAAAACACAAAATGTATCAATTGAAGCACCATGGAAGCCACTATGTCACAACATAAAGGGTATGGTGAAGGAGACAATGCCCTAGAAGATCTTTTCCACAAGACATGTTAAGACAACCAACATTATACCCTCCTCTTGGGATTACAGAGAGAAACGCAAACACTGCATAAATACGTAGAGTGACGTGCAATTTTTTTGTTCATGATAACTGGGACAGGAGCTTTGCATCACCTCAGTGGCGTAGCTGGTGGGGCGGCACTGTTTTTGGGGGCGGCGGTGAGCGCAAGGTAAGTTTTCCTTTTCCTTTTACTCTCACTCTCTATTAGTGTGTTGCTCTCTCCTCATTGCAAAACAGTTTATTTGTTCAAAACCTCAATCATCTCTCTGGTGTATGTGATCAATCATATCTGACTTACTTTATACCACAATTTGACTTTTGCTAAAATGTTATGCTCTAAATGATGTGCTGCATTTTCCTAAATTATAAATATCGTTATAAATTAATAAAGGAATACATGCAAAAATAGTGAGGTTAAGTAATCAGAATGATCATTGAATGGATGGTGGGGTCAATATGGATTCATCTAGAACTGGTTTGGGCTGGACTTTAAACTTCAACCACTATCTCAAACTTTGTGAAAACTCACAAAAAACGGAGACTTTTATTATCCTTTATCCTTTCCTCTTTGTACTTGGCTTCTTACAAAGAATTTACAGCACACTCAATGAAAGCCATGCCCACGGCTTGTGTTACTTCAAAAAGTCAGTGGAATAAGGATGAGCAAAAAAATGTACATACAGGTCGAATGAGTGACACAGTTACTTACATATGTACTACAAATGACCGAAAAAACATTCATTATTCAGGAATTTGGATATTTAGACTGAAAAATTATGTAATCAAACTCAAAATTACAACTGAGCAAATGTGCTTCCCACCAAACAATCATTAGATAATTTGGGACTTACCTTCAATGCATTTGTACGTGATGGATAAGTAGCTGCCCAGTGCAGGGCACGGCTCTCCGAAGGTAGCTCCATCTGCTGAGACCTGGCATGCTTGCAGTCCATGGCATTGGCCTTTAAAACATCACAATATAATTTTGAACATCAGCAATGAAATAGATACATTTCTCTTCAACTTGTCAATTTAAATGCAAATGACAATATAGTTTGACTTCTACTGTCTATACTTTATTGTCAATGCCCTTTGCTGGTAACAGCTGATAAGGGTCGTTAATGAGTACAATGGCTAGCGCTTAATTTGTAAAAAATACAAATAAAAAAAAATAAGTGTCAGGATCCTCGTTAGGAGGCCACTGCAGCTTGAATCACCCATTGCCCCTGCAAGTGCTGCCAATGACAGTACAATCACAACTCCTCACCATCACACTCCTACAAATGTGACAATCAAAGTATCCCAAGGTCCCAACGCAATAAGAATGGCTTGGGTGGCAGGAATTAGTCATTTTAATCTATGCTGAGTCAATAAAAGAATGTTGTTGTGCTCATCTTTAAATTAGACAGGCAGCGCCACCCTGGGGTAGACTGTCATCAGTGCTGGTGTTGACTACTAGGTGCTGGTGCAGAGCACTGCTAAACCACCCGCTCAAATTAACTACTGACAATGATGCAATAACACCAGAACAGAAATTGTTGTAGTGACAAATGTTCCCTTTAAACAGGGTTTAGTCTAGAGGATTGTAAAACATTTTACTTTTATTTGCTGTTGGAAAAACATGACTGCCCAAAGGTCAGGCCAGCTTTTGACCATTGAAAAACAATCCTTTCTAAAAAAGAGCATGGAGGGGAAACTCGAGCACAGATTAATAATGTGAAAGCAAATAACAATGTCAAGCGCCATAAACTGAGAATGTATCCAATTGGAGATTAATTCTAGTTGGGCCGACAATCCTGATCTCGAAGGAGATTAGAGTAGACTGGGATTACACTTTGTGCATCAATTCTACATTTTACCCCACCTTGCACCAAGTAATACCTGACATAATTTGAGAATAGAAATCACTGCACATTCTGAATTTTACAGCTTGGACTGTGAGAAATCAAGCAGCATTACCACTTTATTCGATTTCTGTGGGGTGAATCTCCTATTGGAGAGGTAATACTGCACCCTATAAATACCACAAAATTCGACAGCTCTCAAAGTGAGGCCATCTGTGCCACCAAATCCACTCCAGCCAGTCTCAGAGAGGCACACTAATTGTCCTTCAACTCAGGAATCCTGAAGCTCAACACGTTGGTACATATATCTCATTGGACTATGAGTTTATTTTAGATTGCATGAGAAAATGGGTGGACAACCCCAGATAGGACCTACAATAGTGCTGAACTTTACTTTCAGATGAGAACAGACTAAATTGAAATGCCCTCCCACATGAGCCAAATTTCATTACTGCTGCCTACACCAGCCACCTATTGTCTGTCCAGTCTCATTATCCGTGAGCTGTAGTGTCTGACACAGTTATTCATCCTCTTATGATAAAGGTTTGTACTCCTAACAGCGCCACCCACCATGAGCCGATCATATGTAAAATCACCCATAAGTCCCCTTTCATACATCCATGTTCCTAGATGTGAACAGAACCTATCACTTCCACAGTGTCTTGATAGGACATCTACCTTGTTAATTGTGTCAACTGGACAAAGGCATACACTGTGTGATACCAACATTGTTTAATCTTGGCATTTGCCCTTTCAGTTCTGTTTACAGGCATCAAGTAGGGTGGTGTTCCACCTGGGCATCATGAATGGCTTGGATTACCCCCACATTTGGGGTTGCCAATCCTGGGGGTACTGGTATGTCCGGGGAGGGGAACATTGGGCCATTACAAGTGGGAACTCTTAGATTCTCCTTTCAAATTAAGAACTACAGAGGAACTGTTAATCCTGGGTCCAAGTCCCCCAGTAACGCCTCATTTTTTTACCTGACTTTCACAGAGAGTTCAGCAGCTGACATCTTTGTCTGAAAATAAAGAGATCTGTGGAAACTAAACAGTTCTCATAACTTCTATGGGGCGGGTAGCTGCTGTTCGAGCCCTGTTGGAATTAAAAGGCCACTCATAAAGAGTACCTTGATCGTTAAGGTAATCCACGGCCCACACAAACATAACTCATTCAAACCCTTGCCTAATATTTTCTTGCATTCAAAACTTATATCAACAAATCAGAGACCTCACAACCATGGCTAAACCAAGCAGGATGCATCAAGAGTCAGGTACTAAGACCCGGTCTACCTGTCTTCCCATAGGATACTTAACATTACCTACCTCCCCTTATTTAAGACTGATCTAACAGCCTACCCCATTGACTCTAACATCAAGCTCACTGATGACTCTCCAACCACAACAAACTGAGCCAAGACTGCAACAGCAGCTGTTCAACGTCATAAAACACGCTAAATTCATAAAGTACTCTGTACATGGTGTAGCATATTAAATATATGCACTGTTACTCACCAGTTAAAAACACAACACTTAGGGCCAGATGTAGGAGCCCTAATACCGGTCGGTAACAGACGATTTCGGCCGTTCCCGACCGGTATTTGGCTTTTGAGATGTAGGGGGCATCTGATGTACAGAATCTGTAAATTTACCGATTCGGTAAATATACAGAATCAGTAAAATACTGAATCGGTAAATTTACAGATTCTGTAAATCAATATGTAGGTGGCACTTCACAGAGGGCCACAGGACCTTTAGGAGTCGGTATTTACCACCCAATTCTATTGGGTGGTAAAATACCGATTTCAGGTGTACATGCACATCTGTGCATGTACACCTATGCCATGTGACACACAGACATGCCCTTAGGGCATGTATGTGTGCCACATGGCACACAAGCCTGCACTTGGGGTGCTACAGGGTGTCAAAGTGACACCCCCTTCCCCCTGCCAGGATTCGGTATTTACCGATTCGGTAAATACAGAATCGGTATTTCCCTTTGATTCCTATGGGCTTCAAAGCCCATAGGAATCAATTGGAAATACTGATTCGGTATTTACCGAATCGGTATATACCGAATCTTACAGATTCGGTAATTGTGTTTTAAAAATTACCTACATCTGCCTCCTTCTAATTTACCAATTCATAAATACCGAATCGGTACAATTCGGTATTTATGAGTCGGTAAATTATATTTACCTACATCTGGGCCCTAGTTTGAACTTGGTGATTTTGTCCACAGGAAAATATTGTGCCATGGAGGAACCCCTCATTCTACATCTAACTATTTTAGAACATGTTCTCATCTCATTAGCTCCCTAGTTGGCAGATTCTGCCCTTGACAGAAGTAAATTGGTGATGACATCCATTGTCAGTTAGTGCCTTTGAAAGACACTTGCATGTTTTTGTGTTCATCTAGTTAGGCACGCATCCCATCTCTGGAACGTCCCGCATCTGAGGGCAGATTTGCTCACTTCCAAAATTACAACACACTGGTGTAATTTTGTGTGAGAATAAATAAATCTAAGAGTGTATTGGTTTGTGAATAACAAACATGAGTTTGCAGTGATGGTACGTACGCAGATATGTTCAACATACTTTGGTAAATACCTTTGTGAATATGGTCCTATGACTTTGGGCACCAGGGGACATATTTACAAGAAAGTGGGCAAGTGTGGCATTAAGCCAAGAAGGCTAATGATACGCTTCATCGCTTCTGAAATGCAGTGCTGCACCATATGTACTAGAATATGGTGCAGCCCTGCCTTTCCCCATGCAATTAAGATCAATGGGGTCATCCTGTATCCTTCGAAACTTGGGTTAATAGTTATAGAGCCACAAGTCGTTCCGTTGGGTAAGTACCACAGGGTACTGGTTCAGAATCTGTTTTTTTCTTTCACAATCAAAAGTGATTTTGTACTAGACTTTTATAAATGTACCACACCTCAGTAAATTTTTATCAACAACAAAAAATATTTATTACATTATTTGTTTTCTTTCTCTATTTTTCTCGCTAATTGTGTGAACAGTTGTATACAGATAATGCCAATGGGGGCTGTCTGACAAAGAAAACACAATAACAAATACACAGACAATTCAATAGGCGACTGTGGTGACATATAGTGAAAATAGGCGACCTTTCAAATTCAAACAATAAGCAAGACAATAACATAAATTCTCCGTCCTTTTAAGGTCTTTTACTTTAGCTAGTCCTATTTTTTTAAATAATTGCTATAGTGAGCCAAGACATGAGATGGTTGTACGTTAAGCTGCCTAGCGCCAACACAGGCACCCTTGCACCATAGTGCATGGGTGCCTGTGATGAGGGGATTATTGTTTATGTGCAAGAAGTTCCCCCTCCCTGCACATAACCAATTGAGGTTTTGCTGTTTCCATCCATAGCAAATAAGAAAATAAAGCATTTCTCCTCGTTTCAACTATTTAAGACCAAGTTTTGCTTGGTCTTAATTTTGGCGCTGCCTCCTATTTACGCTGCACTTGTAAATAGGGGGCAGCGTCAAAATCAATGGGTGTTGTGGTGGAACGCCCATCACAACACCCATTGCCCACCCATTTCACGCTAAGTACAGCGTAAAAGGGTGCCTTATTCACGAGGTAACGTTAAGCCAAGTTAAGTGGCTTAATGCTGCCTTGTAAATAGGCAATGCTCCTATTGCCATCACAATGTCACTAAAAGTGATGTTGTGGTGGTGACAGAGGCTGTAAATATGACTCCAGATGTTTACAATGCCTCGCATTTCTGACACAAATTGAAAATTATTTGCTTTATGCATCCATTTTGCCAATGTTGTTACCTCTTCAACACTGTTCTGCACAGGTAACTGCCACAACCTGGAAGCCAATAGTAGCACACTGTTCAAAATCTGATGCAATTACACAAACATGCTCAAATGCTATTTACACCTTGTTGGCACAGACTCACAGACCTCAATCGCCTATTAGTGTCCCCCGAATTGCAAAATGTTATCAATCAATGCAACATTCATGCTTTCCCTGTGTTCCTATGGATACCAGCACAATATGCCATATTTCGTCTTGTTTTACCACAAATAAACCATTTTACCTGATACTTGCTCCTTCACATTGACCCAACTGCAGCCTGCTGTCAACTCTGTTGAAGAGGTGCCCTCGAGGGTACAGTAGTGTGGACTCTTACGCCCATAAGTACTGTCGCTGATTTGCACTACTTCTCCAGAACCGCACTGGACAGTTGCATTGTAATAATCACAAGCAATTGTCTGTCCTGATTCTAAAGTAAAAGGAGATAAGGAGAAAATGATATTGTTATATTAATAATAGGCAGGATAACATAAAGGGAAACTAGTAATGTTTTTACATATAATATGTATATGTATTTACACACAGACACACAAACACAGATATATATATATATATTTTTAAGTGACGTTATAAGTTGGTGAAAATGTCAGTTAAATGTTAACATTTTAAACTAAAAAAAGACTGAAATTCACCAGTTAAAGTTTACTAAGATAACTAGAACTCCCCCTCCATGCCCAGCGCTGTCATCAATTAAGTAATTTAAGAAGCAATCACAAACGTATTCAGGATAGCAACGTCCTCTCCTACGCTGATGACATAAAACGCATTCTCTCCCTCCCGAACAAGAAGGCCAGTACCTGGATCAAATGCAAATGCTTGCATGACTGAAATCGCCCACTGGATGAAGATCAACGGTCTGAAGCTGAATACAGACAAGACCAAAATCATGATCTGCGGGAAGAACACTTCACTGTGGGACTGGTGGCAAACAGAGGTAGGACCGACACCCGCCCCCACCAACCTCACCAAGAGCCTTAGGGTTGTCATCAATCAGCAAACTCAACAGGACTGTCCCAGTCAACACTGTCATCGCTTCATGCTTTCATACCCTGAAGATGCTGAGGAAGATTATCAAATGGCTCCCAAACAGCACTCCATGCTGAGTCCTCCAGGCCTTGCATCCGCCTACCCATGCCCGGCCAACCCCCATGGATACTCCCCCACGCTTTTTTTGTAGTTCATATTCCCAGTCCCTGAGGAGTCTCACAGGATCGCGACAGCCCCCCCACAAATGTTTTTTATTAATTTTAAGTCCAGGTTTGGCTCTTTTGGGACTCTCCCACTAGAGCTAGGTAGTATAACTACTCTGCACCACAATGTGCTTTGTCCTGTAATTGCCACTCCGACATTTCCTTTGATGTTGAGGCTAGCCAATTAGAGCGCTCACTCTGAAAAGCCTCCCCAACCAATCAAAAGGCTTCATTTTTTTTAATTTCAAAACAATGGTCCAGATATCTATACATTTTGAACCTTAATTTCTCAAAAACTATCGAACAAATTTAAACCAAATCACAAAACACACACTTTCTGTGTACATATGCCAAATTTGGTGTAATTACATTCAGCTGTTTTGGCTGTCGTGCTCTCTGAAATTCCAGGGAAATTGCATAGGAAAGTTGTATTTTGGAGAAGAAAAAAAACCTTGTCCTTGACCCCTTGTTTGATGGATCACTCTGAATTTTTTCAGTAAGGAGCTGAAGGGAGTGAACTTTTTGTTGAAAATGTTGTGACAATTCACCAAATGGTGCTGAAGTTATTAGAAAAACAAAAAAATGTATTTCGTATTGTAACTAGATCCTAACTATAACTGCACAGTGGGTTGCAGAAGTAATAAGATTAAAAACTAGAACTGCACCACAAGAATTACATGAAAAGTTTAACTTGGCTCTTATGGAAAGCATTGGAGGGATGCATTAATCAATTATGCAAGTGTGGAGAGCTTGTCTATTATGATTCATTGGCTGAAAAAGAGCTTAATTTGCCAAAGAAAGGTGAGTACAGGAGCCCAATGTTTTACTTTACCCGTCCATTTTCACCTCGGACTCTTAGTTTTTACTTTGGAGCTGGCCACTAGTGTTGTTAAATGATAGACCATTTGAATACTGCCAAGGCTGCCAAGTCTTGATTCCACCACCCTTTCCTCCACGATCCTACATTTGCAGTCTCCTAATTGCTCTCTTGCGATGAACCAAAGTGTGATAATAAAAAATAAATCCTGTTATTGAAAAATGAATGGCTGAGTTCACTCCCAACCCTGCCTGCAACCACCTGCACAAATTAAGCACCGCGAGAAGCAACTGTTATTAATAATAATGGCTATTGTCTTCTTTTACAGTTTTCCTAGATACCACACTTTGCTGGACATGGCAGGCATTTATCCCTATTCTTCGATCAACCAGTGGGCTGTAGTTAACTAGCTTTTTCTCTCTCAAGGATTTGGTCCCTAAACCTGCCACCCATGATCAGGGGCAAAGGTTGGGGGGGGGGGTGTTTGGGGTGATACACCCCCTAATAAATGTATTATTCAGTAAATAGTTGGGGACAGAAGCATTCAGTCTGGTGTGATAAAGTGTCTGCCGGATTTCGCTTGGGATTTTTACATACTCGGACAAAAACACACCCACTCTTCTGTTTTGAAGATCTTCAGACATGGGTATTTTACACAATACTGTGTTTTAAGTACCCCTCACAATCTGCACGTCTTTCCCTTTCCATTGGCCCTTAAGCTGCTGACAAGCGCTGTTTCTCATATAATAGTTATGAAATGCCATGATTGTCAGAAAATCTGAGGCTCTCACCCGCCAGTCTTACTTACCAAGCTACTACGCCCCTGCTGCCTATTATACTGCTTTGAGTCCGTTAGGGGGGTTGGCTGTCATTGGCCCCGTCAATTTTCACCTCGGACTCTTAGTTTTACGTCTGCCCTTCCCTATCAGGAATAAAGGCCTAGCAGCTACTAAGCCACCTAGAGTTTAAGCCACCTTTAGTATTAGTGTATCTGTTTTTCTGAGAACATCCAGCAGGGACCAGAATAAATTCTTTGTCCAAGTGACTGGACAATTTTGCAGCCTCATTTACCCTAATTGGCCAAAGCAAAATAACATTTACCCAAATCAATCCCTAATCGAAAGACATGTGCAGTCAATGAAATCTACATTTTGCAACGGTCTGTTTTTCAAAATGCCACTGCGAATTTGCCAGGTCCGATGAGAAAATTGCCAAGTCACTGATGCAATGAATGCAAATTGGCTCTAGGTGTCAGTATAGTACCGTCAAACCAGTGCTTTTTACATCGCTTGTCCTGAAACTGTGAATGCTGCAAAATGTCTCGTTTTCAAGAAGGTACAGTTAAAAGTATATTTCTGTGCCATGTCCAAGATGCAGCAAATATCAACCTGGGACAAATTACAGGGTTTTTTAAAGGTTAATTAAGCACGTTACAAAAAGAAACATAAATCTAGACAGCTAGAATTTAGTTCGCTTGTTACTCAAGTAAGTACATTTTGACAAAATGTACAGTGAATCAAAACCAAATGTATTCTAAATCCAACAGCCATTCTAAACAAAAAATCACCATGCCAAACATCCATACTTATAAAAAATAGCATTTTTCATTTTAGATCTAGGCCAAAACTGCACAGCAACGGGAAAACATGCCTGGCTTTCTTCAAATCATATCAGGCGAACCAGGGGGCATATTACCAAGCCTGGCAAAATGACATTATCGCCGCTTTAGCGTCTGTTTTCGGCCGCTAAGCGGCGATAATTACATTGCCCTATTAGCAAGTTGTCGCTCACTGATGTCAGCGACAGCTTTGAGGCGATAGCGAACGGTTTGGGGCCCGCTTTGCATGTCAGCGATATTTATTGCTAATGACATGCAAAGTGGGCATACCCAACCTGTTAGCGACTGAAAACAGTCGCTAACATCGCTATCGACTATTAGCAAGGCAGGCGTAGCGATGGAAATATTCGCGCTAAGCGCGGATATCTCCAAAAAATAACGCCTGCTCAGACCAGTTCTTAGCCATTATATCCAATGGGAAGTGGATATAATGGCGAAGACCCTGTTAGCGATAATGCGTGAATATCGCTGTATTCTCAGAGATATTCACGAATTTCGCCTCTATCGCCAGGAATTTTATTGCTTTTGAGATAAACGTTGCTAATAGCATGTTATCTCAGCGATAAAATCTGGCGATGCTTGGCGATAGAAAAATTGTCACTACGCCTATTTAGCGGTAAATATCGCTAGTTGTTGGTAATATGCCCCCAGGTTACATATTATTAACCTGACATTTAGTATTCCGTCTTGCATCCATAATACATTCAATTTGCACATTTGCCGAAAAAAACAGGGCTAATCTTTTTGTAGCATTTTCATTATTCTTGTAAGAATGAATGGGAAAACTGTACTTTTACAAAAACAAACATGTTTCGCGCTAGTTTTCTTTTTTTATAATAAAAAAATAAGAAGATAAATACTCCTAATATTTCATGTGGAAAGATTTGACTAATTCCGCTTCGAAGTGATTTAGGGGCATATTATCAAGAAAGGGCGTTCCATTAACGCCGCTTTTATCGACAGGAAACTGCCGATAAAGCGGCGATAATGGGCTTGATAATATGCTCTGTGGAATTCCAATCGAAGCCCATGTTAGATGTCTTCACATAGTTAGGGAGGAAATGGGTGTGAGTTAGGAGAGGTTATAGGACTCAGGAAGGGCGTGTTCAGCTCTCTTCCTGACTCTGAGCATCACCAGGTGGGGAGGGAAAGTGTAGGAAAAGAAGTTGAATACATGACTACTGAAGTTCTGGAGCGAGGTTTTGTGTCCCCTACCGGTTTGCAAAAGTTAGGACAGTTTGCGGGGTTAGGAGGCATTTTGGGGGGTGGAGAGTCACATGCGGGTGTGTCCACACCAGCATCGGATTGGTAAGGTGGGCAGTCGGGCATTGGCCGATGGGATTGTGCCTAAGGGTCACCTGTGGGACGGTTTTTGTTAGGAGCTCTGTCAACTGGCCCATAGAACCTTACTGTCACTCCAACACCAGGGCACTGCAATGTGGGGCCAGCATCATGGGGAGGCAGGTTCGGAGGGGGAATCTTGCATCAGCGTTGCTAGGTGACCAGATTGTGGCTGACGCAGATTTTATCTTGGCCACCTTGGGGCCGGGGCAGACGCTCAGGAGAAGTGTCCCACTTCCCTGCTGTGCTTTTCAACAGAGGTGTCAGGCTGGAAGCAGGTGATGTGGCTGTTGGCCCATCATCACCTCACCCCCCCTGGAGCAGCAGCATCTCTCTGCTTTTCTTCACCCCCCCCCCCCCCCCCCCATGCCAGGAGGCTTTACTTAGGGTCTGAGCTGCTGAATTTGCAACTATGGAAATAAGTTCAAGTGCCAGCCTAAGCTCAACATCCTGTGATCCTGTGATTCTGGGCAAATTACTTAATTGCCCAAGGCCTAAAATAAAAATGAATTTGATCTTCTGTAATGTGACAGGTGCTCATATAATCGCTGCCCTTGGGCTGAGTTCCCGCTAAAACTACAATAAAATCATAACCTTCTGTTTGAAGAGTCTGCAATGGCTGGAATAATAATAAAAGAGGATTCTTTATACATTGATAAATATGTCTGTATTCCTTCTTAACACAGCTTTTCTGCCTTTGTTTAGTTTTTAGCTATCTGTCATGGATCATTAAAACAGCTTTAGACCACATTTTAACCTGCGTTCATCTTATGTTTATTGTTTGAAGTACATATTGATAAGAGGAGGAAATGCGAGCTTTAGGTGATTTTCATTATTTTCCTACCAGCCTTTGGGCCACTTTATTTAACCTCAGACGCCCAGCCAAAATGTAGTGCTTCTAGTTTTCACCAATGTTTCTGGCTCTATGAGCTTTAAAATATGTAATTTATCCAACATTTCTCAAAAAATGAGCCTAATGAGACTAGCCAAATGCTGTTTTATAAGCAGGTGTGAGCCGGGAACGTGGGTCACTTTTCTGGGGGTGCCCGGGCCCGATTGTGATCCCAATACGACCCTGATCCACACCCTCTGGGTGGGGGGGGAGAAGAATGGAGTACAGGTGACAAAAGACAGTGTGCGGTGTGTTATCAAGCGAGGAACGTTTCAGGGGAGGGAGTTTGGGTGAAGTTGGAAGGAGAGCCTCGACAGATGGCAAGACCCCAAGGAGTGGAACAGTGAAGTATGGAACAAGGTATGATAACTTGGGGGATTGAAAGTTGGTGTGAGGTGTGAGTGCTCGTGGGATGTATAGGGAGGTTCGTAATTGCAAAGTTACGGTTATATGTTGATTAAAACTTCAATACGTTTTTGCAACTGTGTCCTAATAAATGGCCTTTTACGCTAAACCCTGGTCACAGTGTGTTTGTGTGGCAAAATGTTTCTACATTTCCCCATCTTGGCCCAGGTGCAAAACTTTCTTTAATATGGGCAGTGGCAAAATCTCTATTTCATGTTACAAAAGCACTGAAGCAGTGCAATATAATATTGCCCTGTTTTTTCAGCACTAGTGCAAAGTTTCCATAATATGAACCTTGATGCACAAAGGAATTTTGCAATTGCAGACCTGTGCTGTATTAAGTGGCTCGATTTCTGCATGCAAAATCCCAAAATGCAATGCACACTAGTGAATACTTTTGGCTTTGTTATATTTCAGCTGTTGAAATTACATTTTCTTCTTGCAAGTGCTTGTAAGCCTATGGGAAATTGGGTTGAGGGCCATTCCCCTTCCATTGTAACCCAAAAACAAATGTATAAATGCTTAGCAACTGCTCCTATGGCCTCAAAGGATTAAATGGTTGATGTTCCTGTTACTTACCGGTAATCTTCAAAACCCCAATGAGGGTTCCTCTTCGTCCCAGTCCTAACATATGAGGTATGTAACTATCACGACAGGCTTCACATGTAAGTATTTCATATATATATAAATGTGATCAAGCCCAGTCAGTGGACGAAGCGCGTCATCAGCCATGTTCTGCACCAGCAAAATGAAATAAAGAATCAGCACCTAACAGGAGTGCCTGTCCCGTCTGTTCGAGAGCAGTTACTGGAGCTTTGAAGTATATATATATATATATATATATATATATATATATATATATATATGACTACACTTCGTCTCACAATTCGACACGCTCTCAGACATCCAATAAACGCCAGAAATCAGCAGAGTCCAAGGGTGTTTATTGACACCTTACAAGGTAGTAAGGTGTCAATAAACACCCTTGGACTCTGCTGATTTCTGGCGTTTATTGGATGTCTGAGAGCGTGTCCAATTGTGAGACGAAGTGTAGTCATTGAAGTTACCGGCGTGCTCTGCCGGCATTCACGCCACTTCCCACGGGGCCTCCCGCAACCCTTTGGAGCAACTTGGAAACTTGGATATATATATATATATATATATATATATATATATATATATATATATATATATATATAAAAAAAATTTACTCCTTCCACCACCTCCTTCTCTAGTGTTACCAAACTGTGCCCAACAAGGTGCAACGAGAAAGGGAGGGACGGAATGGGACAGCGACGAGGAGGTCCCCTAATTGGGCTAATGAAAATTATCGGTAAGTAACAGGAACATTACCCTCTCATGGGGACCTCCTCGTTCCAGTCCTAATATACAAGGATATGGCCAAGCAGAAAGAAAACAGGGTTGCACCAATAGTATAAATGCAATACATGTTTATTAGAAAAAAGTAAACAGCAATTACTTCATTGCCTTAGACAAACCCGCTGATCCAAAAATGTCCATCCTGATCCTCACTGTTAGAAACGGGGGGCTCTAGTTGGCAAGGGTTTGCACCTTTGTCCAAATAGGAACTCTTCTTCCTAGTCAGGATAAGGAAGTTACACTCCTAAAATAACCCCTGCTCACCTCCTTGGTAGCTTTGCACGAGCAGTCAGGCTCATCTTAGAGGTAGTGTGTAAAGCATTTGCACATAACCAACAGTAATACAATGTAAGCACTACAAAAGGACACCACACCAGTTTAGAAAAATATCCAATATTTTTGTATACTTAAAACAAGACCAAAAACGATAAAAATCCACAATACAGTACTTCAAAATCTTCCCTTATCAACGTATGCTTTAAAAATAGTTCCTTGATGTCGCTAGCTCCATCTGGGGCTATCACGGCATCGTGAGCAAACAAATCCAAACAGTTCTGGCTGACCCTGGCGTCGCAGGCCAGCTACGGTGACGGGAAGACCTGTAAACAGTACCTTTTAGAAATGCAGGGCGTCAATGGCGTCCACAGGCGACGGTTCGGGAGGTCGGCGCAGGAGTCGTCGGGCCCTCAAAGTCACATGCTTTGCAGGTGGCTCTCCTTTCTGATGGAGTCAGGAGGGCTGGCGTCGGCAGTCATTGTGTACTGCGGTGCGAAGTGCAGTGGTGCTGAAGGACTGGGTTCTTTAAGACCCAGCGGTGCCAGGGCACAACACCTGAAACCTTCGTGGGTAACCTGCTCCGGCGTACGAGTGACAGAGACACGGGACACTTCCTTCGGCGTCAAAGATTCAAGGTTTATTTACTGCAGGGAACACAGAAGTCACGACAAGTACAACACGTGCAACTTGGGGAGACTGCTTCAAATTGGTTCTGTGGATCGCTCCTTTTATACACGATTTTCCCATAGGTTTGCATAGCAGACAAAGGGTTACAACCTGGTTCCCACAATTATCCCCCAGAGGGGTCGCTTTGGTCACTTTGATACACACAAGGTCCGGAACATAAGTGCGGAAACATTTGGTGGTTCCCAACTGTAAAAACCCATCTTCCCAACATTAGTGCATTCCAATCGGCAGTAAAACAGATCGAAATAGGAACAAAGACAGGTGCAGAGGAAGACGGAGACAGTGGGGAGATCGGAAAGGGTGTAAAAGGGGAGGTATCGGGAAACACGAGCTACAGGCATCAAAGGGACGTGCCTAATAAGATGCACAGCTGAGACAATAAACCGGCACGGCAAGATGAGCCTCGAGCGGGGCCATCTGCCTTACAGTATCATCCCCCTCATCATAAAGACACTTACAAAGGACATGTGTCTCCTGCAAATATATTGGGAGTCCCAGGGTCGCGAAGCGGACAGCGTCCGTTCGCTGGCTACTTGAGGGCAAGAGACAAAATGGATGCCGTATCTAAGATGGAACCCGTGGGTACAAATGAAAAACCCACATAATAAACGAACGGTTTAAGTTAGCACAGCGAAACTGCGTACACTTACTAAACTCGTCATTTGCGGTTCATAGATACCAGACTCGACCATATTCGTGCGAGTCAAAAACACCACTTACAATTGTCACGGAACCTCAGACGCTCCTTTTGCCCTCATGTAGGCAAGCACTAGTCGGAATCATACTCGATATTCATCAGACCATCTAGATGTTGCTGTAGCATAGCTCTGTCCAACCGAGTCCCCTTGGTAACAGGTGGCTGTCTCATACACGTTGTAGCACAAAGGCCACATAAGGCAGGACTGCACTGCACACAAAGGCAACACGTGAACAGGAACGCTACAACGACTCCGATAATCATCAGAATCTTCCAACCCCAAGTCGACATCAGGCCCCAAAACCACCCAAGTAGCGTCCAATCCCCTACATCCACGTGTATGGATTCGGAGATCTTATGTAACTTCGAGATGGCTTGATAGACAGTCGGAGCATTATCAGGAATGAAAATACAGCAGCTCGAATGGATCACCTTACATACCCCACCTCGATCTGCTAAGATCACGTCTAAAACCATACGGTTTTGTAACGTCATAAGTCTATCCGCCTGAAGTTCAGTGGTGATATTGCCAAGGGCACTGGCAGTAATATTAGCTGTCGATTCTACCACTCGAGTCAACTGTCTCAGGTTCCTACTATTAACCATAGGTCCCCAAAACGGGAGGAAACCCTTGAAAAAGTCTCCTGCCTCTTGACCGGCAGTATCCTCTTCGCTAATTACGCCTCTCACAACTCTAGTCTTGTGATAATCTGCATCTACAGTGAACGTCGGAGGCAACAAGTTTGCGATGAAGCATGAGCCCATGAAGTCAGAGGGCAACCATGCATACGCACGATCATGACAGATAAAGTATGTACCCTTGGCGGCCAGAAACACAGGGGACGAGACCATCGGCAGAATGTAATTTTCAGTGCAAGCACTCTCTCCAAGTCGGGCTTTCGATCTTCGGCCACGACCTATTAGACAAAAATTACCAATGTGGGGTACGACCCATATCGGAGGCGAGCTTTTAAGCTGTTTTTCACTAGTGAACACACTATACTCGCCTCTACTCAGGACCCTATAGGCTTGTACCTCTTCTTCAGGAATAAGCGAAGGATCATAGATATCGCTATCTAAGTCTTCAATCGCTATAGACAAAGGTTTCTGGTACGAGGTAGGACCCGAGTAGGGGGATCGTGGTTCTCGAATGGGGTGGAAACCTAGTGCGCTTCGAAACATTGTTTGAAATGCTCGAGCAGACCCTTGGGAACTATACGGTAACACCAGATATGGAATTCCCTTATCCGTGGTATGTGGCATCAACCCACACACCCAACAATTAGTAGTGTTAACCACTAACTGATGCTGATGAAGGAGCTGAATAAAGGAATTATTACGGAATTCTGCACGTCTAGCCTGCTCGTGTTCAGGTAAGATATGAAAAGAATGAGGAGAAGCAGTGGAGGTAAGTTTAGGGTCAGGGGTAGGAGTAGGTGTAGCAGAAGGTGAGAAATAAGACATTGTGTAATACACCCCACCCGCCAATAATGCAGAAACAGTCAAAAACAATACGAATATTTGGAACAAAAAGCATTTGGTACGACTGAGTTGCTGTAACTTAAATCTTTGCGCCTGAGCTTCTTCCAAGTCCATCAGCTTCGAGAACGCCATTCCCTACAACCGTCCGCAACGTTTCTTGACGCACTTCGTTCTGTGTAGCAGCAGTCAATCCCTAGGAGTTCCCAGGAACCGACGGTCTTTAACCTAGTGTCAAGACCTACTAACCAGAAGGAAGTACACGCGCGGCCCTACGGCCTTTATTTCACAAGTATATATGCGAAAAATGTCTCTGCAGCTGTGGAAGCAAAAGTATAAGGAACGAAGCTCAATGAATATATACAAAATAATTACAATGATACAAGTGTTCAAACTGATCGTGGAAAACGGGGTAATACAATTGTCAAGGGACAGAACAGGATCTTTTATTAGTCTTTAGTGCTGGATCGCAAAAAGTATCGGGTTTTCCCAGGACGTGTCTGTTCGTCAAACAAAGGATCAGTTGAAGGGACAGCGTCCTGTCGATCAGCTGAATGTTCTGGTCTTGAGTGTTTTGATGACAAATGTTCAACAGTGTCTTTCTGCTGCACTGAGGATTCTCCGACAGGTTGTGCGTCGCTGAAAGGTACAAACGCCGGCAGTCCTTCGGTTTCAGTTGATGCAATGCCTCTCCTCACCCACGAGTCTGCTGGCAACGGGATAGGGACCTTTTTGGTGTGGGTGGCGTGCACCCAATTCTTCCGTCCCTCAAGACGAACTGCAGTTCTCGTGGCAAGGAGGACCTGGTAGGGTCCAGTGAACCTGGGATCCAAATTGTTCTTGCGCGAAAAGTTTCGCATTACCACCCAATCTCCGGGCTGGAGCTGGTGGCCTGGACCCTCCGTCTGCGTCGGCAGTGCTTCGTGAACCTGTTGGTGAATTAACCTCAGTTTAGCAGTCAAGTCATGAAGATAATCGATCAACATTGGATACTCAAGATCACAGAACGCACCTGGCCTAGGAACCCCCCAGACATTTGCAGGACGACCGAACACTATTTCGTAGGGACTAAGCCCTACTCGGGAGTGTACAGTCGCCCTAGTTGACAGTAATGCTAAGGGTAAAGCGTCAGGCCACGAAAGACCAGTCATCGCCTGAATCTTCGCTAGTTTTAGTTTAAGGGTGCCATTGTACCCTTCAACCAAACCAGCTGACTGGGGATGATTGGCGCTATGGAATTTCTGATTAATTCCAAGGCCCTTACACACACTCTTCATCACACTCCCCACGAACTCACTTCCGTTATCTGACCACACAACTCTAGGCATTCCGTACCGAGGAAAGTATTCCTTCAGTAGGATTTTAGCAGTAGACAAAGCAGTGTTGTCCTTAAGAGGGTAGGCTTCAATCCATCGGGAGAATGCGCAAACCACAACTAAAACGTATTTCAGGTTATTGCATCTCTCCATATGGATGAAGTCTAATTGGATCACCTCAAAGGGACATGAAGGGGGAGCAAAACTACCAGGAGGAGTTGGGGTTCCCTTACCAGGATTGTACAACATACACACCATACAGTTCTTGACCAAGCGTTCAGCACATTTCGTAATACCATCATTCTTCCACACAGGGGACAACAACTTGCAAATACCTTTCGCACTAATATGTGCTAACCCATGCGCCATAGTCACAACAGCCAGCACATACGCATCAGGCAACATCCATCTTTTCTGATCCGATAAGTCAATCCAACAACCACTTGCATCCAACTTTCCCGTACTTTCTTTCCACTTCGTCTTTTCAGTCTCGGTGGCCTCATTCTGAATTGCCTTCACACTCTCGATAGTGTCCTCACACATACTCGATTCTGTAGGCCACCTAACCGAACTCGCCACATACATTCGGGTGCTAAGGTTCCGGGCAGTCTCCTTAGCAGTCTCATCCGCAAACGCATTACCACGACCAACATCATCCGTCACCTTACGATGCGCACTACATTTAACAATCGCCACTTGCTTAGGCAACGTAAGTGCATCCAAAAGATCATTCACAAGCTGGCCATGCTGAATCTTCGTACCATGCGATGTTAGAAAACCTCTCTCTCTCCACAACCGTCCAAAACTATGTGCGACGCCAAAGGCATATTGGCTGTCGGTAAACACATTCACACGTTTCCCTTTCGCTAACACACACGCTCTAGTAAGGGCGATCAGCTCTGCAGCTTGGGCAGAATTCTGATTTAACCTCGCAGTCTCAACAACAGTAGTCAATGTTACAACAGCATAAGCAGTAGTCACATCACCATTCGGCAACTTGAAACATGAACCATCCACATACAGTGTTCCATCTGGGTCTTCCAATGGGGTGTTTTTAAGGTCCACTCGACCTTTTGTTTCCTCCTCTGTCCTCAAATAACAATCGTGTTCTGTTATTTCATCTGACTCTGAGCTAATTGGTAACAAAGTTGCCGGGTTCAGAACATTACAACGTTTTATTTGAATGTGGCTTGCCAACAGCGTCAACTCGTACCCAGACAACCTCGCACTCGTCAAGTGCTGAGTTTTCGTACGATTCAAAAGAGTGTCGACTGCATGCGGAACCATCACCGTAAGCATATTATCCATGACCAATCCTGCTGATTGTCGGATGGAGACCGCAGCTGCCGCTGTTGCTCTCAAGCAACTCGGCAATGCTCTAGCTACCGGGTCCAAGGTCGAGGAAAAATATGCACATGGACGTTGCTTTCCACCAAAAGGTTGCGTTAAGACACTCAACGCACAACCTTCCCTCTCGTGAACATATAATGTAAACGGCTTGCTATAGTCAGGAGTACCTAACACAGGAGCCGAACACAATGAATCACGTAATTCAGAAAAACTTTTCTGACATTCTTCCGTCCATGGTAAAGGAGTTGAAACATCCTTGCACGTAAGAGCTACCAATGGTTTCGCTAGCAATGAAAAATTTGGAATCCATTGCCTGCAGTATGACGTGATACCTAAAAAGGCACGCACATCTCTTTGGGTTGTTGGCACAGCCATTCGCGCAATCGCTGCAATTCTCTCTGGGGTCAACCGTCTTCCCTCCTTTGACAATAAGTGACCTAGATAGGTTACTTCTTGACAACAATATTGGAGTTTAGAAGGTGACACCTTATGATTTAACTCGCAGAGATGTTGCAGCAGCGACACCGTAGCAATTTTGCAAATGTCCTGAGTATCTGCAGCCACCAATAAGTCATCGACGTATTGGATTAAGGCCGCACCAGCCGGCAACCTAAACGCATCCAGTTGACCCTTCAAGGCTTGACTGTAAATCGATGGACTCTCACAGTAGCCCTGAGGAGCGCGTTTAAACCGGAAGCTGCGTCCACCAAGAGAGAAACCGAAGAGGTCTCTGCTCTCTTCTGCAATCGGGATGCTGAAGAACGCATTCTTCAAATCAATCACCGAAAACCACGATGCAGAAGCTGGAATCAGAGTCAGTAATGCCGTGATGTCAGGCACAACGGGGAACTGAGGAATCACAATTTTATTCACCTCCCGTAAATCGATAACAAAACGATAAACAGGTGGTTTCGAAGGATCAGTACGTTTTAGAATGGGCAGTACAGGGCTGTTGCACACGTTTCCCTGTGTTTCCTCAATAACGTCTTTCTCGATCAAATCATAGATGATCGCTAACAATGCTCGTTCACCATCAAGAGAGATACGATACTGGGGAATACGTGGCAATCGCACATTGGATTTCAACTGAACAACATAAGGTGAGATGTCAAGCAGGCCCACATCATTGGGACCTGTTGCCCACAAAGACGCAGGAAGAGAACTCAATTCCGATGGAAGCTTATCGAGAGACAAATACATAGGAGAGACAACCCTCTCTCCCAACGTAAGCTTTACACCCGCAGGAGAACAATACAAAGTTGCATACAAACGTTTGAGCAAATCCAGGCCCAAAAGATTTTCACCACAACCCGTGGTTAAAATCAACGGAGCTTCTAGCTCACGAGGCCCAATTGTAAGGGGCAAAGGGCGTGAAACTGGATTGCTAACGGGGGCGCCAGAGAATCCAACAGAAACATTTGTTAAGCCAGACAAAGGTGCGCCAGGGAGTTTCGAATGCTTAATGGAACTTTTCGCTGCACCAGTGTCCAACAGAAAAGGCTCAACGACGCCCGATGTAGCAACCGCGACGTAAGGCCCTCTCTGATCAACCGGAACTGATACCACTCCCTCTCCTTGTCTATGGCTGTCCTAGTAATTACTGTTGTCAGTTCCCTGATCGACGTAATAATCGTCTACATTGTACTGCGCAGATCGTCCTTGCGACGATCCACGTTGATCAAAACAATTATCGGAATTTGATGAGTTATCTGAGCGATCATTCTGAGCACCACGACCTCTACCACGTGGTGCCTGCTGTGAACCACCACGACCTCCTCTAGATGAGTTACCACTATTACGTTAGTTTAGAACAGGACAATTGAATTTGATATGACCCTCCTGTCTACAATAGGCACATTGATTGTACCCTAACGACGATCTTTGGGAAGAGGAGTCATTACGAGATTGTGATCGGTTCGATTGCGGCTGCGATCTATTTTGTTGCGAAGCATTCTGATTCGAACGTGGAGGATACGCTTGCTGAAGCAACACTTTAGTTTTAAGCTCTTTCGTCTTTTTATCAGCGCGGTCGTTCTCTTCTTTCTCTCTATTCTCATAATATTGTGCCGTGGCCAATATCTGAGCCGAAGTAGAAACGGCCCACGCACTCTCTGAATTCTTCAATTTATTGCTCAAATCGGGCAATAAGTTCGACACAAATTTATCCACGAACAACCTTTGACCACCCTCAGTGCTCATATCCTGACCACTATGATCAATGAATGCCTCCTCGAACCTCGTAAAGAAGTCGGAGACACTCTCGTCCTTCTTCTGTTTACAAGCTGACAATTTGTCCCAATTTACCCTCATAGCTGGCATAAGAGTTTTCATTAACGTTATTATTCTTTGAGGAAGATCAGCAACCAGCTGGTCGGGTTTAGCACCACCAGTTTGTCGGGCATCCGCCGCTACTATGGCAGCCCAAGCACCACCTAATTCATTCGGATGATTTTCCTGACGAATCTTAGCCCATACCGGCTGCGGTACGACATTGCCAAACAGCATGTCAATATCGGCAAGATTCATTACCGTAGCATCTACGAGCTGCGACAATTCTTTATAGTACCCTGCAGGATTTTTGCGAGGGTCAGGCAAAGATTGCTTCACCTGCAACACTTCTGATCTTTTCCATGGGAGATGTATCCATACTCTCTGAAAGAACGGCAAAATCGGGGGGTTTGCCCCAGGATTACCTGGCATCCACACTGGTGGAACTTCTCGCATAGGAAACTGACCAGACTCATCTGGCTGTCTTTCAATATCCTCAACAAACAAGGCTTGAGGTATAGGAGTGGGACGAAAAGATAGCAACCGTTCGACAGCACGTCGAACATTGGTATCCACTATCAGTCCAGTCGAGAACTGAAGTTGTAAATCAGACAAGGCGGTCAGCACCTCGTCAGGTGCATCAGCCGATATCTGATCGCGAAGGACCTTACACATTTCCTCGAACACAAATCTTTGGGTTGGTACATTGAATTGACAAAACGTGTCGAGTACAATACGTGGTGGATTTCTAAGGGGATGCGTCATCCAACCCATCACCATATTATATAGCGAAGCGCGTTCCCTGTTACCAGGAAGCTGACTACGTCTCTGAGGACCATCTGAACCAGCGGACCCAAGAACAGGTCCGAGCGAATGAAAGAAACTAGCCGCAAGAGGAGAATTACGACTACGAGTAGAGGTAGAAGTATAGGACACAGGACTAACAAGCGAAGGAGTAGAGACAGAAGCAACAGCAGGGGTTAACAGAGCAGGAGCAGTAGCGGGAGCAGGAGTATGTGGAAGCGGAGGAGCAGTAGGGATAGCAACAGGCAAAGGAGCAGGAACAGTCGGAAGAACGGGTGCAGGTTGAGGAACAGGCAGAGGAAGAATAGGTGCAGGAACAGGCACAGGGGGAATCACAGGAGCTGCGACACCCTGTACGTACGGAGGTGGCGATTTCATAAGATAGGACATTAAAGGATCCTCAACTGCTTCTTCCTTCTTTTCCAACTCCGTAGGCAAAGTAGGATAGCATTTATCTATAGTCATACGCTGTAATCTATCAAACACTTCCTTTTCCTTAACCTCCTTATCACGCTGGAACTGCTCTGCCTTCTTTACAATGGCAGCAACACTATCTCTCTGATTTCGTTTAGTCTGTCTGATTTCTTTCTGCCGGGCTTCTTTACGCCACAACCGAAAGGCATCAAACATGGCCGGCCTTGACTTTTTCTCGAACAATTTAGCCTCTAGGTTGTCTAAAATCGGAGTCTCAAAGCTACCATGAGGTGGCCAACTAAGGACACCGTCCTTCTTAGTATAGCGAATCCAATAATCATTAAAGGTAATCGGGCCTAGCCCATGTTTACTGTACAGTTCATAAGTCGGAGTTCCAACCGGAGGTATCGGACACGAATCCTCCAGTCGGGAATCCATACCACAAGGTCTGAAACAACTAAACAAAGTACTACGACCAGGCATCTTGCACACTAGCCGAGTTTCACAAACTTCAAGGGTTACGGGATTTACCAAGTCCCAGCAAAGAGCTAATACCCTCGGTTTTTGGCGTCTGCAGGCGTCAAATAACACAACAAAGTACGCTTAGCAAAGTGTCACCGACAAAAACACTCACACAGCGTCAACGACAAAAACACTCACTAAAGTGTCAACAACTAAGGACTCTGGGAGCGACCCACAAATACTTAACTCAAAGATCGATGGCGTCACCAGGAAGGCCCGTCAATCGTCTCGCTCTACTAAGGTCTACGCCAGGCGCCAAAACAGGTCTACAGTCAGGGCAGCAGTCCGTCGCAGCCGTCAGGAGGCGGGAATCTTCGCGGGAAAAGTCTTCGGGCCACTTGTTTCGACAACAGGATCGATGAAGCGGAGTGCACCTTCCCTCGGAGATTTCACACGAAGTTCCTCACGATCGTCGGGCTTGGACCGGTACCACTGATGCAGCCCCACGTTGGGCGCCAACTGAAGGACTGGGTTCTTTAAGACCCAGCGGTGCCAGGGCACAACACCTGAAACCTTCGTGGGTAACCTGCTCCGGCGTACGAGTGACAGAGACACGGGACACTTCCTTCGGCGTCAAAGATTCAAGGTTTATTTACTGCAGGGAACACAGAAGTCACGACAAGTACAACACGTGCAACTTGGGGAGACTGCTTCAAATTGGTTCTGTGGATCGCTCCTTTTATACACGATTTTCCCATAGGTTTGCATAGCAGACAAAGGGTTACAACCTGGTTCCCACAATTATCCCCCAGAGGGGTCGCTTTGGTCACTTTGATACACACAAGGTCCGGAACATAAGTGCGGAAACATTTGGTGGTTCCCAACTGTAAAAACCCATCTTCCCAACATTAGTGCATTCCAATCGGCAGTAAAACAGATCGAAATAGGAACAAAGACAGGTGCAGAGGAAGACGGAGACAGTGGGGAGATCGGAAAGGGTGTAAAAGGGGAGGTATCGGGAAACACGAGCTACAGGCATCAAAGGGACGTGCCTAATGAGATGCACAGCTGAGACAATAAACCGGCACAGCAAGATGAGCCTCGAGCGGGGCCATCTGCCTTACAGTATCATCCCCCTCATCATAAAGACACTTACAAAGGACATGTGTCTTCCGCAAATATCTTGGGAGTCCCAGGGTCGCGAAGCGGACAGCGTCCGTTCGCTGGCTACTTGAGGGCAAGAGACAAAATGGATGCCGTATCTAAGATGGAACCCGTGGGTACAAATGAAAAACCCACATAATAAACGAACGGTTTAAGTTAGCACAGCGAAACTGCGTACACTTACTAAACTCGTCATTTGCGGTTCATAGATACCAGACTCGACCATATTCGTGCGAGTCAAAAACACCACTTACAATTGTCACGGAACCTCAGTGCGGAGTGCATTGCCCTAATGTTGCGGTGCGAGCAGAGGCTCGGTGGTGGCGTAAGATGGTGTCGTCGGTGAGACCAGGGTCGGTGTGCGAGATGAAGCAGGTCCTCGTCACGGTGCTGGCAGGTCACGGTGCAAGCAGCGGCGCCGTCATTGCTGGAGCGTTGTCGTCGGCTTGACGAACTGGAGTCGATGGCGCCGGCAGGCCAAGGCTGCGGTGCGGGATGAGGGCGATGCATCATGTAACTTTACAAGCAGTGCCATCGAACCATGGTGCAAGCAGGGCTGCCAATTTTGGCGTGGAGCTGCGGCGACGGGGATACCTGAGCGTCGCCGTGAAGCGAGGTAGTGCAGAGTGCGGTGCTCACAGGTAGCGGTGCGAGCAACTGCTTGGTGGCGGCATAAACAGGCGTCGTCGGTGAGACCAGGGTCACGTTGCGGCAGTGCCCTTTGCGGTACCAAGGCATTGTCGTGAAGCAAAGTGGTATGTAGTGAGGTGCACACAGGTTGCGGTGCGAGCAGCGGCTTGGTGGCTGCATCAGCAGGTGTCGTTGGTGAGACCAGGGTCGCGTGCAGCATTGTGATGGTGCCCTCTGTGGTGCCTTCAGGACACGGAGTCAGCAGTGGCATCATAGACATTGTCAAGTTACTTTTCTTCTGTTGCAGCACAAAACACACAGTCCCCAGTGCTGAGGGCAGAAGAGCTTGATGTCTTTGCTGTTCCTGAGACTTCTTGAACAGGGGGCAAGCTCTACCTCAAGCCCTTGGAGAAAATCACAAAAGTAGATTGCAGAAATTTCAGTCCAGTCTTTTCACTGCCCAAGACAGAAGCATCCACTGCAGGCCAACACAGCAAAGCGCACAGCAAAGTGGTAGTCCCTCCTCACAACTTCTCCAGGTCTTCTTCTTGGCAGTCTTCTTGATCGAAAAGAGTTCTAAAGTTCAGGCGTCTGGAACCCAATATTTATATCCAAAATCCTTTGATCTCTTAGGTAGAGAGTGTCTGTGCACAACCAGAACCAGTTCTAACTTCTCTGGTGTGATTTCCTGGCAGGAGGTGGAGACGGCATTGTCAGAGGCAGACCAGGCCCTTTGAAGTGCAAGGAAATTTGAATTTGAATTTGAAAATATTTATTGAGCGCTCTTATACCAAGCGGTTTCATGGCGCTTTGGAGATTACGACCAGCAAACAGCAGCAGGAGAGGACATACTAGGTGGCAAAAGCACTGGAAAAAAGAAAAGTTTTCAAGTTTTTCCGGAACTCTAAATAAGAGGATGAAGTTCGGAGCGCCAGGGGGAGGGAGTTCCAGAACACCGGTACCAGGGCTGCAAATTTCGCCCCGCCAGCTTTCTTTTTCTGAAAGCGGGGTATGGCCAGGAGTGCCATGTGAGTAGAGCGGAGTTCTCTGCCCGGTAAGTAGGGACTGACAGCTGAGCAAATAAACTCAGGAGCAGTACCCATCCTGGCCTGGAAGGTGAGGCAGCCTAGTTTGAATAAGGACCGTTCTCTCACGGGCAGCCAGCGCAGTGCCTTCAGCAATGGGGTGGCTCGATGGAATTTATGCAGTCCATGAATCAGGCGGGCAGCCTGATTCTGCACTAGCTGCAAGCGGCGTATGGCGTAGGCTGGCGCGCCGTTGTAGATTATGTTTCCATAATCGAGGCGCAAGAGCACCATGGCCATTACAATAACCTTTAGCGCCGGAAGGGAGAAAAAGTGGGATATTTTCCTGATTATCCTGAGGGAGAAGAAGCAGGAGGATACCACCGAACTAACTTGGGAGTGCACGGAAAGTTGAGAGTTGAGCAGAATCCCAAGGGTTTTGACTTTAGGGAGTGGGGGGGGCACCGAGTGATGAGGGCCAAAAAGATGGGGACCATGGACTGCAACCACCTCCAGTCAAGACCAGCTCAGTCTTGTCTGGATTGAGCTTGAGGTAGTTGCAGTTCATCCAGTCCTGAATGATTAACACAACAGTTTGAACATTCTGAGCGGACGAGGGGGAGTGAGAAAGATTGAAGATTAGCTGGAGGTCATCGGCGTAATTAAACACCGTGACCTCCAGCTGCTGTAACATAAAAATGAGGGGGTAGATGTATAAATTAAACAGGAGGGGGGAAAGTGATGAACCCTGGGGGACGCCACACTCCACCTTACGGGAGGCGGCAGTGAAGCCAGCAAGGTGGACCGCCTGAGCCCTGTCGCACAGGAAGGACTCAAGCCATGAGAGGGCTAAGTCCTCTATGCCCGCCGCCCTGACACGGGTGAGGAGGATGGAATGGTCCACCGTGTCAAAGGCGGCGGACAGGTCCAGGAGGATAAGCGCCTGCGGGAGATTGGTGTCAATGCCCTCGCGAAGTCCATCCATTACTGAGATCACTACCTTCTCCGTGGAGTGTAGAGGTCGAAAGCCCGCCTGGTGGGGAGAGAGGCAGTGATTTCCCTCCACATTGGTGCTCAGGGTACTGGTGACGTGGGTTTCCAAGACCTTTCCCAAGTAGGGCAGCAGGGAAATGGGACGATAATTGGAAGGAAATCTGCTCCCCCTTCCCCCATTGCAGCCCAGGTCTATTCAGCCCTTTCCTGACCCTACCTAGACTATCTGGAGCCACTCCTGCTCCCCAGCATTCTGTCATCCAAAACCCAATGAAGCAAGCTACATTCCAGCAGAGGCACACAGGATGACTGAGCAAGAAAATACCTACTTTCTAAAAGTGCTAATTTCAAATTCAGAATGTAAAAATCCCCTTCACTAAAAGATGCATCTTTAGATTCTGAGTTCAGGCATACTAAACTTTATTTTCCCACCTAGTTCCCCGGGCCAGTTATGTTTATAAGATGTTATTAACAAACTTCCCATTCTGTCCTATGGGGAACAGGTAGCCTTGCCATAGTGAAAAACAAAATGAGCTGTATTTCACTATCAGGACATGCCACACACACCAGGGTATGTCCTACCTTTCACATACACTGAACCCTACCCACAGAGGTACCTCAAGCCTACCTTAGGGGTGTCTGACATGTAGAAAAGGGAAGGTTTAGGGCCTGGCAAGTGAGTGCACTTGCCAAGTTAACATGGCAGTTACAAACTGGGTGCAGACTCTGCAATGGCAGGTCTGAGTTACCTTTTTAGGACTATTCACGTGGATGGCACAATCAGTGCTGCAGGCCCACTAGTAGCATTTGATTTACAGGCCCTGCACACTCAGTGCACTTTACTAGAGACTAACAAGTAAATCAAATACCCAATCCTGGAACCAGCAATCCATAACATAATTTACCACAGGAGCACTTACTCTTTACCACTATTCAGCAGTGAGAAAAGTGTGCTGAAACACTACGCCAGCAAAAACAGTCAAAGCGGGGAGGCAGAAAGTTAAAACTCAGGGGAAACACACCAAAGATGCCAATTCTAACACTCACTCACAGAAAGACGTTAATGAGTGAGGAAAGTATGAGGCGAAGACCAAGTAGCAAACAAGCAAATATCCAAGAAGGAAACTCCTCAAACTCTGCTGAGGAAGTTGACATAGCTATGGTGGAACGCCCCTACACACCAGTTGGAAGAGACTTCCCAACAGCAGAATATGCACAAGCAATGTCCTGACAGTCCCACCTACTCAGGGTTTGAGTAGAGACCTTCTTCCCCTTTGTCACCGAGCCATGTGCACCAAACAAGGAATATGAAAACCTGAAAGACTTTGTGCACTCCAAATAAATCAGAAGGATCCTCCTGACATCTAGAGTAGATGGAAGAGTAGTGGAATAAGGATCTGGAAAAACAGGCCTAACTACCTCCAGCGCATAACGAAAAGAAGAAGACACTTTAGGAATAAGCTTAGGATTCAAACTAAGTACCACTCAATCTGGACAAAAATGAAGATGGGGAAAATAGCCATAAGAGCCCCTAATTACCCAAATGTCTAGCCAAAGTATTAGCCACTAAGAACACCAAGTTAGTTGGCAAACTACAACAATTCTGCTTCCTCCAAAAGCTCAAAAGGAGCACCCTGCAAACCTCGCAAGATAATTGACATATCCCAAGAAGCTATCTATTTTCAAATAGAAGGCCTCTGTAATCTGAGACGCTTAAGCAACCAGAACACTAGGGTGAAAGAGTAGAAAAATCATCAAAAAAGAACAAAAAGCTTTAAGTGCAGCCCTTGTGAATATGAAAGAGTGCTTGGAGTCAAACCGTTCACAAACCCATCTTGTAACAAATTGAGGATTTTAAAGGAATCAATGATGGCAGAATCCTCAGAACTAGAGATGCATGCACCATTTAGAAAAAGACACCCAGTGTTTCATGCAGGATTTCAGGATAGATTGTTTACTAGGAAACTAAATCTCCAGATCCACTTGGGAGGAGCAGCCTCAATGCCCCAGCCTTACTTGTTCAATTGCCAAGCTGTCAGATACCATCAGGCGAGACAATTTTGGAAACTGAAGGGGAGAATGGGTGCAAGGGAAATGAAAAAACTGACCCTTGGCAAGAGACAGAAGGAGAGGAAACCACTGGGCCTATACGGAGAAGTTAGAACCACCTGCATTAGCTCCATCCTGACCTTCTGGAAGACCTTGGGTAGGAGGGAATGAGAGGAAAGGCATACAGCAACCCCTGAGGCCACGCGACTGACAAAACATCTACCGCCCGTGCTAGTAGAGATGGTATTTCTGTGCAAAACAGAGGACATAGCACATTTACTGGAGAGGCAAAAATGTCCAGCCAAGGTTTACCGTACACCTGACAAACCATGCGGAACTGAGGAAGAGCTAAGTGGTATCTCACTGAAGATGGCAACTTCCTGCTGAGGCTGTCTGCCCAGAAATTCCTCTCCCCCCGAATGTACACTAGTCTCAGACCCAGAACATTTTTCTCCACCCAGGAACAAATCAGGGAGGCAGTCTGATTGAGGGATATGGTCCTTGTGCCTCCCTATCTGTTCAAGTAAGCCCTTGCCAACTGATTGTCTGTGCAACCCACTACATTCAGACCATTTAAAGACCCCTGAAGGCTTCCAAGGCCTTCATGACAGCTATGAATACTCTCCATTTCGAGCACTGGCGACTTTACCAATGAGACCAAGGGACCCCCCTCTCCTGTCGATTCAACACAGCCCCCCAACCACACATGCTGGCATCCGTGGTCAAGCGCATCGGGTGATGCAGCTGAAAAGGGACTCCTTTCAAAAGATGGTCCGAACCAGCCACCAGGAGAGATCCTGTGAAATCTGATCTGTAGAGGAATCATGAGTTCGTAATTCCTGGAGCTGGGATCGCATGCTTGAGGGTGTTATTCACAACTGGCTTCAAATGAAGTTTCACCATGGGACTATAGCTGTTGAAGCTGCCAATAGACCTTGCAGGTTAAACCAGCATCTTGAAGAAGTCAGTAAACATGTTAACAAATCCTCCACACCTGACTGGACAGAAACAAGTCTGAAAAATGTTTGTACTTGTAATGGAGTGAGGTGTGACTTCAGAAGATTCACCAGAAGGCCAAAGTCATTCAAAGCTTGAAGGACCAAATACATATCTTGGCATGCCTTCTAAAAGATGGGGCAGTCAACAACCAATAACGTAAATAATGATACAAGAAGACGCCTTTCAAACGCAAGAACGCAAAAAATGGAGCTAATACCTTCATGAATATTCAGGGAGATGTTGTTAGTCTGAATGGCAGAACTGGAACTGGAAATAGAACTCATATACTGCCAACCTCAGGAAGCTCTAATATATTTACCCGCACATGAAAGTAGGCATCCTCTAAGTCCGGCGTCGCCAGAAATCACCCTTCATGCTCAAAGGCATTATGGACTGAAGAGATATAATCCTGAAATGTTCTAAGAGAACGAACTTGTTCAAGTCCTTGATATTGAGGATTGGCCGAAAGGAACCGCCTGATCTTGATGCTAAAAACAGGGTTTAGTAAAAGCACAAACCTCTCTGATCCACTTATTGCTTGTTTCTGTAAGAGGTTTTGGATCCCAACATGAGACATTGTAGCTTTAAAGGATCCCTTGGAGAAGGAGTAACTTGTAAGCGGGGTGGTGGTGCGCGCCCTTTGAATTAAGACTGACAGCCATGCTCCACTATTGAAAGGACCCATGAGTCTGTGACTTCCTTATCCACTGTGGCATAAACAGTTTGATCCGACCTCCTACTGCCATATAGTAATTTCTGCTGTGGACCACAGAAGTGCGGGAGGTTCAGGGTCAGGATTTGCTGTAGTAGGTGCCCCCCCCAACCACGGGCCCATCCTCCAAAGGGACGTAGGTTCAGTGGATTGAAAAACATTGGGCCATATTATCAAGAAAGGGCGATACATTATCTCCGCTTTTATCAGCAAGAAACTGCAGCTAAAGCAGTGATAATGGGCTTGCTAATATGCCCTTGTGAATTCCCATAGAAGCCCAGGTTCTGATGTTAACCTGGGCTTCTATGGGAATTCACAAGGGCATATTATCAAGCCCCTTATCGCCGCTTTAGCTGCAGTTTCCTGCTGATAACAGCGGCGATAATGTATCGCCCTTGCTTGATAATATGGCCCTTTCTTCCTATGCTTCTTCTTGTCTGGAATCTGTCAAAAAGTCAGGGAATTTATTTCTCTTCCTCTGTCTTTTCCACCATATCGTTTAGCTCAGGACCCTATAACTTCTGACCCAGAAAAGGCAATTTATAGATTAAGGACCTCTGGTTAGCTTCCTATTTCCATGATTTTAACCAGCGAGATCTACGGCCGGAAATGGATGCACCTGCTGCTGACGTAGAGTCTCAAAGGCTGTAAAAAACTGAATCCGACAGAAACTGAGATAACATTTCCATATTGTCCAAAAGTGCAGTAGGATTCTCTTGTGCCTCAAGATAATTAAATAAAGCATGCAAATTCTTAAGCAGCATCTGTGTAGCATATGCCTCATAGGTATTACCTCTAATTCCATAGTTAGAAGCAGAATATACCCTCTTCAAGGCGGATTCCACTTTTTTATCCGCCGGATCAGAGAGGACAGCATCCTCCGAGATCAAAGAGGAAGAAGAGGACATGGACACCAAAATTGTATTAATATTTGGAGATTGAGGGAGCTGGTCTTCAAAACCCTTCAATAAATAGCACTTGTTGATAAAGCGTGGAATAGCAGTCTTAACAATATCCTTCCATTCCTTTTGAAGCATATTTTGAATAACCTTGTGAAACGGCAAACTGTCCTATTTAATATATCATATTGAACCAAAAATTCCCCCTCATCGAAAACTGAGGAGGCAAAACCCAGTTTGAGTTAAGGCCTCCCTAAAATGGTCAGACTGAATTTATTTGCCCTTACAGTCCTCAGGTTCCTCTGCATCCTCCTCCAATCTCTGTCATTTTGCAGGGAGTTATTTTCCCTTTAATGCTGTATCAACAGCTTCCTTAATGAGGGACTGCAAAGTCCCTCTAGGAATGTGCAATAATTCCTCAGCCTCCCCTTGATCAGGGGGCTTAGGATTCTTTCTTTTCTCAATTTGCTTAACCATAGGTTCTCCCCTGAAAGCACTGCAACACGCTATAAGCAGTGATTACTTCCTTGTTTTATAGTATAACTAGGCATCCAACTTTCATCTCGCAAGACCCGCGTGCCTAATAACTACAGAGCCATTCCCCTGACACCCACATCAAATAATGACAGCAGCAGGGGTTCAGAAAGCCATACACCATGGCCCCCAAGCAGCCCAAACCAAGAACGTGAAAACAGCTCTATGCCCCAGCTCAGCACCTGAACAGGGAGCACGTCTGAGGCCAGCGGGAGAACAACAACGACGCGCTTCAGTGACGCGGTAAAATTAACACGGAGCCGACACAGGGCTCAGGGCAAGGCATGTGAGTACAGTAAACACAGAAAGCCATAGAATCTTTATGTGAAGAAAAATAAGTATGTGCTTACCTGCATCGTGACAGGAAAACAAACAGAAGGAGGGAAAGAGTTAATTTATAAATATTCATTGCACAATCTTTCATCCTGCTTGCCAGTAGATTTATCTAGGACCCTCAAAATCCTGAAGGCTGGGGGCGTGGCTAGCAGCCGATCATGGCGGCAGCATAAGGGACGAGCTCCGCGGCTGAAGCGGCCTCTTCGTCGATCCGACACATAAATCCGTCACAACTGCAAGCCCCAAGGCAGGTACCGGATCCCAGGACCGGGCGGAGTGAGCAGCGACAAGCAGCGAGAAAATCCGACGTTCGTAGCCAGAGATACGTCGAAGCCTCCGACCGGCCTGCTAACACCTCCAGAGCCGGGACCTTCCCTGGATATTCACCCCGCCGGAAGTGCGTCTTGACCGGAGAACTTGGACCGGAAGTGCCCGTGGCGGTGGACTCAATAGATCGACTACACCTTGGGGAGCCGGAGAAGGCGGCTCATACGACTCGAGGAAGCGGTGTTTACAGGAGGGGCCACTGGAGTCCTGAAAGTCTCGAAGGTCGTCACCTAAAGTGCCGAGAGCCTGGGCATCGACAACGGAGTGGGCGCCCGCCATCTTGTGACCCGAACAGTCGCTACACACTCGGCGACTAACGGAGCACCTCGCGCCCTGGAGAAGCACGCCCAACCTGATCGTTGCTGAACCGGCCTGGCTAGGAGGTCCACACCGATCCTCACATCCTGGCGCGTAGGGGCACGAGGAGCACAACACTCGGCAGCATGGCGGGGAAAGGCCCTAAGGGTGGCGTCACACAGACTCGTATAGATCGATTCACCTCCGACAAGCCCACCGGATCCCCGGCAGGGAAGGAACAGAATGGCAGGACGTCCGACTCACCAGGGGGGAAAAAGGCCACACTGGACGACGTCATGGTCGCATTGGCACAGCTACAAACAACCGTTGGCGGAATCTCCACGGACGTCACCCTACTTAGAGCGGACCTCCACAAAATGTCGGAAAAGGTCAAGAGTATGGAAGTGATCACGAAATCACTGGTGGAAGACGTCGCAGAACTCCAGCATGAAATGGGGAAGATGGCGCAGGACAATAGAATGCTCCGGGAGAAGCTGGATGAGCATGAGGGGCGTTCTAGGCGCAATACCATCCGTATTATAGGGGTACCGGAGACGGAAGGCGTGAAGGCGATGGATCTCTTCGTAGAGAACCTGATAACTAACGAACTAAAGCCGAAGGGACTGTCCAACTTCTTTTCGGTGGAGAGGGCCCATCGAGTCCCGGGTGGCCAACCGAAACCGGGGGCTACCCCGCGACCCATAGTGGCACGTTTGTTTAACTTCCGTGACCGGGACGCAATCCTGCAGGCAGCCAGGTCCTCCCCTCCCCTCAAGATCCAGAACGCCACCGTTGCCATCTTCCCCGACTACACCGCGGAAGTCGCCCGTCGGCGACGCACATTTTTCGACGTGAAATAGGAACTGAGGTCCAGAGAACTGCCGTACTCAATGCTATTCCCTGCAAGACTACGGGTGGTAGCGGAGAACAAAACCTGGTTCTTCGACAGCCCGGAAAACGTGCAAGAATGGCTCGAGGGATGGAGACCGGGTCAGAACCACAGACGGACGAATCGCTCCAGAAAAGATCGGGCTGAAGGCCATCGCCGAGACTCACAGACCTCCGGAGGGGGACCGGACAACAGTGACTCTTTGGGAGCTGAAGGCGGCGGGGAAGAGGTTGAGGACCAATGACCATTTGGGAACACTTCATTTTTGCTACCGTATTGAGACTTTTAAGCTGTGAAGCGCTTCCCGCCATTGGACACTGGGTGAAGGGCCTCCGGGGGTATCAATGAGAGACTGCCGGCTGCGGAGAGTCCCTCACCCCAACGCGCAAGTACACTGTTTTGGGAATGGGGTATGCACTCTGCTAAGTTGGGGGGGCGGGCAGTTTTGAGTCCGTATAGCAGGGGGGCAGGGAGGGGGGGCGAGTTGAGTATGTTTTTTCTATGGGACTTTTCGGTCCTGCAAGTTTATGTTCTATGCACACTTATGTATCTAGGCATGTCTTATGTACCTGGAACCTTCTGGTCCACTCGGGGCGCAGGGGGGTCTGATTGGGAGTCTCGCTATGGCTGCAATGGATAGTCCAACCACAAAAAACTCACTAATTGTCATGTCCTGGAACGTGAGGGGCCTGGGGGATAAGATTAAGCGAGGGCTGGTGTTGCAGGGGATAAGGAGACGGGGCCGGCTCTCATTCTCCTACAGGAGACACACTTGTCGGGAGCGGCCACGAAGGCCCTAGATAGGAGAGGCTATCATATGATAGTACATGCAGAGTTCACCTCGGGGTCCCGTGGCACCGGCATTCTGCAGAAAAAATCTTCCAAATTTATTGTCAAGTCTACTGCAACGGATGACCATGGCAGGTTCGCGGCGGTGCATGGCCAGTGGGAGGGGAGGCTTTTTAACGTGGTCTCTGTCTACATACCACCAGCGCTACACTCTGAGGCCTTGCCGGATCTGGGCAAATTCCTGCTGACACTCCCTGATGGGGAACTGCTCATAGGTGGGGACTTCAACATGACACTTTCAAACACCGAGGACCGCTTGCCCCCACGTACGCACACAGAAGGGCCCAACAGGCTCCAGACGTTCCTGACTGCGCAGGGGTTGGTGGACACATGGCGCGCTCTACACCCTACTCAGCGACATTATACATACTACTCGGCCACGCACAATAGTCTGTCCAGGATAGATTACTTTTTTACCTTGATTAATGGTCACCTTACTGTAGCGGAAGCGGACATACAACCACGGGGGGTCTCCGACCACTCACCACTCACATTGTCACTCACCACTACGACCATGGCACGGCGCAGGTTATTCCCGATTTTCCCTGGCTACCTCAGGATACCTCGGATTAATAAGGACTTGAAGAGATCAACACGGCTATATTTTGAGGAAAACCACTCTTCAGTGGACTCCCCCTCTATACTGTGGGAGGCGTATAAGACAGTGTTCAGGGGTCAGGCCATAGCTGTAATCGCAAATCACAAAAAGGAGCACAGGCAAGAGGCCCTTGAGATAGAGTTAGGCCTCGAGAGGGCCAACACAGCCCATATGGCAAACCCCACAGACGACACGCTCCATGAACTCCAGATTCACCAGCACCGCCTTACAGACCACATGCGCAAGGTCACGATGTCGGACATTGCGGCCACACAACACAGGGTGTATGATATTGGGGACAAGGCCAGTAAATTGCTGGCGTGGTTGGACAAGAGACAGGGGGGGGGGAGAATATCCTACAACTTACGGACCCACAGGGCAACAACCACACCCGCCCCGACGAGATAGTGGAAGTCCTCGCCGATTATTTCGCCTCAGTTTACAACCCAGAACTAGTGGTGGGGGAGGAGGAGGTCCAGACTGCTCTTGCGCACGTTCCCTTGCCAGAACTGACACCAGAGATGTCCGAGAGTGTAGACGCGCCTCTTACGGTGGAGGAGATCCAGCTGGCTATAGGTGCCCTTCATCCAGGCAAGGCGATGGGCCCTAACGGGATTCCCATTGAATGGTTGAAAGTCATGGCCGAACCCTTAAGCACGCCCCTACTCAATATGTACGAGGAATCTAGAACACAGGGTACACTGCCGCCAGATCAGCGGATGGCTACTCTTGTGGCGATACCAAAACCAGGTAAGCCCCCCAACGAATGCTCATCATATAGACCGATCTCCCTTTTGAACCCGGAGGCCAAAATTATTGCCAAGGTGTTGGCGAACAGGATCTTGCCGACTCTGTCCCACCTGATCCACCCGGACCAATCCGGATTCATGCCACACCGCAGCACTGCCTTAAATCTCCGCAGGGTACATGGAGTGTTGGCGCGAGTTCCACTACTGCAGGAACCGGCTGCCATCCTCTCCTTGGACGCCAAGATGGCGTTCGACATGGTGGAATGGAGCTATCTTTTTGCAGTGCTCGCACGTATGGGTTTTGGCCCGGTGTTCCTTTCCTGGATACGAATGCTATACAGGGACCCAGTGGCGCAGGTGACGGCCAATGGCCACATTTCAAGAACCTTTTCCCTAGGCAGAGGTACACGACAGGGCTGCCCGCTTTCGCCCCTACTCTTCGCATTAGTTTTAGAACCACTGGCGGTTACGATACGCACCACCCAACTCCTGAAAGGAATACAATGGACTCCGTTATTGGAGGACAGAGTATCCCTCTATGCAGACGACATGCTGATCTATCTTACAGACCTGGAAGAGAGTCTCCCTAACCTCCTGGCTCTCTGTACAGCTCATGGGCGAGTCTCGGGTTACACCATTAACTGGGCCAAATCCATCATTTTTGAACTGCGGGGGCCACTCCCGCCTCTCCCGGACTCTTGCCCACTGGAACTGGCGCATACGTCATTTAAATACCTGGGGATTCATATCACCCGGAATGAGGCGGATTTCGCACGGCTCAACCTGCAACCTCCCTTGGCCCGGCTCCGAGGGGACGTGCGCCATTGGAAGGATCTCCCCCTAACGCTCCTTGGCCGTGCAGCGCTATTTAAAATGATGGCTCTGCCACGTTTCCTATATGTGCTGGAGAACGCCCCATACTTGGTGCCGGATAGCTTCCTCCAGAAAATAACGGCGCAGATTTCGGGCCTGTTATGGGGCAGCCAGCCAGCCCGCATTTCTCACGCCAAGCTAAACAGGGGATGGTACGACGGGGGAATCGCCCTCCCAAACGTGCAGATGTACTACTGGGCGGCCCAGCTCAAAATCCTTAACCAGTGGATACATGCCCCGCAGGACGACCCAGCATTCAAGGCTGACAGGGCGCAACTGGGTACGAACAGTTTACTGGCCCCACTGTACCACCGTGGAGTGGCGGCAAAACTTAATGGGCCTACGAAACATACAGTCCGCATATGGTACAAGGCGCAGGCAAATTTGAAGTGGGATGGCATCATTACGAAACTTACGCCCCTGTGGGACGCGAAGGCGCTGGGCCATTTGCGGCGCTCTAAGGGCTTCACACAATGGGATAGCATCGGCATCTCCACGGTGGGGGACATGTGGACGAGGGAAGGAGTGATCTCCTTTGCCACTCTGCAAGCACACTACGAGTTGGGGAACACAGAGCTCTATAGATACATCCAGGTCCGACACGCACTGCAGGCAGCGATCCCACCCGACACATCCCTGCCCGAATCCTCCCCTCTGGAGGATCGTCTGCTAACTGACTTCATGCAAGAGGGGGCGACATCGCTGACATACCGCAAACTGATTAACAATATGCCTGATCCACTGGGGAAGCTGAAGGACAAATGGATGGTGGAAGTGGGTGACCTGGATGAAACTGACTGGAACGCAGCCATGGCATCCCCACGTGAAGCAGGCATATCGTCTAAATTTCGCCTAGTGCAGCTGAAAATCCTACACAGAGTCTACTACACCCGTACACTGCTTCATAAACTGCACAGGGCGGATCATCCACATTGCCTTAGGGGCTGCGGGATAGAAGGGACCTTCATTCACACGGTGTGGGAATGTCCACTGATTGTCGGTTACTGGCAACGGGTAGTGCGCACAATGGCTCAGACACTTCACACCACCCTCACTCTAGACTCACGGCTCTGCCTGCTAAACATCTGGGAGCCGACTGACCTCACCTTTTATGCAAGGACCTGGGTCACAGTGGGGATGGTAACAGCGAAACGGGACATAGCGCAGAAGTGGGGATCGGCTGATCCCCCCACGCTGCCCCAATGGCTCCGTAACATGGACATGCTTATGTTGACTGAAAGGGCGGTGTACAAATTGAGGGGTAACCCACGTAAATGGAATGGGGTGTGGAAACCCTGGAACTCCTATAGAGGGGATATCTGCGAACCACTGGAAGAGGATGACATCGAAGGATCTGAGAGTGACGAGGAGCATTGATGGGGTGTATAAATGTATATAGGGCGTGTGCAATGGAACAGGGTGAGACCTGCCTTGGGAGGTAGTAAGGGTGGGTGTGGGAATTAGGGGGCTTTGATGCAATGCACTGCTCTCTTTGCAGATGGACTGTGCTACGAGTGCCGAAAGCTACTACTTCAAGTACGTGCCGGACTAAGTGTGCTGTTTTACCTGTTTTATGTTTGTTGTAAGATAAAAAAGGCAAGACTCAGACGAATAGTAGCCAACAAAACACAAAATCGCAAACTGTATTTCTACGACACATGAAGAGCCCTATTCATCACATCGCCGATGAGGCCTGAAATGCTTTGCGCTAACGTGGATGATGTACGTTTTGTCGTTACTGTATACTGTATTACTTCATTCACCTAGTACTTAATGTGTAATCATGCGATGGATGAAGCTGTACATACGATCTTTGTTTTGCACCAAAAATAAAAATTAAAAAAAAAAAAAAAAAAATCCTGAAGGCTTTTAAATCAGGCTCTCCAAATGATCCCTGTGCGGCCAGACTTTTGACCACTGTCGCAGAATGTATCAATCCTGAGGTCAATCAGATCATCAACATGTCGTTGCGGGATGCTTTTGTCCCAGCGTCTTGGAAACAGGTGAAAATCTTCCCCCTCCTTAAAAAACGTCCCTCGATCCATCGATTCCCGGAAATCACCACCCCATATTGCTTTTGCCTATCCTGGCCAAGCTTTGTGAAAAGGTAGTCACAATCCAACTCACTGAGTACGTTGAGGCCTCCGGCCTGCTCCACCCGGCCCAATCCGGTTTCTGGGCCGCTTATAGCACAGAGTCAGCATTATTGGAGGTTTCTGAGGCGATTCGTGAGTGCCTGGATGTAGGCAGGAGGGCAGCTTTGGTTATGCTGGACTTCTCTGCGGCATTCGATACAGTGACTCATGCCTTGCTTCTTGATCGCCTCTCGGAAATCGGTGTATCCAGGTCCTTCTGGGGTTGGATCAGGTCCTTTCTGATCGATGACAAGATATTTCCTTAATACAAAATACCTTTTTCAAACTTGGGTTTTAAATTGCTGCCCGTTCTTTGAATATAAATTAAATACTGATTCCTTTTTAATTTTTTTAGAGACTACATTGATCCCTTCATCCAAATAATTTGTCAATAACAGAAGGATATTGTGGAGTCCACTTGTATATCCTTCAATCATGGCCGCCACCTTTGCCATTAGCGGCGGCCATTTTGTGAAGCTTCGCCCGCGGTTTAGTTTCCATTGATCTCCACTCGGGCGAAGCAGGAAGTATTTATTTATTTCCCCACCTTGGACATGCTAAGATGTGGTCTGACGGGGAGACTAGTAGGTGTCCAGACGCAAGAATTTTCATACAGAAGTAAGTGCCATTTCCCTCCACAGGAACGGGACGACAGGACGGGTGTCCTTTTCAAATACGGGGGTTGTTTTACGCCAGCACTAACAAAATCCTACCTGTTTTTCCTCAATCTTAAAGAGAACATTTTCAGGGAAACGCCAACCCTGTGTGCCCTTGAAGCACAGTTTTGCTCGCAAAAAAGTATGTGTTACTAGTCTGGTGTAACCATTCTATCCCTGTTTGTGTGTGTTGTGTGAAAATCACCTCATGTATGTTGTGTGTTTTAATGTATGACCAATCACTACGGAGCACGTTTAGCCAGCATGTTTATACCTATTTAGGTTACAACCACACTCTGAGCTGGACGACTGCACGCACCATTAAAGAGCATTTCATAAGCATGGAAGTACATTCAATGTGTACCCACCTACTCTACAAGAGAGGGGGGGCTGTCACCTAACCATGTCTTTTTATTTGTTGCAGACATACTACGTGATACATTGTGATCGTATGTATAACCACGTATGCTTTATTAGTTGCAGCGTTTATTTCTTTATTTCCATATTTAGGTTTATTAGGAGTGGCATACACAGGGCTGGTCCCTGTGTGGTCCTGACGAAGAGCTAGGGGTAGGCTCGAAACATGTTGATCTTACACTGAACTTCTAACCCATTATAATTATTTGTTTCCTGGTATCACCCCCCTTTTAGACATACCAACCTAGGAGCAATAATAATGTATTTTAGCTCACTAGCAAGGTATTTTTAATCACTGTAACCCACTCCACCACACTGTGCACTACACATAGTCTTCCACTTATAGTGCTCCTACGTATTTTCCGCAAGTCGCAGCATACCCCAGTTAGTAGAGAACTAGGATGGGACCAATGATGAAGCATGTCACCGTGGGAAAACCCTGGTGAGAGAGGGGACTCAAGAAAGAAATTTTTCTTTCCTGAAGGCAATCTCTGGTCGCATTGATCGGGTGCCCTATTCTTACCCTATGACTAGGTCCTCTAACCCGACAATTCGGGTTTTAGTTGAAGCATAAACAAAGGAGGGCGGACCTAGCTCTATAAAAACCTCTACCTCCCTTTCCTTTTTGTTAATAGTGTTCCAGTTTCTCATTGTCCACTGCATGGTACTTCTATACAAAGAACTGCACCACATTGTAATAGTTGTACTCAGCAGCGCGACCGCCAGCTGTTAAACATCAAGCAGCTCACAATTCTGTACGCAGTGGAGACCTGCTTGCACTAGCATGGAATGGTTTAGCTACAACCCTTGATCCTAAACCTAAGTCTATCACTGCTCCTAAAGCTACATCTGAATAAATTGGCAAGAGTGTTAATGCTAATGCTAGTGCTATCCATCATTCCGTAACTGGTACCATCTCAAAAGTAATAAGGACATGCTAAATTTGGCCCCAGCTGCCTGCCCATATGTCCTGGTGTTGGCAGGAGTGCCCCAACTCAAGGATGACCATAATGAATCATGAGATTGCTGCACAATATTTGTGTTGATTGGCTATGTAGGAAAAAACAGCTAAACATTATGAATTTGAACTATATCATCATGGTACGAAGAGCGGGGTGGATCTGTTAAGAACATCGAAGGGGATTGCATTGTAATAAACGTTCATAGACCATCTCTAGTTAGGGCCATATTGAAACAGTATGGGATCTCTGATTGTAGGAACACTAATATTTGGGTACTTCCCCTAATTAATTCTATAAGCCATCTTTAGGGAGAGCTGCATTGAACTTATTTAGCCTACCTGACCAGAGGACTTGGATTGATTGAGTCCAAAAACAGCTGATGAAGCCGACCTGTCACCATTAAGATCACTGCTCGTGCCTCTGATAGATGTTCACATGAGTATGAGTATGTGATAATCAGGCCCTAAAAATACTTCGCTGGAACATATCCGGTCTACAATCAAGGCTAACATTAATTTACTGAGTACAACTAATTAGCCAATATGACATTTTAATGTAAAAAGGAAACCTGGGCTACTAGTGACATATGTCTTGATGGGTTTTAGTACCATAATATTCTTGCAACATCATCCAAAATGGGACATGCTTCCAGTGGTTTGGCCAAACGGGTAAATATTGCAGCGGGATGTTGTGCTAAGGCCATACCCACCCATAATGGAAATTTTCAGGTTATAAGATATAAAAGGGGTATGACCCAATACCTGATTAATTTATATAACAACGATTTCCAATCAAGACCTAACAATAACTTCCTAAGCCTTTTTGATTATATCACAACTTTAAGATATTTACATGATGAAGAATGTTAATTCATTTGGCATATGTTTAGGACGTGACTTTAATGCAAAGCCGCCCACACAGGATCCTCTATTTGGGAAACTTAGCACAACCCAGATATGTCTTAGGGGCGTAGAGCTAGCGGAACATGTGGCATCTCAAAATTTGAGTAATGTTATAGATGTTGCAGCCTACCATGGCAACCACACAACACAACGCACATACAGAGGCAGGGGCTGTGCCACCATAACTGATTATATTTTTATGTTGTCTAATCTAGATGAGTTTTTATTGTTTGGTAAGGTTGTTGTAACTCAAAATGGGGCTCACAACCCGATCAAATTAGCACTGAAGATGTCCCCTAAGCCGAAGCGTAGAATTGAATGTGGTGCTGGGAATTTGGAACCATCCACAAATAATTCACGATTAGTGCGGAGAGGAGTCAACCCTGCCCAAATACTTGATAAAGTGGTTAAGGAGAATTTTGCACTACTTCAGATTTGTCTAACAGAGCGTGAAGCTAACTCTGATTGAACCAAAGTTTTTTCACAACTTTGTTTTAAAATGAAAAGACAGCTAACAAAACCTGCTCGCCTAACCCCTCATAGTCCTAGATGGTTTAACTATGAATGCTCAAAAGGGAATCGCCAGTTGCGACAGGCCCTTGTGTCTAAGCCTAGGGATCCACAGGTGGTGACTTCCTTAGGGAAAAAATATATGCTGGCCACTTCCTTGAGGAGGGAAGAGGTTCTGGACCAAAGATGGAATCTGCAGGCTAACGTGGCATGCAAAAATAATGGTAATCTTTTCTGGCCGGCTGTCAACGACGTTCAAGCAGTAGATCAGATGTTATTGCCAATCAGCTGCAACATAACTAGTGAGGCCTAGGAGGGGCATTTTGCTACTATATATGTGGCCGCATCATTAGAAAGAGAGATACCTTTCATGTCATCCCTAAAGGGGTAACAATGTCCCTGACCAAAGTATTGACGTCCATTGATCAGAGCATGGGTGACAAGGCCCCGGAACCTGACGGGGCACCAAGAGATCTTATTAAACATAACCTTATCTTTGGGTCCCGCTCCTGCTCAATGTTTTTAATAGTTTAACTTGCTGCGCCTTACCATGCACCTGGTCAACTCTGTTATCGTAACAATATTTTAAAAGGGTGATCGTTCCCAACCTTGTTGTTACAGACCCATTACATTGATAGACACAACATTGAAAATCTTGGAGAGGGTTCTCTACAACAAAATCAAAGACTGGGCTGTGGAGAATTCTATCTTGCTCTCTTGTCAACAGGGCTTTAGGAACAATGTCGGCACAGTAGAGCAGTGTCTAAATTTTAATTTAATTATTGGAAAATACACCATTGCCCAAAGCTCACCGAACTACCTGGCATTTATGTATTCGACCTCAGCGTTTGACTGTGTCAACTGTTCAAAGCTGTGGTTAATCCTCTTAGAGAGTGATAGGGATGAGACACTGGTGCATTTTTTAGCCCATTTACAAGGAGACATGAAGGCCAGGATCAGAATAAATACAAGGTGAGGGGTTCCAACGATATTGGTGTTTTTAGGGGGTAAGGCAAGGGTGTGATTTAGCTCCTTTACTTTTTAATTTGTATATTCATAATTTACATCCATTGTTAATAAACCTTACGCAGGACGTCCCAAGAACTAAAGAGTCCATCCTGACATCTTTATTGTATGCAGATGATGCAGTCTTGCTGGGTGAACCCCAAGAGACTTGCACCTTTTTGTATTTATTTATTTATTTTGACTTGTATAGCGCACTATAACCCAGGGGTCTCTAAGCGCTTTGTTAGGATCAGCTAGACAATAAAAAGATGCATCAGATTACAATTGGCGGCCACCCCACGCTTGCTGGAAAAGCACAGTTTTTAATTTCTTGCGAAAGGGCATTAGTTTCTTTTCATTGCAGAGTTCCAGCGGTAGTTTATTCCACATAGCTGGCAAAGTATGTGAGAAAGCACGTCCACCCACAGTGGTCAGTCTACAGCGTGGCTGAACCAGATAGATGGAATCAGCAGATCTAAGCACCCTCCCTGGTTTGTAAAGGGACAGGCGAGATTTCAGATAGGTGGGTGCCCTGCCATGAAGCGCTTTGTGTGCAATGCAGAGCCCCTTGAACATTAGCCTCTGCCTAACTGGCAACCAATGGAGTTCCCGCAGGAGGGGGGATGCCTGGGTACTCCTTGGTTTCTTAAAAATGAGCCTAGCAGCATCATTCATGACCGTCTGCATTCTGTTTAAAAGGCCCTGTGGAAGTCCTATATACAATGAAACAACCTTTCGTTGAGTCTGGGAGAGGTGCCGCCAGTGTGGAAGCAGGCAATGGTCATCCCGCTGCTTAAAAAGCCGGGACTTGACCCGAAAGCCCCAGCCAATTACAGGCCAATTTCGCTGCTGCCGGCTCTTGTAAAAATTCTGGAGAAGCACGTCCAGTCGGTGCTCGCCAATTTTCTGGAGTCTCATGAGATCTTACACGACTCCCAGTCGGGCTTCCGTTCTAATCGCAGCACCGAGACCGCGCTCCTTGAGGTTTCTGAAACCATTAAAGGGGTGTTGGATACCGGGGGCAAAGTCATGCTGGTGTTGTTGGACTTATCGGCGGCTTTTGACACCGTCCCTCATGAGGGCCTGCTCGCAAGACTCTTTGAGATTGGTCTGCGGGGGACGGTGCTCAAATGGTTTTCTTCCTTTTTGGCCGGCCGCCGGCAAACGATCTGGACATCATCTGACACCGCTGTAATGCCGCCTTTGGGAGTCGGGGTCCCTCAGGGCTCTATATTGAGCCCGACCCTTTTTAACATCTTCATGACCCCTTTGGCGGCGGTGGCGGAGTCATTTGGTGCCCGGATCGTGTCATATGCCGACGACACCCAGCTCCTCTTCTCTTGCGAGAGAGGGGCTGACTTTGACGGGGAGAGTATCCAGAATTGCCTTGGGGCTGTGTTCGGATGGTTCCAACTGAACAGCCTCAAGTGCAATTCCGACAAATCGGAGGTACTCTTCTTCGGGTGCGATACGGAGCCTAGCTGGCAGGCCTGGTGGCCCATCGACATGTTCCCTCCGTCCGGCTCTTCTCCCATGGCTAAAAACTTGGGGGTTAAGATGGACAAGGGGCTGACGATGAAAGCCCAGATCCTGGGGGTAACCGGCACCTGCTTCGGCCTGTTAAAAATGCTGCGGAGGTTTCTGCCTCTCTTGTCTGAGGAGCACAGGAGGCTGACGGTGCAGGCTCTGATAGGCTCCAGGTTGGATTATGCCAACATTCTTTACCTGGGCCTGCCAGAGTATCTGCTGCAGAGGCTTCAAGTTGCACAGAACGCGGCGGCCAGGGCCATCTTTGGCCTAAGTAGACGCACCAGCGCCTCTGGGTTGTTGGTGACGCTACACTGGCTTCCCATCCGCAAACGGATCGCCTTTAAGGCTCTGACCTTGGCCTACAAAGCGCTCCATGCGGTGGGAGCTAAACATCTCCAAAAGAGACTGACCTTTTACCACCCGACTCGCTCGTTGAGGTCGGAATCTCTACTTTTGGCGGCTGTACCGCGTGTGAAGAGGGCTCGCCTCGGGGGCCGCTCTTTCAGTCTATTGGCCCCACAGATGTGGAATTCATTACCGCTCCCTCTGCGGGGGGCGTCTACTCTCCTTGATTTTAGAAGAGGCCTCAAAACCTGGCTGTTCTCCCAATAGGTCTGCCAGTAGTTTCGCTTTTTTGCTGTTTGCTTTTTAACCTCTTTTATCTGTGTTGTGTTATTCTAAAATCTGTTCTCCTTACCTAAAGCGCCGGGACACTCTTTTTGAGTAACCGTTGCGCTATACAAAAGAATAAATAACATAACATAACATAACATAGTCCAGCCTGGCCAAAATCATTGCAGAAACCGCGCTCCTTAGAGTGGAATAAGAGAGCAGCGGGGAAACTTTCCTGAGTTGGCGAAGGAGGCCGACGCAGCAGCCCACCATGTATGGGCTTTCGTGACTTTTATGGCCTCCCTAGACTTATGCACTAATTATACAAAATCTTTTATCATGTCATGTTGCCCCAGGAAGTGTAAAATTAACGCCCTCTCTGTTGGTAGTCATAGTTTACAATGCACAAGCACTTTTCCTAACTAGGGATTGGTTTTTGCTGCTAAACGCCTGTTTACGGACCATCCTGTGTACTGCAGGGATATGTTTTCGAAGTCCATTAACGCAGTACGTAGTCTGCTCACAACCGATGAGAGAGGGGAGCTATTTTATCTATTTTAGAAACTTTTAAGGCTCAGTGCACACCCACAGAAACCTATCGGGCTGCGGTTTGGGGCATCTCCAATTGTCATAACATTCAGAACAAAGAAAACAAGTTCTGTCGTAAAATTCTAGAGGTCCCAATTTTCTTGCCCTAGTATGTGTGTCATAGTGAAATAAATCTACATTATGTTGAAGATTATATTAGAGCCTGTCCTGCACTGTTTTGGCTCGCTATATGGAAAAATAAGGTTGTGTCTCTTACAAGAGACATCATACTGGATTGACTTCATTGAGCTAAAGGTATGAACATCCCATGGCTAGCTGGGGTGAGAACCAGTTTATGTAAGGTTGGCTACGGATACGCCTTTGATAAACCCAAGGATTTGGACACAGTAAGCAAAAAGTAGGTATGGGCAGCCTTATATAAGAGCTATCATGAAGATGGAGTGGCCAAAGAGTGACCAAGAGCAAATCAAGTGTGGCCTGAGTTTTGAACATCGAGGATGATCACTCATTAGCTGGGTATTTGAACAAACCCATGAAACACTTGGAACGTAGCCTCCTTTTTCGCCTTAGGGCAGTTACAGGTATTTTTTTAGAGTTTTGTATAGCGCGAACTAACCCCGAACCAAATCGGGTATCGGAGCGCTTTACATAGCACCAGTTACGTTACATGAGGACACTCATTCAGTTTAGGCACGGGGAGATTAAGTGATTTGCCCAGAATCACAGGAGGTTTTTGTGTCGTTAACGAGACTCGAACCCAGATCCCCAGGTCCGAGTTCGAGCGCCCTAGCCGATAGGCCAACTTAGTACTTATTGTGCTTTCCTCTTGATTTTTGTGCAAACCTTTATTCCTCTCCCTGCCCATGCGATGGACGTTCGGACCAATCTTTATTACATTTTCTATTTTTCTGTGGGTATTATGTGCAATATACAAAGTTCTTTTTACTCCACTTTTTTAACAAAATGTTTTAATGTTGATTATAGAGAAGCATATAGAACTCTTCTTGAATTTGGCAATGATGAATTAATTATTCGTACAGGGGCTTTTTTGAAAACTGCTAATGGAGCTCGTAACTCGATGAACACTGTATGATTGAATTTTAACCCCTTCTATGTTGATGACGGAGCGCTTCCGTCATCAGCATCGGTTGGGCTGTGCTGATGACGGAACCGCTCCGTCATCGGCACCACCCTCGGGGGGAGCGCTGGCGCTCGCCACCCCCATGGCATGGATGTGTGTTTTAGATGCAGGGGTGGCAGCGGAAGACTTTCCGCTGCCACCCCAGGGCACTCCCCCTCTTCCTGGTGCGCGCACCAACGTCATCAGGAAGTGCTGGATGCGCTGGAAGCCATTTCTTTCCAGCGCGTCCAGCGAGCAGGTAAGGTTTCTGCTCTCCGGTGGGGTGGGGGGGCATTTATCGGTGCCTTGAGGCATTGGGGGGGGAGGAAACACCTTTTCCTCTCCCCTGATGTCCCAATGCAGGGCAAGCCTGGTTCAGGATCGCGCACAGTGTGGCGATCCTGCACCAGGAATGCCCCCACTAGACACCAGCGATGTTTTTTTTGGAAAAAGGAAGCGACCCCTTTGGCAATGGTCGCTTCCAGGGGCATAATGGTAATGTTCAGACTTTTCTGCCCCCCCCCCCCCCCCCCCTGGGGGCAGATCGTGCTTTTTTTTCGCTGAATCTGGCCCCAGAGGGGGCAGAATAGCCCACTAGTCACCAGGGATTATTTTTTTTGTGAGAAGGAAGCGACTCGTTGGGCAAGGGTTGTTTCCTGGGGGCAAAAATATTATTTTAGACTTTTCTGCCCCCCCTTGGGGCAGATCACCCGTTTTTGTGGCCGAATTTGGACCCGGGGGGGGCAGAAAAGCCCACTAGACACCAGGGATTGTCTTTTTTTTTGCAAAGGAAGCGACCCCTTGGGCAAGGGTCGCTTCCTGGGGGCGAAATAATTGTTTTAGACTTTTCTGCCCCCCTTGGGGGCAGATTGGGCGTGTCTTTACCGAATCTTGACCCAGGGGGGGCATAAAAGCCCACTAGACACCAGGGATTGTTTTTTTCTTGAAAAGGAAGGGACCCCTTGGGCAGGGGTTGCTTTCTGGGGGCAAAAAAAATATTTTAGATTTTTCTGCCCCCCCCCCCTGGGGGCAGATTGGCCCCTTTTTTGCTGAATCTGGACCCAGGGGGGGTTAGAGAAGCCCACTAGACACTAGGGATTGTTTTTTTTGCAAAGGAAGCGACCCCTTGGGCAAGGGTCTCTTTCTTGGGCCCATAGTTTTTATTGATTATATCCTGCCTCATACTTTTGCCTTTCTGCCCTCAGAAGGGAGCAAAAAACCCTACTAGACACCAGGCAAATCTTTTTTTTTTTTAAATGGAAGCGACCCCTTGGGCAAGGGTTGCTTCCAGGGGGTCCAAATTTTAAAAAGATTTACATTCTGTCCCCCATTGGGACAGACACCCCATTTGTGACATAACCTGTGTATTTTTTGTTTTCTAAAGTGTAATGTTTTCTTTTCTCTTTAGACTGTTGCAGTTTGCGGTTTCGTTACTGCTGTTTGTGTAGTTGCATGTGTTTGGTAAGAGACCTTTTTTGTACAATTTTAATGTAAATGTTTTTTTTTAAAGTGTGTAGTAATATGAGTATGTTTGGTTTCTGTTTTTTGTGATTGTGAAACATGGTTTGCATTTGTGCTTGATGTGTATTTTGCTTTTTTTTAGATTTAAGTTTTTTTTTCTTCTTTCTAGTGGGATATCGTTGACTATTTGCTGTGTCTTTGCAGAGTAGGTGCTGGTGAGTGTGGGTGTATTTTGTAAGTGAATTGTATAGTTATTCAGTTTATAGATCTTTGTGATAAAGGCTTACATGTTTTTTACCTACTTTTCACAGTGTTGGTTGTTGAGTTGTTTGTGCAGTCTCCTTTCTTAGTGAGGATAATGGCTAGCCCCCGGATTACAGCTCAGCAGGTTGTTGGAATGCTTTTTGATTCTTCCTCTGACCATGGTGCTGAGAGTGACTCTGATTCTGAGGCAGAGGTGGGAGGTGAAGATTCTGGTAGTGAGTTTTCTCTCCACATGGCATCGTCTGATGATGAAGATACCCTGAGTGCTGATGAAGCTACTTTTGGTGTGGATGAAGTGCCTGTGTTAGAGGAGGATAATGCTGTGCCGATAGTGCGGCAAGAGGCATCTGGGGTGCAGTCTGGGGCTGCTAGACTTCACGTAGGTATAGTGCGGCAAGAGGCATCTGGGCCGCAGCCTGGGGCTGCTAGACTTCCAGTTGGTGTAGTGAGACAAGAGGCAGCTGGGCGGCAGCCTGAGGCTGCAAGACTTGTCGTTGAAAGTTCTGACCTCTGGGTTGCCCCAGGCATGGTGCATCCGGCATTGCCTGAATTTACTGGTGTTCCAGGGTGTAGGGTGAACACTGAAAACTTTTTGCCAATTGATTTTTTCAAGTTGTTTATGGATGATGTGTTTTTGGCAGAGATTGTATAGCAGACTAATTTGTATGCAGAACAGTTTCTTAAGGGAGAACAGTGCCAGCCTTAAGCCCCACGCTAGAGCTACCCGGTGGACTCCCACAAATTTGGAGATTAAAAAGTTTTTTGGTTTAACTTTTTTAATGGGCTTGCTTAGGAAACCATCAATGGCTTCACATTGGTCTACTAGTCCCTTGATGGCAACAGCTATATTTCCAGCAGTCATGAATCGTGATAGGTATTTGCTTCTGCTTCGGATGATGCATTTTGTTGACAATAGTTTAGCTTTGCCACAAGATCACCCTGATTGTGACCGTCTTTTCAAAATTCGGCCTGTTATTGATCATTTTGTTGATCGATTTCCTGAGATCTTTGCTCCTGGGAAAGAAATTGCAGTGGATGAGTCTTTGCTGTTGTTCAAGGGCCACTTGGTATTTAGGCAATACATTCCTAGTAAGAGGGCACGCTATGGAATTAAGCTTTATATGCTGTGTGACAGTCGGACTAGATATGCCTCTAATTTTAGGGTGTACACCGGTAAGGAATCCCGGATTAACACCCCTGGTTGTCCGTCGACTTTTGGAGTGACTGAGAAAATTGTGTGGGAACTTGGTAGAGGATTTTTTAACAAAGGCCATCATTTATATGTAGATAACTTCTACACTGGTGTGCGGTTGTTCAGGGAAATGGCCAAAGTGGACACTGTTGCTTGTGGCACAATCCGCTCTAACCGTAAAGGTTTCCCAAAAGAACTGGTTTGTCAAAAGCTTGCTCGGGGACAGTGCAGTGCATTGCGTTGTGAGGAGCTTCTAGCTGTGAAGTTTTCAGACAGGAGAGATGTCTACATATTGACTTCCATACATGATGAAAGCACTGAACCGGTGACTGTTTGGGGTCAGGTTGCAGAAGCGCGCAAACCTGTGTGCATTTTAGACTATAATAGGCACATGGGTGGTGTTGACAGAGTAGATCAGAGGTTGGAACCGTATGCTGCTCTTCGTAAGGCTTACATTTGGTACAAGAAGTTGGCTATCCATCTTTTTCACTTGGCAACCTTTAATGCTTTTGTTGTGTTCCAGCAATCTTGTCCTCAGTCAAAGATGACTTTTGTAAAGTTTCAGGAGTCTGTAATAGGCAGCCTTGTTTTAGTGGAACAGGCAAGTGTTCCTAGAGTTGGAGTGGTGGAGGATGTTGCCAGATTGAAAGGTCGCCACTTTCCTGATCAAATTCCTCCTACAACCTCAAAAGACTTTCACAGTCGGAGATGTAGAGTCTGTTGGCGAAGAGGTTTGCGGAAGGAGGTTCGTATGTACTGCCCCGACTGTCCTTCTAACCCTGGGCTGTGTGTACCTGTTTGTTTTAGAATGTACCACACGCAAAAGAATTTTTGGGAGCATCCATGAGTGGTAAAGGGAACTGGCTGGTCTCTATTCTTTAAAACTTATTGTTTAGTTTCAAAGTTGGCATTTGTGTAGTGCATTCAGATTTAGTTGTTGTGTTAGTAGATTTGTATCAATTTGCAATTTGTTTATGTTTTTTATTTGTATTGTGTGCATGGTTTGGCGCTTGACTGGCGGTGTCTGTGGACTAATGCTTGGCTGGCGGTGTGCGTGGTCTGGTGCTTGGTTGGGGGTGTGCATGGTCTTGTGTTTGCCTGGTGGTGTGTTGGGGTTGGTGATTGGCTGGTGGTGTGCCTGGGCTGGAGCTTGGCTGGCGGTGTGTGTGGAGTGGCGCTTGCCTGGTGGTGTGTGTGGACTGGTGTTTGGCTGGTGGTGTGTGTGGTCTTGTGTTTGGTTGGCGGTGTGCGTGGTCTTGCGTTTGCCTGGTGGTGTGTTTGGATTGGTGCTTGGCTGGTGGTGTGCCTGGACTGGTGCTTGGCTGGCAGTGTGTGTGCAGTGGTGCTGTCCTGGCGGTGTGTGTGGACTGGTGCTTGCCTGGCGGTGTGCGTGGTCTGGTGTTTGGTTGGCATGTGTGCAGTGGTCTTGCGCTTGCCTGGTTTTGTGTTTGGATTGGTGCTTGGCTGGTGGTGTGCCTGGACTGGTGCTTGGCTGGCGGTGTCTGTGGACTGGTGCTTTCCTGGCAGTTGTGTGTGGACTGGTGCTTGGCTGACGGTGTGCGTGGTCTGGTGCTTGACTGGCGGTGTGTGTGGTCTGGTGCTTGGCTGGTGGTGTGCATGGACTGGTGCTTGGCTGGCGGTGTGTGGGAAGTGACTTAATGCTGGTTACTACTCACAGTGCTAGCTGAGCGTCACTCCATGTAATCCATGAGTTTGTGTAGTTGCTGTGTCAGGAATGTGTGCGTGTGAAAGTGATGGGCCCTTGATTGGCATTGTCTGCTGGTGGAAGTGTAGTAATGTGATGGGTCCGCGGCTGGCGGTGTGAATGTTTTGTATGTGTCACATGTATCAAAGGTGTATGAATGGCCTGTAAAGAGGTTGGTGCCTTGTCGTGGCTTTACAGCTCACGAGCTGTGAGTCAATGGTTCAGTTTCTTGTCCTTTCCATTATTAACAGTGTATTTCATTTTTTGTGAAATCACTCGCTAATACAATGGTATATACTGAACTATCACTCACCATCGTGCCAAATCCAACCAGTATGTGTGTGTGTTTGAAAACTTGATGTCTGTGTAGTTTTTTAAAAAAAACAATTTTTGAAGCAGGACGAACCTTGTCACTTTTTTTGTAAATGTTGTGATGTGTTGCTTTTGAGCCTAGTGGTGTGAATGGTCTTCTGTGTGTCAGGTATGAAAGGTGTGTGAATGACCAGTAAAGCGGTTGGTGCCTTGAAGTGGCTTTACAGCTCACGAGCTGCGAGTAATTGGTTCAGTTTTTTTGTCCATGTAATTGACAGTGCGTTTCATTTTTGTGAAATCTATTGTTAATAAAATTATATATACTGAACCATCACTCTCCCTCGTACCAAATCCAACCAGTATGTGTGTGTGTTTGAGGAATAGATGGCTGTGCAGGAATCTTGTTTTTTTTAGTCTCTCTGCCAAGGTGTACATTCCGCCCACGAATACCCTGCCAATTGTAGATATTGTTGAAAACCAATGGGACTACATGGCGATGTCTCTCCGGTGAAATCTACCAATTAACTTTATCCACAATATCCTGCAAAACTCACAATGCTGGTCATATTTTCCTTGCAATATTGCGCCCAAATTTTCACACTGCACAAGTAAACAACTAATTTTGTCAAAAATAATTGGTTTAGCTAGGGGGTCACATGGGTTTTTCACTCCTTCCTCGGTTGTCATCTAGGGAAACCTAGCAAACCCACACATTTTTGGAAAGTAGACACCCGGGGGCTTTCAAGGGGGTATGGCTTGCGTGGATCCTCCAACGTTCCTTTTCTCAGAATCCCTAGCAAACCTTAAATGTAGCTGAAAAAATGTGTTTTTTCTAACATTTTTGTGTGTAAAAGTGTGGCATCACTGGGCTCACACAAATTTCCACCCACCCAGCGTTTCCCCAGGTCTCCCAAAAAAAATGGTACCTCACTTGCCTGGGTCTGCCTAGTGCCGGCGACAAGAAGCAGCGCAAAACGCAACATGGTTGCACCTCAATTTCACAGGGAAAACTGGCCCTTTTTTGGCAAAGTGCCTACCTTTCGTTTTTGAACCCTAGCTCTGCCGGCACCTAGGGAAACCTAGCAAACCTATACATTTTTGAAAAGTAGACACCCAGGGAAATTCAGGATGGGGTGACTCGACTGCCTCCCACCAGGTTCTGTTACCCAGAATCCCTTGCAAAGCTAAATAAATGACAATAAAAACACATTTTCCTCACATTTCTGTGGTGGAAAGTTCTTGAATCTGCGTGGATCAACAAATTTACACCCCCCCCAGCGTTCCCCCAGGTCTCCCAAAAAGAATGATACCTCACTTGCCTGGGTCTGCCTAGTGCCTGCGCCAAGAAACAGCGCAAAACGCAACGTGGTCGCACCTCAAATTCGCAGTGAAAACTGGCCCTTTTTTGGCAAAGTGTCTACTTTTAGGTCTCGCCTGTCGATGCGCATGCGCATCGAGCAAGCGAGACTATGGTGGCTTATCCACTCTTTATCCAACTTGCAAGGAATCGTGGCAATTCCTTGCAGTGCACGAGAAATTTAAGCTCAATGCGCATGCGCATTGAGCTTAAAAGCGCGTGCACATGCCCCCAGCCGCCTGCCTTGCCTACTCTCCCAGCTGGTGCCGCTTCACCCCCTGCGGCATCAAAGGCTTTCACGGCCGGCCGGCCATGCTTTCAGTTTCACGACCGGCCGGCCGTGTGAAGTGCATTTCAAAGCCCGCTCTCCCTGCTCCGCCCCCTGCTCCGGCCGAGACGCATTTCTCCTCCCTCCTCCCCCCTCCTGGGTCTGCTTCACACGGTGTCGCATTTCTCCTCCCCCCTCCCCTTCTCTGCCTTCCCTCCGTCTTATCACTTTTATCCTTTCATTATTTTTTTCTTTCCTCTCCTCCCCCACATCACCGATTTTCATCCTTCTTTGTTCCTTTCTTCACAATCCTTCTTTATTTCTTATCTTCCTTTTGTTTCTTTCTATTTTAGTTCTCAATTGTTATTCATCTCTGCTTCTTTCTTTCTCATTTTTTCTTTTCCTTTTTATTCCACCCCTCTCTCCTTCCTTTTCCATCTGCCTTACCCTGCTAGCGGGCCCCTCATCCGTCACATGCTGCCCTGTCACCCCTCTCCCCTGCCTCTGCTCCGTGCAGATTTTACCCCTGCGTTCCGTCTCTCATGGCCCGTGATGCTGTGATGCGTCCCTGACTCACTCTCAGACTTCATAGAGACTGTTGGGTTTCTTTGATTGTAAAGGGGATTGTTGGGGGGCGGGGTGTTTGCAGATGACAGAGGCGCTTACACTGCCGTCTAGTGAAATAGATGGCTTGCACGCCATGTCAAATCTCCCATTCGGCTCCGTGGTCCCTTTATAATCTTACATTTCCGATATGTGGCAGTCTTCTCTCATTCTGCCTGCATTGCTCTTAGGTCTCTTGGAGTGGCGCTACTGCTACAGCAAGAGGTTTGCTTGGGGGCAGGAACGTGGCGGGACTGGGAGATGATGCTGGTTTTACTCCTGACTACCGAGGTTCAACAAAAATCTGTACATTTTTGGCAGATCGCCTCATTTGCTCGTGCATGTAAACGTGAATGTAACATGCATGTTTGCTAATTGCACGTTCACCTCTGGAGCTTCTTGGCGCTGAATAACCGAGGTTTACTGTTACCCGCCGCAGTGATACTCATTTTATGTTTCATGTAAATATGTCATTTAAAAGCACTTGTATTTTTTACTGTCCCAATCACGCGTACACCCCTCCGTTTTGTGTAATCTAATTCACAGCACTGCGCTGCGCCAGATATACAGGGACGTGTCTGTAGAGCTCTGTTTGTCACTGCAACAAGATCTACGCTGTGTCGGTCAGGGGGTTTGCTGCAGAGGCAGTCTTCTGAGGAACTGCCTCAGTTGTGTGATACTGGGCAACTCGCTCTGTATCACTGCGTTCAGATCGGCATTCATCAAAGTGAAGCAAACAAAAAGCCAGTGCCTACCATTGTGTGAAAATAGGACAGTGTGTAATCTTATTTCAAGCAAAAGTCATACATCTCAGGATGCGCTCACAATCCCTAAGTTATCACAAATTCAACACCCTGCAAGCGGAATGTGTTAATTTGTGTGCGTGTTAATTCGAGATCCTACATTTTTTAATTAAATAGTGGAAAGTATGAGGTCCTAGAACAATGCCCTCGAGGGACCCCTCTGCCACACCCTGAAAACGCCCATTATTATATGTGCACACATGTTGGTTCTATGAGAGCAGTTACTTCACAGCCTTAAGGCCACACTCCATGTGACATCCCTTTTATGCACCATAAGAACATGACCTGCACTTGCTTAATTCCTAGATGTTTGTATTTAGCCCCTATGCAGAGGGTTGAGGCGATGAGGAAGGTCACGTGCCCAGTAGATGTCCCAAGATCGTGAAGACAGGTTGTCTTTTATTCTGAACCCTCTCAGATGTATGCATGACCTTAACATATGCATGTTCTTTCATATGCCTGGCCCTAAGATGTCCTCAGACATGCCTGACCATAACATACTGTGAACAGAATATGAATGTACTTACATATTTTCTCAGAGATGTCAGATGCTCTTGGGTGGTATGCCTGCATGTACGCAAGAGCGTGTGTTGCTTTGACTAAAAAAAAACAAGCACTGGTGTTGCCAATAGGTCTCGCAGTAGGAAAGTTGGAGCTATTGGTTTTGTAAATGACAAAGCCCTTTATGTTTTTAAAATTAAAACAAAAATAAAAGGCATTGCTATTTGCAATTGTAATAGCTCCAACTTTCCTACTGCGAGACTTATTGGCAACCCTTCACCCTCAACCTCTCACTCACCCTCACTCACCCTCACTCACCCTCAACACCTCAGCCTCACCCTCACTCACCCTCACCCTCACTCACCCTCAACCCCTCACACTCACTCACCCTCACCCTCACTCACCCTCAACTCCTCACCCTCACTCACCCTCACTCACCCTCACCCACACTCACCCTCCCTCAACCCCTCACCCTCACTCACCCTCAACCCCTCACCCTCACCCTCAACCCCTCACCCTCACCCTCAAACCTTCCCCCTTAACCCCTCACTCACCCTCACTCTCACTCACCCTCACTCAGCCTCAACTACTCTCACTCACCCTCAACCCCTCACCCTAACTCACCCTCACCCTCACTCACCCTCAACACCTCACTCACCCTCACCCTCACTCATCCTCAACACCTCACCCTCAACCTCAACCCCTCACCCTCACCCTCACTCACCCTCACCCTCACTCACCCTCACCCTCACTCACCCTCACTCTCACTCACCCTCAACCCCTCACCCTCACTCACCCTACCTCACCCTCAACCCCTCACCCTCACACAGTGCAATAGGTCTCAGACCATTTCAGTTAGAGCTTTAAGAAATGTTTATGGCTTTTTTTATTTGTAATTCTTTAGCATTGGCTACAGGAAACAAAAATGCTAAACATTTACAAAAAAAACCCATAAACAATTCTAAAAGCACTAACTCTAATGGTGCGAGACCTATTGCATTTCCAATGCTTGTTGTTTTTGAACCCTAGCTCTGCCGGCACCTAGGGAAACCTAGCAAACCTATACATTTTTGAAAAATAGACACCCAGGGGAATTCAGGATGGGGTGACTCGACTGCCTCCCACCAGGTTCTGTTACCCAGAATCCCTTGCAAAGCTAAAAAATTGACAAAATAAAGCATTTTCCTCCCATTTCTGTGGTGGAAAGTTCTGGAATCTGTGTGGATCAACACATTTCCAACCACCCAGCGTTCCCCCAGGTCTCGAGTGACGGCTGTAACCTGAATGCTGGGCGCTGTCCGGCGCGGCGGCCGGAGGCTACTCCGAAGCACTTGCCTGTAATATTGCCCTTGCTGACGTCGGAGACGAGGGTGAACGAGCCGGAGACATCCTACATTTCTGCGACAGGATTTCGCTGGTCTGTGAGCTGAAACTTCGGGAGACGTTCTGGCCTGGCGAGGTGAGCTTAGACCGAGGGAGGCCCGGTGGCCGCGCCACGCCTGCATTCCTGACCGGAGACCTGGTGGAGCGTCGGAGGGTGAGTGAGGCACGGCGATGCTGTGAGGAGGACGGACCTGGCTCCCCTCTGCCTTCCCTCCCCCCCTCCTCTCCACTGACGCAGCTGGAAATGGATGCCGAGATGGCATGGTTGGATAAGTGAAGAAGGCCTGAATGGGGGGCTCGGGTGCGGGGAAGGCCGCCGATGCTGCCCTGGGCGAGAAAAGACAAAAAAAACGCCAGACCTGAGTTTCGCCACGCTAGGGGTAAAGAGACAGTGGCGATCGGACACACACCTAGCGGGGACAAGTGAGCTAGCCCGGGCGTGAAGAAGACCATTGTTGCCGCCCTGGGCAAGAGGAACACAGCCGCCAAACCTGGGGGTGCGGAGGCGGTGACGGCTGGATACATACCATATGGGCCGGTTCCTCGTGCCCTACCGGGGTGAAGAGCGGCGAGTGCTGACTGCAGGCCCGTGCGGGGAGGAGATCTGACCGGACCCTCCTAAAGGGGTCCTCTACCCGCCGAAGACTTGGGGGAACACGGAGTTGGGACGGGACCCCGAGTGGAAGTGGCATAGGGGTTGGAGGGCGCCCGCCCTACGTCATAGTCCCGGACACTGCGTGGGCCCACAGACGAGAAACATGGTCCGAAAGGGAGCGAAAGTTATGGACGGCAAGGAGGGGACACCTGCGGGACATAATCTAGATACAGGCCCGGGAGGATCCGCACCACTGACACTGAACTCTACCCTCTCTGATGACCAACAAATGGACAAATTAGACCTGATACTCAAAGAAATCAGGGACTCCAGAACCGCGATGGAGACACAAGTGGACACCCTTACCACTAATCTTTCACTGTTAAAAGCCGACCACAACAAGCTGGTGGACAGAGTTAAAGATCAAGGGACAACGCTGGCGGACCTCGCCCCGACGGTGGCGGAACACACCGACTCCCTCCAACAAATTCAACACCAAGTAAAATCTCTCATGGAACGGGTGGAGGATGCTAAAGGCCCCAATCGACGCAATAACATCCGCGTCATTGGGCTTCCGGAACGAAGTGAGGGGGCCTACGCGACGGAATTCATGGAGCAGTGGTTCCGAGACAACGTGGCCACGGAGGGCATGTCACCGTTCTTCTGTGTGGAGAGAGCTCACAGGATTCCCACTGGCCAACCGAGACCGGGACAGGCACCACGACCGCTGATTGTTAAAATTCTCAATTATCGAGACAGAGATGTGCTGCTTCGACAGCCCCGAATAAAGTCCCTCATCGAATATGAAAACAAACATATTTCATTGTACTCGGACTATACCAACCTGGTCCAGAAACAACGGTTCTCCTATTACGAGGTAAAAAAGAGACTCCAGAGAGCCAAACTCCGCTATGCCCTGTTATTTCCTGCCCGCCTTAAGGTTATCCATGACAATAAAACTAACTTCTTTGAGAGCCCCACGTACGTGGAAGAATGGCTGGAGGTGATGGACATCGAGGAGAACCCGGGACCGACTCAAGAATCATCGGTCAACGGATCCAAGGATGAATCAGATCACACGGGAGACATGTCCAGCACACGGAGTGCGGAACCAAAACAGCGTAAACCTACTGCCTACCAACAGAAGAAAGGCCAGGAAGATGCTGTCGCAAAGGTGGGCTCCTTCCGAGAGGAACGAGAGACAATCAATACAGACACTGGGGACAGCACATTGCACTCGGAGCACAGTATGGTATTGTTCCCGACTGTAACACCTAGAGCGGCGGATGAAATTCTAGACAATGCCCAGGAGTAATTACTGAAATGGATGAGACCTGAGACCTTAGGACCTATTGATATCCTTTCTATTGTATACTGATTGCAAAGCAGGGGTACAGAGGGGGAGAGGGGACCTACAGCAGGGGTAACTGAATCTGTTTAAATATTGGTATGTTGAGGCTAGATGCAACCAAGATATGTTTATTGCGTGCTGACTGCAACTGAGAGACCTCACACCCTACATTCCGGCGAAGCAATGAGGTACAACATTATGTAGGCGAGGAAATTCCCCCCCCAAAAGGCTAGCAGTAACTGATGATTATATAATAACTCTCCCGGCGGTGCCGTTGAGCCGGCAGCGCAGACAAGTATGGCTCTCTGGACACGGCCCATGCTTAGCCGACCCCCCAAAAGCGTATGCACCGTAGATTGTTTGGTAATGTTTTACACCTTTTGGTTCGGCACAGCACAGTTCCGAGGCTGCACCTCTAGAGTTCGAGTTTGGGAAGGGGTGGGAGCCGTCTCCTGGCTAGCACTGATAATACACATATTGCAACATGAAAAGATACCCATTGTGACACCTGTACTTGGATATGGCTGATAAGAAAGGGAAATATAGGCTGGTTACCTGGAATGTACGGGGGCTAGGTGCAGTACAAAAACGACACAGAATACACGCCTTTTTAATTCGCCAGCAAGCGCACATAGTATTCCTACAAGAATCTCACCTAACACAGTCCGAGGCACACACACTGCGGAAAAAATGGAGAGGAACTGTATTCTCCACAACGTACTCCGCCTTCTCCAGAGGGGCCACCATATGGGCACGATATGGTACCCCTTTCGTAGAACTAGAGAGGAAGGTAGACGACCAGGGACAATATATCCTGGTGAGGGGCACACTAGACGGTACAATGCTAGTCCTGGGAAGCATCTACGCCCCAAACTTTAATCAGGACAGGTTCCTTGCAACTGTAGGGCAGGCTCTAACTGACTGGATAGATGTCCCCTGGATACTGGGGGGAGATGGGAACATGATATTGGATGTGGACCTAGACAGATCGCACCCTCCCCGCCAGGCGACAGGGGTACACAGGATGACCGACTTGTTTGGGACGTGGCTTCAGTGATGGGGAATGACAGATGTATGGCGTGTATTACATCCAACACACAAAGAGTATTCATACTACTCCCCAATGCATAACCTACACACTCGCCTAGACAGATCCTTATGTACTAACTCCTTGACGGCCAAGTGTACGTCCTCAGACTATCTCGCCAAAACATTTTCGGACCATAGACCACTAACACTTGACCTACATTGGGGAAGGGTGCCTTCACCAGTGCCCACTTGGAGGCTCAACCCCTCACTACTAGAAGATGCCCCATTCCGCACACACCTCTCTGACACGCTAAATAATTATTTCAGGGAAAACTGGGGCTCCACGTCTTCGAACCTGGTGGTGTGGGATGCTATGAAGGCTATGATAAGAGGGGATGCAATTGGCCAATTGGTGGGTGCCCGACAAGAAATTCATGGGAAACTCTGCGAGGTTGAGAACCGCCTGAGGGAACTGGAGACGGCAGCGGGAATAGACCCTTGGCGCAAAGGAGACTTACAATTATGCAACATAGAACATGCAGAACTCCTGGAGACCTTGAGGGCTATGGATTATGGGGACTATTTGAGGCGCCAGCAGATGGAAGCGGATTGATCTGGAGCCCTACTGGCTCGCCTGATCCGTGATACTCCCGACATCCCCGTAATTACGAACATCCGAGACGAAACAGGTAGGGAGGTGAACACACAGTTGAAAATTAACACTGTGTTTAAGGTTCACCTGGAGCTGCTATATGCCCCCCCCTGAGGGTGCTGGAGACGATATGATGGAATTCCTATGGGAACTGCCGATCCCAACCCTGACCTGGGAGGTACGGACTGAACTAGCCAGACCCATAACGCAGCAGGAAATAAAAGTAGCTATCCACTCCCTTAACCGGGGCAAAACCCCTGGCATAGACGGACTGCCTGCGGAATTTTATCAAACTTACTCTGAAACGCTAGTAGCCGTCTTAGAGAAAATATACAACACTGCCTATGAAGTCGGTCATCTACCCGCCACGACCATGCAGGCTTTGGTAATATCCATTCCGAAACCCGTCAGGGACACCCTTGATGTAAGTAACTACAGACCCCCTCAATGCTCCCCATGGAGTATAAAATACTTAGCAAAGCTATCGCCCTGCGTATACAAGCCCATCTCCCTGCCATGATCCATCCAGACCAATGTGGCTTCCTTCCTGAGAGAAGCACTTCCCAGAATACGAGACGACTACATTCCCTCATGTTGGCCACGCCACTAGATCTGCCACACGCCGGCTGCATTGCCCTGAACCTCCGGCAGGCATTTGACTCCCTGACGTGGGGCTTTATGTTTGAAGCCCTAAGATGCTTTGGCTTCCCTGATACCCTGATAAAGTGGATTCGTTTGCTATATACAAACCCAACGGCTAGAGCACGCACGGGCAGATATACCTCGGATAGTTATGACGTTTACAGCGGCACCCGGCAGGGTTGCCCGCTGTCGCCGCTACTGTTTGTACTCACACTCGAGCCTCTGGCAATCGCACTCCGAACTTGAGCGGCTGAGGTGGGCATATCAGTTGGAGGAACCCATAATCTGATCTCCATTTATGCCGACGATATATTAGTGTTCCTCGGAGATTTGCATGGAAACCATTCACACTTAGCAACCATCTTTGGACGTTTTGAGAATATCTCTGGCCTGGCCATAAACCTGTCGAAATCCCTAGGATTCTACTTCCGGGAAGGACAACAACCTTCTCATATACAGTTTGGTGCCTATGAGATCCAAATAGCACCGACCACATTTAAATACCTGGGCATTAATGTTTATCGAAGTCAGGAAGACCAGATTGAGGGTAACGTACGGAGGGCAATCAATGGTCTCTGAGGTAGTGAGAACTTTTGGACGTCCCTGCCCCTATCTGTCATGGGTAGAGTGGCGATTTCAAAGATGGTCCTACTCCCCAGGATACTGTACTGCTTTGTAAACTTACCGATTCTACTCCCACAACAAATATTTGCCACACTGAATACGTTATTGGTCACCCTCATATGGGGTCCGGGAAGACGCCGAATAAGCCTCCAAAAACTACAGTTGAATATCAGACAGGGAGGCTTAGGTGTGCCAGACCTACGAGGTTATTATTACGCAAGCCAACTACAATGGCTGACACGTTGGGTGGCGGGTAGGAAGTAGGAACCTACATGAGATCGCTTTTACACAAGACAGGCTAGCGCGCGGAGAACTACACTCCCTTCTGCCAAGATTCCCAGAGACTGCCACCCCCTGCTACTCACTGCTTTGCGGTGCTGGCGAAAGGCATTGGCGTACACAGCAGGGACCACTCCCTATGCAGACAACATTCCCCTGTTAGGGCTCCCAACACCGCAGGGAAGTCTGACTCAACGCAGGTTGCAGCCCTGGACGAGGCGGGGTGGATAGAGTGGGTGACCTGTTTGGGGATGACACCCTGATGGATCATGTCTCTTTCGCACAGTCCACAGGAGCCCCACTACGAATGTACCTTCTACACTCCTCGGTGACTCATTATGTACGACGTACATGGGCTCCGCAACGCACCAAGCCAGAACAACATGAACTGGTACATCTCCTCCACTATATGGGGACGGGGGGACACCTAGTAAGATGGCTCTCTGTGGGCATTAGGGAACACGCTGCTTTGCCCCTTACCACACTGAGGGATGCCTGGGCTATGGACACAGGGGAGGCCATAACGGACGGGGAATGGAAGATTATCCTAGAACACCACAGGAGAGTGTCCAGAAACATCAAATTCAAATTCATACAGGCCATGATATTACACAGGGCGTATCTCATCCCCCAAAGGCTCCACAGAATGTTCCCTGCCTCCCCCCACAACTGTCCCAGATGTCAAGCGGACGAGGCTGGCATCCTCCATATGTTGTGGACATGCCCGAGAATACGCAACTACTGGGTGACGGTCAGAAACACACTACACACTGTCACAGCGCTGCAAATCCCTGAGGGGACGCTACCCTGCCTGATAGGACACAGGAAGAGACCCAAGACCCGCAAAGCACAACTGAAGCTCTTGGACCTGGCCCTTTTGCTGGAACTCAGGGTTATAACTATGAGATGGAAATCGGCCAGACCCCCGAGTGTAGAGATATGGCGTTCTGACTTGTTAAAATGGGGCAGAGCGGAAACTGCGGCCCTGCGTAGGGAAGAGGAGAAGGGGCTCCGTAAATATCCCATAGCGCAAGAATGGGAACGAATGTTGATAGAGATGGAGGGTATAGACCTAGAACTTTCACAGGGGAACAACACATGATCGCACACACAGAATGCAGAATGATGACGAACGAGGACGTAAACGCAGGGTACACAGGTTAACCCAGCCAACTACTGACACATTTTCTGGACAGGATAAAGTCAATGTACCGAGAATTGCAGAGTGTACACAGGGGCACGGCTAGGAGACGGGGCGGGAGGAGGGAAGGGGACGGGATAGAGTTAAATCAACAGGTGATATTGTAACTTGAACGCAAAGGATAACTGCTATAATAGAATGATACACTGGGAGTTACAAGGCAGGACAAAAAAGAAAATGAATGATTGTAAATTCGCCGACAGTTAATGTTTGAAAAAGTGAAAAGACTGATAGAATGTAAATTGATTGAACGTAACATGTAATAACTGATACAGTCATGAATAAAGAGTTTTAAAAAAAAATATTACACGAATGTCAGAATAATCTTTTAGGGCATTTTTATAGAGCATGAACTCGATTGACCCGAAGGTATTGGAGCTCTTTACAAAAGTGGCAGTTACATTACACAAGGCCCAGTTAAATGTTGTTGTTTTTTGTTGCGCTGAGATTAAGTGATGCTGAAGACGTCTTTATTTATTGATTATTTTCCCTCTAGCTGACAAATGGGAGCATTTTGTTGTTGTTGCTATGTCCAGTGTTCCTATGCCCAGGGGGCTGTGACAGAGGAACGGGGGCTTGCTGGTTAATAGATGGTGCGAGCAGAGTTTTCAATGGAAAAATCTAGAGAAGAGTGCCTAGTGAATAGAGGCATTGGGTGTGAAGTCTCCACCATTGGAAAGTACAACTCTGCTTTTTTTCATAGGCTGTACAATACTCTATTGATCCAGTCGCACCCAGAATGTTATAGTGCTATTGACTTGCATTGAGGCTCTTGTTTTTCTGCCTGTGCATTAAAAAGCCTCAGGATGTGTCCATAAGTGTTTCCTGAGGCAAGCATGTATTTCTGAATCACACTGCATGACCAGTACTTGTATAGTGCTTCAATCCCTGGTGGCACAGCCCCCAGGATAATGTGATGTATGGCTAAACACTTATAAGGTTCCATAGGCAAGCCTATTGGCTATGCCAATGCTTGTTTTACTTTTAACTAAGCTGCACAGCAGATTTGCAGCTGTTTAACATGCCAAAGACAACATTTGAATCTTTTTAAGTCATGTTGTACAGCTGCATGGCTGCTGTGCAACATGGTTGAAAGTAAACGAACAAAATACTACGATATGGGCAGCGTTGCCTGCATCATAGCACTTTTTTATACTTTCAGCTGTGCTCCACAGCAGGTTGGCTGCTGTACAACATGGCTAAAAACACTGACAAAGCCAACAGATCTTGTACAGGTGCAGCCTATTGACTTTGCCAATGTGTGTTCTGACTGCTTGGGGAAGAGCTTCCCCAGCTGCCCGAGGCTGTGTATTTTCTTTGTAATGATGATCAGCGTGCATAGCACGCGGACATTACTAAGTTGAAACTGAAAGTAAGACAAGACAATTGGCTCGTTTTACCTTCCCTTGCATCAGTGCGTTGGGCATATCTTGGCCCCCTGATCAATTATTGTGAAGCAAACTGTATTTTTGGAAAGGACGATCCTCCCCTTTTCAATGATATCTCTCTCCAGTGGGTCCCTGCTCAGGAATCAACCCAGGTAAGTAGTGCCCAAGCAGGGATCAAGCTACTGAACCAGAGCGGGAAGGGAGCTGCCCCAAAAGGCATGGGTAAGTGCAATGCCCCAGAAGAAAAAAAAACATCAAGCTTTCTTTCTCCCAGGGAGGGGCCATTTGGGGGTGCTTGTCCCAATTGCCCGCCCCACGGGGGACAAAGAGCCCACCAAATGGCAGGGAAATTAATTGGCCAAAATAGAGTGGTGGGCTCAGCCTATCTAGAAATCGAGAATGCCCAAACCCCAGAATAGATGGCACTGCCTTTTTTGCCCATTTGTAGACAGATTAGTTCAATATACCCCCAATGTGCCCCTTGGAAAGGGGAGGCAGAAAACCCACTAGACATCAGTGAGAAAAAGGGGGTGGGGATGGGAACGATGATACTGGGGTAGTGCCCCAACCTCAGAACGCATATAGAATGCAAAAAGCAATGGATGGAATGCATGAATTCATCTCAGCCACTGGTAACTACTCGGGCCACATCTAATCTCAACTGCTGGTAATTACTCTGGACGTATCCCAAATGGTATTTTGCACACCATGCCACCTAGGTTTGTACCCGGACATATGCAAATCAGCCTTGACCCTGCTCCAGTGGAAGCAGTCCTACTCCAACTGCCAGGCCAGGTCCTCTCTGAACCATAAGCCAAGCAACTCGGGACCTGTGTCAATCATCAACCTGGTACAGCTTGGTTCCAGTGGCACAAGGTGCACAACACCTGCATCTGGACGTACCCATCCCACGGAGGGCAACACACTGAAGTATACAAAAAGTGATGGATGGAATGCTTGAATTAATCTCAGCCACTGGTAATTACTCGAGACGCATTCCAATCCATCATTATTTTGCACACCATGCCACCTCAGTTTGGACCCAGCTATGTACAAACCAATCTTGACCCTGCTCCAATGGGATCAGTCGAGCCCAAACTGCTAGGCCAGGTCCTACCTGAACCGAAACAAAAGTAAGTCAGGACATGTTTTGCTCTTTGCAGAGCTCAGTAGCCAACTATAGCTTTGTTCCAGTGGCACAGCATGCATGGGACCCACATCTGGGCATAACTATCCTTCTTAGGGTGACCCACTGACGTATACAAAGAGTGATAGATGCATAAATTAATCTCAGCCACTGGTAATTACTCAGTCCACATCTAATCCTCAGCCACTTGTAATTCCTTGGGCCGCATCCCAATCCATCGTTATTTTGCACACAATGCGACCTCAGTTTGGACCCAATCAGATGCCAAACAGTCTTGATCCTGCTCCTATGGGAAGAGTGCAGCCTGAACTGCCAGGCCAGGCCCTACCTGAACAGGAGCAAAGGGACAGGTATGTCCAGACATGGGTCCAATGCACATTGTGTCTCTGGAACCACACTATACCTGGCTGATGAATGCTAACTAGGGCAACATTGGTCCTATGATGCTTGTGTTCTGGATATTGAGCTGTGCCTTCATTGCAGAATGGGTCCAAAAATATTTTTGCTGCCTCAGGGCAGATTGGGGGTATGTATCTACAATTTGCCCACCCCGAGGGAGGGAGCAGAAAGCCCTCCATGCACCCCAGATTTTTACATGGCTAAAAAAATAAACTGTAAGGGTGGGTCACCCTGCCATAAGGCATGCCCCCATCCCAAAAAGAGCAATACAGTCTTTCTTGAAAGCCCACTAGTCACCAGAGATTTCTTAGGGCAAACAATAGGGTGCTAGGGTGGCTCACCCTGGCATTGGGTCACACCCCACCCCAGTAGGGGCAAAACAGTTGCTCTGCACCCCTCCCCTGGGTTTCTTATAGGGGGATTTTATCACCCCCCTCCCCCAGGTTGCAGAAAGCCTATTAAACACAAGGGAGTTTGTCATGGTTGAAAACACAAGGGTTGGGGGGGACTTCACTGTCATGGGGTCATACCTCCGCCCCAAAATGGCCAATACAGTCTTTCTGCCCCTTGGAAGACGGGTTGATGGGCTGTTCCCAAATTTGGAAGGGTGTTGAAAGTCCTTTAGACACCAGAGATATTTTTAGGTCTAGAACAGGTTTAAAGGTGAGGGTGGCACACTTTGGTACTGGGCCATGCTCCCACCCCAAAAGGGGCAACAGTATTTCTGTCCACCTTCCTACCCACCCCCGCCTAGGGATGGAAAGTGGCTCTTTACCCCAAATCCACCCCTTGGGCACTGACAAAAATGTTACCCACATTTTGTGGTAGGGATTTTGAGAATCCCTGCAGATTCCAGGCCTTTCTCTCCAAAAATATTTTTGCCTACTTTTCAGAAATAGCTGGATTTTGTTGGTTTCTGTGGGTCGCAACCAAGCCCAAGCCCGAAATTCACAGCTTCCTACATTGCAAAATACAGTCAATTTTGATAGGAAACATTTGATCTCTCCAAGTTGCGTTTTGAGAAGCTTCCTGTAAACCCACCCACACAGAAGACACACTGTTTTTATCAAGGGAAGTGTGGGAAGAGAGAATAGTAGACAATTTGTTATTACCAATTGAATTCCTTTCCATTGTTTGCCTCCTAACACAAGCCAATGCACAAATTGCCCTCTGAATCCCTTGATAGTATGGGTAAACCAAAATGCAAAGGTGAATAAATAACCACTGGTCCTAAACAATTTGTCTTGTGCAAATTTAAAAAATACATAGGTGTCTTCCATACCAGTTTCCCTTCTTTAGATTGTACAATCTGAATTGCTATATGTTTTGTACACAATGAAAAATCATCAAGAGCTGCAGCTCAGTTGTTTCCTCTAGGTGTTGCATGTTTTTGAACAACCAGCAAAACTATATCCCAGTGACCAGAAGCCCATTATGAACATAAAGGTGTGTCACTTTTGTGATTTGGTCAATGGAAAAAAATTATAGACGAAAATGTTGTCCAATTGCTATTTTCCCTAATAATTTTCATTTTTTCATATTTTAATGATTAGTTTCTTAAGGAAAACCATGAGCAATCTATACAGATGACAGCTTGCTGAATTCAAAATTGTATCTAATCCAGTTTTCAGTAATGTATCGTTTTTTTAGGTTCTCTTATGCATTCCACATAAGTTTTCATGACAAACTGCATGTAGACTGATACCACACAAAAAGTAGTAAAAATAAACCTGCAGTTAAAAAAATGCCAAAACTGTGATTTAGAACGCAATTGTTCTTCACGCAAGTCGTTTTAACAACTTGCCTTAGGGGGGCGCTGGTTTTTGGAATATTTTAATTTACTATTCCAACTCCAGTCTACACAACAGTAGGGAAGGTGTTGGGCTTTAATTCCAACACCACTCCAACATTGCACCCCCCCCCCCCTAACCCCTTGTGTGTTGCTGTCGGCCGTTGGCCGACGGCAGCACTAGCGAGGTAGTGCTCCCGTCGGCCGACGGCCGACGTGGCTCCGCCCATTTTGCGGAAGTGCCGCACTGCCGCAAAATCACGGCCGTGGCAAAGGGGTTAAGCAATTCATTGTAACGGCTTGCGTGCAGAACGAATGCATGCTAAAGACTCATTTGTTTTGCTGCCATTGCTGTGAAGGCACAGTGTGATTGCGACTTCGTCCTAAACCACGTTTTCCGTACTTCAATGACTGTGACTTCAGAAGTCTGCCCAGTTCCATTCTTACTGATTTGTATCAGCTCAATATGTGTTTATGTATGCGAGACTGAGAAAAAGAAAGAAGGGACAGATGAAGAGAAGCAGAATGAGGGATAGAAATATGGAGGGATGGAGGCAGGGAGAGACAGAAAAAGAGCTCGAGAGAGTGAACATGAAGGAAAAAGAGAATGCATAAGTCAAAACATACACATGGTTGAAAAGACGACTAGCGGACGTTCACAACAGGAACCATAGGCTAGACTTACCAAACTCGCAGATGAAATAGAGCTCTTGGCTGCAGTTGGAAGTGGCGCCCCAGCTGTAGCCGGAGCTCTGCAAGATGTAGCCACACTTGTCAGAAGCCGGGGGGAGTTCATCGCGGTGCCACTTGCTGTAACTTATATTTGAGCCATCCAGCCAAGCAAAGGAACCTTTGGAAGAAAACATATTCTTTTTAGGAACGCCATTTCATGTTCCCAAGAATCGCACAGTTCTCTGTTGTTTCTCGTCAAACGAGAGAGACCTCACGTTTCCACTTGTACAAAGGCCAGGGCCTAGAAGCAAATAATGATCTATGTAGGTAGATTTTAGGACACATTAAGACCCATCTTTTAAGGGGTATCAAATAAACACAAAGTAGAGAAAATCATACATTACATTTGTTAAAATGGTTAGATGATTTGGAATATTATATATATGTGTACATTATGCAACATCTCTTCCACAGCACTTTTCATTCATCTACGATTCTCCCTACAAATAGAAAAAAATGCCCAGGATGGACCAGGCTTCAAAATGTTTAATGAACAGTTTCCTTGGGAGGGCACTGTGTCAACTCAATGTCTATTGGAAGCAGGGAGATGTGGGAAGAATGCAGTATTTCCATAGGTCCTGGAAGTGGGGGTCCGGGGGTGTGGCAGCACCCCCAAAATAACCATGCTGGAGTTCCAAATTTTTACTGAGCACTAAGGATAACTTTACATTTTGTTTTTATGTTGTCATGTGCTGTGCGTTCAAAGACAGAGGTCAAATGTCAGTCTAGTCTTCTCACAAATTGCTGCCTACTCTCTAAACATGGAGACAGGTATTTCATTTTCTTATTCTACAGCAAAGTGTGATGATTTTGTAAAGTGAAATATGTGACACTCTTGCTGAGTTGAAGGGAACTGTAGGATGTCATTTTCCTCTAACACACAATAACATTTAGATACCTATAAATGAACTGTAAAAATATGTCAAAATAAACAGTGAGGAAAGCACAACTGAAGGGCTTTTTTGCAATTCTGAAATGAGATGGAATCAAAGATTTTTTTTCAAGCTTTTATATCAGCATACAGACAAAACAAACAACAATGAAATCTGGCCAATCATAATACATATTCCATTTCCCCCCCACATATTTACACATAAGGATCACGTGTAATCAATAATTCATATTTCTTCTGATCAACATACATTAGAAAATTAAAGATAAAAATAATCCATCATATCCATTTTGCGATAGGGGACCACAATTTCAAACCTTGTATTTTCTTTCTAACACCCTTTGTTTTATACACTGAAATCTCAAGATGATAAATGGACAATAATCTAGACTGACAATTAATAAAAGTTGGTGGTTCAGCATCCAGCCATTGCGACGTAATACATAAACGGAAAATGGACATACATATAAACAAAAACCCCTCTTCTGCCCCCGACCGCATGCTAGCCGAGCTTTCTTGTCGGCCAAAAATCACTAATTCAGCCGATAGTTGTTTTCGAATACCCAGGCTATGTGCCAAAAAATACTCTACTTCCCTAATAAATTGCGAGAGTTTGGGGCAAAAAAACATATGCGCACCATCCGCAGCATATAGCCCGCATCGATTGCACTGGTTACCCCTTGCGGCCTTCTATTTAGCAAGTTTGCTCGGTGTATAATAAAGGTCAAAAATAGGCATAAAATGTTGACTCTTTAGGGGGCCACTATATAAAACTTCTTAGGCTAATTCAATAATTTTCTCTAAATTAATTTGTTCTATCTCCAATTTTTTTGCCATTTTGCCTCCCAAATCACAAGGTCATCTTCGAGTCCTGCAATGAACATCTGATATAAAGGGCCCATTTTATGTCCTAATTTAACAGCTTCAATAATGTCTACCTTTCCAAATAAAATCGAGTTTTGACTTATTTTTTTGTTCGAGAAAACTGCGTATCTGGAGATATTTAAAGAAGTCCCCCCGGGGTAAATTATACTTCTGCTTCAAAAAGTCAAAAGACACTATCTGCTTCCCCAAAAACAAATCTCCAATCTGTCTAATTCCAACACTTTGCAACCTCGCCATGACCTGGTCTCTAAATATTTCTGGAAGTAGTGGGCAGTACTTGAATGGAGTATAAAAATTAAAATTAGGCACCATGCCAAATTTCTTTCAGATTTTTCTCCATATTTCATAAGTGGTCATAACAACTTCGAATTTTATTTTCTTATAGTAACTGGGTTCTATAATTCGGTTTAAACATTGTCTTGCCTCTGGACCCAATAGCATCTCGTAGATAGAAGGCGCTGCAAATTCCTCTGTCGGATCATCCTGTAAAATTAGAACCCCCATGTGTTGTAATATGGCTATCTAATGGTATATACGGAAGTTGGGTACTCCCCAACCTCCCCTAGATCTAGGCAACTTAAGAGCTCTCCTAGAACGGGAATAGCTCCATAAAAACCTTGAGCACATTCTCTCAATACGAGAAAAGAAGGAAGCTGAAATAAACAAAGGAATAGCCCGAAATAGATACAGAAATTTGGGAAAAATAAGCATTTTTAAGACATTAGTGTACCCCATAAAGGGAAAGATGTAGATTATTAAGCCTTTCCAGTGTCTTGCTAGAGGAAACTATTATTGGGTCCTGAATCAAGTAGATAATATCCTCGACTTTAGGTGATATTTTGATACCAAGATAGGTTGCTTCGGCTTCAAAATTAAGGTCAACTGGCTGGCCAGCCTCTGACCGGATCAATTGTGTTTTGGAGACATTTAATTTATAGCCAGAGAAGGAGCCAAATACATCATCAGGGTCAATGATCCCAGGCAATGCATTACTAACGTCGAAAGTGACCTGGAATCAAAGATTTCAATAGGATCAAAACAAATCAAGACACTTTACTTGGTGATGCGCAAATGAAAAGTTTTCCCTGAAATTCAATTTCCACATGTTAGCGTCTGCGCTCTATATAGTTTTATCAGTGAGTCTGTGCCCATTTAGTGGTAATTTCAATAGAAAATGTGCTTTTGGTAAATGACAGTGTGATTCCACACCAGACTTTAGTAACATTAGTGAGGGGGTGCCCCTATATGGCGCATCAGCTACATACTACGCACGTACCACGCTCTTACTCCCTATGAGTTCTGTGACGTCAGCAACCTTACTCTGAAAATGGTACCAGAGCCTCTGAGTATTCCAAAGGTTCATGTGCTTGAGCTAAGATGTTGGCCGTTTAGAGCTGCGGAGGAAGTCAAGCATCGCGTGAAAGCAGCTGTGCGAGGTCGCTTTGTGATGTGTAGGCATGGACTGGCAGCTGTCTTTTGTTTTGTTACTGACAGTGAGGAAGGGCAAGCAACACCCCCAAGTAAAGTTAGCATGCAATCTGGGGTGGGAGGTGGAGAGGGGAATTAAGGGCAAAACACCTGAGAGTAGCAACATCAGGAAGAACAATCAGATCACACAACTAGGATACCTCTGGCAATTAGGCCAACAATAGATGCCTGGCAGCCTGCACTGAGCACTCTGTGGCTAGACGCCTTACAAATGCAGAAGGCATGAACGAAAAGTAGCTCCCCCAGCAAGACAAGACACAACCCATCTGTGATATCTCCCATATTACTGTTTTATGTATGCACTTGCCATTAACAGTAGTTGCTATGTTTATTTGCTATTATTTGAACTGTCTGCATGGTACTGCTTTTACCCGGAGAATGTGGAATGTTATCACTTGACTCTGTACTGGCAGACTCTGGGCTGAGTGGATGGAGATTCTATTCCTCTGAAATAAATCTACTTGTTTGCACCCTTCGCCTCCTGGATCTTTCTGGTTATCCCTGCTTCACAATGGCGACCAGGATGGGATCCGAACCCACATATACAAAAGCACAAGGGAGTATCCCCTACTTCACCCATTCATACTAGGGTGACCCTCAGATGCTCCAAAGACAGCCAACAACTTCAACGGGGTCTTGCAAAAGTGCCTCCCAAACTCCAGTAAAAGCAGCAGGGGCAGACATACAAAGTCCTCGCAGTCAGTGACAGTTAAGGTTCTCCTTTCGTTCAAGTTGCAAATAAAATATGGTTAAGGCACTATATACATGACACAGCAGGAGGAAGATTACATCAATACTCCAAAACATGTTTACATAATACCTATTTGTTCTGTGCTTAATTTGAAACATATATGAGCAGGAGCAAAAACTTTTCTTAAGAGCTCACTGTCGATATTGTGGAATGCTGGGATTGCTGAATACCAAGGCTGTCTAGTTTTTATTCCTCCTCCGCGATCTTTCTCCTACCACCCCACACTTCCTGCCGATTTATCCCTACCCTGCTGGTTCTCTTTACTTTGTATGTTTGATACTTTTTTCTTGCTCCTTCTTTCTCCCTTTCCTGCATTTCTTGTGTTCTGGGTCAAGGCTGAATATGAAAAATATGGAAGCCCTGTTCTCCAAAATTGGGAGCCAATGCCCAGCACGCACAACCGGCGCAAAATAAGCACTGACCTCATGCCTCTAAGGAACACAACCTACATCACACATTCTATGCTGACCAAAGGCACACAGACTCAAGCAAAGTACTTTCCTAACATGGAGAAACATAGGACAGAAACTCCTCATCCTTACAGTTTCAACACAACTACAGAGGCGCAGTTCTCTCCTCCTTTCCACACACCTTCGAAGAACACAACCAAACAGCAGAGACAGCAAGGAGAAAGAAAAAGATCACAACAAGCAGGTGACAGCGAAAAATATGCACGAGTAAACATATCCTCAGCAATTATATGGTGATAGGAACAATGCAATGCCATGTAGTGGCGGTTGGCATTCTTTCAGGGTTATACATTGACAGTAGTCCCCCTGAAGCTATTCTCTCTGGGGTGACACACCTAGAAAGGGCAAAGGTCATGTTTAGTGTTTGGCAAATAAGGTACCCTGTCTCTAACGTGTCAGATCTACCATCTGCTGTACTGCACGTGTTCAACAGTCAAGGGCACTTGTAATAGGGTAGATGGAACTTCCGCCATGTGTGTGCCAAAGTCCCTGATTGCCAAACTCTAAATGAGAACCTGAGTCTATGGAGTTGAGGTCATTGGAAATGAGATGCAGAGTAAAGGTGTCTACACTGGAGTTTTGAGACTACAGATCCCGACTCTTATGCTTTTGGCAAGCAGACAAGTGAGTTTCACGAGGGGGAGGGGGTTTGTAGAGGACATACCAAGACATTGGGCAGGAAAGCTGGGTATACCTGGGGGCGGGGAATATGTAAGAGAGTTTACACCACCTGGCCTTTGTACCTGATACAATAATTGGCCATGAACAACTCTGCGGAGTGGGACACTGAAAACACTGCCTGCAAATAAACACTCCTTGAACTGAAACTGCATTTATCTTATCTGAGAACTGTAAAACTGGGTTAGATAAAATATACGCACATATACATTTACGTGACCGTGTGGTAGACATTAGAAGCATGCTCGAAAACCTGTCCCTCTGCAAACAGTCCCCACAGCCCGCACCAAAGTTCACTTTGAAGCTTATGAAGTTCTTGGTGTTGGTGTGTTGCTGATGTAACACCGGCGCAGCACGGTTGTGTATTTGATGGTAACTATAAGCCTCTGCTCCGCCTCCAGCCTATGTACAAGTATCAGCCTAGAAAGGCATGAGCGACCTGGGTGCAATGTATAAAAGTATGCCACAATTAAGGAAATAAACAGGATATAAATAAAAGGGCTTCCATTTTTTTCTCAAGGGGTTCCCCAATCAGGGGATGGAATGCATGAAGTTAGTGTACCTCCCTGCCATGAAGTAAATAGCCTGATAGGACAGCTGGATCTAGAATACATTTGACTTGTAGAGGAACCATATCATACACAGAACACACTCTACATACAGACACCATAAAACACAATGCTTAGGTTTGTCATCGCATTTAAATCAAAAAATGCTCATTAGAGTTTCTAAGTACTGGATGGTTTACCTCCTAAAAGTGGATTTCTAGATTCCAGATTTCCAGTCAGTGGGCACATATTTTTCGGGCCCATGCTGTGGGTGATATGTTCACTAGAATGAGGGTTGTGATGAGCGAGCAGCTGAGCGGCAGCTGAGAGGTCAAGCGTTTTGTAGTATCCTCAGATTTGTATATATGTTTCTGTACTCCTCTCCATCTAGCTGCTCAGCCAGTGTGAGTGTTCCGGGTAGAATGTTAGTGTGATTGACATGAGTGGAATGCTTGGGTGCCTGGTGAGAGTGTTGTCAGTTGGGAGATGGGCTAAGCAGCTAGGAGGCTGCTCCTGGTGGGGCTCCTTGTTCCAGATCTCTACGTCTTGTATTTGACTTATGGACTAAATAAAGCTTCTACTTAACTCAACTTCATCTGCCTCACATACTACACTTTTTTTTATAGGAAAACAAGTTGATGCAGATTCATAACATACCATGGAGATCTTTTAATAATCTAGAAGGGCGAAACACATGCCGGCTGTTCCCCACTCAATTTGAACAAAGATCTGAATATCCAAAGTACCTATTGCATGTGACAGTTAGCACAAAACACATATGGTTCGAGGATCTGATGTACGATAACTCTTTATTAACAGACATCACCAGACTTCTAAGGTGGCCAGCAGGCGTCTTACTTGGGAGCATCTCCTCAGCACCTAAAATCTTTGAAACTGAAGTCTTCATCCAAGACCTGTGGTAAGGAAGCTGTGGTAAGGGGGTTGTGGTAAGGGGGCTGTGGGAGTGCATTCAACCCTGGAATGGAGATTCTGCATGGGGATTTGGACCCAGTAATTCTGGGCCCACCTGTTATTCCCCATTCCAGGGATTTTGGTGTGGGGACACTGCTCAGAAATGTTATGCTTTCAGATTAGTTGCACCTAAGTCTGCCTCACTTGTAACGGGGACCTAGATCCTTTAAGTGACTGATCAGCTCATTCAATGAAATGAAATGAAGAAATCATTACCAGTTAGTGGAAAGACTTTCCCACTTCTGGCACTTACAAGTTGACAAATATTAGAAGCGCACATTTAGCTAATCCTCCAAATTTGAAATTTAGCAGGTGCACTATAGTTTAAAAATATCTCTGTAAAATGAGAGGAAAAAAAGGTACAGGAAAAAAAATCCAAAACACAAATGATGAGTGGTTATGGGCAGAACACCCCTAACTTGTAAACAGGCATTCAGATGGATTCTTATATAATTGGGTGTGTAGGGCCAAACAACGTATGAACATTGAAAAATAAAAATATTGTAAACGAGTGCGAACATGGTGCCCATGGATACCTGTGGGGTGAGACTGCTTTGATCTGATTGTTTCACTTTGCAGTCTGTCTCCTCGGCGGCCAAAGACTCGTAATCAGCGCACACCAGAGCCCCGCCAAGACCATAAAGCGCCAATAAATCAGGGCAGCGCTATTGTTGCTTCTGCAGTCAGCTCTAATGAGGGCGGTGGAAACACATCAGCATCATTTGTGTGCAGGCACAAAGCAGCACTAACACGATAAGATAGAAAAACACCTTAACAAAATAGAATAGCGTGTCCGGCACACCTTGAGAACCTGAAATACGCAAGTGTTAAAAGCATTAGTGGCAAAAATGTGTGAAGTGACTAAAATTGAGAAAACATTGCTAAACTTGTTTAGGTTTTAATGCCTTTATCATTTTAGGTTTAATAACAGAGTTTGCCCATCAGAGTAGTGTTTGCCTGTCCATACTCCCCTGCAGCTCGGTCCTAAATTGAAGATTTAAGTATCGAATAGCATGGCCCTGTGTGTATGAAAGCTGCCACAGAGCTCTCCCTTGCACGTGCTAGCCTTTGCACTCTTCTAGGCTCCGCCAGCAGCCAATCTCCTTCTCCCGCAGATGGTCAAAGGGCTACTGTCTCTCACTTCAGTCTCTAACAAGAATCCCTTCTTTGAATTCTGGAGACAGTCCACTGCCTTCCTCTCCACCAGCCATGCTTGAATGCCCTCCCGCCTTTTCTTGATGCTCGGTAATCTGCTGCTTTCGAGACACCTGCATAGGACCTGTTTTTTGGGGTTATACGACAGTCTGTGGGTACTGGGTAGATATTGGGGTAAGTTTGCTCATTAGCCACTGGTGTTTCCAGGCCTCAGGTAATATGTTTCAAGGCCTCAGGTAATATGTTTTAAGGCCTCAGGTAATATGTTTTAAGGCCTCAGGTAATATGTTTCAAGACCTCGGGTAATATGTTTTAAGGCCTCAGGTAATATGTTTCAAGGCCTCAGGTAATATGTTTCGAGGCCTCTGGTAATATGTTTTAAGGCCTCAGGTAATATGTTTCAAGGCCTCAGGTAATATGTTTTGAGGCCTCGGGTAATATGTTTTAAGGCCTCAGGTAATATGTTTCAAGGCCTCAGGTAATATGTTTTAAGGCCTCAGGTAATATGTTTCAAGGCCTCAGGTAATATGTTTCGAGGCCTCGGGTAATATGTTTCAAGGCCTCAGGTAATATGTTTCAAGGCCTCAGGTAATATGTTTCTAGGTCTCGGGTAATATGTTTTAAGGCCTCAGGTAATATGTTTCAAGGCCTCAGGTGATATGGTTTAAGGCCTCAGGTAATATGTTTCAAGGCCTCAGGTAATATGTTTTAAGGCCTCAGGTAATATGTTTCGAGGCCTCTGGTAATATGTTTTAAGGCCTCAGGCAATATGTTTCAAGGCCTCAGGTAATATGTTTCAAGGCCTCAAGTAATATGTTTCTACGTCTCGGGTAATAAGTTTCAAGGCCTCAGGTAATATGTTTCGAGGCTTCGGGTAATATGTTTTAAGGCATCAGGTAATATGTTTGAAGGCCTCAGGTAATATGTTTTGAGGCCTCATGTAATATGTTTTAAGGCCTCAGGTAATAAGTTTCTGACCTCGGGTAATATGTTTTGAGGCCTCAGGTAATATGTTTCAAGGCCTCAGGTAATATGTTTCAAGGCCTCAGGTAATATGTTTCAAGGCCTCGGGTAATATGTTTCAAGGCCTCAGGTAATATGTTTCAAGGCCTCGATTAATATTGCACTTTGATCAGGTAAGAAAGTTGCTCTCGTTCTACTCTTCAGTCTCCAAGTGAGTCTGAGCACTCACAGCTTACCCCAGTAGGAGGTAGTAAAGTAGAACTCAAATACAGTATGATACAGTAAGTGCACCCAAACTGTCAAAGCCAGCGGGTATAAAAGATATAGGGGCATATTAGCAAGAAGCTTGTTAAAAGTATCCCCATTTTAGCAGCAGGAAACTGCAGCTAAAGCAGCGATAATGGGCTTGATAATATGCGGTATAGAATTCCAATAGAAGCCCAGGTTAGATGTGCATTACATCTAACCTGGGCTTCTATTGGAATTTATAACGTATATTTTTAAGCCCATTATCGCTGCTTTTACTGACGCTAAAACGGCAATGATTTTAATGAGCTTCTTGCTAATATGGCGCTTAGAGGCATATTATCAAGGACCGGTGTTAAAATTATCGCCGTTTTATCGGCAGGAAACTGCCGATAAAACGGTGATAATGGGCCTGATAATACGCCCTTGTTAATTTCCATAGAAGCCCGTGTTAACATCAGAACATGCGCTTCTATGGGAATTAACAAGGGTGTATTATCAAGCCCGTTATCGCCGTTTTATCGGCAGTTTCCTGCCGATAAAACAGCGATAATTTTAACACTGGTCCTTGAAAATATGCCCCTTAGTTCTTAATTTACAAGCAGATAAAGTATTGCATTTACAAATTCAGATCAAAGAAAGATAGAGGGTCCTGATCCCTTCTGGGGCCGTGATATGACATTAAACAGTAGTAGAACACTTACATGACGACGAGCTACCACCTACATCACTATCTATCAGCAAAGTTATCACATAGAGCGCAAATTATTCTGAAGTCAGATGTCACCACTGTTTATAACCCAGTCTCTGTAATGCAGAATCCTGACACTAATGCCTTGGGTATGGTGTAACAAGAAAATAATAAAATGTTGTTTAAAATAAAATCACAGCGAGCACGTGTCCTCAGCAATTTTCTCAAAACTTCGTGTCTCGGTTCCTTACCAGGGACACTGTTTCTCAATATATTTTGTTAAACAGAAACTCACAGAGGTACCAAGTGTGTAATAATAAGCTGGCCTTTGCCCCAGATTCTGAGTGGTGCGAGGTGCAAAGGTTATTAGCTCAGAGTGTCTGAGCCCAGGTTGCTGAGATGATCTGGCTCAAATCTCAGAAACCCGCCACCCAGAGGTGAACTGGGATGCTCAACCCACAAACGGGAGATTTCTGGTTGACGAGGAAAATGTGGTTCAAGTGTCCAGTTGGCAGAGCCACTAGGGATCTGGTGCACAGTGAATGTGGCGCCAAACACCCTTCAAGGATCCAGTAGACCAAACTGCTCCCACAGTAGTAAGTAAGTAAAACTTTATTTACTTTATTTACTGAGGTCAACAAATACAAAATAGAAATAATTCCAAATACTCATAAAAATGCTTAGCTAAACATTTTTGCTTTCTTTTTTTAAACTCACTACAAGATGGTACAGTGGTAACTGCTCCCACAGTTAATGTTACGACGGCAAAGGTAATGGTGCTGGGAGTAAACAATCTGTGCATAGTAATATTTCCAGGGTTTGGGTTTTGTTTGACTTGAGCAACTGGTTATGTGTGCTCTCAAAATGTATCGGGCCTTTAACGCTGGAACGGGCCTTTAATGGCCAGTTACCCTGCTATGGGGCTATAAGGCTATAGTATCTCTTTGTCTGTCCTTAAGAAGTTTAAATACATCATCAAACATATTGAAATTCATAGAAAACATGGAAGTGAGAGGGCTTGACCCATATTTTACCAGTAGCAACTGAGTGAAGTATCGACTATCCCTCTAAACAGCAATATCGGTGGAACACCAGGTCTTTGGATGAAGTTCAACAAGCTTTGGAATTACAGTAAACAGTCCCAGCCAATGGGACAAGTCGTTAGGATGCAAAACAAAGGGAAAAATACCTCAACTCACTTCCAGGCGTGAAAAGAACTGCTACAAGCTTTCACAGGGTATGGCAGTTGAACCAACAAGAGCTATAATTTGATAGTCCAGCATTTCCTTGCCCATAGGTTAAAGAACTATTGTCAGGTTTGGTCATGGCAGCTGTGTGCAGGCTCTCTTGTCCCCATGCTAGGCTCAGTTCCTATAGATGTCCTCATGCACTTCTTAGCCAGCTGTATCAGGGCAGGGCAGTCCAGGAGCACTGATTCCTGGAAGAGCAACAGGATACCTCCAATGGCTGACACTTTTTCCCAGACAAGAAGTGATCCTAGCCAGTTGATTTTTCATACCTTTCGCTGAAGGCCAGACAAATACCCGAACTGCCCCATAAAGGACAGAGTGAGGCACCTGGGGATTCTAGGGCAAAATACAAGGGGTTTTATATTTAAAAATCCATATTTTCAACCTACTGTGCAGGTCATATTTTCAACACTCGAGGGAAAGGATTGACGCTCGATAGTTAACGGGGACATGGTTTAGCCAGACACGGTGAAGCCTCTTCTGTTTCCAGAAAGTTCCAGAACCAACACAAAGAGCACCGCTACAGATAACTGAATGAACGCTGTCCCAAGAGGCAACGTTTAGTTATCCTGTTCACTGACTGTGCAGATCCGGGGAAGGAGCTCCACAGATAGCTAATCCAGTTTGGGTCAGCCCTTGGTTGAGCAGCAATTCTCTGGCTCGAGGACGGGATTAAATGGGGAAAACCCCAACCCTGCAGGAGTGGCTCCGAGGGAAATCTTCACAGTTAAATGCAACTTTGTGCATAAAGCCGAACATTAAAAAAGAACATCCCTCCTGTGTTTTAGTAACTATGGTTTCACACAAGACAAAATTCCTTTATCAGGACATGCACCAAGTGACCAGAAAACAAAGGAAGTGTACCTGTTAAAAAATTTCATCATTTAAATTATGCCTACAGAACACAGATTTCCAAGCATTTAATATCCAGCATAGCCACACTGCACACATACCATGTGTCACAACCTATCACTTTCAGTGCTTAATTTATACCAAAATAAGTGTCAGGGCTCTCGCCAGGAGGTCACCTCAGCTTCCACCACCCATTGCCTCTGCCAGTGGCAGTACCAACACAGCTACTACCCATCACACTGCTACCAGTGTGATAATTGAGACTATTCAAGGCTCCAAAGCCATAAAAATGGCTTCTGCGGCAGACATTAGTTTTTGTTAATGTATAGTGATTTATTAAACAACTGTTGTTCAGCACATCTCTAAGTTACACAAACAGCACTCCCATGTAGCAGCAGTCATAAGTGCCGGTGTTGACACTTCAGTGATGGTGCCGAGCACCAGAAACCACTGGCTCAAATTAAGCACTGCTTTATACTCCCTGATAGGTGAAGAAAACCATCTCCTCTGTCTCTTCTTATACTCATCCCAAACCTCATCTTACTATTTGGATCTCTCAATAAACACTTTCTAGACTCATCCCTTTTCTATCCCCTCCATTGTCATTTTCAATCTAACTAACAGACTCACATGTCGTTCACTCAAATAAGCTCAAATTTCACTATACTAATCCACCACCAATCCTTTTTGGGTTCTGGAGTAGCATGCTACTCGCCGAAAAGCGGTTGACACTTCGTCAGGGGTAGTAAGCGCTATATAAATACAATAACAATACAATACAATACCTATGGGAAGTTACAGAGATTTTACTGGTGGGTTCAGCTGACCTTCCCCCTGGGATATATGTCAAAAACCCACGCCAATGTAGTGTAAATTAAAATTCCCTTTGAGATCAGGACAATAATCACTCAACAATGGCTGATGTGGTAATAGCATTACCTGCAGGCATTACTACAAAACATCAAAGCTGCCCTGAATCATTGGAGAATAACCAGTGGTAACATTGTTGATATTTCTTATGACTTTATTCTCGCCCTATCAGAGACATTTGCAAAAATTACTAGGAAGCGTCGTATTATGACACACTTCTTTGTAATTTAGGTCATTGTTATATTTCTGAGGAGTGTAAAGAGTTTCTGGCAACTGATGTCACTGAGTACGGCTGCATTGCCAGAAAGACTCATTATAAGAATGCAGCATCTGCACATGGCTTATAGATTGGCTTGGCATAGACTCCCTTTGATTTGTCTCAGACATTCAATTAATTTAAACCATCCTCATCCCCTCCTCACCACAAGTCATGTTTCAAGTGCAAAGGGCCTGCAAAGACCAATAGGCACCTACTATGGCAAAGGTCCTTTGGAGACTTTTTTGTCCACTATGGCTGGCTAGCGTAATTGTACAAATACCAAGGCTGAGACTTTCAAATAATCTTATAAAGGAAGAGTTTCCTAGATTGAGTTCAATCCCAGAACAATGTCCAGTATGGCCTGCCGATAATCACTTTTAGAGATGTTAGGCAACCTCAGCCACACCAAAAACCGAAGTGGAACAAGCAGGCAGTCCCCTATAGGCGCATGCTTGCAATTGTACTAACAATAACAACACTGCTTGGCGAAAAACATTAGGCTATGTGGCGACATTTGCTTTGATGTCGCCACAATGGTCTTGAAGCATTTTTGCACAATGTAAAGAACAAAATCAGCAACTAGAAAGGACCTCTAGACTCACACCTTAAGCAGTTACTTAAAATTCAGAACAGGAATCGACTCCCTTTCTCCCTATTATAACATTGTCACAGATGAGCAAACTTCACCACAGAATTTAAGGCCCCTATTGAGACTTAGAATACTCCGTCAACCACAACAGATATCTGGTCCGCAATGTGACAGCTGCCATACACTATAATGAACTCACAACACAACAAACTGTACATTCGCCACATTTGTGATGGAGTATCCCATCCAGCAAACTCTAAATAAAGCCCTATGTCCAGTTAAGCCATTTCAGGCAAGCAAGAACAATGAATAGGATTGCAGGCTCTCTGCCTAGTAGCTAAACCTAAGCAATTAAAAAGGCACTCCTGGATAAAACAACCCCAGAAACCAGACTCCAATATGTCAATATGCTGAATTGGAACCACATGTTACTGTGAGACATCTGGGATTTACAAACCTCACTCTCAGAAACAGAACCAATGAATTGCTGCCTGCAGCAGAACACAGACACCTTATTGAGAGATACAGGAATCTGACTCTATTTCTCAATCAGGATCAATTGATTTGGACTCCAATTAGGACAGTTGGATTTCAGGACAGAATTTATGCAACATCAACACCCTCACCTCAACCTGATCGAGTGATGGAGCCCATTCAAGGCGCTGAATGTTTTGGATATCTCCAGAACAATATATGTCAAACATCAGGGGACTAGGCCCGTACTACCAGCCCCTCAGGAGATCTTCTAGCACTAGAGTAGCAACTACAGAGCCCCCAGAATCTGAACTCCCAAGTCTGGTGGTTCTGAATGGTCTCTCTCTTACAATGTATCTAGTTCCTCTTTTCGTGCCCCAATATCAAGCTAATTTTGGGTCAGGGACAATAACAGACAGCCCGCCCAGGAGCTCGGACTGTTGAACCTTGAGGTTACTCATTGACCAGGAGAAAACCAAAGGTAGGCTTACAGACCTTGTCTAGGGCAGTTCAGGAAGTTCAGTTCAGTCCTCTCCTGCTCCGCACCTCTTTGGGTTTTCAGCACCGGGACACTCTTCTGAGTAGCTGAGCGCTATATAAAACTCATTTTAACATAACATAACAAAGGGCTGAACCCACATTTATTTTCTATCTCCAAAGCACAGACAATGCGGGAGGAGCAAACTTCACTTTAGTTGACTTTCACTTGTCTCTTGGAAGACAAGGAACCTCAAGATTCATCAGTGTAAGCTCCTGGTCAGCTGCCTTTTATTGTCCCTCTCCAAAGGTTAGCTTGATATTTGGAAATCCACTGGGATAGAGATACCCAAGGGTTGAGGGTTCTGTATTAGGTAAGTCACTATCTAGCCTTGAGGGTCAGGATCAGCATTCTTGACCACGCTTTGAATCCATGGAAGATTTTCATCATAGAAGCTTTTGGATGACTTTAACAGTGCTCCAGAATGCTGAATACCATTAGGCCCTCCTGGCCCTATAGGATAAGTACAAGAAATTCAGCGTTTTGCCCAGGGGCATAGCTTCATTGGGTGTGTTTGGGAAGTAACCTCCTTGAATAAATAACTTCTTAGCCTAGTAGTTGGTTTTGTGGGTCCTGAGTCGGGAATGCTATGAGTGTGTTGGTTCTCATTATCCTGATTTCACTAAGCGAGGCCTGTTGCACTTTTCAGGCTGCCTCATCACCACTCATGGTGGTTGGGCTGACTGCTCAGAACTGTTTTCTTTGCAATTTCAAATCCTTTTATCACATCAATAATGCTGTCCAGCTGACCCTATTATTCATATGACAGATGTGCTGTTTTTTGTGCCAATTTCATTGTGTTGCCTTTCTATTGCCTGATCGCAAACCTATGCTTTAGCTTTGTCAGCCTAACCCTCCTTCTGATTCTGATTTAGAGTACTGTAACATACAGGCGAGTCTGAGCATGGCACTTATCCTCAATTTATGATACATTTCAGAGTGCACATGCTGGGTGGAATTTTTGAACAATTGCGAAGAAACTGCTCTACAGTGAAGCATGCTCCAGATCTCTGAACTGTGTATAGGCTCTTGTTCACCCATGTGTATTATGCTCATCTGACTTTTCCTGCGCACTTTTATGCATAGGGATAATAGTTGTTGTTTACCTTACACAACTAAAGTAATTTTTATCAAGATCTGTTTTTACATGTTTATTGCTTTATTGGTTATTTTATATTTTTATATTGTGTGCCAGGTACAAAGACCTGGGTTGCAGTCTTTCTTGCACATTGCTTGCCTAGAGTTCTAACCAATGGTCCTGTCCACTCGCACAGAGGATAATCTATAGCCACCATGCGAGGTGCACTTATCAGAATAGAGAAATCAGATGATGCCCCCCATTTTTATGTAATTCCTCTCTTCCTAACAAACAGATACTTAACAGTGTTTTACAGATTCTCAGTAATGAAAATATGCTCATTGCCAGTGGAAGCAGTAAATCTAAGATTGGTGAATATACATCTGTGGCATTACTGCAGACAGAATTACTACTGACACCCAGTATATACATTGCTGTCCACTGCTAAATTAGATCATGTTTGTTCTCTGGGCATCAACCCAAGAGATAGCAGCACACAGGGGGCTCCTGTCATGTGTCTGGTCATGGTACAGCTCAACCATTTGCTACACCTTGATCAATCATTCCCACAGATCTGCAGAACTAGTATCATTACCACAGACTAAAGTCTTCCTTTCTTCTGACCATGGGATGCCAAAGTGGTGGTGAGATAAAGCAATGGGACATCAGCTTCACACTACAAAAGGAGTAGGCCTGCTGGGCATCACCATCACCATTTCTAAAAGGTTCAGGGATTCATCCAAGAATACATATCCATGAAGACACTATCCACTGAGAGAACTGTAATCACTAGGTAAGTAAATGATGTTGCATTTAAGACTTGACATTTTGGAAATCCAACTTGATCCTCTTCTTTTGATGTTATGTTTGCCATCCTCTTTTTTCTATTTGCCCACCTTTAATTCATCTGTATAGTACATTGTTTATAAATATGTTTTATAGTTGATTCAGAGTTTCTTTGGCAGAATGATAGTTCAGGCAAAGTCTGGTGGCTCTCACCGACCTCACCACAGCTAAATAGTTATTACTGTTTTGAAGCATCACTCCCAAAAAGTTCCTCTTGTCCTATTCTTGCCAAACAAAGCTTTACGCTGACAGTACAATCTGAGATCTATTTTTAACTCTTTCAGGACAAAGTTTTGGTCTCAGAATTGCAAAAAGACCAGTCAGTCATACATGCATATTGAAAAAACGTCTGCAACTCAACGGGAAACATCCTTTACAACTCAACTTTTATCCACTCAGTGCTTTTACATCGCAACATTTACAACGCAAACCATTACAACGCATTGCACTGGGGGGCGCTCTAGGATAGGGAATAGATTTAATTTACTATCCAACACCTTCACTACTATCGACGGGGACTGGAGTTGGAATAGTTAATTAAACTATTCACTATCCAGCACCCCTCAACAATATGCGATGTAAAGGCATGTGTTGTAAAACTTGCGATTTAAAAGCATGCGATGTAAAAAAAAGCATGCGTTGTGATGTCATACATCCCAACTCAACAGTAGCAAACCCAGCTTTCAATTTTAGGCAGCAAAGGACAATACACATTATCATCCACCCCTCCCCCCCCCTCCCCCCCCCCCCACCAAAGGAAGATACACATTAACTCTCCCCAAGAGTACTATAGCAGCCTGAAAGCGGGGACACAATCTTTTAAATGTTGTCTCTGAAAAATGTGCAGAAAGAAGCTACTTGCTTGATTATGGAGCTAGGCAAAAAGAGCATATTACTTTAGCCAGAAGATCCCTTCCATGGCTTCCAATGAAGGAATATAATACTATTCAAGACAGGTTATCTCATCTTTAACTGCATTAACATGTTGATGTATGTTTCTCTCTTGAACAGTCTATTGCTTCAATGTGTCTCTATGGGTGGGGAGTTCTTTTCCATTTAAGGGCCTTCTTTTTCAAACTCTTTGCCATTACAGCTTCATCTCAAATCATGTCTGCATTCCTTTCAAACGACATTTTCACCTATTTTATGTAGCAAATGCCCTTACTGGGTTGTGTGGTAAATATAAATGTCTGTAACTGATAGCTTAGTATTTTCTAAAACCATCAGGGAAACTTTTATACCTCAAGTATGAGAAACATGTGGATTATTTAACACCTACTATTGGAAGCAAATAGTGGTGGAGTGAAAGATGAAGTGTCCAAGAGCAACCAGTTATGGTCCTTTAAGGCTGCACTCTAAAAATGTACTTTTGTCTTGTTTCTCAATGTATTTAGGTTATATTTTTTCTTGTGTGCTAAAGAAGGATTTTGCAGCAATCAGTCTGCATATTGGAAGGATGCCATTAGAACACTAGATTGAACCGTTAATTACATTGAAATGAATGTTTAAATCAAGTGTACTGTGAATGAGGTGGATTTATTTTCTCTTGCTGAAGGGCAGAAGGATACTTGAAATGTATTGTGGTATTACACAATATATGTCCACTGATTTTTCACAAGAGAGCTAAATACAGCATATTTGAATATAAATGTTTTGGAATTAAATCAATATCTTTATGAATGGTATTAACTATATGTGCAACTTTGTAAAGCAATTTGGGTAGAACATAATAGGAATTACTAATGGAAATGGTTGAACCAGGTTGGACCATGTAATGCGGAAAATCCTGTGTGTGAGGAGATACATTGATGGGCTAGTGAAGTGATATGTATTGAGAAAATGATATGCCCGGATTAGAGGATCTTGCATTCTGTCATGGCCAATGTTTCTGTATGTCATGGGCTGAGAGATAAACAGTGAAGGCAGAATAATCAGAAATTCAGAGCAATGCATGTGGGACCGCAATCAAAATCCAATTTATCATTTTCATTCTGTCAGCAAATTTTTGCTAGTCACAAAGTAGAGTCACCGATTTTCATAAATATAATTATCCACAATTAGTAAAATGCATGTTTGCGAGAGACAGTCATTTATAAATGGTAAATGGTCGGATGTTGGGCACTGATGGCTTCCCTGCTCTAAGAATGCATTAGAAACTGCTGAGACAGGCTTCTGAAAAATTGCCAAAACTCAGGCATAAGCCATCAGTACAGAAATGTCATGAGCAGAAGTTAGGAGTAAAGTCAATGATGCCATGAAAAGAAAGTTGGGATTAGGTGAATTTAGCAACCTGACCGAGAAGGTTGGCAAAAAACACAGTGATAGAAAATGCTAACCCCCAGGTTCATCAAGAACACATTTTGCGATTCCTTAATAGCGAAAAATACAGATTCGCTATTAAGAATAGCAAAATGCTATTCATCAAGAAATCACTCCAAAAACAGCGATTTCTAATAATTCCTTAATTGCGACTTGCAATTTGCGAGTCGCAATTAAGGAATATCTCCCCATTCATTCCTATGGGCCTAGAGGCCCATAGGAATGAATGGGAAGACCATCTCAATTTGCTAATCGCAATTAGCGAATCGCAAATTGAGATTGCGATTTCAAGGCTGCAGGGGTGTCCAAAGGACACCCTGTTGCACCCCTGAAATTGATGTGTGCACATATATTGCGCACACACACATGCCCTTAGGGCATGTGTGTGCGCAACATGAAACTTTGAAAAATGCACTTTAGTGCATATTTCAAAGTTTTTGCTATTTACCACGTAGTTAGACTTCGCGGTAAATAGCGGCCCCAGATTGCGAATTCGCAATTTTTAAATGGTTCATGAATTGCATTTAAGGAATCTTAAATTGAGATTCGTTAAATGCAATGAATCGCAAATTAGCGATTCTAGAGAATTGCAATTTTTGCATTTGGGATGATGAATCCCAAATTCAAAAATAGCGCTCGCAAAGGGCCAGATTCTCAGAATCTGGCCCTTTGCGAGCCGATTTCGGCTTGATGAATGTACCTGTAAGAAGCCTATGCTGATAAGCATTAGAACTAGAAAAAATGTCTCAGGAGTCAACCATCTAGACACTGATGATCTACAGCCACACTTCTCTAAACTCAGATGATTTCCAGAGGAGAAGCTTTCAAACAACATCCAAGTTCAAAATTGCCATCACCAGGAACAGTCACAGGATGTCACATTAGCACCCATGGAGGCCAGCATTGAGGACATAGTGGTTTTTCAAGCTGTGAATGGTGTTATGAATTCATCAACCCTGAACGCCAGATACAGGTAGAGTATGAAGAAGTCATACTTGCCCTTATGAAAATATACACATGTGACCCAGTCTAACATCTGAGCAGGCTGTGCCACAGTTGTTATACTCTCTTGTTATGACAACACAGGGCTGGATCAGATGATGAAGAAATACAAGTACTAAGCTGGTAAAAGTATAAATGGTGATATATAGAGGGCTTAGATGGAAGTCTGTGAAGTGCCCAAGTACAGAACACTTCCATAAATTTTGCAAGATGTGATATCCCCCTGGGCAAAAGTTTTTTTTTGTGTGGTCAGGGAGGGTCCAACGTATCTCTTTGAGGCATCTAAGGAGCCCGAAGCAGAAACCAGATAGCTTTTTGATATGGACATCCAAGGGGAGTTTTTCATTCATCCAGAAACCCAACTCATTACTGCTGGTTTTGTCAGAGGGTACTGGCCATGGTTGTCAGGCCACCAGGCCTTAAGGAGGAGGGCTGATTCCCCATCATCAACACCTCAGTCTTACCAACAGTACGTTTCAGACTATGGATCTAATCAGCATAAGAGAACAGGGTAAAGCATAAATATTTCACCTCATCTGCCAACGGATGAACATAGAAATTAAAAAAGGGCGGGCTGAGGGGAGAGCCCTGAGGCACTCCACAAGCAACAGGCAGCTTGGTGGAAAAGAGTGGCTTGTCATATACCGGAGAGATCCTGTCCTTAATGAATAATGCAAACAATTCAAAGGCAATGTTGTCCATCTTGCAGCCCAGAAGCTAAGTAACATGTTGTGGGAAACTGTTATAAATGTGGCTCTTAGATCTAACAGGATGACAGCTGCAGAGCCTTTTCAATCATGAGTCCATATCAGGTTTTAGGAAGCAGCCAGTAAAGCAGAGTGTGCTGGGGTGTGGGCAGAAGCCTGACTGAGATGCATGAAGCAAGTTGTGGATTCTAAACATTAGGAAAGCTGTTTGTTGATAGGCTTTTCCAACAGCTTCATTGGGTAAGTAGTAGGGATATGAGCCAGGACTTCTCAGATTGAGAATCACCTAACGTAGGTATTTTAACAACAGGAAAACTACTACAAGCCTCCAGGCGGAGGGGAGCAAAGCAGTGGAACTCAACAGGTCCAGCAGTTCAGAAATAACTGAAAAAAGAGGTGGATGGTGCATTCTTTAAGAAATTAAGCAGAGCTGCGTCCTGAAGGGAATCACATTTAACTGTGTTGGTTAATGCTGTTAGGTCATCAGATAAAATTGGACTGAAAATCAACAATCTGGAGCAGTTGAAGATAATATACCACTAATAGAAGGAGCAACTGCATTCTTGACATCTAATGGTAAAGCAGAGTGGATATCCTAATTTTGTTGGAGAAGAAGCCGGCCAAGTCATTGCATCAGTTAAAGTTGTGGTGGCCCACAGAGCTTTATAATCTAGGGTCAAAAAACGATAGATAATTGAAAATATCTCCCTCGTTGAGTTAGGTGTTCCTTCTATTTTATCAGCAAGGAAAGCAGAGTGGTTGGGCCAAATAGCTGTATTATAATCGTTGATAGCGCCTCTGTAAATTGTCTTATGAGTGGGTTATAGTTCTTCTGTCATGCCTGTTCTAGTGTTTTTCAAATTTTCTTTAATACCAGGAGGTGAGGGTTAAACCAGGGTACTGGACGTGTAGTGGTGGACCTCGAAGAAGCGGACATCAGGATAAGCTTATCTAAAGATGTCAAGCCCCTTGATTGCAGCATTACAGAGAGGCACCAACCACATAAAAATCAGGCTTTGTTTTATCTATCGGTCAGATTGCTGCCCAGAGCAACTTTATTATCTGTTTTTTCTGGTACTTGTGGAAAAGCACTTCAATTTCATTAAAAGTGTCATAAATGTAGGCACCATATTAATAAAACCTGCAAACATGTACTAAACTAGTTGAGGTAGTATTTTAGTATATGGTGTGGGTGTCACCATCTTCAAAGACTAGCTAAATTTCAAGCGGGTCTTAGCTACTATTAAATGCTCCACACTCTTATGCATCAAAGTTACAATTTCTGTCTTCGTATCACAACTGACCAATTACATCACTCACTGCCAACTTCTATACACCTCTAATGTCTTTACAGGTGACATCAATAAAGACTAATGAGACTCAAATCCAAACCATTACTCAACCGTGACTTTTTTTTCAACTAATCAGTCTCTTTCAAGTATCATCCTTTCTGACTCACAACACAGTATGCATCCTTGATGTAAACATTGCATCCCCTATCCAACTAATAAATGGCCTTGTCCCCATGGAAACTGGTCTGATCACTTGTACCCTTCGTCATTTCAGCTTGCCTACACCCTCACATCAAATAGACAGAGAAAATCTGAATGTAAACTTTGAAAAATGTCTTTAAACCAAACATCCAAGATCTACTACTTCAATTTTTTTGTCCTCATTTATCTTTAAATATGCTTTAAGTTCAAGGATGGAAGTTTTCGCCCAATACACAGGTAGCCGGGTGTTTAGCGGGGCTTCCGGTCACTCCTTACGGAGAGATGGAATGTCCTGAGACTCTGGAAGGCCACCCCTTCGGCTTCGTTGTGGTAGGGCCAACCTGATCTTGATTCCTGAATAAACTTGCCCCACTGGCGTCCCCAATCATTGGGGTCTGTTTGCAGCATATTTTATAATCATTGGACCAGACAGCACAAAATAAACTACACCCGTGCCCCACAACAAACCCAAAATAAGTGTATAGGAAAACCATTAATCTAAGTTTCAGCATTTCATAATACCGTAACTAATTTAAGACCCCCTAACCAGAGAATTTAATCCTAGGCCCAAGAACTCCTCTCCACCCACTTATCCCAAATAATGTTTTTTTCCGCTTTGTGCCAGCTTGATCCAACTTTGCTACCCTCTGAAGGAATGTATCCACTCATCTTCAATTGGGGAACAGGATGAGATCCATTTGATGCACAGTTCTCTTTGTGTCAGAAGTATTAGAGTGAAAAACAATGCTCTATGTTTTTTTGTTAAAACCCCCGGTTAGACCCCTTTGTCAGAATACCGAATATTATAGCTCCTGTTGTTAATTTTATGTCAAAGCCCATAACATTTGAAATGGTCTTACCTATTTTCTGCCAGAACAAATGTATTACCCGGCAACTCCAAAACATGTGCACCTCATTTGCTTTTTCTTCTCCACATTTTGAACACTTCTTGATTTCTTTACTTCCCAAATTCGATAGTTTCTGAGGTGTCCAGTATGCTTTATGTACTGGGAAGAGGTGTTTTTTTTTTAAAGGTGCAGCATTCACATATGACCATAAAAAAGACATAGATACTTACCCAATTTTATCGAGGTCTTCATGCGGCAGGTCCTTCTTCCCAATCTCATTGAATGCGACCTGCATATCTTCTCCATTTTGGGCTAGTAACCAGTACCACTCTGATACTTCTTTAGGCTTAGTTTTGTAGGCACAAATTTTCGATGCCAGTCCCTAATTCCCTTGTAACTCTTTGCCTGCAGATCTTGCCCAACTGCTCAACTGATATACTTCGAAACGGAGTCCTCACAAACCGCCGAGAAGTAAGGCCAAGAAATCAGTTTGGCTTCAAAAATCAGTTGTCTACAGATAGTGATACCGCACGTGCGAAGGGGGGTTGCAAGGACATCTTCTAGACATAAGGGTGTTCCTGGGGAATCCAAACGGGAGCTACCTCATTGTAGTATGGTATCTTTAAAAGGCGTCTAACATGGTACCAAAGCTTTATAGCTGAGACCAGCATCTTTAATTTGACCTTCTTTAAGTATTTTGGATGTTCGAATGTTAATAAGAAACACCCCGCTTGTTGGGAGAACTCTGCTGTGAGGGTCTTAAAGAGTGGAGAAAATAATTTGCTTTCCAATAATAGTAGTTGAAAAAAATATAAGTGGAAAGCGCAGAATTATAAGAATAAATCAGGGGTTGCTATACCACGTAAGCTTTTTTTTCAAATTTTTTTAGGGTGATTCTAGGATTTTTGTTTCCCCAAATAAAAATTGAAAAAAGCCCCTGCACCTTTTTAAACCACACTTTTGGAAAATCTAGGTGGATAGAATTAAACAACAAGGTATACTTTGGCAGAATTGACATTTTCAGTAGATTTGATTTACCTAATAGTGAAAGTGAGAGCCCCCCCCAAGATTACAACTGTGATCTGACTTTCTTAGTAACTTTTTCGAAATGAACCATGGCTATTTAATCAATGCTTTGGACTATTTGAATGCCCAGATATCTAATTTCCTTCTTTGTATATGTGCTCCTGAAGTTGGTGTTCCATTTCATTAATTCTGTTTTTTTGTTGATTTATACTATACCCAGAAACCTTACCAAAGTTCTTTAATTTAGACCACATCTCTGGAAGCGATTTTTCTAAATCGCTGGTATAAATTATGAGGTCGCCTGAATATAACCCAATTTATTTACCCAACCTTTGCAGCTAAAAGGGATGATGTTCTAGGAAGCTCTCAAAATGAACGCTAGAGGTTCGATGTAGATATTACAAAGTAATGGGGAGAGGGGACACCCCTGTCTAGTGCCCATGCCTATTTGTATTGACCTGGTTAATTTTCCATTAATAAGAATTTTGGCAGTGGGATTCTTATAAATGGCTTTGATTGCTAGCAATAGATTTTTGCATAAGTCAAGATGTTGGATTACTTTAAACAAAAAAGCCCAGTTGACCCAATCAAAGGCCTTGGCAGCAACAAATATCATTGCTGCCAAGGGGATTTTATGGGTCTGTGCCATATCTATTGCTGCAATTAAGTTGTGGGTCAATTTGCTGCGTTGCCTCCCTTTCATAAACCCCTTTTGGTCTGGGTGAATTAAGGTGGCCATTACTTTGTTCAAGCAATTGGTGATTATCTGTGAATAAATCTTGTGCTCACAATTCAAGAGTGTAATGGGTCTATAAGACTCACAGAGACTAGGATTTTTATCTGGTTTAGTAAAATTGTTATTGTAGCCTCTTCCCATGAAGCCGGGGGGCTCTGGCCTTCGGTGAAGGAGAAATGAAAAAGCTGAAGGAGGAAAGGAACCAGTTCATCCCTTAAACTGATATAAAATTCGTTGGGGATAGAATTTGGGCCAGCCGCTTTCCCCTTTGTTAGAGAACTGATCGATTGAATTATATGTAATGAGGGGAGAACAATAGCTGACAGAAATTCCTCCATTGTAACTTCCTCAAGTGGAGTCTCATCAGTGTATAAACTCTGAAAAAACTGGACAAAAGCCTTCTCTAGTTCGGAATCGTCCGAAATGATATTTCCAGTACTCGAACATTGGAGGTTCCTAATCCAGTTTCTTGTTTGGTCTACCTTAGTTTTCCACGCCAAGAGTTTACTACAACCCTCGCCATACTCATGATGTGATAGTCTACTGGCGTCCCACTTTTTTTTAATTTGAATTTCTAGGAAATCAGCGAGCTAGTGTTTCGCATTATTTAGTTCTCTAAAAGTGTTAGAATTCTCCTGATCTTGTTCTAGGTGCACCTGCAACTTCTGTATGTCAGCTTCCAATTTTTTGGTTTCCTCTTTCACCTTCTTAGACTGGAAGGACGATATGGCTGTTAGAGAGCCTTTTAAATAGGCCTTATACGTGTCCCAAATTACTTGGGGAGATGCTGAATTTACATTATTTTCAATAAAATAATTTGTCTCCTCCTTCAACTTTTCAATTACTTCATTTTCTTGTAATAGTACTCGGTTAATTGTCCATCTCCGAGGGGGAGAGCTTACTCCCACTACCTTTCCTAACACAACTGCTGAGTGATCGGAAAGATGTTCCGGGACATGACTAACTGAATTAAAGTTTCTGCTTGTGACGAAGTCGACTAAAAAGAAATGAATTCTGGAGCGATGTCCACACTTTTTTTTGTAGAAGGTGAACTTTCCACCGAATGTCTTATGTTTATGGGACTTCTCTGTCCAGATATCTACAAGCCCGATGTCCGACATTAATTGTCTTAGGGCCGTTCTCATTTTCTGAGTATTGGAACCTACTCTAGTTGATGTGGAGTCTTGATTTGGGTCAAGAACCAAATTGAAATAACCCCAAGTATGATGCAATCATTTATTTTTGCTAGGTGGAAAAGTAAAGTTTATAGGGTGGCAGGGTCATCTAGGTTGGGCCCATAATAAATTACAAAAGTTGTCCAGGTATCATTCATCTTAATTCTAGCAATTGCCCACTTTCCCAGAGGGTCTACCGTACAGTCCCCTAACATAGCGTGGGCTGATTTTTTTTATAAAAATGGCAAACACTTCAGAACTATAAATTTACTTTTCAGATGCCTTTCTGCCCAATATATGTTTGTTATAAACAAGGGAACCCCATACAGTAGAACCTGGGGTAGAACGATAATTTTAAAGAACAATGGTTCGAGGTAGGCCTTATGAGGTCCTTAGAGGAAAAAGGAGCGAGTATTTAATAAGTCGCTAGGGAGCAGTGGTAGTAGGTAAAGGTAAGAGTTTTTTTTATTTTTACTCTTTTCTCTTAACGATATACATAAATATATATACTGTATTGCAGGTGCTCAAGTGAATAATACGGTGCAGGACGTGACATAAGTGATCAAAGTGAACGGACTGTCACACAACAACAAGGATAAAAACACACAACAATTATATACAATAGAACAAGTGAAATTCCTTGGGTAGGTCGACGGCGTTTCGATCTATATTGTTTTAGATCTTCATCAGGACAGTTGAGCCTCCTGAAACTACAAGAATTTCAATTACACTCTGTTTCCTATATGTATACTTTTCTGGCATTCCTACATGTTTGCTTTAATATGCCATTGTTTGGGTGCTCCCGGGAAGATACGGAATTAGACTTAGAATAAATTAAATTAAATGAAATTGATTCTAAAGCATGCACATGTTCTTATTACTATGCATGCGTTTTTTGTGAAAGGATTAATAAGGGGGTTATGTGATTTAACCTCACCCTAGTGCGTGGCGCTTATGCAGATACAAGTTATATATAAGCGCATGCATTTAAGTAATTAGTTTGTCACAATTTTAAAATGTACCTTGCCGGTGGGTAGGGCAAGGATAGTCATTTGTACAATACAGCTGGTTGGATGTCGCTGCTTTCCAAAGAATCTGTAGGTAATGTAAATTATATAGGCATTGGTTGGACTTGGTCGCTGTAAACATGTATTAACTCTGTGCGAGTATGGCAGAATTGAGGGGCTAAGAATTAACCATATTCGCTGCTAAGTTCAGAAACTTACATTAAAATTATCGGATTTGGGTCTTCCAATGAGGAATTCAAGTAGCGCTCGTTCACTTCTATGTAGGCAAGGGTCCTACTTGAACTTATAAAGCGAGAGAAAAGAGTAATTATTAGGACCTATGAAGTGCTATTAGCCACAGTTAGAGTCAAGCGGGCAGGGCTACTTACTTACAGAAGATTAAACAAGTTAAAACACAATCAGTGTGGAAGGGGGTTCCAAAAGCGCATTCGTCGCTATGGTAGAAATTGGCGCCTGAAACTAAAAAACATTTTTGGTCAGTGCCTGGCTAGTTTAATTAAAACCAACACGATGAGCGTAACCGCGTGGTCGGCGCTACACTTACTGAATCGTTGTAGTTCTGCGTGGCAGGAAAAGGGGGTCCAAGTACCTCTTTCGCAGCAGCTCACAACTGAGCGAGCGTCCCTTACTCCATTAATAGCGTGTTGAGGTTATTGCGCGCGCAGGCACGGAAGCGTGTCTGGGGGGAGCATGCGCGTTGAGGGATATTGGGAGCATGCGCTCATGATTAGTGTTGGAATTGGGCACATGCGTGGAATACCACCGCCCTTGTCACACGGTTTTATGACAATGTCTTGGTTTTGTTTGAGTGTGATCAGGCTGTTCCTTTCTTCCTTACTGATGTTGTAGGGTGTGAATCTATAGCTGTCCTTTATTTTGTCCAGATCACGTAACACTAAGTGTTCGAAGGTAATTACTTCTGGTGGCATGGTTCCACTAGATGGACGGAAAGAGGAGGGTGGGCGTAAGCCTGTAGTGTCGTTCCTACTGGGTCCTTCGCGGTTTTTAAAGAAAGTTTGCAGTCTTACTTTCCTGAAAAATTGCATAATTTCAGCTTGAATATTGAACCAGTTAGGTTTTTCAGCAATTACAAATGAGAGTGCCCATGCAAACTACTATACATCGGACAGACGACCCAACAGATAAAGACCAGAATATCTCAGCACAGGAGCAGGATCCGATGTAAAGTAACAACAGCTCCGTTGGTGGAACACTACCTCGAACTGGGACATTCTGAAAATGAAATAAAGTGGCAGGTTATTGACAAACTGATGCCTAATGCCAGAGGAGGCAATCAACAAACAATACTAAATCGCCTGGAATGCAAATGGATTTTCTTTTGTAAAACAATTGAGAAAGGACTCAACTCTCTCGATGAATGGAACATGTGCACCTGAATCAGAACCTATGGATATTGTTATGGGATATTGTTATGTGAATTCATTTAGCAATGTACACTAACTAGCCACTGCTTAAGGTTCTTTTTTCTGCAAAGCTACAACTGAATATTGTTCCGAAAATGTTCTAAAAGGTTTTACTCTAACTTTTGGTTAGTTTGGTTGCTTCAAGTACTATGTTAAGTTTCCATTCAGAATGTTTTAATCACTGCGCAACTAGCTTATTCACAACTCTTTCCACGCATGTGCCCAATTCCAACACTAATCATGAGCGCATGCTCCCAATATCCCTCAACGCGCATGCTCCCCCCAGACACGCTTCCGTGCCTGCGCGCGCAATAACCTCAACACGCTATTAATGGAGTTAGGGACGCTCGCTCAGTTGTGAGCTGCTGCGAAAGAGGTACTCGGACCCCCTTTTCCTGCCACGCAGAACTACAACGATTCAGTAAGTGTAGCGCCGACCACGCGGTTACGCTCACCGTGTTGGTTTTAATTAAACTAGCCAGGCACTGACCAAAAATGTTTTTTAGTTTCAGGCGCCAATTTCTACCATAGCGACGAATGCGCTTTTGGAACCCCCTTCCACACTGATTGTGTTTTAACTTGTTTAATCTTCTGTAAGTAAGTAGCCCTGCCCGCTTGACTCTAACTGTGGCTAATAGCACTTCATAGGTCCTAATAATTACTCTTTTCTCTCGCTTTATAAGTTCAAGTAGGACCCTTGCCTACATAGAAGTGAACGAGCGCTACTTGAATTCCTCATTGGAAGACCCAAATCCGATAATTTTAATGTAAGTTTCTGAACTTAGCAGCGAATATGGTTAATTCTTAGCCCCTCAATTCTGCCATACTCGCACAGAGTTAATACATGTTTACAGCGACCAAGTCCAACCAATGCCTATATAATTTACATTACCTACAGATTCTTTGGAAAGCAGCGACATCCAACCAGCTGTATTGTACGAATGACTATCCTTGCCCTACCCACCGGCAAGGTACATTTTAAAATTGTGACAAACTAATTACTTAAATGCATGCGCTTATATATAACTTGTGTCTGCATAAGCGCCACGCACTAGAATGAGGTTAAATCACATAACCCCCTTATTAATCCTTTCACAAAAAACGCATGCATAGTAATAAGAACATGTGCATGCTTTAGAATCAATTTCATTTAATTTAATTTATTCTAAGTCTAATTCCGTATCTTCCCGGGAGCACCCAAACAATGGCATATTAAAGCAAACATGTAGGAATGCCAGAAAAGTATACATATAGGAAACAGAGTGTAATTGAAATTCTTGTAGTTTCAGGAGGCTCAACTGTCCTGATGAAGATCTAAAACAATATAGATCGAAACGCCGTCGACCTACCCAAGGAATTTCACTTGTTCTATTGTATATAATTGTTGTGTGTTTTTATCCTTGTTGTTGTGTGACAGTCCGTTCACTTTGATCACTTATGTCACGTCCTGCACCGTATTATTCACTTGAGCACCTGCAATACAGTATATATATTTATGTATATCGTTAAGAGAAAAGAGTAAAAATAAAAAAACTCTTACCTTTACCTACTACCACTGCTCCCTAGCGACTTATTAAATACTCGCTCCTTTTTCCTCTAAGGACCTCATAAGGCCTACCTCGAACCATTGTTCTTTAAAATTATTTAAATTTTCTGCCCAATATATTCAAAATGCATTTTCCTCTATCTGAAATAAATCATGACTCCAAATTATAAATGCATTCAATGGGGTGCTCACTGGACTTTTGGGGGAAACTCACCTCTTTGCTGGTCCTTCACCACTGCTTCCCTGACCCCATTTCTGGTTTCCCTCCAGTCGCCGCAGCTCCTTGCCAGCGTAGCACGACCACGGTCAGGGGGGGACTACAGTACCCGGGAGCCTTGCGGCGGAAGCCGCCACCGCCCATTCCGCACCCGGAGGCGTTTCAAAACAGAGGAGAACCCCGGTGGAGCGGATGCTCACTGGACTTTTGGGGGCAACTCATCTCTTTGCTGGTCCTTCATCACTGCTTCCCTGACCCCGTTTCTGGACTCCCTCCCGCCGCCGCCGCTCCTTGCCAGCGTAGCGCGGCCGCGGTCAGGGGTGGACTACAGTACCCGGGAGCCCTTGCGGCGGTAGCCGCCACCGCCCATTTCACGCCCGGAGGCGCTTCAAAACAGAGGAGAACCCCGGTGGAGCGGATGCTCACTGGACTTTTGGGAGCAACTCATCTCTTTGTTGGTCCTTCACAACTGCTTCCCTGACCCCATTTCTGGACTCCCTCCCGCCGCCGCAGCTCCTTGCCAGCGTAGCGCGGCCGCGGTCAGGGGGGGACTACAGTACCCGGGAGCCTTTGCGGCGGGTGCCGCCACCGCCCATTCTGCGCCCGGAGGCGCTTCAAAACAGAGGAGAACCCTGGTGGAGTGGGTGCTCACTGGACTTTTGGGGGCCACACACCTCTTTGCTGGTCCTTCACCACTTCTTCCCTGACCCCGTTTCTGGTCTCCCTCCCGCCGCCACAGCTCCTTGCCAGCATAGCGCGGCCGCGGTCAGGGAGGGACTACAGTACCTGAGAGCCTTTGCGGCGGAAGCCGCCACCGCCCATTCCACGCCTGGAGGGGCTTCAAAACAGAGGAAAACCCTGCGTCGCAGGATGGCGCGCGAGCCGCGCCGGGCTAAGCCCGGGCAAAGGGCGGGCCGTCTGAGGCCGTCCGGGGTCAGAGGAGGCCGGGCTGTGCCCCCCCTCTAATATTGTCCTTCAAGTAAGATCCTTGCCGTATTTGACTTTATTTACTCACCTTGGGAAAGACATTACAAGACGTTACATTGTTGTTTTCATTCCGGCAGGAGAAATTAGAGTGTTATCAATGGCTGTAAGTATAGGGAAAGGAAGGAAGTGTTTCCCTGGGGTCACAGGTGGGTCGGTTACTGGCACATTAGATATGTTTATAAAAAGGGCAACAACAGTGTTGGAGCATGAAATTGCACTCACAGAACGTCGCTTGTCACTAGAACCTTTATACAACAGGCGTTCGTCACTGGGCCCTATAACATTGGCAGTAACGCCCAAGAATTTAGTCCCTCAAATCCATCATGATTCTAATTTTCTAACATCAATGTGGGGGACTATTAATGAGCATAGTTCCACGGCAAAAACCAGGTGTTAGGTCCGGGTCCAAACGGCAAGAGAAAGCGTGGGGGTACTCATCAGAAGGGTAGATCACCCAAACAAATTAAAACTGCCAGAAAAGCTGGAAATCCGGCGATACGGCCCCAGCCATTATTAATTAGTACTGTCCAAGCTTCCACTGATCCCATATTAATTCCCCCGATACCGCCATCTCAGCAGGTCTTGGAGTTTGTGCCTCCAAACCCTGAAGCTTTTATGGGTGAACTGGAGCAATTAGTAAAGTCATTAATTTTACCTTTACTAGAAAGAATTAAAAACTCAACTGAAAAAATAGGGTGCCTGGAAAAGACAGCATTGGCTAATTCCGATTTATTTAGAAAATTTGAGGCCAATTCCCATAATAGCAGCCAAGTATCTAATGTTTGGGAAAATCTGTTACGGCCAACATTTCCGTAGTATCCTGTAGTCTGGCCAACTCCATAACTGGGAGTTATAATGGGCCCTCCCAGGTAGAGGCACTATCAGGAGTCAGGTTACAGTCCCCAATTAGAACAGGAATAAAAGAAGTTGAAAGTGTGGTAACAAAAGAAACGGTTACGGGGGAGCAGCCCAGTATAAATAGACACCAAAAAGATGGTAAGGTTAATAGCAATAAAAAGAAGATTATATATCCACGTATTGGCCTGCCCCCGCAATCTGTACCAAACACTGTGGTCCTGACCGGGGTGCCGGAGTTGAATAATGATAAAAGCGAAACCTACTCAGACTTGAAAAACAAAGTAACTTTTTGGCTCAACACTAATAGACGTCTTCCAGCCCATCTACATGCCGAAATATTATATGTACGGAGAGTGGGCTGGGTTGGACATAAACCAAAAGACCTCCCTGGGGATTGTATACTAGTCAATTTCAGGGATAGACGGACAGTAAAGTTTATTTGTAATTGGAGCAATTGTAGAGTTAACGATGGAATACAAAGCCGGGATTTACATTATTTCTATCTGCCTACACATATAGATCTAATAAAAACAAACCAATGGCAGCAACAGGGATTTTTTGATGGAAATAGAGATAGATTTAATATCCCTATGTTTAATCGTTATGAAATATTGCAGGGGTTGGAGGACGTTGATTGACTCAACATTGGTATTCGCCCTGCAAACTTTGGCACAATTGTAGAAAATGATGGTCATAAACCATTGACCTTGAAAGAAGGAATATTTAAGACTCAGAGAGATGTTGGGGTTAGACATAATGATACCATCAGGAATGAAGAGGGGATACAGATGGAGTTAACGGAAGACGTAAATGCTGTGATTAATCTGGAGTCCCATGGTGTTACAAGTTTGACGGATGGTGAGACTCCTAGGACCATCTGGTCATTCTTGTATTGGAATATTGCAGGCCCAAAATCAAAACTGGGTAATGAGCACTGGGTTAATCTAGTGAATATGTATGATTTTGTGAGCTTACAAGGAACCTGGTCAACCGTCCCACATCATGTGTGTGGATTTAAAACTTACTTTTCTCCAGCTATCGGGTCTGTACATGGAAGGGACAAAGGGGGGCTAGCCACATATGTGTCTAATTTGTTTCACTGTTTGAAAAATTAGATTATTTTTAACAATACATATTATCATATAATCAGGATAACTATAGATAAAGTGTTTACATTGATCTTGGTAAATTTCTATAATAATATCCCTGCAGAGGCGGTGGAAGATATTTTTAAAACCTTAGGTAATGATGTAAAATCAACGTTATGTGGGAGATTTAAAGACGTTTGTGTTATTTGGGGTGGGGATTTTAACTGTTCTATATGCCAAAGCATTTGGGTGTGATATGGGTTTTGTGAATAGAATCGTTAGACCTGAGATCCCCTTTGATCCCACATTTAATGGTAGATGGGTAAATTCAACAATCGATTTTATATTGATGACGGCTAGACATGGGGGAAAGACCCAGGCTTTTAATGTCTTGGATAAACCATTGAGCGACCACTTTCCACTTAGCCTAGGCAAACTTAAAGACCCCCACGGAAATTACACCTTAAAACCATGTGTGGATAATATTGCTATGGTCAGGAAGAACGGGTACGCACTAAAATGGACCACTGTGGTTCCTGAAGATTTCCTCCATAATTTGATTAAGAAATGCAAGCCGCAATTCCATGCCTGCACAGATGGGAATACTGATGATTCAGATTTTATAAAAAACTTTTTAGATGTCACCTCCCAAATAAAGAACAGCCTATGGGTTGAATCGAAAAACCTCAAAAAGACTCTAATTAGTTGGTTTGACTCGGCCTGCACTAAGGCTTATTCTAAGCTAAAACACGCTTTAAAAGCCACTGACAAGGATCTCCCTTTAATTAAAACCTTGAGAAATGATTATAAGAAGGCTTTGAAAAAGAGAAAGAATACCCTAAAAAAGGAAGCGTGAGAATCATTGTGCGAGGCATCTTTAAACAGAGATTCTGCAGCCTTATGGCAAGCAGTAAATGCACCCCTTATAAATGAAAATGTTTCGGCTAGGATAGAAATAGCTATTACTGAGAGGGAATGGGTGAACAATTATTCAGAATTGTATTCTGTGATGACTTTTGAGGATGAATCCTCAGTAATGGATAATATTACGGAGGATCCCCATCATATACTGGTTACCCTGAAACCAGCTATATCCTTAATGGAGGTAACCGCAAATATAAATGCTAGCATGGCAGGGAAAGCCCAGGGACCCGATGGGGTTCCGGCGGATCTATATAAATATAATACCGGTCTGTGGGGCCCGCTTCTCACCCAGCTTTTTAATGTTACTTCTCGCAAAGGTCTTCTATCTTCCTGGTGTGAGTCTATAATAGTGCAGAAATTCAAGAAAGGCGATAGAGCAAGTTGTCATTGCTATCGCCCAATATCGCTCTTGGACTCCACTATTAAGATTTTCAGCCGTGTGTTTTTAAATAGATTTCAGTCCTGGGCGGAAGAAAATACAATAATTAGTGATCTTCCATACGGTTTTAGAAAAGGATTGAGTACTATCGATCAGTGCCTGAATTTACACGTCCTTATTGAAAAATACACCAAAGCTAAAGATGGTTGCATGTTTTTTACCTTCGTTGACTTGACGCCAGTGTTTGACTGTGTCTCCCATTGCAAACTGTGGCTGATCCTTGAGAATCTAGGAGTAGAGAACTCAATAGTCGAACTTCTTAGGGAACTCTACTCGGGGGCAAGAGCCAGAGTTAGGGACGGGAAAAATGGTGAATGTACAGAAACATTTGGAATTGCTAGGGGGGTACGGCAAGGTTGTGTCCTTGCCCCTTTTCTCTTCACACTTTATATTAATGATGTGGAGAGGATATTATTACAGGAGGGCAGAGACATGCCGATGGTGGGTAAAAGACCAATCCCAGCATTGTTATACGCAGATGACGCTGTCCTAATGGCCAGGTTGATTCATATGAGTACATACCCTCGTCCCACTGCTGTTTAACATTTACATGGGACCTCGCAGTTTATTCCTAGCTGACTCCAAAGTTGTGGTTAATCAATATTCAGGTGATACACAGTTGTATTTAAAGATAACATTTGCAGAAGACATTCAAATGCTCCATTCCTCATTCATGAGAATTCAACAGTGGATGTCCGAAAAATGTTGTTAGCGCCCAAAATCTGGGAGGGCAATTTTATGACCAGTGCAGACCCAAAGTACTTACAACAAAAGCTTCCTATTTTTGGCATTCCTCTGTCTTCTGGCCAACGGATCTTGGCCGCCATCTTAGAATGGCGCTGTAATGGATTGCATTTCAAATATAATCATCAACTTTCAGTAATTCAATCAATGATAAGAGGTTTAGAATAGTTTTAAAGCTTTATTTCTCATTAAGTGATTAATATTGTTATTGTCGTTTTGATTCAGGTTAGTCAATTTACAGAAATAGCAAGAAAATGTTTAATTAGAATCAGCATACTATAGACAGTGGTTTCCATAAAGAAAATAGTCCCTATTTTAGTCTAAGAATCCTAACCTAAATAAGAACCCATAAAGAGTTCTCTTGGAAAAGATCAAGATTCTGGAATATCTGTCTGTCAAAGAATGAACTCTCCATAAAGAGTAGTTCAGGAAACTCAGCTGAGTTTCCCAACAAGTTACAGTAACAACTGTTAATTTATCAAAAGCATGCTATTCACAGCAGTAGTTATGATAAGATGTAGGAGAATGTCTCCCCACAAAAAGATCAGGATAATAGGAAATCGCTGTTAGCAGTAGCACAAAGCAATCTGGGCAAGAATGATCAAAAAAACGAATGAAAAATCAAGGGTAAGATAGCATGGCAAAAGGAAGAATGGCTTAACGTCTCTCACTAGGAATGTGTACATATGAAAACATAAATATTTGCAACATCCAGCACAGTTAATACAATGGAAATGGGCCTTCAAATGGTCTGTCGTCTCTTCTCCCATTTCCCATCGTAAACATTCAAATTAGTGAGCAGTTAGCTAAAAGTTTCTAATATGTCTTGCACTAGATACATGGGGAGGAGGGAAGTGTGACCTCCTCCCTGCCCAAGCCTTTGTTTCTGACTCCTGGGATCGATCACAATGACTGGCAGGAGGTCAGAATCCTGTCTTAGCAGCAGCAGGCATGAGTAAGCGCAGACTGGTCCGCAAGAGCACAGTAAAGATGGGTGAAAACCAGTTGGACAAACTTTAAGGTGCCACTAGGGTGCATGTCACATCATCCAGGGCACGAGAATCGTGGCAGGGTGAGAAAGCATGTTGTTTGATACCAAAAAGTACATATTTTGGTGGCACCATAATGGAGCTGCCAATCTTGAGAGTGCCCGGTTGGCAGCCCATGTTATTCTATGTACATCGATCACATATAGTAGTTTCCAATGGGGAACTGTACTATAAGGACATATAGGCTTCACTTTTATGTCCACACCTTGAATATATTACACCCTGCTTCCTGGGCTGACCGGGCCTGCCTTAGACGTGCCTTACCTATATCATATCAAAGGAGGTGGTCTGCACACTGTTATTTATCCCAAATATAGTCCGTTTTATCGACGTTTGAAGGTTGCGTGCAAAACTGGGTTTTTGTGCATCGTCCTGACTGCACCATTTAGTATCATGCTGTGGGGAGCGCTACGATCGCGCTCCACTCCCAGAGAGGCTCGGATGGGCACACGAGAGAATGAGAAGCTTGAAAAAAATGCAACTTGTGAAATATGTGGACTTGGATTAGGCAAACAGATTCAAAGAGAAAGGAAAAGAGAAAAACTTTGGTAAAGATGGTGATAATGAGTTTTTGCATAACATTATCTTGAAACGGTAAATGGATGTAAATGGATCTTGTATCCTATATAGCAGTGCAACTGGGAGTGGAGCGCGATCATAGCGCTCACCACAGCATATTACCTATATCATAGGCAGTGTATGTGGCTATGCTACACATGGTGAAGGAGCAGTCGAGTTTGAGCAGTGTGCACTGCTCCTACAGTCTGCAATGGCAGGCCTGCTGTCAGTAGTTTGCATGGGTCGCACAGGGTGGCCCAAAACAGTGCTACAGCACTGGGGACCCCTTTACCACCTATGCCCTGGGTACCCCTGGCATATATAAGGAACCTATAAGGCGGTAAAGCCTTTGTCAATTTGGGATTACCAAGTCGGACATAACAGTTGTAGGAGAAAGCACAATCACTGGGGTCTAGGCAGCAGACTCCAGTGCACTATCAGAGTCATAACAATCAGCATTTTGAACAAAAAGATGGGGGTGACCATGCAAAAGGGGGCCTTTCCTACACCTCTCTAGGATCACATAGCCCTTTGGCCGTAAAAGAGTGAAATGGCAGTGTCCCGTTTTAAAACTTCAAATAAATTCTCTAAGCAATTGTGGGTTAAATCTCATCCAAAAAAGCTTCCTCTGCAAAATCATTCATTTGTTTATGGAAAGCAACGGTTAGGGAACCAAGATTGAACTGACCATGCAGGGTTCCCAATTTATATTTCAGTATTTGGACCTGATAGATAACTTTGAGGTCACACTACCTCCTCTGGATTAGTACACAGGCTCTTACATCCAATCTGCCCTAGGCATATTTTAATATACTTAGTTCAGGCCATTTTATTGGACTCTGGGGTAAGTAGTATTTATTTTCCTGAAGACCCTGACGATAGGAAGACAGCTCAAGGGTAGCCCAGATTCTTCTCCAGTATAAGATAGGCCTCACTCCTGTCTTATCAGAGATTGGTCTTAGCCCTAAATCGAATCTAAGGGGGACCAATAGTGTATTAATAGGAAGACCAGACAGTAGGAGCATAAATTGATTCTCAACTGCCACCAAAGGAGACGCAGCCCTATTATCCCCACCTTCCCACCATAGAAGGCAGCTACTAGAGCTTGATGGTTATACATTCGAATCACTGGGGAAGTGAAATGAAATTGGGTACCTTGTTGCAGTTTTACTATTCCCCCAGTTATTTACTCCATTTGTAGCTTACACAGGACTATTTGGGTATGCCAATCAAACTGTTTGGTTAGTGTTATCCCAAGAAAGCCAAAGGTGTACACCCACTCCAGTGGGGCCCCTTTTAACATAGGATTGGATCTAGTAGAATGACAAGGATTGAAGACCATATACTTGTTTTTTTCTATATTAAGCTCCAGACCCCTCTGTTTACAGAAGCACTCAAATTGATCTATTAGTTTTTGCAGCCCCATGGGTGATTTAGAAAGCAGTAACTTATCACACACAAACAGATGTATGCCAACCTCAGTGCATTATTTTCACATTGTTCCCGATGGGCAGCTGCATCAATAACAAACAAAGTAAATAATGTGAAGGCAAGGACACATCCCTGTCTTACCCCTTAATTGGTAGGGAATAGATCAGTTCACATCTAACTTGTGCATAGTTGTTAGCATGCAATCTAATGATTGTGTCAAGTAGGTACTTTGGGACCCCCATTTTGGCTAGCACCTGACAAAGAGTAGATCTTGACAGTAAAATTAAACTCAGACCGAATGTCTATGAATACCACATAGAGATGACTATCACCTAGGGAGATTGTGTTCTAAAAAAGTAGCTGGAGTCGAAACAGGTGGTTGATGGTGCTAGTGCATTCATGGAAAACAGCTTGCAAAGGAGATAGGATCTTCGTTGAAGTTAGCCATTTGTGTAGAATATTCAGAATAATCCTACTGTTAGATTTGGGTGTCTCTTGTTGGCACAGGTAGGTACTTGTGACAAATAGGGACCCTTGCCTCTAGTCAGGATAAGGGGATTACACTCCTAAAATAACCCCTGCTCACCCCTTTGGTAGCTTGGCATGAGCAGACAGGCTTATCTCAGAGGCGGTGTGTTAAGCATTTGTGACCACATATAGTAACCCAGTGACAACACTACAAATAGACACCACACAGGTTTTATATAAAAAATAAGTATACTTTATATAGAGTTACCACAAGACCATAAACGACAAAAATACACAATACTGATACTTTAAGATGGTAGATTTAGCTTAGTTCAGTTCAGTTCTTAAGATGCAACACTTTGCGTCAATGTACCTTAGGATGCGCTGCGCTTCCACAACAAGCAATGTTGCAGCGATGGAAATGTGGTGAAGTTCTGGTGCAAAGAAACAAAGATGATGCTCTGTCCTTGATGCGACATGCTTCCCGGTGATGCGGCGGCATCTGCGGCGACGATGGTCCTCTTCTCCGGCGATGCGAGATACTTCACAAGATGCGACCTACGACTGGCCCTGCGACAAGCTTCCCAGCGATGCGGCTGCATCTGCGGCGACGTCGATCTTCTCTACTGGTGATGCGAGTTGCTTTCACAACGATGCGAGCCGCGACAGGCTCTGCAACACTCTACCCAGTGATGTGGCGGCATCTGCGGCGACGTCGATCCTCTTCTCCGGTGATGAGCCGCGACAGGCCCTGCGACACGCTTCTCAGAGATGCGGCAGCATCTGCGGTTACGCCGGCCCTTCTCTCGTGCATCACGCTTCCCGGTGATGCGTCGGCATCTGCGACGACGTCAATTCCCTTCTCCGGTGATGCAGTGCGCTTCCTGTTGTGAAGCCGCAGTGGCGGTTCAGTGACACGCTTCTCGATCTTGAGTCGCGCTTCCAACTCCTTGCGACACGCAAATCCCCCACAAAGTCCAGCACAGCTGCAGGCACTTCAGGAAGACTTTTAGGAAGCTGGTGGGTGAAATCTGTTGTCCCTGAGACTTCAGCAGGAGGCCAGGAGGCCAGCTTGAAAGTAAAACGCACAAAGTTCTTTCTCCTTTCTTTGGCAGTCAGGCAACCACTGCAGGCCAATCCCCCAAGCAGCACTTCAGCTCAGGGATAGTCTCTCCTCAGTTTCTTCAGGTTCCTCTCCTCAGCAAGTGTTTCTTCTTGTAGTCCAAAGTGATCTAATTTCATGGGATCAGGGTCCCAATATTTATACCCCAAACTCCTTTGTTCTCTGAGGGGAGAGGGGCCTTTGCCCAGTCCAAACCAGTTCTGAATCACTCTGTTTACCAGACTTCTCCTTTCCTTTCACAGTACAGGGCAGGCACATCAGACGCCCCACAAGAGGTGGAGCCTGCATTGTGGAAGGCAAGTACAGTCCCGGAGCACTTTGTTTACAGGAATTCTTCTCTTCTTTCAGTGTGCAGGGCAGAGACATCCGCCGCTTCCCAGGGCGTGGAGCCAGCATTGTGGAAGGCAGGCACAGTCCTATTCAAGGTCCAGGTGCAGCTCCTCCCTCCCATCTAGATGCATATCTCTCTATTCACCACTGGTCTGACTCAGCCTGTCTCTTGGAGTCCCCCAGCTTTGTCACTCACAAAACCAGACAAAGGAATACACAACTTAGCAGAGGCAGGCTTGAAAGGTTAGGCAAGCAAATACCTACTTTCTAAAAGTGGTTTTTGCAAACACAGAATGTTAAAACCAACTTCACTAAAAGATGTATTTTATCATTCTGAGTTCAGGCATACTAAACTCGAATTTCTACCATGTTCTCCTGAGACAGTTAGGATTATAAACATGTAATAATCTAACAGCCCATTCTGGCCTATGGAGAACAGGTAGCCTTGCAATAGTGAAAAACGAAATGGCTGTAATTCACTATTAGAACATGCCACACCCATCAGGGCTTGTCCTGCCTTATACTTACAATTCACCCTGCCCTTGGGCCTACAATAGGGGTGACCGATTGTAGTGACCGGATATTTTGTCATATTTCCGAGTGATGGTGACTTTAGTCTACTACAATCTTAGTATAGTGGATAGGTCCCTATCTTCAGCCTATTCTTAGGATTAGCCTATTGACTTTGGCATAAACGTATGTCCTTTCATCATTTTAGGGCCTGAAGGCCTATATTAGAGGGTAGATCCTTTATTCCTGATACTATATTACCTATTGGTAGGTTTGTTTATGTATTTAGATGTAGCTATGCGTCTCTTTCATCATTTTCGAGCCTACAGGGCCCAAACGAGAGAGACTCCATTTTCTTTCCTGCCTCGGCTGCTCGAGGCGCTTGTAGGTCAAGAGTGATGTTTTAGTTCTGAGCTGTTGTTCACTGGAGAGGAACCGGTCAGAGCTGGCCCTTATCGGAGGAATGTAAGCAGAGCTCGGGTTTTAGACGAAACAGCAGTTGGCCACTGTGGGAGCGTCGGGAGCCCGGAGCCTAGCACAGGAATCTGGTGGGCGGCAGGTTACTGTCTGGAAATTTCCATGAACGAGGAGCTCTTTATATTATCGAGGTGTAGAGAGGAGAGGCAGACAGAAAGCAGTCGACAGTTAACAGTTGCAGTTGCAGATGACAGTTGGAGTTTGGAGCAATCGAAGGCTGATGATCTTTCGGAGAGACTGAAGTTACATCGTGAGTCAGTCTATTAGAGCAGTTGGAGATAGTTAAACGTTGGAGTTAGAATAATCAGAGTGAAGAAGTCAGTTGAACAGATGGTTTCCAGAGCGGCTGAAACTATATCATTAGATTGAAGTCTGGAGGTGAAGACAGTTCGTGAGAGAGAGAGAGCAGAGCTGAGGCACAGGCTTTGAAGGGGCGCATAGCGGTGCAGACGTGTATCCGTGGGTGCAGAGTAGAATCTGAGATGAGTCAAGGCACAGACGAGAGAGGGACCCAGATGACAGCTAGAACCGGACTCCGTAATTATAAGGTGAAGTCTGTCCATATATTTATGCTAATTCTTTCTTTTACTTTTCAGGCTGTGCTTAGATTGTTAGGTAGCATTGTGACTTTATAATATAAAGTTTTCTTTGTCTATTATTGTGTAATAAAGGAACCCCGGTTTGTAACAAACACATACTTGCTTATTATTCTTATGACAAAACTAACCTTTCTTTACAGCCAGGTGCTATTGTATGGAAGGATGGGTGATTCCCTTCCTACATGTAACTGATGCGGGAGATTGATGTGAGTTGTATGTCAAGGAATAATGCTTAAGTGTAACAATTTGGCAGTTCTTGTGTGAGAGGATCGGATCTTCTATCTATCACATGAGGGATAACAATTTATATAAGATAGACCCCAGTAAATATTAGTTATGAAGAAACTTTCCAATAGGGAGAGAGAAAGAGAAAGGTATTAATAGGACAGTGAGATCGCTCAAGATAGGGCGTTAATGAGAACATCAATTGGGATTGGTGTATAATGAGATTGCTCAAGATATGGCATTAATGAGAAAACCAATTGTGGTTGGTGTGATAGAGTGAGCTGCTCTCCACCATGAGAAGGAGGGTAGAATAGTCCGGGCCAGATTGTCGCGGGGCTATAAGGTAAGATCATAGGATGGGACATGGAATTCCGTAGTTATTAGTGACTTTTCTTAGTAACCCCTTAGATCTAGCAGTGTTTTTGATAATATAAGCTTGTATATTGCGAGTGCCCCATTCCCGGGTAAGTATTCAGGAACCATTGTAAATAGGGTCCGGGAAAGGAATGGTGTTATGTTTTGGCTGGGTTGGTTGTATCTAGATGAGTGGGTGATTCTTGGTCTGAGAATCCGGTCATTACACTGATATAAAGAAAAGGGAAGGTTTAGGGACTGGAAAGTGGGTGCACTTGCCCAGTCAGCATGACAGTACCAGACTGCACACAGGCTCTGCAACGGCAGACCTTAGACACATTTTGCAAGGCTGCTTCTGTGGGTGGCACAAACAGTGCTGCAAGCCCACTAGCAGCATTTAGTTTTACACGCCCTGGGCACACTCAGTGGACTAGACTAGGGTCTGAAAAGTAAACCAAATAACCAAACATGCAACCACTGATTAGTACATCACTTTACAATGGGGAGCACTTGTACTGTGGCACTGGATAGCAGTGGCACAGTGCTCAAATGTAAATGTAAATGTATAGGCATTTATATAGCGCACTACTTACCCGTAGGGTCCCAAGGCGCTTCGACCGCTGCGAAACCCTTCCTGGCTTCCCTGAGAGATGGTCCCTTAATGGGTATCTCCAGGGTGAAACCAGGCATCCCCGGCGGTCTGGTGGGGCCGTTAGTGAAGATGAGGCAAGCTAATGCCCAGAGTTGCCGAGTGTGATCGCTGATCAGAGTGGGCACCGAGGCGAGAGAATTATCGAGTCTGCTGACCCTGGTCCAGAAACCTGCCGCGCCGGGAATCGAACCCTGGTCCCGGGCCGTCCTCTGCTCTCGGGTCTGCCGCCTCTAACCAGTGAGCCACACTACTTCACTAAGCATCTAACACCAGCAAAAACACATGAGGCAACAGCAAAAATGGGAGACCCACGCCAATGATGCCAGGTCTAACACCTATAAAATTGTTGTTGAGCATTACCTATAAGGCTTATCAATCTATAATTAGTCGGGGGCTCTAGAGCCTTTTTTAGGTCTCGCCTTGAGCCAGCCCATGTGCTGAACTGACGAGACTTTTAGTAAGAGGACTTTAAAAAGCTCACCACACGCTTTTGCTTGTAGCCTAAAGCTTGCGGTCACGCGCACAGTTACACGCAGAGGCGCCATCTGGCTTTCCTCTCTCGTTCGTCATGGCTCATTAAGCGCATCGCTCGCCACTCACCACTCGCCAGACATGCCTCCTTTTTTTTTTTTTTACTTTTAGCATGAGGCGTGTGCACGCACGCACCACTTGCATGCTTGTTTCCATAGTGGGAGACGCAAGATACTTAGTCGAGTCTGAATTAATGAAGGGGAACAAACGTGACAGATTCTTATTAATTACTTCAGAGAAACCTGTACATTATGCCCCGTGCTCACATTTTTGAAGCATATACTGCCCATCCCCTGAGTGGCAAGAGTGGGCCAGACGTATTTTGAAGTCCATTTTATTGGGCACTCCTCCTTGCCCTCACTACACTCTCCGCATGTAGTCCGCCGTGACCAAGATTCCTTAGCACTGGAAAGTAACGTGGCACAGGGTGGAAGGTGAGTGCGCCTCCTCGTGCTGTGTGCATGCCTCACAGCAGAGGGCCCGGGCAGACAGAGGCGCACTATGTGCTGGACAGCAGCAGCTGCAGGCCACTCTGGGAGGCACAGGGTCTCCTGGAGAAAGTTCAGATGGATGGCTATGCGCTCTCTGCTCCTCAGCTCAGCTCCCAGCCCAATAGCTAACTCGAGCCGTCCTGCTTGGCTGCGACAGACAGTCTGCAATTTCTCATCAACCTTCCTTTTTCTTTTCTTACTTCACGCCAAAGCAGAAACACTTTTGCATAAATAGAAGGATATTTTACTCCAGCCCGCGGTACGCAGCTCTCTGCAGGTGTGGTCAAAGGCACTGCACGCAGAAGTGTACAGAACGCTTTTTACAAAATATCTTGGTTACCAATCCATAACTTTGACAGAATAAATACTCTCCAAGCGGTAACGGTGGCTGGTTTTTCTACCGCGAGCTATCAATCATTGGTTGAAAAGGTGTAAATGTGGTTGGTTGCATAAGTGCAGAATAAATAGACACTGGAGTACTATCCACACCAGAGTGATCTTTACGAAATTCATAGTTAAGGCTGAGTCTAAGGGCAGAAGAATAAAACATAAACCACTATGCCTGTTCAGGTTTTATGTTAAAGATTTATAATAAAATGACTAAACTTGAAATGCAGTTTAGTTTCCTTGCCAGTGCACAAGGCCATCAGCTTCACCCATTCATACCCAGCATCCTTCATTCATTACAGACTTCCCTCAATGTCATCCATTCCATTATTCAGTACGTGAAATAAATCAAAATAGGCAGTTTCCCCATACACACCTTCCCTGTGGGTCTCCCTTCAGCTATAATTCTCCAGGTGGGAGGTCGGGCCTCATAATAGGGGGTCTGTGTGATGTGTGCCGAGACAATGCAGCCCTCAGAGCACTTGAAAGCAGCCTCCTGGAGAGGGGTGGAAGGGACTTTGACCTCAGAGATCCTCCCATCCCACCTGAGCACTCTCAAAGGGTCACTCTTCATCTGTGACAGGGTGGGCTGGAGTGACTTTCAGATGCTGCAGTCAGCAAGTGAGCATCATGGAAATCCCATATAATGGGCAAAATGTCATAATGTTTCCCTCACAGAGTGGCATGGCTGCCATTCACCTGTGACAGGTGTGGGCTGGTGTCTATCAGCGTCACCTTTGATTAAAGTCGTAACTCACAATGCGAGCACAGGTCAGTGGAATGCCATACTCCTACCTCCCTGTGCAAACCAGACCCCCTTAAAAATAATGGTAATGTAAGAGGGGGCAAATACCCCCCCTTGACAACTAAGAAATGTACCACAGCCCCTTCCAGCCACCCAGCCCCTCTTCCTCTGACTCCTTTCCTTACCACTTCCAAAAACAAGCACTGGCATAGCCAATAGGTCTCGCCTTTGGGACCTTATAAGTGTTTAGATATCCAGCACAATATCCTTGGTGCGACAACATCAACCGTTGCATGGCTAAACGCTTATAAGGTCCCAAAGGTGAGACCTATTGGCTATGCCAATGCTTGTTAAAAATAGGAATTATTTCTGCCTTATCCACTGCTTTACAGTATACATTGCTTATTTTATAGACTATATTAGATGGAAAGGACAGGCTGATACACATTAAATCTGGGGAGTCCGACTTAATCTCCTTGATCACACAGGTTAGGGAGGTTTTCACCCAAATTGTTAGCCCTCTTGATGGCCGCCCCTTCCCAGTAGTTACATCTGCCTGGCTTAAATTAACAAAGCCTATCAAGTAGTGGGGGTTCAAAGACCAATTCTCTTGGAAAGATAACTGTCATGTTTGTCGATAAATTGGCCCCAGTCTGGACAGGTTAATTTAGAAGTAGCCCTGCTAGATTCCATGATACTAGCTTGGTGGTAGGAGCTGCATTGCTAGCTGCCTACACTCCGTCTTTAGTTTGGGAAGCAGGTAATGTAAATGTAAATTGATACTTGTATAGCACTACTCACCTGCAAGGGTCTCAAGGAGCTTGTACGAATACCTCTGTGGAACCCGTCCTGGCTTTCCCTGTGAGGGGTCCACTCCTGGGCACCCCCAGGGTGAAGGCCAGGCATCCTTAGCGTTGTGGGGGCCGTTGTGGAGATTAAGCAAGCTATTGCCCGGAGTTGCAGAGTGGGACTCCATGATTAGAATAGGCACCGAGGCGAGAATTATCAGGTCCGTGGAATTTTGAATCCAAGACCCGCCGAGGCAGGGAATTGAACCCTGGTCCCGGGCTACACCTCTGCATCAGGGTCTGCTGCTCTAACCATTGAGCCACACTTCTCCACTAGGACTGCCCTCCACTACGACAGCCCTTTATTAGTTCAAGAGGCAAAGGGAGGGTGTTACTATCCCTTTTGTTTACTAAGACCCGGATATTAGCAGGGCTAACATTATTGCTATGATTACGTACGGTAATCCCCATTACTCTTAGTTCTACTCGTTCTCGCCCCAGTCATCACTCATGAGGTATTCCACAGACAGGAAACAAAACAGGAAACACTTTTAGGCTCCACCCCCCCTCCTGCCAGGTGCTATATTACACACAACCACTAGAAGCACTTCCTGACACACCAAGCAACAAAGTCCTGGACAGGGTGGGATGGCAGGAAGTATGACTGGGTCGAGGATGAGTAGGACTAAGAGTAATGGGGATTACCATACGTAATCATAGCATTACCTCTACGTCCCTCGTCCTCGACCCAGTCATCACTCATGAGGTAATCCACCGACAGGAAACAAAACAGGATGTGCTTCTAGTGGTTGTGTGTAATATAGCACCTGGCAGGAGGGGGGGTGGAGCCTAAAAGCGTTTCCTGTTTTGTTTCCTGTCTGTGGAATACCTCATGAGTGATGACTGGGTCGAGGACGAGGGACGTAGAGGTAATAGGCTGTCCTAAATGTGTTTGAATTAAATAGGTCACACAGGACATACAACTATTTTTCCAGTCGTTTTGTATAGCGCGAAAAGGACCCGAAGGTATCAGAGCACTTTACACAAGCATCATTTGCTTTACACAAGGACACATTCATTTTTGTTAGGCGCAGGGAGATTAAGTGATTTGCCCAAATTCACAGATGTTCAGGTCATTGCCAAGACTCGAACCCTGTTCCTCAGATTTGAGATCGGCTACCCTAGCCGTTAGGCCACCTCTTCCTAATTTTTCTACTTTAAGTGTTAGCATTCTTGAGTACTTTTCCAATTGTACATATTGTGTTAGTATTCAGTTCAGCCTCTGGGAAGAAGACGAAGCTGATGTTCAAGCACTGAAGTTCTTCTCTGCACATCCGAGCACCTGCCCATGAAACGTTCCCCTTAAAGCCGGATTCTGAAATATCAGACTGTTAAATCTGGCCCTGAACGAAAAACCAAAGTTACTGTGAGAAATGTTTGGGCCAGACTGATTAGTCTTAGACAATACCGCTCTCCTCCACCCAGAGGTGTGGGGAGAGGCGGTGTTCCTGCTCTCACAAAGCTGCACATGACAGGGGCGGTTTAAAAAAATGTCAATGTCACAACAGCATGGATTCTAATGGAGACATAATTCAAGAATTTACATGAGATTAGCTCGGATAAGGCAGATTCAAAACACGTTTGCAACAGTTCTGTTGTTTGCAGCGCCCTACACCCTCTTTTGGAAGTGGGATGGACATATGGGATTGAGTTATTGCAGGGCTGGCAGATTTCACCTACAGGTTTGCAGTGTATGAGCCTACACTTAAGAGAGATAGGGCACATACAGGACAGGCAATTTACAGACCAAAGTAACAATACAGATGGGGGCCTCCAGGAAAGACACACAGGTTTTCATATGGAGTAAGGAAAGGAGCAACGGGTGTGGTAGATTTTGAAATTCAGAGAGAAAGAAGGATAGAGGGAGGCAGAGAATGTAGGGAGAGAGTATGTGTGTGCGTGACAGAGAGGATCAGAGATCAGAATATACAGAAATAGTAAGTAAAGTAAAAATTTTATTGCACAATTATTTAAAATCATTGCAATGTGCATGTTAGACGGGGACCCTGAGGGTTGGCCGAGCAAGGGGGAGAGGCCTCCTGGCGAGGGCCCTCTCCTGAGATCGTACGGACGAGCAACTACCCCCCACAGATAGACACCCACACAAAGATACGTTCTGTACACTTTTAGCAGTATTCTTAAGCAGGTTATGCTGGACGATACAGTAGGACCAGGATACGGTGATTCCTTCAATTCTAGTCTCTGGGGGAAAAGGGGTAGCGGGACAGTCTTGGTACCGGTCCGGTACAGGCGTATAGCTCTCAATCCTCGAGCTGGAGGGTTCTCAAGTAGGGGCCGCGGCAGCGCCAGCGCCAGCAGGCCTTCAAAGATAGTTCACGAGGATGAGCCACGGCAGCGCCAGCAGGCCTTCAAGATGGTTCACGAGGATGAGCCGCAGCAGCGCCAGCAGGCCTTCAAAGATAGTTCATGAGGATGAGCTGCGGCAGCGCCAGCAGGCCTTCAAAGATAGCTCACTAGGATGAGCCACGGCAGCGCCAGCAGGCCTTCAAAGATAGTTCATGAGGATGAGCTGCGGCAGCGCCAGCAGGCCTTCAAAGATAGCTCAGTAGGATGAGCCACGGCAGCGCCAGCAGGCCTTCAAGGATGGTTCACGACGAGGATGAGCCGCGGCAGCGCCAGCAGGCCGTCAAGGATGGTTCACGAAGGGGATGAGCCACGGCAGCGCCAGCAGGCCTTCAAGGATGGTTCACAAAGAGGAGCCGCGGCAGCGCCAGCAGGCCTCCAAGGATGAGTTCGTCTAGGTGTCTCTCGACTTCAGGATACAACTGTCTTCCTGCTCTGGAGCTGCCCCAGTTATAGGTCTGGTGCCCTTTGATGTCCGGACCCTCGCACTTGGAGGTCGGGGGGTCTGCGATGAGGGAGTCCAGACACCCAGCAGGGGGGTGGAGCCAGCGCCCAGGGAGGCTGAGGGCGATCGAAACCAGGCGGAGGGGAGCCATCGACACTCCTTCTCCCATTGACTCGCCAAGTGGTCTCTTTACCCCCTGTGTGGATGGTGGTGCCTCGATGTCGGGGCTTGGCTGGGCCTGAGGCTGAGGTCGACCCGAGGCCACGAGGCCTGGTCGTGGCGGGTCCATGATGGCGGCTGGGCCGGGGACGGTGGTTCAGGAAAGGGCCCGGGCCAGCCGAGAAGGTTGTGGTTACGAGTCTGTGTTCCGTCGGGGGAGAGCCGGGGGGTGACCCGGAGGGTGACCCGGAGGGCTGCAGGTGTGGTTCTTGTCCGGGGAACAGGGGTAGCAGTAGTCCGGGACCCGCCCTGCGGGGAGGGTCGGGCCTGCCACGAGGCCTGTCCAACAGTGCACATACAAAAAATGACATTTTAAGTAAAAAAGGAGGTATTCCAGTCTGTTAAAAAGATCAGCAAAGTTAATGGATTAGATAAAAAAGAAGGTGAATCTGAAAAACCAAGGAAATGTCACTTAGGAGGGTTAAAGTTCAGGCTTGCTTGGATGATAGAGTCGAGGAGTTAATTTCTATGATGAATTTTACAAAACGAGTCGCCAATTGTGGCGAGTCCTCCCTCAAACATGCCTCGAGCGCTTCGTGGCAAGTCCTGATGCCGAGAGAAAGCCAAATTGGTCTCAGCCAAAATATTCTTTGCACCCGGAGGTGATGGCAAATGCACAGAATGTGGATTAGGCTTTCCTCTCCCTGGCTGCAGAAACGACACTGAGAGGAGGCTTCTTTCTTGTATCCTTGGCCAAACTTATATGCCTTCAACGGAAATAAGCCGAAACGGAATCTCATTATGATGTTTAATATAAGGCTTTATAGCTGATGCGAGATAGGATGGTAATGTTTTCGGGGCATATAGTTTGGCAGCCCAGGAGCCGTGAGAAAGCTGGAGAACCTGTTGCATATCTGATTGATTTGATAGAATTTTGGCTTGCTTGGTTAAAAGCTTCGATTTCATTTCATCGGGCAGGGAAGAGGACCATATATCCCCCGCTTCAAGGGAATTGAGGCAAAATGTCAAATACTTATTCCATGATGTAGTCGGGTTGCTAAGCAGGAGCCAAATGCAGTTCTTCAACGTATGGGAGTTAGCTTGTTTCGCTGTCAGACAGTATGAAATGAATCTTGCCCCCATAATCCAGCGCATAGAGAATAACTATAGCATGATGATTGTGCTCTATCTAGCCAGTTGTTCATTTTGTCCTTGAAGATTATTGCGCCAAAGGAGATTGTAGGCAGGAATTTTGCATTTATTAGTTTTATCAGAGGGACAAAATATTGGGAGTGCAGAGCGCTCTTCGTTCTCATAAAGGCCCCCTCTAAGCTGCGCGCCACTGCCTGCATCTCTGTTGTATGCACCGAGCATCTCCCTGTATGGTCAATCCAGACGCCCAGATATTTGTATGCACTCACCGGAGCTTGGAACTGGTGCTGTACTCTGTTTTGCTGTGCGAGGAACCCTTCTACATTGACTGTGACCTGTGCTGCCTGATCGGAGCTGACGCTCAACCATCATCGTTTCGTGGCGCTGCCTCCCCTTGACTCGCTGGTGTGAGCATGAGCTGCACTCTGCACGCTCTGCCTGTCGCTCCCAGCTGGAGTCAGAGGGGTTGAGGCCAGGGTGTGTACTGAGAGCGCACCTAGCCTGGGGGACTGCGAGGACCAGAAATCCTAGCTGGGATCAGCTGGTTCCTCTTCCCCCAGGCGAACCGCCCACGGACACGCCCCCAACGAGCTGGATATAGCTTTGTGACACCCGCTTCGCGGGCGCCACTCACCGGAGCTTGGAACTGGTGCTGTACTCTGTTTTGCTGTGCGAGGAACCCTTCCACATTGACTGTGACCTGTGCTGCCTGATCGGAGCTGACGCTCAACCATCATCGTTTCGTGGTGCTGCCTCCCCTTGACTCGCTGGTGTGAGCGTGAGCTGCACTCTGCACGCTCTGCCTGTCGCTCCCAGCTGGAGTCAGAGGGGTTGAGGCCAGGGTGTGTACTGAGAGCGCACCTAGCCTGGGATCAGCTGGTTCCTCTTCCCCCAGGCGAACCGCCCACGGACACGCCCCCAACGAAACGTATAAATATCATCTCGCTCCCCGCGACGCGGGACGCGCGCGGGACCAAGCGCGGGGATAAGCCCGGGCAAAGGGCGGGCCGTCTGAGGCCGTCCGAGGTCGTACTAGGACGGGACGGGCCACCCCGCTAACCATCTGCTCCTGGTAAGCCAAATCTTCTTCTGACTTGCTCCCCTACTAGTGCTAATCCTTGCTCTAAAACGACGAGGGATTAGAAGTAAGTAAATACCAACAGAAATCGTGGTAACAAAAAGCAATGGGTCTTAAAAAATTACGATCCAGGACTATCTTTATGAAACGTATGGGCACGGAGGACGCTGTTCGTAAATCATCAGACAAATCAATAAAACAAGGTCGCATTACACGGACCCCGGCCATCACTGAATATTTCTCTACTCTAATATCTAAAGATGAAATTGACAAAAAATTACTCGTGGCAGAAGAAATACCCAACTCACTACTGCATACAGGGTTAGAGGAATGTGTGCTCACCAAACTTGGGTCAAATCCAAAACCAAACTTAAGCGACATTGTTTCCGACAATATACAAAAGTCTTTCAATAACTCTAAAAATTTTCAAATCCAGGGTCACGAGGAAAATCAGTTAACGTCTTCAACACCAAAAAAAGGCCCAGGAAATACCTGTCATCTGGAAGAACTTTGTGCAAACAACTCTAAGATAACACAAAACCAACATGAGTCAAAAATAACAAATAGTCCCCCTTTACAAAAAAACCAAGTGCAACCTCAAACACTTGAATGATCTGTAGACTCTTTTCTCATAAAAACCAACTACTCAGCTAACATAGCTACACCTATGTCAAAAGCCTTGTTCTCCTTACATGAAATACTTGAGTCGGTCCTTTCCTTTCTAGGGAACATATTAGAAAATTCAGACCAAACCCTGGATGTTCAAATTGGAATCCTTAAGCATCTAGTAGAGGAAAAAAAGAAAAGGAAAGAACCCCCTGAATTGGAAAAAAACTAATTGAAGTTCAACGACAATGAACAAAGGAACTACACAAGTCACAAAAACAGCGAAAAAGACCCAGAACAAAATGATCGTGGTACACAAACATCAGTAGTTCCAAAACAAAAAAAGGAGAAGTTAGTACGACAACATGAAACACCAATATTCTCCCTGAAAAAACTTTTCAAAGAAAAATCCGTTAATGACAAACAATATCCAATTTTCACAAAGGTAATGAAATCGAATATACCAAAAGATGAAGATTTGGATGAAAATACCCAAAAAGTCACTTTCAACAATACATCTGAAAGCAAAAAAGGAGAAAAAATAAATAAACTTATAAATACTGAGCAAGTAGAAGGAAAAAGAAAGAAGAAAAAACCAATAAGACGTATACATAGGAAAAAAAATCGCAAGCTGAAATTCCAAAAGTCTACAACTGTCAATAATAAACAAGAAGTACAAGAAATTGAACCTATTAAGCCCGGGACTACTGGCAATACGGAAACTAGCTCAAAAAAAAGAGAAGAGAAATTGAAACCACTAGATCCGGCTGCAAAGGATTTTGTCTCGTATAATGTCCCTGAAGAATTACAACTCCAAAATATGATCGAAAGTAATAATAAAGGAAAAAACCAACATGGAGCAGGAACATCATACTCCAGAACACTACAACTTGAAGAACTTTTTCCAATGGACCTAGCACCACTAAATAGAAGAAGAATCATCAATCTCCTTCACCACATCAAACCTTTGGAATCCTTGAATAGCAATGAGATTGATCTAGTAATCTTTCCACAAAAAGATAATAATAAAATAGCTACAGTAACCTTCTGGTCAAACGTTATACCTGGGATCATAATCAGTGAAAAGGAAACACTACACAAACATGGATACGACGTCTATATAAGAAGGGATCCTAAAGAAAACAGATTTCCCCCAAGATATGATGAACAAATATGGAGAATCTCTAACTCTCAATACAAAAATCCTCTGGGAGAAACTGATGTGTCCCGAGCAACGTATTCAGGAATTAAGTATTCAGGGAAAGACACTTTGAAGGTAAAACTGGAAAATGGTGAAAGGTTAGTATGGCAACAAGACCCAAAGGGAAAGGAGTACAGAGAAAGCATCAGATCTTGGTCATGGGTATCTGAGAACTTGAACAGCAATAAATCCACATCATGTTCGGGACAATCTGTTTAGCAATGGTCTCAAAATAATATCATGGAATATAGCGGGGAAAACTAAGATCAAATTGACGGAAGCCATAAGCAACCATCCGGACCTCTTAATGCTACAGGAAACCTGGGCAACACAAACATTTTCGCAAAATAACTACTACGTATATGACATCCCAGCCAAAGCATCCATTCGGGGCCACGCAAAGGGTGGTCTGGCCATTCTATTGAAGGAGGATTATATGTGGGCCCAGGAAATTATCCAGACCAAATCACAAAACCTGCAATGTTTAAAGATCCTTCTAAAAACTCATGATGTAGCAACTAAACAATAATTCCTGCTATTCAATGTCTATGCCCCTCCGGGCAAGAACTACGATAACACCTTTCTAGTAATCATGGAATCCATCACACAAATTGTCGAAGATCAATCATGCATCCCATACATAATAGCAGGTGATCTAAACGGCAAAATTTCAAACTCAGAAATTGGTAAATGGATGCAACTTTATGATGAGGAATTTGCCGAGTTCTCAGCCCCGCAATTTCCCAAGGGTGCAAAATGTGACAAAAGAGGGAAATTACTATTATCGACACTACCTTCCCTAAGAGGCGTAATTCTGAACGGAAACATAGAAGGAGACATTCCGGCATCGAACACCAGACGGGGTAATGGAAGTTCATCCATCATTGACTATATTATCTGCAATATGAATTTAATGGAGACTGTTACTCACCTAAAAATACAGTTAAGCCAAGAGAGCGACCATGCTCTGCTGATTTTAAAATCTGAATGGAGGCCTCAAACAGCTACTAACAGGCAGCTAATATTTCATAGAAGTTCTGTTGTGGTAAATAGTGCCCAAAGAAGAATTTTCTGGAGCTCGAAAGTACTGGACAGAATATCGACACTGATTGAACAGAATGATCTCCTATTAAAAACAATCTCGGATGACCCAATAGAAAATTTTGAACACATCACTAATGAGCTAAAAAATCTACTATTGGACAAACTGCAATGTGCCCCTAAAGGTGTGAATTATGGAAACAATAGCCGCAATAAAAATAACACACAAAATACCCAAAATTCTATAACTAAGAAAAAATTGAACAGACTGGTACGTGCACAATATCTGAATCATTCTATGTCAATTAAGAAATAAATAAATAAACTAAAAAACAAACTCAGAAGAGAAAAGCAAAAAATAAAAAAAGAAATTCAAGACCGTAATTGGGTGGACATTCAAGAAGCTGCAAAAGATATGAATTCCCGTAAATACTGGTCCCTTGTAGCTAAACTAACTGGCACGAAAAAGAAGCTACAAGCGATACCTGTTACACCAAAGGACTGGGTAACTTATCTAACAGACTTATATAAAGCAAACCCGATTAACTTTGAGGGGAAAAGCTCAGAACAAGACAAAGGAGACGCTGACCCACAAATATATAGAGTTACAGCTATCTCAGTGGAATGGAACATAAGAAAAGCAAGGAAAACAGGAGCTTCTGGCCCAGACCAGATCCCAATAAAGATCTACCAGGCAAATCCAAGGGAATGGAGCAAGTTGTTATCAAACCTATTTAATCACATTTTTAAAACTGGACAAATGCCTATATCTTGGCAGGGAAGTACCATCATCCCAATACACAAAAAGGGAAGTAAGACAATCGCAGGAAATTATCGGCAAATCGCCTTAATGGATGCTGCTGGAAAAATCTTCGCAGCAGAGGTTTTACAAAGATTAAAAGATTGGGCTTTTTCATTGAACAAAATTCCAATGTTTCAAGCTGGCTTTAGGCCAAAACATTCAGTTACGGATAATATTGCTATAATACAAACAATAATAGACAAATACGTAACAGGTAAATCTCAGGCGATATACGCAGTGTTCGTAGATTATTCGACTGCGTTTGATCGAGTAGATCGCCCTACTCTATGGCACAAACTCAAGGAACTTGGCATTCCAGATTTACTACTCCAAACTATAGTGAACCTTCACACCGACACCTGGTGCCAGGTCCAAATGGGAGGCGAAAAGGGCTTAACAGAAAGGATAAAAACATCTAACGGCCTAAAGCAAGGGTGTCTTTTGGCCCCACTACTATTCTCCCTATATCTCAGCGACTTACCTAAGCAATTACATCAAGGCTCAAATCTGTCCCCTAAAATCGCTAAACAAAACATACAAGTGCTACTCTACGCCGATGATATCGTGATGCTTGATCTCACTCCCTATGGTCTGCAACAATCCCTGGACATTCTTCATGATTACTCAAAAACAAACTTTCTAATCCCTAATTTAAAAAAAACAAAAATTGTGGTTTTTTCAAGGAAGAAATCTACTGTTAAATATAGATGGAGTCTAGGTGGAGAGAAAATAGAAACAGTAAGCGAATATCCATATCTAGGCAGGATCCTCTCGAAGAATACTACGAATGGAAAACATATAGAAAATTTAATGAGGAAGTCAGAGGTGCATACTGAGGCCCTCTTAAGACTATATCAGACAACTGGGAATCGGCATTTCTCCTCTTTAATAAAAATATATAAGGCAAAAATTCCTCCTGTATTGTCATATGCAACAGAATACATTCCAATGAAACAATGGACCTATATGGACCGCAAGGAGGGGAAAATTTTAAAAAGGATAATGAAAGTTTCTGACTCCACACCAGTCCAAGCGTTACGTATGGAATTTTCGATCACATGCTCCTATGCCACGGCGGTATCAAACGTAATCAGGTGGAGCTACAATCTTCTCCATGCAAAGGAGGGCACATTAAGACATTTGCTGAGACAAGAAATCTTCGAGGGTGCATTTAAAAATCAGACGTTTCTAAAAAATATGACAAATATCTTTCAAATGGCAGAGATTACCCCGGAAATGCTAAAAGGCTGGACAAACGCTCAAATGAAACTTTTCCTAAAATGCTTCACTCCGAAGTTAAGCTACGAACTAGATTACCAACACTGTAAAAAATTGTCAACATACAAATCTTTCATAGATTCTTTGGAGTATAAACAAAAACAACCATATATTGGGTTTTCACTGACTCATGGTGCAAGGAGGACAATCACCTTGTTAAGACTGGGCACCTTACCCATACTAACTTACACAGTAAGATGGCAGCCAGAGGGATCTTTGATATGCCCCCTGTGTGAAGGGGGAGACCAAACCCTAGAGCACCTGTTGTTCGTGTGTCCCAACTTGAAGGTAACTACTGCACGGACAAGATTCCTTGCCCCTATTTATCGATCTTGCAGAATCACCCGAGTGAGCGAACTAATAGATTTATGTAAACAGCCACCAAATGAATTTGTCTGTTATAACTTTTATAAATTTCTTAAATCTTTTTTAACACTGTATTGATTAAAATGTGTAACTACTTCTTAAAATTTTGTAAAATGTAAATTTGTGGTCCTCTGTTGAGTACCTATACAAATAAAAAATTTTGACTTTGACTTTGACTTTGTATGCAGCGACAGTCTCCAGTGGTTTCCCTTTTATAAACCACAAGGTCTTTTTTCCATTCACAGTTGAAATTGCCATCGTTTTGGTTTTACTAACGTTTATCTCTAGCATATTGTTTTTGCAATACTGGGCGAGGGAATTGAGCAGTCTTTGGAGGCCCACCTGGGTTTGATCTAGAAGAATGGTGCCGTCTGCGTATTGCAGAATTTGGATTTTATTTTGGCCGATTCCTGGGGGAAGGCTCTTGATCGGGACAACCATTCAGGTAGGTCTGCAAGATACAGATTGAAAATTAGTGGAGCAAGGGTGCATCCTTGTTTTAGGCCTTTATTCGTAAAGATTTTATTAGAGGTAGACCATTTCATATGGAGTAAGGAAAGAAGCAACGGGTGTGGTAGATTTTGAAATTCAGAGAGAAAGAAGGATAGAGGGAGGAAGAGAATGTAGGGAGAGAGTATGTGTGTGCGTGACAGAGAGGATCAGAGATCAGAATATGCAGAAATAGGAACAGAGGGAAAGAGAAAGCAATATAAAGTAGAAAGCAAAAGATTGAGAAATTCAGAGGAGAGAAAGAATAACAGCAAGCCGCCAGCAAAAGTGAAAGACAGAAAAAGAAAGAGAAAAAAGTGTGGAAGACAAAGAGAGGAGGAAGTGGAGTGTTGGGACAGAAATGTCCTCTCCATGGTTAACAACGTATACCCCTGCCCTTAGTGGCCAACTGTACTGTTGTCTGGATTGCTAATGCTTTTTTGTCATAGACAAACATGGATTATGCATGTGAGCCATGACAAAGGTCCGCCCGATGGATAGCAGTCTTGTTGGACCGGGAGGGGAGCCAAAAGTGCTACACTCATGGTGTTGGAAGGCTACTACGTTCACCAAGAGTTAGGCTATACAAGCCTATTGGTGACAGCATACTGTGCAGTGATTAGTAGTAGTGAAAAGGACCTTTTTATCCCAGTGTCACTGGAGTGAGGCCTATGGGCTCATTGGAGTGAGGCCTACAGGCTCACTCACCTTTTGAAAAGTTCTGCTGCTATGTGCTTAACTCAACCTTAGCCTACATCAAGTAGGTGTAGAGTGCTGTGCATCACAGGAGTCATGACTCTGCACTTGATGAATGTGTGCCTGGGACAGATACAATACAGGGCTAGAGCAGTACTGTGCAATATGTGTGGTGAGTGCTTGTACTAAGTGTATGTATGCCTCTGGGTGAGATTACATGAGAGATGTAGTGTTGTGCAGTGCGTGCACAATAGAAGCATGTGCTGGCTGTAGGCGTACTTGTTTGAAGTACAGTACATGAAGGGTGAAGTGATGCGCAGCGCACACATGGTGAGCGTGTGTGCTGGTAGTATTTGTGTTTGCAAATAGCACACTAGTACTATACAGAAAAGCTACAGTACTGAACAGTGCAGTCAGACTGATTGTCTAAGATGAGTGCATGTGTGTCTGTAAAGGCACTTTGCATGGAGGTAACAGTCATGGACAATAAGTGTCTTGTAATTGTACTACAAGTCTAAGTGTTCCAGCAAAGGTAAATTACATGGAGGACCCTGGGCTCCATGTGGGAAGCCCAGGCCTGTCTGGTGGAAGTTGAGGAATAGAGAAATCCCCCTAGACAAATTTCTTTATGGATGCATTCCTATGAGCTGGGTGTGACACACATTGCAAAAAGGGGGAGAAGAGACTCCTCCTTTGTACTTCAAAAGGATGCGCTTTGATTCAGTGATAAATCACAAGGAAGTGGCCTGCACACATTTTGACTAATTCCAAAAGAATCAATGGGGAACTCTTGAATATGGCCTGTTAGTGAGCATTCCCTGGATGTGGCCACAAGTGAATGGGGAATAACCATGACCATGTTATAAGGAAAAGGGTGGGGCAGGGGTTTGCCTGACACCTACCGAAGCCCGACCTCAAGGAGATTGTGTTGTTGCTCATGAATGTTGCAATTCCTTTAATGTGTAAAGTTAGAAATAAATAACCGTGGGCGAAGCACTACGCTACGCTCACAGAGTTTGCGAAGTTTGCGCAATTTCGCACTACGCGAGCTGCACGTAGCACAGTGCGAACACGCGTAGTGCAGCGTAGGGTAGTGCAGCGATCATTTTTTGCTTGTTCGCGGTCCTGAATGTCATGTTCGTGACCGCGAGCAAGCAAAATGACATCCCCGCGAGATTCTCAACGCGGGGAGGTAAGGTTTCTCATTGTGAGTTGTTGTGCATGCTCGCGTCCGCTCTCAATGAGAAACTACCAGTTCGCGTTGAGAAAGCTGCAGCTCGAGTAATAATCTACTCGAGCAGCAGAAAACTACAGCTTGCACTGTGCAAGATGCCATTTTCAATGATTGCACAGTGCCAGATGCTTGTCCGCACTGTGCAATCATTGAAAACGCATCTTGCACAATGCGAACATGCTACTACGCAGCTCGTGTAGTGCTACGTGAAGTTCGTGTAGTGCAAAGTGCACTTCGCGTAGCTTCGCATAGCGCTACTTCGCGAACTACGCCCACCCCTAGAAATAAAATACTTCTTTTTGGTTATAAAAGCATTTGACTGGAAATTGATGGGGGCATTCAGGGGCTCACCAGTGGCCAGAGATAACACTGGAGTGTCATGCGGAAGGTGATGGGACTGATAACAGACTCATAAAGAATAGGGCTGGGAGCGCAGTATTACCCTTTTGATACACATATCATCAAAGTGACTGGCATCCAGGTGTGAACTCTGGCCACTCCCTTGAACTGTGTTCTGGGTCTATCAACTTCGGAGTCTTTCCTGCTGTGAGAGACAACCTTTCAAGAAGAAAGAAGAAAAGGAATAATGTACACTTCAAAAGATGCAGAACCCCTTCATAAACCTTCAAAGGCTCCAACCTTAAATCACATTTGGTGTCTGGAAATGGAGGATAAGAAGGGGAGGTTAAGATCCTAAAATGTGTCATCTACCAAGCAGCCAGATTGGCTATGTGAGAAGGGGAAGCTCTGCAAGATTTCTGCCTGTGACCAGGACTAGGGGAAAAGGCCTTATAGTCTCCCTGCTGGGTGAGGGGATATCACCCAGGGAAAACCAAGATCACCTGCCCTGATCCCTGGAGCATCAGCACCTGCGTGCTTGCCAGGACCAATGTGCCCTGTGAGGAATAGGTGAGCGGTGGGTGGACCGAGGTCCAATGGGTAGCCCTACAGAGAGGACTTCCTAAGTAAAGTGTGAGGGAACTGCTGTTCACCAATTGGGTCATTGACTGTGTGCAGGAGCAATCCAATGACTTCCATATGTCAGGAGAGGGCAGCTGTAACCTGATCCATGTAGTAAGCACCATATGGAAAGTGATAAGCCCACATTGCCATGTTGCTGTGACCCCAAATGCCAGAAGGGACAACTGCAGAACTGTTTATTACCAGAGCGTTGAGTCTTGTATCTTCATTAATCAGCAACCCTGTATGCCAGGAGGATCTGTCGTGGTAAGGGCGAGTGCACTAGAGTTGTCTGTGTCTGAACTGGGAGTACAGCTGCTACCCCATATGCCATAAGGTACTGCCAGTACCAACATTGCCAGAAGTTCGGGTCATTATTAAGACAGCTGTGACTGACACCAAGACCTGCCCCTGACTGATTCCCAGAGGACGCTACTGGAGACCTCACACCCTTGCTGGGCTCCAGTCAGGAGTTGGAGGATTGAGTTTCTCGCTATTTCAACCATGGACGAACGTTGAGACTGCTGGCCATGATATTGATTTACCCTGGATTTTCTTGAACAGACAAGGACAGTGCTTAACCGGGAACAGGGAACCACTCACGAAGCCTTGTTTTTATTCACATCGCGTTTATCGCCGTACACGACCAGGAAGAAACCTTATTCTCTACCAGACTGTCTACCTACCGTCTTCATTTTTTAGACTGCGGGACCCGAATTTGTTGAATCTACACCTTCATTTATCTCAGGAACAGAATACTGGAATCTCCTCAGTTTGCTATATCTATTCTCTCGATCAGGAGAACACTGGGAAATAACTGGAATCTCCAAACTACATTTCTATAGATATGCTCTGTCAGCCCAAGATTGAAATTGTGAACTGACTTTCATACTGATGGTGTGCTATTAAATTTGGATCGTACCGGATTAACTACATGCGCCCTGATGAAGGATTCTCTTAGACAATTTGTAGTTTCCGAAAACGAGCGTCGGCGCTTTTTCTCCAACTGTGTGCTGTTTTTTTATGCCTTTCTGAGTGTGAATACATTGTTTGTTTGATAGAGAGAGTGTGCATGATTGATAGAATGAATGAACGGTGTGTCATGTTTTTATTGTCATATTTGTACTTGGGCTGATGTTTTCTCATGATCCTAATATTCATTGTACTTTTATACACTAGAAGCTGACCTTCATCAATTTTGGACTAAATAATTTTATCAAAAATGATCAACTGAAAATAAACTTACTAAAATAACTTAGCTATTCTGTGGGTGTTTTTGGTAGATCTCCATTTATTGGTCATTCATCCTTAGGGGAAGCTCCCTTTCATGTTTATATAAGTATTTCTCCCCTGGTGGGTTGCTCCCCGTTCCTATGCCTTTAGGTTTTCAGGGTCCCTCTGTTGTATTTTTGGATTGATTTCCTCCCCCCATGAGAGGAAAGTGACTTACCTCATCTTCACAGAGCTGGAGAGGCTCAGATCTCAGGGACACTCCAGCAACACTGCTCGAGGTGGAGAGCCTGCGCCTGCTGATTGCTGCCATGTGCATCGCGAGCAGCCCAAATTTGCCAAGCAGGACCAGGACTTGCAAGCACCTCTGGAGAGTACACTAGCTGCATAGGTGAATGCTTCCAAAAAGCTGGAGAGGGTACATTTGAATTGGGACTGTCGGGCCCCAGGGGACTCGCTGCTGACAGTGGTGCAGTATCATAGACACTTTTGGCTAGTTACAAAAGAGTCAAAGGGGAACTCTTGAATATGGTCTATTAGTGAGCATTCCCTGGATGTGGTCACAAGTGAATGAGGAATAACCCCAAACACATTATAAGGAAATGGGTGGGGCAGGGATTTGCCTGACAACTACTAAAGCCACGACCTCAAGGAGATTGTGTTGATGCTCATTAACGTCATAATTCCTTGAATGTGTAAAGCTAGAAATACAATGCTTCTTTTTGTTTATAAAAACATTTGAATGGAATTGATGGGGGCATGCAGGGGCACACCAGTGGCCAGAGACAACAGTGGAGAGTCATGCAGCCCCCGGAGCTGCCCACGGAGCAGCCCCGGAGCTGCCCAGTCACAACAGTGATGGCATCAAAATGTCAGCCTAAACAGATGCGGCACCCGTGGGAGGGCGGGTTTGATAAACAGGCGATGAGGCTGTATACATTTTCGAAAAGGAGGATTTTTATTTTCAATAGGGGAAGGTAAGGGTTGGGTAGGTGGCTTTTCCTCTGGTTCCTCTTCCGAACTGATGAGCTTGACAAGGTTCTCAGGGATGGTGATTCTTGCTCTTCTTCCTCTTTGTCCAGGTGATCTCCCCGGAGGCTCATAGGAAGGAAAGAAAAGAGGAAGCCGTGAGATAAGGGTTGGGGTTTGTATTAGGGATGCATACCTTCACCACACCTTTGGTGTTAAGAGATCTTTCTTTGGTGCTAAGGTTAGGTTTAGTGAGGAAAGGAATTGTATTTAGTGCTTAAGGAGTTTTTTAGGGCGGTGCTTGGGGAAGTGCAATTTAGGTTGTAATGATGGTATCGTAACACAGAAACTATTATGCTCTATTCCCTATACCTATAAGTTGCTGGGCTCGTGCTGCCAAGATGTTCCTGCAAGTTAGGGCGAAATTGCAGAAGAACTCTCCCACTACCCGTAGCCCGCCCAGGTACCCCCTCCCGCTTCCCACAACCCCACTCCCGGTTTCCTAGAGCCGCTGTCACTCACCGGCTCTGCCGCAACGCTCCAGAGTTGCGGCCGCTCCCCAGCATCCTCCGGACACCACCAGTCTTCGCACCAGCTCTCCTCCGGCTCCTCGGTGTTTCCTGATGGTCTCGCATCCTGCAGCTCGGGTCCCGCGTCTTCATTCTCGGGTCCCACGTCGTTCTTTTTCCTTTTCCACTCCGCCGTCCACACTTTTCCGCTCGCTCGCCTTCCTTCCTGGTCTTCTCGCGCCACCGGTCACTGACACCTCCCCTTGAAATTGTCCTTCTTTCATTGGGCCGTCGAGAGTTTATTCGGGATCCCTCAGGGTTGCTTCCGGGTTATCCTCAACATCAGCGTCTCTCTGTGGATAAACAGGAGAGGGGCATGGATGTTGTAGTCCTTGTACAGAGTCTCGGTTTTGGCACGCAACCCGTCTCGGACACTCCCCCATGGCGACACCTCAGTAAGTCCGTCATCCATTCCCCGGACTTCCTCACAGCACCATAGACTGGTGCACCAACACCTGGCCCACAGTTCAGGATCTGGGAATGGTGGAGCAAAGCCTCACCATTTCACTGATGGTCCAACAGCAGCGGAGAGCCCTCGCATCAGTGGCTACATTACATGTGGCTGATACCTGTGGCTGGCGGGACTGCTGCCTAGGATATAGCCTTCCAGCTCCCATGCATGGCTCTACACCCTGCCGGTGGGGCCTGGAACAGCTGATCTAACGGATGCATGACAGTGGATAACTCCCCCAGCTACATGGTGAGTAGGCTCAGGGGCACATGTTGCACTTCCGATCCTGCACACAACAGAATATGACCCTCCTCCTCAGACCTTGGATGAAAGCATCAGGCCGGAGGCCGCGGACTGACTACACACTGGGGAGCTAGGGGCTATTGCAATAGATAGTGTGGCCTGATTGTGCTGCAGCGCAACCCAAGCTCCCCTGGTGATGGGCTCCCCTTCTGCAGCCAGTAATCCAGACAAATGGTCTTCAGGACTCCAGGAAATATATAACCCCTGCCAACCGCAGGGTTAAAGCTGCAGCACCTGCCCTAAACACAATGTACAGTAAACACTCAGCAGGGCTAGTCCACACAATGCACCACATGGCACCAACACTGAGATTTCATCATCATGAAGTCTAAGACAGACAAACCCAGGCCACCTGCTGAGGCCAGACACCCAGCCAGCTAAATGATGGCCTCACAGAACCCACCCTGTGGGCACTGCAACAAGATGCGTTCATAACTACAGGGACTTCATTCCCAAGATGGAAGGCCACAAAGTGAACCTGTTCCCAGACGTCACGATCTATGTGCAGACTAAGAGAAATTCTTTCCTCCAGGTCAAGGCAAAACTCTGCCAGCTGGGCCTCCACTATGCTTTTCTCTACCCCGCGAAGCTGTGCGTCGAGGAGGATAATACCACCCTCTACATTATGGCACCGGAAGAGGTCTAACAGTGGCTTAAGCAAGATGGTGTCCCTCGATTAGAACAAAATGATTGGCAAATGGCAGAGTCAGGAAAATGTAGAAGCACGGCCAGCCACAAGAACAGAATTTCTGGGAAACCCATGAAACAACAGGTGCAAATGACAAGGGCACAGCATGGCAACCCTCAAAGACTCGCAGCGAATGGAGTCAAAGAGCAGCCCAGAGTACAACCAGGTTCACCAGGACCTGTTTGACACAGATGCAGAACTGCTGTTCCTTCAACAGGGCCCAGAGGTAACCCCAATGACAGTGGATGTGATGGGCTGAGTTGATATTGGTGCACAGAGATCCTACATTGGGCCAGCCCGGGGAAGCAGATACGCAGTGCTGATGGCCGATGGCTGACTAGTGCCAACAGGAAAAACATGCAACAGCAGTTGGGACTCAGAGCTCACGCTTTGAGCATTTGAAGACTGTTGCTCCTATCACAAGACTACCTATGACATGGTAGAATGACCTAAACATTTCAGACTAATAGATTGGCTAATTGTTACATTGTTGTTTCATACTTGTTTCAAGGGGAACTGAGGAGGGCAGGTACCAGACCGTTCCTATGTAGAGGGGTAAGCATAATTTGGTTTATGTCTAGGAAACGTGGGAAGGAGGGTAGGTTCAACAGGGAAAGGGTAACTTATCTAGTGAGTGATCGCAAACAACCTGTGGTGAGTGCACAAGGGTTGGAGGTAAAGACTGAAACCGGGGAGGGTGCCAGGGGGATGACTTGCAAATGTTTTGGACCATGGCTGACTGAGCGGAGAGTGGCTTCAAAATCCTCATATGGTATGTGAACTGTCTGGTAAAAAAAATCAAATGTGGCGTGGTGACACAATACATTAAATGAATAGTCCTAGATATCGTCTTCCCTCGGACACTCAGGGTTCTCCTAGGGATCCAGAGGAGTGGCCATTTTAGCTAAACAACAACCCCATTTAAAACCACTAGGACATGGATGGACCCAGCTGGGCACTGTCCTTGGGATACAGGGCACCAGATGCTCACAGGGGTACAGCCTCATTAACATTTATGTTTCTCCTCACTTACAACAGGACACAGTAGAAAAATAGGCCTGATAATCCTGGAGGTGGGTGACACACTGCCAATACTGGGTGGGGATCTCAATGACACCATGGCTCAAGACTCAGACAGGACAAGGAAACCATCTGACAGATATCCGCAACATATCCTGTTATTCCAGTTGGCTAGGACAATGGGACTAGTTTACCTGTGCAGACTCCGCCACCCTGTAATAAAAGTATATGTATTCTACTCCAGAGCCGGACAGAGGTTTTCAGTGTTGGACTACTTGTTAGCACCCATGGGAGACCACCAGGCTATAGAAGGGTGGAGTATCTCAGACCACTCACCACTTCTAGTCACTCTGGACGAGAGGGGTCAATATATGAACAAGTTCTGAAGACTTAATGCCTGGGAGTTACAGGATCCAGATATAGTCAAGCAACTCAGACTGGATCCGGGGATATACTCTTAGGAAAACAAAGACTCAGTGGACTTCCTCACCATTGTGTGGGAAGCAGACAAGGCGGTCCTGCACAACAAAACACAAACACTGGTGGCAAATAAAAAGCAAGCCACAGCAAACAGACTAATCACCCTTGAACACCGCATCCTAGACCTTGATCACAGGGATACCATGTTGGCCAATGCAGCTGTCCTCCGACAGCTGAAGGATACCGCAATATGGCGGAATCAGAGGCCTGTAGTCAGTATCTGGCAACCCAGTGGAAACTTTACGATATCGCAGGATAAGGCCGACCTCCTGGTAGCCTGGCTGAGCCATAGAGATGAAGAGACAAGATGGGTAGGGGAAATGATAACCCAGACAGGGGAAACAGTAACTGACAGTGGAGACATAGCACAGGAATTCGCCAGACATTACCATGCACTATACACTGTGTGACCATAGGCATCCAACAAGGAATCAGGGTGCTCCCTGGCCACACTACATCCCCCCAGACCTGTCGCAGAACGATGTGGAATTGTTGGAGGTCGAATTTAAGATAGAGGTGCTGACAGAGGCGCACACAGCAATGGAGAGCGGCAAGACACCAGGACCTAATGGGCTACTTGTGGAGCTATTCAAAATATTGTCAGGGTTGCTGGAACCGCACCTACTGCAAATGTTTGAAGACTTGTGCAAGCAGGGGCGACTACCGCCTGACCTTCGACATGCACTCATTGCTGTGATAAACAAAGGCAGTGAGCCCAGGACAGGATGTGGGTCTAACCACCCAATCTCGCTCCTCAGTGTTGAGACTAAACTGCTGGCAGCCATGCTGACTTGCAGGCTCAACACCATCATCACATTGCTCATCCACCCCGATCAAAACAAGTTTATGCCTCGTAGGTCTACCCGATTGAGCTTGAGGTGGCTGTCTTGGCTTGAAGCAGTGAAGGAGGTGATGACTCCCCTGTCTATAGTCTACAGCGATGATGAAAAAACATTTGTGTCCATCCACTGGCCCCACTTGGCCATGGTTTTGAAGTGCTTTGGGTTCGGACCCTGCTTCTGCAGGTGGGTGGCCCTACTCTAGAAGGACCCACAGCAGAGGTACACATGAATGGGGAGATATCTGAGACCTTTCCACTGGTATGGGGGACCAAACAGGATGCCCCTCACCCCCCCCCCCTTCTCTTTGGCCTGTGCATTGAACCCTTAGCGCATAGTTCAAACTTGAACACGGACCTGGCCACAGTGATGTCCCAGCAGAATGGTACGAAGACATGATCACCTTATACGTGAATTATTTCCTCCTATACATATCAGACCTTGTACAATGATTGAACCTTCTCCTGAGTACCTTTGGAACCTTTGGAGACTCATCCGGCTACAGAAGCAACTGGCATAAATCTGTGTTATATTGCCTGGTCGTCTGGGACCCATGAATCATCGTGGGGTCCATCCTAGGTATAGTAGAGGATGGTTTTCACTATCTTGGAATATATGTTACCATGAACCAAGAACTGTTGATGAGGGCCAATCTGGAAAGATTGCTAGTTGAACTACAGAATGATGTATCTAGATGGAGCAGATTGCAGCTGGCACTCCTTGGCAGGGCGCCAATCTGCAAAAAGATTTCCCTTCCAAAACTTTTGCATGTCCTGCAGAATATTTACTATTCCCCAGATTGCAGGGCTTTGTCCGGTGGGACTTACTCGGAATTGCCAAAATACAAGACATCATAGAAGATGGAGTGATCAAAACATTTAACAGCTTACAAGTAAAATATGACCTCTCACATACCAAATATTTCAAATACACATAAGTCAGAAATTAACTATACGCCGAAAGGGTCGACTGGACAGACTTTCCCGAACCGGTTGCCCTGGAGAACCTGTCATTGAGAGACCCACTGGGTAGAGGGGTATCTCCACACCCTATAAGGCCCTCATAAACAACATCCTGAACAACCTGGGGTGCTTACAGCAGTGCTGGAGGCAAGCCCTGGGGGAGATGGAGGCCATAGCCTGGGAGGCGCTCCTGATGGATCCCTGGGAGGTGGCAATATGAGTGCGCTTACGTCTTCCTTAAGATCATGCACAGCATATATTTGGACAGGGTCAAGTTGCATAAAATGGGGAACATACCCCTGCCTGGTTATCTTAGATGCAGCAACATTGAGGGCTCCTTCTACCATACTCTTTGGGGTGCTGAGAGATCCAAAGGTACTGGGACATGATCCTTTGGGAACTCAGCGCAGTACTCGAGAAAGAGATACCACACCATCTCCAATTCATACTTCTGGGTGTGCCCGAAGTTAGGATAACTGACATAATGGATGATGTAGACTTACGGCTTGAGCGGTCGACGTCGAGCTGGGGAACCGGGCTCGAGTCTCGGCAACGACGCTCAACCTCCTGTGATTCTGAGCAAATCACTTAATCTCACCATGCCTAACAAAAAAAATGAAGGTGTCCTTGTATATTGAAACTGGTGCTATGTAAAGTGCTCTTATATCCGATCTTCGGGTCTAGTTCGCGCGTTTTAAAACTCTAAAAAAAGAATAATAATAATAATAATAATATCGATCACAACAATATCAAATATTGATTACTAAGATATAGTTTCCCCATAATTATAATGGTAAGTACAAAAATATTGAAAAGACATATTGTTTCACACTAACATCGTTAAAAAACATACAAAATATTGCTTTATATAATATATATATTTTTTTAAATAGTAAATCTTAAAATATTTTAATGTATAACAATAATATAATGCAAATTAAATAAACTTAAGTAATACTATATATAAAGATATACTTATATAAACATAAACACAGCTATATATGTGTGTTTTTATATATATACATATATATAACACATTTATTAAAAATGTAAAATATATATTTTACATTATTTGCAATGCTTTACTTTTAGAAAAATTACTACTATAAAAAACATATGCATATATACATATATTGTTTTAACTACCCCCGCATTATCAGCCAGAAAAAAAACAAAGAACTCTGGGACTGGTAGTATTGACGCACCAGGCGTCCTACAGCTGGGCAATGCAACAGTACTTACTTGGGGGGCGGAGCTGATTAACACCTATGAGGATGGGGCCGGTTATTTAAATCCATGATGGCGCCTTCATCCTGCAAACACCACTGGCACTGAGGAAGGCAAATTCTGTGCCGAAATGCATTCGCCTACTATCTGGTGTATTTTCCAATAAAGATGCCTCCACTGTCTCCCCTAACGTGGCCTCTTCTCTTTCTTTGGAGGAGGTTCTTCGGATATTAGTAGCGTGTGTGCCAGAGACGCACTATGAGAGGCCCCCGCATCACAAAGTTGGCTGGCTTCTGCTTCGGTGGAGTGTTTGTGTATCCAGGTGACTGGGAGGACTGAGACCCTCCTCCGGGCTCGGGAGGAGAAGAGGCGGTGTTGGAGTCATTGACTCCACATCGGGCGAGATGGACTGCCAGACTTGCCCCCCCTAATTGAATCACCGGGTCTCGGGGTTGATGCGGTCTGGGGAGCTGAGGAGACATTGGCGTTGGAGCAGCAAGGTGTTTCATTTTCCGCATATTGTTTTAACTACCCCCGCATTTCCCACTAGAAGAAAACAAAGAACTCTGGGACTTGTAGTACTGACGCACTAGGCGTCCTGCAGTTGGACAATGCAACCTTATCATGGTTGCATTTGTATGTATTTTATTGCATGATTGATAAAAGGCCCCACAATACACACATACAGTTCATTCCAATAATTTAAAAAGATCCAATACAAACAATTCTAATACCAAATAATCTTAGATGAAATTATTTTTTCAAGTATTTAATAGGTAGATCATACTCTGCACATTCAGCTAGACCACCACGATATTTATGTTCGTCCTTATAGTTGTGCTGCAGTAATCTGGCTTCGGGCCATCTTGCAGATACCTGTGCCCTAGATCTAATTCAAACAAATCGACAGCATATGTTAGCATTAGTTACATATCCCGGGCCTACTCACAAGCATGCACTTCATTAAAGTCAGCTACAGCCACGAGGCAATGACAGGTGCAAAAAGCACCTCGGTGCAAATGATATTAAAGCTGTTGGTCAGTGGCGTGCCTTGAACCTGGGTATGGCCTAGTGCTTATATTCCTTGCATGCTGGTTTGCGTGAGCAGTTGCCCCTGGCAACTGTCAGTAACAAAACCTGAGCAAGTGGAATTTGTACTTGGTCCCTGATGGAAGTAAGTATTTAAACAGGTCGAAATGCGATCGCATATATTTTAATACTGAGGGCCCCAATTCAAAGTCACCGGAGTTTGGCCAGGTCACTCATACCACCAACCCTGCCACTCCCCAGGGTCAGCAACACCAGGTTCATGGTCCATGCCCGATTCCTACAGGTTTTCCTCATTTCCCCAAATATTTCACCTGGCGATTTGTGGCTGCCACGGTAAAAGATGCAAGATTTGTCGAATTCCTGCAAATCTCCTAATTCTGATGGGGTTTGCTGACCTGTTACCTGCTAAGTGACAATGGAGGTCAAGTAATGACATCACAGGGATGCAGGACCTGGTCCCTGCAGATGTGCTTCTCCAGTAATAAAATCGGATTCCACAATGCCAGCTTAATCTGCGTTTAGAATTTCACGCTGCTCTTTCTGAAACCATTCATTAGTTTGTACTTTTTCACTCTCAGTGACATAGTTTTAGAATACCTGTTAACTTATGTTTCTACTAACCTGCCTGACATTCTGAATTCAGGTGATGTAGTCTATTGACTAAAGTACGGGGTGCAGGCCCCTGTATCTTCTGCATCAGTGCAGCACTGATGTCCATTGTGACATTGGGAATGCACTGTACTAATATGCACCTCTTTTTAAGCTGGGCCAGTGTTGTATCTGTAGAAGCTGTCCATCTGTCCATGCCCTGACACCCCTACTGAGCACAGAAACATGATTCGCCATGCGCACTGGCCTGCCTGCCTTTCCCTGTTTCCAGATTGCCTAGATGTGGCCAGCACTTGAAAGTACACTTTGCCCAAATGTTTGAGGACTGGTTTTAGAACATTAAATTATCATGTCCAGGAGTTTAATATTTGGTTGTATTTCTGTCTCTCCTCTGATTTTCAGGGGACACTTTTAAATGCTCTACTTCCGGGAGACACAGACATACTGGGGAGTCTCAATATCTAGAAAACTGGAAGAAGTCCTGTGCCTACTTTGCACAACTCTAAAAAGTCCACCGGTTCCCTGTCAATACCGAGACCCACTTCAGTGCTTTTTGTCTGACCCAGACATGAGTTCCCAGGTAACGCTACACCACACTCCAAAAACAGTTCAAACTAGGCCTTAGACAACCACTCAATGAAAAGCTCCTTCGATCACAAAATCCACTGCAGCTCAATTAGAGACAGATGCTTCGCGGTCTAAAATCCCTAGTAGGGAATACTCAGGGGCATATTATCAAGCCAGGGCGATAAAATTATCGCAGCTTTATCGGCAGGAAACTGCCGATAAAGTGGCGATAATGGGCTTGATAATATGCTCTATGGGATTCCAACCGAAGCTCATGTTAAATGTGAAGGACATCTAACATGAGCTTCGATTGGAATTCCATAGAGCATATTATCAACCACATTATCGCCACTTTATCAGCAATTTCCTGTCGATAAAGCGGCGATAATTTTATCGACCAGGCTTGATAATATGCCCCTCAGTTCGAGCCCTACAATGACATCAACAAATTTTCAATAAAAAAAGAAAATTCTCTACAGTCTGAATTTCTCTTAGAACTCATGCCTCCGAGCATCTGGTCTTTTGAGGAAATTTACTTTGTAAAGCTGTGCTGTACAAGTCTATTAATTAATCATTTCACCCATCAAGCTATTTATTCACTAAATGTAACTGCCTAAAGCTTGGACATGGTTTATCTGCCGGTATGGTGTCCAAATACCTTGCATGGTCCATAAAGTAGGCAGACCATCAACCAAGATGGTCATTGTTGCCACCGGGTGTTGCCTGTGCCATGCTAACAAGAAGTCACATCAGCCACCTGATTACATCACCTAGCTCATGCACATTTTCTACTTTTTTGATCAATGTATTCCCCAATTACCAATATTCCTATAGAAAAACAGGACCAACCTTGAGAGGTGTCATTCGAGGTGTGGTACCAGGCCAAACCGATCCACCATTTCCGGTCATCTGACACATGGGTCTGCAGAAATTCCTGTGTTCCATTATCCTCAATGAAGACAAGGTGTCCGCCTCCTCTCTCGCACCAGCTCTGGGCGCTGGAAAAAGAGCGCTCTAGCTTCGCGAACTCAAAGCATGAATTGTTGAATGCCACCTGATATTGGGAGCATGGCGGGCCCACCGCGGCAGAGTTTGCATTGGATCCAAGTCCAAGAGAGCACAGAACCAGAAATGTCAGCCACATCCTGGTCTTCGCTAACTGATCCTCACCATCGCCCTGGTGTACAAATGCTGGGTTGGGGGTGAGCACCCTCTTTCCCCGGAGAAGATGGCCGACCATCCTCCTCCATCACTGTCTCATACACAATGCAAGTAACAGAACACAGTGACAACAATACAGGTTATAAACAACAAAAGCATCTCATCAGAGCGACACTTGTGTCACGGATTATTCAACCACAGGCCATTAAAACATTATCTGTTCAAGAGTAGAGAGAAGATAAGGCAGATGCGTGCGCCATTCCTTTTAGAACTGGAAACCTGCTGCAAAGAGATAACGCTTGCTTTGTGCTGCGCGGCTCTTCTGGTGCCACAGCATCTACACATGAACGCGGCCCAGGCACATGCTCTAATACACATTTTTTTTTAAAAGACAGCAACATAGAAAGAGGAAGATGCCTCTAAGGATTGTTTGCAGGAAGGGGCCCTTTCCTGCACAAAAACTATACTGCCCATAGCGCTGGCACCCTTGCACCATAGTGCTAGGGCGCCAGCAATGGTGCTGTAAATGTAATGTAAATGTAAATTGATTCTTGTATAGCGCACTACTCACCCGCAAGGGTCTCAAGGCACTTGTACGAATACCGCTGTGGAACCCATCCTGGCTTTCCCTGTGAGGCGTCCACTCCTGGGCACCCCCAAGGTGGAGGCCAGGCATCCTTAGCGTTGTGGGGGCCGTTGTGGAGATTAAGCAAGCTATTGCCCAGAGTTGCAGAGTGGGACTCCATGATTGGAATAGGCACCGAGGCGAGAATTATCAGGTCCGTGGAATTTTGAGCCCAAGACCCGCCGAGGCGGGGAATTGAACCCTGGTCCCGGGCTAGACCTCTGCATCAGGGTCTGCCGCTCTAACCATTGAGCCACACTTCCCCACTGCGGCACACAGTGCCCCAGTGCAAGGAGAGCGCACAAGTGTTCCATATCTTTATAAATATGGAGCCATTCTGCTCTCTTCATTTCACGCAACGCTGCAAGTTCACCTATTGTGCAATGTTGCGTGAATTAAGATTATGTGTGGCCCAGGGTTTTGCGTCAAATGTATCACCCATGGAATGCCCCCTTGACGCTAAGTAAGGCAAGGCAGCCCAAGGCGCTTCTTTGTGCTACTTTCAGGTGCATTTGTTTTGTGCTGTAAAGGAAATTAGGAAACAACATTTTGCACCGATCGACGCAAACACAGCGCAAAATGTTTTTAAATATACCCCTAAGACTCGTGTGGGTGGAGGGCAAATGAAGAACACTGAAGGTACAATAATTGCTTCTATGATGTAAAATGGGAGCCATTGCGCACCTATTTGAGACAAGTCTCAGGTAAATGGAGGTCAGCTCTCCATTTTCTATATTTTTAAACTCCCAGTGCCTCTACTACGCATTTACAAGTGTCAACTCTGCCTTCCCAGTGACATTAACTTGCCTCACAAGTAAGAACCTCTTGTCGCTCTGGTAGAAAGGCTTATTTCCGGTCCATTCGACGGCGCTCTGCTAAAGTCCGAATGGAAACAACATAAATAGAATCAAACCGTTTCAGCCGCTCGGAAGACATCTTGGTTTTCCTGTTTGCACTTCACAAATGGGCCGCCCTTGAAGCACAATTAATTGTACATACATTTTTTTGTGCAGCATCTGAGGTGCCTAGAACGTAGATCGAAATCGCAGTACGCAAATGGCATTCGTGTGGGCTCAGGGAACTCCCATCTGCTAATTTTAGGGACACAAACCTATTAATGAGGCGAGCATCCCATTTGTGAATCCCTACTATAGTTTGTAAATCCCTACTATAGTTTCTGAATCCCAACTATAGTCGGCCAAAGCAGATGGAGTCTTGGGGCTGGCTGGCTGACAGGTGATGGTGAAATAGGATGTTGACAGAACACCTTTAGGTTAGAAACGCATAGCTCCCGACTCTTGTGCCCTTCCACAATATATTCTCAAATATAACATGGAAGCCCACAATCCCTCTAATACCATGGTGTACTTAATTTAAATTGACGACATTAATCGCCTGTAATAAGAAAAAAATAGATAACCTACTGAAATAATTTTTTACAGCTGGATTTGTTGATCCTCTGTCTGCTAACAGAAACAGCTAACAGCTTAAATAGCAATGTAAATAGCTTAGAAACAGAGACGTCAAAGGTAAAGTAGTGACATGAGGGGACACATGGAGGGCAGTTGACCTTTGCTGCTGTGCGCTTTGCAGCAACGTTTTAATCACACGAGACAGGGTAGAAAAAGATGAAAGGATGCTGAGAGTCCAGTGTGAAACATCTTCGACAGTATGCCACACGCCTGGCATTTCACTTTCAGTTTGGGAGCGCAGGCAGGTCGTGGTCCATGGCACTGAATGACGGTGGTACTCTTTGTTTGTTTGCTTCGGTGTGGCGGCCTAGAGCGGCTCCCACCTACAATGTGTGTGGAACCAAGCTATACCTTACTGATGAGCCCCAATAAGGGCCAACCCGGTCCTGGTTTGCTTGTGGTCCAGTTCAGAGAGGGCCTGGCCGGGCAGTTTGGGGTGGGGTGTTCCTGCTGGAGCAGGGTCAATTCTGATTTGCCTATGCCCGGGTCCAAACTGAGGTGGCATGGTATGAAACCATGGACGGGGGTGCGGCCCAGGTAATTACAAGTGGTTGAGATTAATTCAAGCATTCAACCCATCACTTTTCTGTGTGCCTCTGTGCTGTGCCTGCAAGGGCCCTGTGATTTCACTTATTGACTGCAATAAGCTATTGCAAGCTAACAGTGACCTGCTGTCTAATTATACACAAGTTCTGACCTCAGAACTGTCTTATAAGCAAACATGTGACAGGTCTTTTTGGAGAAATTTCACTTGTCTCTGTAGTCCATCTTCCTACACACTCACAAGCAGATGTTTATTAACTATCTTCAGAGTGGGGATATGCTCAGCCTCGAGAGAGTCATGATGTTCTTCTACTCCCTCGACAATGATAATAAATAGCATATAACACTCAGTGCATCTGCCTATATGGTTTATATGCCATACCTTTTCATTCCTTAGCAGCCGTTATAAACAAAGGTCTGTAGCCGTGTCCAGATCAAATGGGGTACAACCTGTGCAGTGAGAATGAATCATGATGTCCAAACTTTGTGTGTATGGCTACAGTTGTTGTCTACTGTTAACTCATTCTAGAAAAGATTCTGGGAGGAAATACCCATTCTGTTCTCAGATCCATAACAATATAGTGTGGTACTAATAAAGAATGTAACCTTTGACCTGCACTGTAATTATTGAATGGGTGACATTGCATTTATTAGTGCATTTGTTCTAAATAACATATTGTGTTTGGCCACATTTACTTTCACAGGCATGGCTTATCTATCTATCTATCTATCTATCTATCTATCTATCTATCTATCTATCTATCTATCTATCTATCTATCTATCTATCTATCTATCTATCTATCTATCTATCTATCTATCTATCTATCTATCTATCTATCTATCTATCTATCTATCTATCTATCTATCTATCTCTCGACTGATCTATCTATCTATCTATCTATCTATCTATCTATCTATCTATCTATCTATCTATCTATCTATCTATCTATCTATCTATCTATCTATCTATCTATCTATCTATCTATCTATCTATCTATCTGTCTGCCTGTCTATCTATCTATCTATCTATCTATCTATCTATTGCTCTGTCCTTCTATCTATAAATACATATATAGATAAACAAACACACTCATACATAGATTCAATCTAGCTATACATGAATATATAGATATATATTCGTCAGGAAAAAAACAAAGATGACAGGATCTTACAGTTAGGAATTGGAATGACACATTAGCTAGTGTTAAAAAACCCTAAAGCACCTGAATGCAAATGTTATAGTTTAGTCCAAAAACTAAAACCTATGCCCCAACAAGCTCTAGTGCTTGGCTAGGCCCTGCTCCTATCCCCGCAGAAGCATCCAACCCACATTCATTTCCCATGTTTTTTTTTTTATTTTAACATTTATATGTGATGTAATATCTGAGCTCATAAGAAGTCAAGTGCACAATAACGGTGCAAGTTGTAGCTACCCTTGCCACTCATTCCATGTCCCAGGTCCTTTTTGGTGCCCCTAACTCCACTCACTGTTCTGTCCTGATGATGATTTCCAATTGTTTGTGGGATCGAAGCACCATTAACAACCGTGCCAACTGAGCGCAGGATGATTCCTTGCTCAATTACCTGTCTATGAACATAATCTAACAGAGCTTACATAAAAAGCTAGTTCCCTCATTGTACATACAACTATTTATCACTTGTGATCCATTACATCGGGAATTAAATGTGCATTTTGTATACAGTGTTGCTAATGTAGCAAGGAGTAAGTTACTCTAAACAGGCATCAGAGGCCAGCTAAAGAAACCCAAACAAATGATTAGGGACTAGAAGGACATAAACTTACACAATCTAAGAGCCAACATATCCTAACTCGTCCATGGCACATCAACAGTTCAAGAGCTGAATACAACTACCAGTCAATACCTAAACTGAATGTATGTCTCTGATCATGAACGAAGATGTCCCCAAAAAAAAGAAGTGACCTAAACTCAAACCTTCAGCACGATGGTTCTTCAAACAATCGAATTTGGCAAAAAAAAACTCTTCAGATGAGCAGAAAGGAAATGGCGCAATTACCCACCTATAGAAATCCTTGAGAGTTTATGATTGAGAAATTGTAGTACAAGCAAGGTATTTTGTTGGCCAATGCATTCTTTATTCCCTCGGGCATCAACTTCCCCAAAGTCATCCTAGAAATGTAATTGAGAGAGAATCAGACAATCAACGAATTCCCCACGTATTACTTTGCCTAATAAAAGTCAGAAACAGACTGTAGACACGTTGTCTTCTTCATTAAGGGCAAAGTAGATAAGACTGAACTGGCCTTCACACAGACACCAAATAGCACATCAGCTTGGAATAGATTCAGAAATGACTATTCACCTCGACAGAATTAAAAAAACATCCCACTATTAGAATCATGAGAAACCATACGAGAGAGCAACTCTCCACCCACCACTCAGACCCAATACAAGCCTCCATCATCAAAAAGCGAAATACTGCTTTTGTTCTATTCTAGATCAAACTTATCAATGTCTCACTTTTGCAAGGCATCCTCCATGAATACGTAAACATTTGTCAAGTTACCCACCACCTGGACTAGCCAGAGACAGACATAGAAGACTTAAATAACTACTGTCCAGTGTTGAAACGTACCTTTATCATATACTTGATCGCTGTGTTGAAACCCAATTAAGACAATTCATCACCATATAACAAGCTTCTTTACAACTTCCAAATGGTTTTTAGTCTGTGCTGCAGCAGAGACATCAGAGGCTTTGGACAGTGATCTAAGACACAGTTATCTCCCAAATTAATTTGAGTAATGTGGCACGGCTAGAGTTGCAAAAAACAAAAAGCATTGACAAAGCCAACAGGTCTGGCGTCATCCGCCAGCCTTTCAACAATTTTTGTTTTATTTTCTCATGGTTTTTGCAAAACTTTATTGTTTTTGGAATATCATCAATGTAAATTAAAACACTGACTGAATGCAAAAATGTTATTGGGACTCAAAAAAGCACACATTACCATAGCAATCCCTGGCACTGAAGAGAGCTACTTTGTGTGTGAATATGCCCCTTGTGAAAGGGCATCAGTACAACAAATGTTCCAAAGGCAATCATTTGGGAAAGACTAAATGAATGGGCAGGGAACAAAGTACAATCAATCCTTTAAAAGTGACAATTATGCAAGATATACGATTTAATGATAAATCAATCAAATTCAACAGGTGACAATTCCAACCAATGATAAGGTGCTAAATGTGCCCGCGCAGTACAAGTGAAGGTAAGTGACACAAAAGTGCAAGAATATATATACACAGTGCGCATATCAGAAAATGTTCTCAACCAACAGAACAATATTTGAATCCAATCAAAGTATATTACTCAAATTAGTCCTTTTATTAATGAATAAATGGTCAAGACATAACAGTCGATGTTTTGATCCCAATTAAACAATTTAGCAGGGTCTTCTTCAGGACAGGAGTAGCAACCTGGAAAGAGATAGGATTTTTCAAAATTGAGTAAAGAAGATGTATCTACCGAAAGAAAATTCTGAAAAAAACAAAGTAAGTGCTCATCTGACCAAACAAGAAGCTATGTCTCACGAATGAGACCAGTGAAGATTAAACAGGGTTGCCTCTTTAAAGAAAGAACATCAGGTATAATCCTGGGTCAAAGACAAGGTTTGCCTAGATAATCCAGTAAAAACCCTTATAAGTGCTTCAAAAGTATGTCGACTTTTTCCCTTTATTTCCAAATATTGCCCTTTTTATTATACTTTGTGGAGAGCTGAGGAGCCATCACGCTGTATTGATTACGCCGCCACCGAGCCAAGAGTCACTCACCTGGTTGCTCCCTTGCTGGGAGAACGCCGCCACCGAGCCAAGAGTCACTCACCTGGTTGCTCCCTTGCTGGGAGAACGCCGCCACCGGAGCCAAGAGTCAATTCCTGGGGAAATAGCGCCGCCGCTCCGGGACTACAGTTCCCGGCAGGCAACGCGGCGGCGCGCAACAGTGACGTCGCGCCAGGAGGCGCTTCATAACTGCGTCAGAGCCGGCGGAGCGGGGGAGAGCTGAGGAGCCATCACGCTGTATTGATTACGCCGCCACCGAGCCAAGAGTCACTCACCTGGTTGCTCCCTTGCTGGGAGAACGCCGCCACCGAGCCAAGAGTCACTCACCTGGTTGCTCCCTTGCTGGGAGAACGCCGCCACCGGAGCCAAGAGTCAATTCCTGGGGAAATAGCGCCGCCGCTCCGGGACTACAGTTCCCGGCAGGCAACGCGGCGGCGCGCAACAGTGACGTCGCGCCAGGAGGCGCTTCATAACTGCGTCAGAGCCGGCGGAGCGGGGGAGAGCTGAGGAGCCATCACGCTGTATTGATTACGCCACCACCGAGCCAAGAGTCACTCACCTGGTTGCTCCCTTGCTGGGAGAACGCCGCCACCGAGCCAAGAGTCACTCACCTGGTTGCTCCCTTGCTGGGAGAACGCCGCCACCGGAGCCAAGAGTCAATTCCTGGGGAAATAGCGCCGCCGCTCCGGGACTACAGTTCCCGGCAGGCAACGCGGCGGCGCGCAACAGTGACGTCGCGCCAGGAGGCGCTTCATAACTGCGTCAGAGCCGGCGGAGCGGGGGAGAGCTGAGGAGCCATCACGCTGTATTGATTACGCCGCCACCGAGCCAAGAGTCACTCACCTGGTTGCTCCCTTGCTGGGAGAACGCCGCCACCGAGCCAAGAGTCACTCACCTGGTTGCTCCCTTGCTGGGAGAACGCCGCCACCGGAGCCAAGAGTCAATTCCTGGGGAAATAGCGCCGCCGCTCCGGGACTACAGTTCCCGGCAGGCAACGCGGCGGCGCGCAACAGTGACGTCGCGCCAGGAGGCGCTTCATAACTGCGTCAGAGCCAGCTACGCGGGATGCGAGCGGGACGCCCGGGGCGAAGCCCGGGCAAAGGGCGGGCCCTCTTAGGCCCTCAGAGGCCTGAGGAGCCTGGCCTGTGCCAGGCACCCTGCTCGGTTGCGATCAGCCAAAGGACATCGAGACTGCATAACTGTAAGTTGGCTGCCACACAAATTTGAACTCTTGTTGCACAGGGTTTGGCCCGGTAATTGATTATAAGCTGTATATATCCGTTTAGCGTGCCATATATTGGACCTGCCATGAATCACCCAGAGACTAGAAGTATGGCTTTAGCTGGGGCAAAAAAACTTACTGGCACCCTAGATGATTTTATAGTGCGCACGCATGCCCTTATTGATGAAGGGATCATACTGATGGACAGAAGGGTGTCCCAAGATTTAGCCATGGCAAAGCGTTCCTCTCTGGGTCACATTGCACAAGCTTGTACACCCAATAATGTTTCTGTCCCAAAGTCACTTGTAATGGTTCACAAAGACCAGGGCAGTGATTTACCTGCCTCACAGGAAGGTCTGGAGGCAACCCCAAATCTTTCTTTGCTACTGGAAAATGGACCGGTGGCAATAGAAAATGAAACCATAGATAGTACCCTAATAGAAAGGGGGAGGAAGGAGGGGGCTATCCCTAAATTAAAGAGTACTAAACAAAAGTCGACTAAAACCATTACTCGCAAAGGGAAAAAAGCCCAGACTGGTAAGACCTATGACCCAATCCAGCCGGATCCCACCCCATTAAATGTATGCACAAACCCAGAAACTCACACTAATATTAATGGTGCCGCGGGTGGCCCCCGGGTAAGTGTGGGCATAACATTAAGTTTGCCAGATGAAACTATCTTGGATAGCAGTTTGGAGGGGATATTGGAACTAAGTGGGGTAGTTGATAATCAAGCTGGAGGGAACGAAGACAGCAGTAGCCTAAGCATGGTTAATAATAACATCTTTGCAATGCTAAAAATTCTCTTGGAACCCATTGAGGTCAGGCTACGATGTCTGGAAACAATATTGACTAATATCCACAAAGATATTAGTGCCCCTAGCTTTAATTTGAACAATAAAGTTCCTGAAAAGAAACCAACTACGAATAGACCACCCACAGCCGCTAAAAGCGATGGTAATACCAATCTATCTTTAAAAACTACCTCTATTCCACCTCCAAAACCCACTACTAACCCACCTCTAAAAGTTTTACCAACACCTAAAAATCCCACCGTAATTGACCAAACAGCGCCACCCATGCAAACTCCTAAGGATAAAGTTAATGAAGAAAAGAGGGAGACACGTAGAAATATACATTTACCACCAGAAGCCTCAACATATGTTGTGGTTCTTACTGGAGTACCCCAACCTGCTGATAAATCATATGAAAATAATGGGGGACTAGTAAATAAAACAATACATTGGCTAAATGATAACTATCCTCTCCCCCCGGCCTTCAAAAGCAATATCCTTATGGTTGAAAGGGCTCCCTGGGTGGGGTACAATAATAATAAAAAAAGGTTACAAGGTGACTGTGTGGTAATAACTTTTGAGAATCCCCGCACCGCAGAATTTATTACATCAAGGCCCCCAAGAAATTACGGTTTGTCAGTTGTGGCTAGGCCATTATCCTATTTTTACCCGGAGGGTGAACAACCGGATAATAGGTGGAGCTGGACCAGGGAAAATCGACGCCATGGTGGTAATACTGGCCAGTTCCCTGATAACAACTACCACAATATACTGTGGAATGGGAGGCATGATGATGGCTGGAACATTGTGAAACACAAAGGCAGGCCTCCTTATTTTCACCCACAGGGTTATGATCCAGGATGGATAGGCAATGCCCAAATTCCCCCGTTTTTCCCATGTTATAATCGGTTTGACTGCTTGGAAGCAGTGGACTGACTCCCCAAGATTAAGGTAGATGATCGGTTACCTATTAATCTCGCAGTCTTGGATTCTACAAGCTGTCTGGGGGATGAGGAATCCACAGAAATACAGGGGGGGAATGAGCTCATACAAGAGAGCCAGGCCAACAGTTTAGGGGATACTGTAGATGTGTCTTCTGTGGATAAAGATTCCTGTACGGTATTATTTTGGAACGTGGCTGGGTTAAAACAAAAGATTACAAATCCAAGCTGGGATGAGGTCATTACCGACGTGGGAATACTAGCCCTTCAAGAAACTTGGGCTACCACGCCGATACACCTTAATGGCTACAAGACATACTTTACCCCTGCGGTGGGCGGAGTATACGGAAGACCCAAGGGGGGGTTGATTGTATACATATCTAATCTCTTAGTATATGATAAAATTGTTTTTTCCCCTGGATCCAGCTATTACCAAAAAATTGTGATATATACAAGGAAGGGTCCAAAGATGGTTCTTTTTAATTTCTATAATAACTGTTCAGATAGCATGATTAAGGATGTACTTGACACACTAGCCCTAGAAATGCAAAATGAATTTGACAAGAGTAAGAGGGCGGAAGTTATGTTATTATGGGGGGGTGATTTTAATTGTACTCTCTGCAAAAAGGGCCAAAAGGGTATTTGTGGTCTAATGCTGGAACAAGACGTCAATTTGACGCATTTTGAACACACCCTACTAGGCGACTTACTGAATGAAATGATTTTTAACTTTAACCTCGGCTTTGTAAATGAATTAGCACACCACACAACGATGTTTGCCCCAACCTTTGTTGGGCGGGGTGCTTCAACCATTATTGATTTTAGCTTATGCACACTTAGCTCTGCAAACAGATTGATTAGAGCAAACATCATGGATTTACCATTGAGTGATCATCTGCCACAGGTATTAAAAATGGAAAATTTATTTACCGTAGCTGACATTAGAGAATGTCAGAACCAAATGGTCCAGGATGTAAGGGTGGGTGCTCAAAATGGTTACAACCTTAAATGGAGCAGACTGGTCCCAGATGATTTCCTGCAAAAAATACTGACTAACTGCATGAGTAGCTTTTCCATCTGTCTAGATGAACACGCAGAGAAATGTGAAATAATAACCCATTTTAGCACTATTTCTAGTAAAATTAAGGAAGCACTGTGGGTTAATAGGAAAAATTCCCTAAAGTCCAATAGGAAATGGTTTGATAGGAAGTGCACTAGAGCCTTAACAAAGCTTAGATATGCAATTCATAATAGACCAAAGGACGTAAACCAAATTAGAATTGCAAGGAAGGACTATAACCTAGCATTAAGGGAGAGGAAGACCTCGATAAAAAGGGAGGCATGGGATAACCTATGCGACGCATCAAAATCGAAGGATCCGGCTGCTTTTTGGAGGGCTATTAACACCCCCCTCCTATATGAACAAAAAGCACGCATGGAAATTGCCATCTCAGAAGATGAGTGGGTGGCCCATTTTTCCTCCCTTTATATGGCTGTGGAACTAACCTCGGAAGTAGGCCAGGAGATGGGGTTGCTAAATCTAGACACATCTAGAACCCTGACTGTAACCCTTCCTGAAGTTACAGCAAGCTTAAAGGCGACCAAGGGGGGCAAAGCAGCAGGACCAGACGGTATACCAGCTGACCTCTATAAGGCTAACATCGAATTATGGGGGCCACTGTTAGTTCAGCTCTTTAATGCCGTCTTGGCAAACAGCCCAATACCCACCTGGTTTACATCAACAATAGTCCCAATATTTAAGAAAGGGGACAGGCTAAGTTGTACATGCTATAGGCCAATCTCCCTATTGGACTCTTCTATAAAAATTCTGGGAAGAGTGATTTTAGCTAAACTACAAAGCTGGGCCAATGAAACTGGGGTGTTAAGTGACTTTCAATTTGGGTTCCAAAAGGGCCTAGGGACTATAGAGCAAGGCTTGAATCTCTTCACCTTGCAGCAGAAGTATATAAAGGTCAAAAAACAACGTCTATACCTCACATTTGTTGATCTATCATCAGCTTTTGACTGTGTGTCACACATTAAGTTATGGTCAATTATGGCTGACTTGGGAGTAGACAATGCCATTATATGTTTTCTGAGAGAGCTGTATTCTGGGGCCACTGCCAGTGTCAGATTTGGGAAAAATGGTGAGTGCAGTAGACAATTTGGGATCGGTCGGGGTGTGCGCCAAGGGTGCGTCTTAGCCCCCTTCCTATTTCTGCTGTACATAAATGGAATGGAAAAGCATCTCGTGCAGGAGGGCAGGGACATGCCCATGGTGAGAGGTAGGCCTGTCCCTGCACTGATGTACGCTGATGATGCTGTCCTAATGGCGCGCACCCCAATGGCTTTACAAACTTTGGTTACAGCCTTCAACACCTTTATGCTTGACTTAGATTTGAGAATCAATTGTTCTAAAACTTTATCTATGTACTGCGGGTCCAGAACAAACAAGCATGTGAAGCAAATCTTTGTAAACTCCAATCCCTTAGAAAGGACCCCCACCTTCCCTTATCTAGGGATACTGTTTCATGAAAGTGGCTCATGGACCACAGCAATTCATGCTAGATCTCTGTTATTCTCTAAGACCATTATGGCCCTAAAATGTTTTATGAAAAAATTAGGTAAAAAACCCATAAAAGAGATTTTAACCGTTTATAATGCGACTTGTATATCTGTAGCCATCTACGGGGCAGGATTATGGGGTTATTCAAACATCACCCCAATTCAAATCCTGGAAAATAAGTTTTTATGTCACATACTGTCTGTACCCCAAAGTACTGCAACAATGATATGCCATGCTGAATTGGGAATATCTTATGTCACTGACATTATTAGAATTCAGCCAGTTCTTCTTTGGCATAGGGTCTGGACAAATGAAGAATGTGTTGTTAATCGGGCCATTTTTAAGGACATCATGGTATTGGACAACATCAGGGACTACAAATGGATAGGCTATGTCAGAGACTTTCTTGAAAAAATAAGTTGCCCCCAATACTTTGAGGATCCACAATCAATGGAATGTATATCCAGAAGAGATTTGAAATATTTGTGTATGACCTACCTCAAGGAAAAGAGAAATATAGAGGAGGCAAGAAAAAAGACTGTCTCTGCCCACCAGGATATTATATGTGGAGAGAATTTGCAGCCATATCTTTCACTGTATATGTCTAATCATGAACGGTACCTTTTGACCCGATTTAGATTGAATATAGTTTTCAGGACACTATCATTCCCCGTGATGAATTGTTGGCTGAAGGACTTATGTTTCTGTCCATGCGATGATGTTTCCCAACAATCGGATATACATATTTTATTTTTTTGTAAATTTTATACCTTTCCCCGAAAGAAACTTATCATCCCTATTCTTAAAGATCTAAATGTTTACAGATGCCGCCTAGCGTTTACAGAGTGCCAGAAAATGGATACTGTTTTTATGGTCGCCTCTATTGCAGAATTTTTAAAATTGGCTTTTAAATGTCGTAAATCAATGCAAATGGATTGATCTCTTTTATTGTGTATATGAATTTAATACTGCTGATATGGATTTAATTTTGTTGTTTTTCTTATTTTGTGATTTTTAAGGAAAAATACTTACTCTACCTTTTGTAAATTGCACCTTACATGCTACTTTTATGGTTATCTTGCCTTTTTAACCGAATAAAGTACTTTTGAATCTTGAATCTTGAATCTATACTTTGTTCCCCTGCCAATTCATTTAGTCTTTTCCAAATGATTGCATTTGGAACATCCCTTATACTGATGGCTTTTATATCTTAGTTCTACTGGAGTACCAGCTGTTTTCCCCTCTTTTTATTCATCTCGTGAAACAGCAGCATGCTGTAACATGAAGTGAAGTCAACCAATGACTGACATGGGCTGAAGTATTGCCCCTTGACAAATGTGAATGGCACAGACCAATGGATAAAGTCTTCCCTTACCTGAAGTCTCAGTTTAGCATTCACAAAGGGACATACGAGGAGTACCTTTACACCTTCAGAGGTTCTGCACTTCGGGCAGAATCTCCGCACTTGGGTGGAATCTCCGCATTCGGGGCAGAATCTCTGCACTCGGGCTGAATCTCTGCACTCAGGGTAGACCCTCCGCAAGCGTAAAGATACTACTCATAAGTCCCTTTGTGAATACCAAACTTAGACGTTAGGTCTGACCTTAGACTTAAGGTCAAAACATATACTTGCGCTCTAAACTTAGCCTTCGGGTCTAAGTTTAAATTTGTGAATTGTCCCCAAAGAAGCTATATTTAGTTCTTCCAGCTGAATATGACCCAGCTGTAACTTTTAGGCCCCAGGGTCACTCTACAACACGAATGGAGGTACTAGAAACATTTGTAAAGGGTAAATGTGGCTCTGGGGGCAACAAGAACAACATCAGATTGTCAGCAGATCCCCAGGTTCCGGGACATTTGTTGAAATGGTTATAATATCTTTAGTCTGTTAAGGGCTTGAGGGGTGTACAACGAGGATTAGAAATTTATGACAGACGTGGTCCTGGAATCGTCAGGGTTTTTCAGAGGGAAGTTCAGTCTAGTTGAGGAGGATCAATAAATCCAAAGTTGGTCAGGATATGATCCAGTGAGTATGACAATTAACTTAATGGAATTACTAAAAAATAAATTAAAAGGTGAATTTGATTAGGAGGACAGGATGAACATCTTCTCAGAAGAGTTTTTGTGGGTGCCAGTAGGTCCTCAAGCTCAACAGAACTTTCACTGTACTTCCCCTTTCCATCTGGAGATTTCGTCCTCTGAGTCTCAACTCCATTTTTTAAACATTATCAACAGGGCATTAAAACCAAAGTCTGATAAAAAACATCTATCTGCCTCTCCGTTATGCTTGTTCTCTCTCTCATGAACATATTTGGTGAATGGGCACTGAAACAAAAGCTCTATCGGGAACATACAACATGACAAAATTATGGCAATATATTTGATTTGGTGGAGGGATAAGCGATGAGATAATGAAGGCTACAAATTTATGGCCGATCAGGTCTAGAAGATGGGAGGTTTGGCAGAAGACTGGCAAACTCAGAGTAGAAAGACTACTAGGTCCATTAGATATTAAGGTGGCCGAGAAGCCTGGTTAGGGAATGTAAGGATAGTAATGGGTCAGGAGGAAGCAAAATGGTATGTAGGCTAAACCCAATTCACCATGTGGTTAGGTGGAGGTGAATTCATCAAAACTGAAATGGTTTATGTATAGGGTTTGGGATGGTATGCTCAGTAGTGAAAAAAACAATGATGCTGAAGATGAGGATAAAGCAAACGTTTATCAACGACAAATATCACCTGGGCACAAACTCTATGTCCCAATAATTTGGCATCTATATTCATAGAAAAGTAAAGCAGGAAAATCGGAAAGCAAACTTACTTCTTCTACAATAAAACCCCTTGACCACTAGCAGCCCTAGAATAAAGCCCTTTGGTAAAGCTGATTTACAAATGCGCACTACTCTTTAATAGTCATTTTAGGTTGCAAAAATGAGAAAAGAACTAGTGGCGTGCCTGAGCTAATACATCTCTTTCAGATGAGCCATGCAGAAATTCTTCACAGTTTATTAAGGTCACTTTAGGGCTGCTTTGACAAGCCTGTATGGAAACCTAAGAAAGTACACATTATGGGGAAATGTTCATAGCAATAAAACCCTTGGAGTAACTGGCACTGACGCTGAGGGTCACACAATCCAAGGAACTAACTTGTGCAATCAAATGTTGAAATTTTTGTAATATTGATTGTTGGGTTCTTTACATTCACAGTTCCAGGATGTGTACAATTTGACAAGGGGTTAGGTCAAACTTCCATATTGTCTCTTTTTATGGGGGCCATAAGAAGAATTAGGATTATTAGTGAGATAGATTTTGTGTATGGATTAATTACAACACTTATGAATTGTCATTATTTGTTTTATTGATCTGAATTTTTTTAATGTATTTTTAAGGAATTGTTGTTTTATTTAGAAAGATGTGTATCTTTCATTTTTTAACCTTTCTTGAATAAATATTAATGAATATTGCAATTTGTAATCACAAGTTTATTAGTTCAACTACTGCATAGATATTTCTATTTTGAGGTTACGGGAATTGTGTTTTCTCTTTGGTTTAATACCCTATTTCCCCTGACTTACTTAAGGGGTTCCTCTCTTTTTCTATAGAACTGCCTGAAATTTGCAAATACCAGTATTACCCTGTGGTGACTATTCAGTGCTGTGCCAACAAAAGTAAAACTCTTTCTAAAGGCACCTCTGCTTGGCCAGACTATTACATGTACCCATTCCACCCATGAACAGAACCTGATTCGGAAGTCAGGCTGTCTCCTACATCACTCCTAAAGTGTGGAATAACCTACCAGTACACATTAGATCCTCCTCCTCAATTCTTGAGTTCCACAAGATGCTGAAGACCAGGCTCTTTGAATAGCACCTCCCATCTCCTGTAGGTGAGGCTAGTCCACACCTGCTCAGCATCAGGATACCCTCCTGTGTGGCAGTGCATGTTACAAACCCACATAACATATCAGATTTGGTAGGGCTCCTTAACAAGGTAGGGCTTCTGCCATCTTTGACCTTGTTCACTGCATAGCTAACTGTTTCCAAAATCTTTACAGGTGCAACTTAGCGAGTTAGTGGGTGTCAGTACAGTACAGTCCAAATTAGACGGTGGGTCTCTGGAGACAATCCTTACAGTGTTTACATGATTCATATGTTACATGTGGTCATGCATGTTTTTTTGTTTTGTCAGATGAAAGCTTGTATAAGTCAGCACATTCAACCGTAGGACACTTTGTAAAATGTATTTTAGAACAAAATTTTGTTCAGTGGTGGCAGCAGAGCATGGAAGTTTGGAAGGATTATTACAGCAAGAGCTATTCAGAGCATAATGTTTGATAAAAAGGTTACACGATTGTTTAGTGACAATATCTGTCTTGCAATTCAGTGTCACAAAAACATGCATTCCAAGATAAACATTTTGTATTTGTGATAACACATGAGCACGGGTGATATTGGTATTTAATTGGCAACTGTTAACGGATTAAGAATTTGGGAAAAGGCATTAAAAACATCAAATATGGCTATTTTATGCATATAAATGTTGGTTTTTAACTCTGAAAGTGCACTGACACCTGATAACCAGGCCCGAGTGCCAGTGCTCTCTCCCTAAATATGATGTATGCGAATTGGCAACCCCAACTGGCAAGGACTTTAACCCCATTTTAAGTCCCTGGTACGTGGTACCAGGGGTACCCAGGGCATGGAAGTCACCAGGGCATGTAGCACTGATTGTGCCACCCTGCCTGACCCATGTAAGCAGATGAAGTTGAGTGCGCTACGTGGGTACGTGGGCGCATCCCTGTATCATAGGCACACTTGTGAGTGTTCAGGACGGCCTGACTCAAATTTAAGTTCAAATGAAAACAGTTCAAGAAAGATAGATTCAAAGTTTCATCGTAGTTTGTATTTGATAGATTCACAAGAGTCTATGGTCAAGCGTTACATCACGCTGTGTTCATAATGAATTCACAATAGTTTAACAAATGCTCCAATGCATTTCGGACTGGAATAGTCCTTTGTCAAGGAGCGCTGTGAAAGGATACAAAAAATGCAATCAGATCAACGATAACGAAAAAAGATATAGACATAGTGTCAGGGTCATGCTGGTGATTGGAGTTTAAGCATGCACTACGGAATTGTTTAGGAAGTGAGGATGGGTAGTGAGGGTTATGGGTGTGGTGGGTAATTAATCGCAAAAACGGAGGTGAAAATACGTGGTGGCGGATTTGTGCAAGTTAAAACGGGAGTTTAGTGAACAAAAAATGCGGGGAAATCGAGTTGTTCTTACGCTTCCAAGAGTTGAAGAGGTGCTCACATCGGTGCTGCAAGATAAAGGAATGAAAGGCTGTGAAGTGTGTCAAACGGAAGAGCGTTCGTGAAGATAGTAAAGCTCATGCAATCAGCGTACTTACTAGGAGTGATGCAAAGGTTGGACCGAGTTTCACGAACTTCGCGGAGTTACTGCGGAGTTCCGGGGGAGTGAAAGGTTGGTAAAAATAGGTCAGGGACTGCGGAGTTCCGGGGGAGTGAGAGGATGATGGAAATAGGTGAGGGACCCGTGGTGTGTGACCGGGTAGAGGCGGCCATCTTGTAGTGGGTTTGAGTACCCAGAAAAAAGTGAAAGATGTAGGTGAAATGCAGAACGAGGGAACGTAGTGTCACAACAGGTTATCACAAAAAACAACTTAATTCAGTTCGATCATTGAGCCCAAAGGGCTTTAAAGATTGAAGTCTGTAGATCCATGACGTCTCCCTTTGTAGGAGAGTTTTGTTATTGTCTTTTCCTTCTTTGTGGGTAACCATCTCAAGCACAAGGTATTTGAGCTGAGCCACGCTGTGGTGAGCTTCATTGAAGTGTGTCGCCACATTCGATTTAGAGTTCTTAGTCCGAATATTCGATTTGTGCTCGTTCAAGCGAGTTTTTATTTTTCGACTGGTTTTGCCCACGTAGATCTTCCCACATGGGCATTTTAGTAGATAGATCAGGTTTGCTGAGTCACATGTCGCATCCACTTGGAGGTTGATTGTAAATCCTCTCATGGGGTGACTGATCGTGTTGCCACTGATTACATTGTTACAGTTACCGCAATGATGACATGGACGTGTTCCCGTGTATGTTCTTGATGTGACGGTGGGGTTAGACAGTATTTCTCTTATGTTCATGGGTCTGTTGTATGCAAAAATAGGGGGTTCTCTGAACAGATCTTCGAAGTCAGGTTCTGATGATAAAATTCGCCAGTGTTTTAAAACAATCTTTTTGTAGATTTTGCTGGAGGTGGAGTATCTGGAAACCAGTGCCATTCTTTGGTTAGGATCTTTTTGTTTGCTTTTCAAAGCTTCAATCCGAGGAATGGTGTTTACTCTTTCTACTGCCTCCTTGATGATGGTTTGAGGGTACCCTCTGCTGGAGAATCGTTTTTCCATAGATTGCAGTTGAGAGTTTCTTATGTCGTTGTTGGATACTATTCGGGTGACTCTCAGCATTTGGCTGAAAGGAAGGTGCCTTTTCAGAGAATCTTGATGGAAACTACTGTATAGTAACATGTTGTTACGATCGGTCGGTTTTCGGTAGAGATCAGTTTCAATGCCATCAGGGGTAACTTTCACAAGTACGTCCAGGAATGTTATGGCTTTGTCAGAAATGTTCCATGTGAATTCGATGCGGTCATCTTTAGAGTTCAAGGTAGTGAGTGCTGTTTCCAGGTGATCACGTGAGTCTTTCCAGATGAAAAATAGGTCATCGATATATCGTGTGTATAGTTTGAGGTTATCTGTCCAGTTGGCGTTGTTTAGGATGTGGTTAAACTCAAAGTTGCCCATGTAAATATTGGCATACGTCGGCGCGGCGCAATTGCCCATTGCCATCCCAGACAGTTGCAAGTACCACCGTTCTTCAAAAGAGAAATAGCTATGGTATAGGGTGAAGATCATGAGCTCCAAAATGAAGCGTTTCATGGGTTCAGTCAAATCCGTTTTCAATAATGCCGATTCAATTGCCTCAATGCCGCCGGCATGCGGGATCGAGGTGTACAAGCTTTTCACATCGGCGGTGCACAGAAAGATTTGTTCATCCCTACTGATTTGTATGGAGTTCAGCTTGTTAATGAAGTCAGTAGTGTCTCTGATGTAGCTCTCAAGATTGACGACTGAAGGTTGTAGGTAGCGATCGATGAATTTACCGATCGGCTCGTGGATGGATCCTCTTGTAGAAACTATAGGGCGGAAAGGCGGATTCATGAGGTCTTTGTGAATTTTTGGGAGCATTGTGATGGAAGGACTTCTTGGGTGTTCTGTTGTGAGATAACGTTTGGTACGCTCATCGATAATGTCGTTATCCATGGCTTTATTAAGGATATTGCTTAAGATCGCTCTGTATTCGTTGGTGGGATTGCCTTCAAGTGGCATGTAAGTGTTGATGTCAAAGACGTGTTCCCTGGCCCTCCGATTGTAGAGGTCAGTGTTGAGGATGACGAGGGCGCCTCCCTTGTCAGCTTTAAGGCATTTGATTGCTTTGTTGTTGGCAAGGTTTTTCAATGTGTCTTGGTCTTTGTTGGTGATGTTTTTGTGTGATTTCTTTTTGAAGTTGATCTTGGCGATATCTTGGCGTACTAAAGTTTCAAAAGTGTCAATGCTTTTGTGGCTACTCGGAGGCATGTAATTACTAGGTGGACGTAATCCGCGTAACAGGTCAGGTTTGGTTTCCACAGGAGGTTCTAAGACTTTCTCAAAGAAATGCTTCAGACGCAACTTCCTGGTAAATTTGAAGGTACTGACTTCAAGTTCAAGTAAATTAGTATAATTGGTGGGTATGAAAGACATTCCTTTCTGGAGGGTTTTGATTTCGTGCGTGGTGAGAGTGGTATCAGAGATGTTGATGACTAGCGATTCCTCTTGGTTTTTGGTTTGGTCTGAGGTGGTTGTTGAGTTTTTCCGTTGTCTTTTGTTTGTCCTTTTGCCCCGTCTGGGTCGTCGATTCCGTCTGGGCGTGAGTCTAAAAAAGGCACACTGATGGTGGTGTCGGTGTGAGATGTGGAAGGAATTGAAGGTTGTTCAGACCCGTCTGTTGAGGCCGTCCGTGCAGTTAGTGGACGTTTAGGGCGGCGGTTGGTGGTGTCACTGTCTGAAGACGAGGTGTCGGTGTTTTGAGTGTATGGCTTATTCCTGCGGCGTTGGGCGTAAACCTCCGCCCAGGTATACACTCAAAACACCGACACCTCGTCTTCAGACAGTGACACCACCAACCGCCGCCCTAAACGTCTACTAACTAAAAACTCAACAACCACCTCAGACCAAACCAAAAACCAAGAGGAATCGCTAGTCATCAACATCTCTGATACCACTCTCACCACGCACGAAATCAAAACCCTCCAGAAAGGAATGTCTTTCATACCCACCAATTATACTAATTTACTTGAACTTGAAGTCAGTACCTTCAAATTTACCAGGAAGTTGCGTCTGAAGCATTTCTTTGAGAAAGTCTTAGAACCTCCTGTGGAAACCAAACCTGACCTGTTACGCGGATTACGTCCACCTAGTAATTACATGCCTCCGAGTAGCCACAAAAGCATTGACACTTTTGAAACTTTAGTACGCCAAGATATCGCCAAGATCAACTTCAAAAAGAAATCACACAAAAACATCACCAACAAAGACCAAGACACATTGAAAAACCTTGCCAACAACAAAGCAATCAAATGCCTTAAAGCTGACAAGGGAGGCGCCCTCGTCATCCTCAACACTGACCTCTACAATCGGAGGGCCAGGGAACACGTCTTTGACATCAACACTTACATGCCACTTGAAGGCAATCCCACCAACGAATACAGAGCGATCTTAAGCAATATCCTTAATAAAGCCATGGATAACGACATTATCGATGAGCGTACCAAACGTTATCTCACAACAGAACACCCAAGAAGTCCTTCCATCACAATGCTCCCAAAAATTCACAAAGACCTCATGAATCCGCCTTTCCGCCCTATAGTTTCTACAAGAGGATCCATCCACGAGCCGATCGGTAAATTCATCGATCGCTACCTACAACCTTCAGTCGTCAATCTTGAGAGCTACATCAGAGACACTACTGACTTCATTAACAAGCTGAACTCCATACAAATCAGTAGGGATGAACAAATCTTTCTGTGCACCGCCGATGTGAAAAGCTTGTACACCTCAATCCCGCATGCCGGCGGCATTGAGGCAATTGAATCGGCATTATTGAAAACGGATTTGACTGAACCCATGAAACGCTTCATTTTGGAGCTCATGATCTTCACCCTATACCATAGCTATTTCTCTTTTGAAGAACGGTGGTACTTGCAACTGTCTGGGATGGCAATGGGCAATTGCGCCGCGCCGACGTATGCCAATATTTACATGGGCAACTTTGAGTTTAACCACATCCTAAACAACGCCAACTGGACAGATAACCTCAAACTATACACACGATATATCGATGACCTATTTTTCATCTGGAAAGACTCACGTGATCACCTGGAAACAGCACTCACTACCTTGAACTCTAAAGATGACCGCATCGAATTCACATGGAACATTTCTGACAAAGCCATAACATTCCTGGACGTACTTGTGAAAGTTACCCCTGATGGCATTGAAACTGATCTCTACCGAAAACCGACCGATCGTAACAACACGTTACTATACAGTAGTTTCCATCAAGATTCTCTGAAAAGGCACCTTCCTTTCAGCCAAATGCTGAGAGTCACCCGAATAGTATCCAACAACGACATAAGAAACTCTCAACTGCAATCTATGGAAAAACGATTCTCCAGCAGAGGGTACCCTCAAACCATCATCAAGGAGGCAGTAGAAAGAGTAAACACCATTCCTCGGATTGAAGCTTTGAAAAGCAAACAAAAAGATCCTAACCAAAGAATGGCACTGGTTTCCAGATACTCCACCTCCAGCAAAATCTACAAAAAGATTGTTTTAAAACACTGGCGAATTTTATCATCAGAACCTGACTTCGAAGATCTGTTCAGAGAACCCCCTATTTTTGCATACAACAGACCCATGAACATAAGAGAAATACTGTCTAACCCCACCGTCACATCAAGAACATACACGGGAACACGTCCATGTCATCATTGCGGTAACTGTAACAATGTAATCAGTGGCAACACGATCAGTCACCCCATGAGAGGATTTACAATCAACCTCCAAGTGGATGCGACATGTGACTCAGCAAACCTGATCTATCTACTAAAATGCCCATGTGGGAAGATCTGCGTGGGCAAAACCAGTCGAAAAATAAAAACTCGCTTGAACGAGCACAAATCGAATATTCGGACTAAGAACTCTAAATCGAATGTGGCGACACACTTCAATGAAGCTCACCACAGCGTGGCTCAGCTCAAATACCTTGTGCTTGAGATGGTTACCCACAAAGAAGGAAAAGACAATAACAAAACTCTCCTACAAAGGGAGACGTCATGGATCTACAGACTTCAATCTTTAAAGCCCTTTGGGCTCAATGATCGAACTGAATTAAGTTGTTTTTTGTGATAACCTGTTGTGACACTACGTTCCCTCGTTCTGCATTTCACCTACATCTTTCACTTTTTTCTGGTTACTCAAACCCACTACAAGATGGCCGCCTCTACCCAGTCACACACCACGGGTCCCTCACCTATTTCCATCATCCTCTCACTCCCCCGGAACTCCGCAGTCCCTCACCTATTTTTACCAACCTTTCACTCCCCCGGAACTCCGCAGTAACTCCGCGAAGTTCGTGAAACTCGGTCCAACCTTTGCATCACTCCTAGTAAGTACGCTGATTGCATGAGCTTTACTATCTTCACGAACGCTCTTCCGTTTGACACACTTCACAGCCTTTCATTCCTTTATCTTGCAGCACCGATGTGAGCACCTCTTCAACTCTTGGAAGCGTAAGAACAACTCGATTTCCCCGCATTTTTTGTTCACTAAACTCCCGTTTTAACTTGCACAAATCCGCCACCACGTATTTTCACCTCCGTTTTTGCGATTAATTACCCACCACACCCATAACCCTCACTACCCATCCTCACTTCCTAAACAATTCCGTAGTGCATGCTTAAACTCCAATCACCAGCATGACCCTGACACTATGTCTATATCTTTTTTCGTTATCGTTGATCTGATTGCATTTTTTGTATCCTTTCACAGCGCTCCTTGACAAAGGACTATTCCAGTCCGAAATGCATTGGAGCATTTGTTAAACTATTGTGAATTCATTATGAACACAGCGTGATGTAACGCTTGACCATAGACTCTTGTGAATCTATCAAATACAAACTACGATGAAACTTTGAATCTATCTTTCTTGAACTGTTTTCATTTGAACTTAAATTTGAGTCAGGCCGTCCTGAACACTCACAAGTGTGCCTATGATACAGGGATGCGCCCACGTACCCACGTAGCGCACTCAACTTCATTTGTTAGCCTAACGCACCTGGACAGTTGCGTTACCTGTTAGTGCACCTTCAACTTGATTAAACCTTCCACCCTAATTCCTTAACTTTCTCATCAACCCCTTGCTGTGCGCCTGCGCCTATCCCTTTAACTCCATGTAAGCAGATGACATCAGTCCTCCCATTGCATACTGCATGAGCATTTGCAACTGCTCAAACTTGACTTTGCCCTCAACATGAGTGGCAAGGTCACAGCACTATTTTGAATATATGTCAGTCACCCCAATGGTTGGCCTCCTGAGCCTAGCAGGCAGAGTGCATTATATTAAAGGTGTGGACATATAAGTGCAAGCCTGTATGCCCCTATAGTAGCCTCTTTCCGTTAAAGGCTACTATAAGTGTTCAGGGGCCATAGGATAATGTAGGCTGGAACCTGGGCACCCCGAGGTTACCAGCTCCATTAAGGTCCCATTGAAAAGGGTCATGTTTGGGATCAAACAACTTGTCTCATCAAACCTGACATGATTATCAGGTCGGATTTAATGTGGCATGCACCCAGCTAACTTAGAGGTTGCCCACCTTGTTGCCCCAGCCTTTCCTGTGCCCTGGCTGACAGCCTGCAGCTGCTGCAGCCAAGACAGGAATGTGACCTTCTGCTAGAAGGTGTGGGCACACCCAGGAGTCAGAAACAAAGGCATGGCCGGGAAGACAGTGACACCACCCTCCCTGGCAGGATGGCTCGTGAACTGGCACATCAAGGTGTGAGAAGTTGGCCTGGCATATGCTGTCCACAATTCTAGTGAGCACCTTGCACCAGTCGAAACAACCCTGATTGATGATAGGGTTAAGACAACCTTTATTGAAAGCTATCCTAGTGGTAGCTATGGAGAGCTAGATAAGTCTTGAAGGAGTGTAAAGCAGCTTGGTTTACCAGATTATAACCTCTTGAATGTCTAAATGAAAAGAGATCCACACAAGGTAATTATATAAAATATATGTATGTATTTCTAAACACTCTCTAGTGATCTCTTTATGAGATTACAGAGCAAAGTACACAATTTAAATGCAATAGAACCTCCGAAAATAGCACAATATACACTGGGCCCCCGGGGGGAACCAAATCACATATTTAAAAAGTGGTATAAGAATCACGACTTGACTAGACAAAAGGGCCTGTAGAATCGCTGGGACCACAAGGAACCACCCAAGGTAGTGGCATAGGGGGCCCACGGAGGATGCGTGCAGTGTGAGAATACAGCCACGAATCGCCGTTTTCTTCTATGGGGAAAGTCGCGGTTGGAAATTTAAAGATTAAGGACACTTAGGAGAGGACTTTGAGCAAACCACTTTAGAGTTAAGGGTTTCTAGAGCCAACACCCACAGGAGCACCATAGTACTCATGTTACCTCACCCAGGGTAGCTGGGTCATAAATGTCTTTTGGTGTCGGCAATCGTCATTGATTTCAATGGCGATCTGCTGCAAAGTGCTGCTGCCATGAATAAGAAAAGTGTCTGGTGTGATCCAAGCCTGGATCAAAGATGTGAAGAACCTCAAAGCAGAGGGGACAGAGTCTGGGTCACTTGTTAGTGACCAGGGGCACGATAGACGAATGCCCACCGATGTTGGGTGATTCAGGTGTGAAGAGGTAAAGCTTGATTCTGCAGCCACGAGGACCAGGAGGCGTTGATGACAACCAGGAGCTAGATTTGAGCTGCCCAACAAAGGATGTCCAGTGCTGCGGTGTTGGTTCCTGGAATAGACCCAACAAGGCTTGGCAACAGCATCCCACGTGGGAAGAGAAAAGATGCTTCGGTGCAGACCAGCAAGGTCCGGGGGACTCACCAAGTGGTAGAGAGTCAGGGCATGTCTGGAACAATCAGAGAAGCCCAAGGAAAGTCAAAGTTGCCTCCTCAGGGACCCACCAGTTGACGGACCAGGGATCGCAAAGGTACCTCGAGCGGAAACACACAGGGCTGACTCAGGGAACACTTGTGGAGTGTAGGCCAGCAATCTTCCTTGGAAAGGGTGCTGGGGTCTGGGCTACAAGTAACACAATTCACAGCCTCAGGGGACGTTGAGAAGCTGATGCACTTGCAAATGTGCTTGGCGTCCAGGGGTTCCGGTTCCATGGTACCCACAAGAGCTTTGGCTCACAACTTTGCTGGAGTCTCGGGTCAGCCTCGGAGAGGTTTGGAAATTCCCTTCATATGTTGCAAATACTTCTGAGTCCAGCTGGAGCTTTGGATATGCAAACCGGTCAGATGCGTCTTTGGTGCCTGCCAAGCAGAGGAGTAACTTCTTTACTCCGAGGGAGATTCTTCAGTCATCCAGCGTCGTGCAGATCGTCAAAGTTCCAGGATACCCAAGGAAGGGGTTGGACAAACTCCGTGGACCCCCCTATGGGAGGGTCTGGAGAGAGGGGTGGCTACACCCATTTACTTTGTCCAGTTTTGTGCCAGAGCAGGGGCTGGAAGCCCCTGCAACCGATTTGAACTGGGCTATGCACAGGGGCCCCAAAGGTGCCCCCAGTGCTGACTTCAAAGCACTCTCAGAGTGCAACCACCCAGCCCCAATACACTAAAGCCTGTCTAGGAGGTAGTGACAACTCCCTGTGACAGGAAACCTATTGTCCAGGCCTCCCCTGCTGGAGTTTCGTCCAGCAGCAGGAGGCCAGACTCGTGTCTGTGGCTGTGGCATCCATTTTGTGAAGCCAGGGTTCTTTTAAACTGGCACCGGGTGTACCAGTGTGTACATGTCTCTCCTTCTAGAAGGGTGGAATCATAACCCTGCCACCAGGACTAGCGGGCGGTATGATTCCAATGTGTTTGAGACCAAACACGACATGTTTCCTTGCAGCCATTCCAAAGTTTATTTAGAGACAAGGGAACCCAAAAGGTAGCCAAGGACCTAGGGTGTCAGTTAATTACAAAGAACAATGGTCCTTGTTAAAGCAAATAAATCAGAACAAGCGGTAAATATAGAACAGAGTCGATTCTATATGATCTATCCAACTGGATAGAAAATTTAATACAAATAAATGGATTTTCTGTCAAGGGACAGTTGCAATATCCGGTAGGATACAATCCTGTATCCAAAGCAAGGCAATACACAAACAGGTGTGACAAGGTGACAGTTTTAACAAAAAATCATAAAAAACAAAACAACATTCAAGACAGTCAGGCGAAACAGAAATATTTCTTGTTCTTAATTATACATGATGAGACAAGCATGGTACGTAGCAACAAACGTGACACATAGAAGAGTTGTTTGTGTGCACGCTGTTTTTTAAGGTCGATGACGTTTCAATCCCATTCAAGAGGTAACTGGGATCATCATCAGAACAGTGATACTGTAAGCCTGAGATAACACTTTGTACAAAACCAAAACCATACTAAAATCATTAAGAAATGGGGCAGGAAAAAGGAGGGAAGAGAAGACAAAGATGGGGGTTATACTAGGTTATTATAATCAAAACTAGTAGTAGTGCTTCATGTCATTTATATTAATAGTCCCATATTTAAGGTCATAACAAGGACAAATTTAGCATTACTGCGAGATATAGACGTGGAAAAACGACTAGTTCATGCAAGTCTTCCAAAAAGGTCAATACAGTGGTGTTGAAAAAACCATGCACGATGTGCAATGAGGTCAAAAGCGAATTGCACAAGTGTGCGTGGAAGTGAAGGAAGGAAGACGCAGAGTGCGAGGGACTTGAAATCCCAAATTAAAAACTGGCGAGAATTAGCTGGGAAGCGAGGGTCAAGGCATAGTGGCTGAAGTGAAGTGTGGTGAAGAAACCGCACGTTGTTCGAAGGGTGAAATCGCTGGGTGGTGGAGGCATAGGAATTGACGATACGTAAACCGAAGGTGGAGCGGGGTGAAATCAGTGTGTGAGCACTAAGTTGCACTTCTATATTTACCGCTTGTTCTGATTTCTTTGCTTTAACAAGGACCATTGTTCTATGCCATTCCAAAGTTAGCATTTACCGCAAGGTTATAATGCACTTAAGAGTATATGGTCGGGCTGCATTACAGAACTACCCCGGAGAAAAGATTTCAAAAGCTGCAGAGGGGCCCTGCTCATGCAGGGGCACCCTCTCACATAAAACCCAGCACCCTGCCTTCAGGATTAATAAGGTCTGCCATAGGGGTGACTGATAGGTTTATATGTTCAGTGATATAAGTTAGATATAGGGAACCTATATCTAAGTAAGGGGTGCATACACCACCTTACACAGGCTTCAGTAGCAGACCTGTGGTGTCATTTTGGAAGGCTTCCCAGTGGTGGCATAATACATGCTTCAGCCCCTGGTAGGCCTTTGGAGTACCTAGGCCCTTGGTACATGGTGTACCATATACTAGGGATGTTTAAAGGCACCCCAGTAACCAAACTGGAGTGTACCTAACGTACTTGGAATCATTTTAGAGAGGAAAGCAGATAGGCTGGGGCCCTGAATAGCAGGATCCAAGCCAAACTAAGTCAAAAACCATCAAAACACCAGAAAAAAAGTGGGGGCAACCATGTAGTCAGATTCCACCTTCCTACACAAGGCTTTGATCTTCAAAACTTACACTGCCTCTGATATGCTTCAGGCTGCCTCCCAAAGGAGGAAACAGCCAACCCCCTCCCTCCAGGCACATTTTCTCTTGGGCAGGCAGGACAATTATGTAGTGAGGAGGTGTACGCCCCAGAAGGCTAGCCACACCCCTAAGGTAGACTACCTGGTCTGTATAAATTGTCATTAGTGCTTTTTTCATTGACCGCAACGTTAAAGTTTTGAAGTAGTGAAAAGCAGAGATTTATTTTTGCTTTCAAAATCAATAAATCCAGTTATACTCATCCAATTGTCTTTATTTTGGTGTTTACATTTATATAAAAATCTGCATTATTTTTATAAAGTGGTATCAGATTTTTTTTGAGTCATACCAATTAGTTATCGTTCATGTTGGTACTCTGAAATTGCTAAACACATGTTCCTCTGATACTCCAATGTACTACTTCTTCTAATATAGACACCAACATGAACAAAATATCATAGATAATACCAGAGTTATAGATTTCTGAAGCAATATAAAATCAGAGAAAAATAATACATTGAACGTTTACCATTGCGGTCATTGTGAAAAACCATTAGTGACAATCAGTCACTTGCATGTCGAGTTCCGTTGTATCCTCGCAGAGTAAAGGTGGTGTGGATCCCATACCAAGCCACGTTAATCAGTTACATTTTACCTAGTGTGTGGAGCCCGGATGCAGAGTTGCCCTGGCTCTCCCTGGTGCTGAACAATACTGTGAGAGAGATCCTTTTACCCCTGAAGTGATGCTGCTGGGGGAAAGATGCAAAAATACAACAACAAAGCCGCTGCTGATGTCGGATCGACATCAGATAGAATCTCGTCTAGGTGAAACATCGATTGTAGAGGTTGGTTGCAGGATTGGTGAACTTTAAGCTTTGGAGATGGTAAGTGGAGCAGAAAGTAACTTCGACATCCAGTGGTCTCCAGGGAACACAGTGGCTGCCTGTAACTTCATCGAAAGCAGGACTACAGTCTTCTTAATGCGCTAGACCATCTGGATTCGGGCAATCCCTCGGAGGGCCCGATGGCCAGCAATTCTTCAGATCTGGAGAGTTTCTTTACATGCAGTATGCAGGGGACTTGTGCCACTACTCCAGGGGAGTCTGAGGGTGCTTCAGACTTCGATGTGGGTCACTCTGTATAGGGGAATGAGAGCTAGTCTAGGACAAGTCTCGATAAGGCAGTTCCAAGAGTGTTGCCACAGGTGCAGGGTATCCCTCTTTTCCTTGATGCTGACACAGGTCTCTTCTTCTGTCTTTTTTGATGCAAATATTTCAGAACTAGGGTTCTGGTCTCAGGTGTGTCCCTTAAATCCTAGATTCAGGGGAATTAGGGGTGTGGAAGCAAGCAGCCAATGGACCTCCAGTTCTTGTGCTAATCCGCCCCTGAGGTGACCACAACCAGGGGTGTGGGTCACCTTTTCTGCCCCAAACCCTCTATTCTGCTAACCCTGAAGATGGCAGAAATCTAATAATTGTAGTGTACAGACCAGACTGCTCACCCTGAAGGTGTTGCTAGCCTTCTAGGGGTGTACACCTCCTTGACTAATTTCCAACCTGTCCATGTGCAATGTACTTGAGGCTGAGGGAGGGCTGTTTGCTCCCCTGGAAGTCAGTGCTGATGCATATCAGAGGTGGTGCAGCCTTTGAAGCTTACTGTCTTGATGTCCTACTTCACCAGCTTGCTTGGGGGGAGGGAGGTGTCCTTCCTGCTCACGTCTTTGTTCTGAACTCCTGGAAGTTATCACACTTCCTGCCAGGAGGTCAGAATCCTATCTTGGAGGCAGCAGCCATGGCACAGAGAAGCTGGGGCAACCAGGTGGGCAACCTCTAAGATATTGACCTGGTTGCATGCCACATTGCCCTTGACACTTTATTCATATCAGGGGTGAGAAGGCATGTTGCTTGATGCCAAACATGTATTTCGTCAGTACCATACTAGATCTGCCAACCTCAAGAAGGCCCATGTGGCAGCCGATGTTATTCTATGGACCGCAAACCCTTATAGTAGTTTCCAATGGCGAACACCAATATAGGGACATATAAGCTTGCACTTCTATGTTCTTGCCTTTAATATAATACACGCTGCCTCCTGGGCTCAGGTGGCTTTCCATAGGGGTGCCTGACATATATTAAAATAGTGTACACACCTGGTGAGGGCACAGTTGCGTTTGAGCAATATGCACTTCTCCTGCAGTCTGCAAGGGCAGGCCTGCTGTCAGTAGTTTTCTTGAGTCAGTCAGGGATGCACAAGACCGTGCTGCAGCGCTGGGGACCCCTTTATCACCTATGCTCTTAGTACCCCTAGTACGACTGGTACCATATACCATATACTAGGAACTTATAAGGGGTTAAAGTCTTTGCCAATTTAGGATTACCAAGTCGAACATAACAGTTTTGGGAGACAGCAGAGGCACTGGGGTCTTGACAGCAGACTCAAGTGAACTATCAGAGTCAGAGTCATAACCATCAGCATTTGGAGCAAAAAGTGGGGGGTGACCCTCCCAAAAGGGCGCTTTCCTCCAATGCGTAAACAGCTCTAGAGTTTTAACTGCTTGGGGACTACATGATGAGTGAAGTGGGTGAAAATGGAAAACTCTAACTCAGACGGAAGTAAGTTGCCCCTGCTTCATAACACATTTGTCTGAAAACCCATAATTAAACAGAGCATTTGTAAGTTTGTGGTACAAATTCCTGTTTAACACTATAGAAACAGATAGGGATTTTGTCGAAACCGATGGGTGATTTCATTACACCACCCATGGACTCATGGCAAACACTCTTGACGCATAATAATTAAATATTATGCATGCCACTACTTTGTATTATTTTGGCCAACTTTGCAATGCAAATCATGATTTGTGTTGGAAAATAAATAGAGGGAGAAAGTTTTGCACCTCATTTATGTCATGAAATTAAGTGCAGTAAACAAAGAAGTTTCCTTTCTGTGTATTCAATTACATTTATCCAAATAACAGATTATTTATTTCAATGACCATCCCTACTTTTAGTAAACCATTCATATAATGTAACCACACACGTACATATATGTACTGTTCTTGATTTTTATTTTATAAAAACATAGTTATATAAAAAATACTCTGTTTCTGAGAGTCAATTAACAAACACATTGATTTTTGATTGCTAATGCCGTTGGTACTATTACAGTCTTTTACATACATTGGTCAATAAACAAAGTTCATTATTATACAATATACAGTCAATACAACAATTAAAAGTCCTTATGTCAACGCGTTTCGGTGTCTCTTTATGTATAAAACACCTTCTTCAGGACAGAACAAATTAAAAAATCAAGTCTTCTTTCTAAAAATAAATACACACAATTAGTATCCATTATATCTACATGATTTTTAGGTTTGAGGGGCTATATTTATCTAAGCTAATGGTCATAACAAAATCTTACATTGAGTGTTTATTTAATCTTTCCACTCTTCTGAGCCCAAACCTTCAATCGGTCAGGTACGTCTGATTTAATGCTCCTTAATCGAGCCTTCCTGTGTGTCTAGAAAATAACACAAAGTAACAGGAGCACGATTTTTTTCAAATGCTCACTGTATATATATACTGAAAAGCCTTTATTTCAGATTGCTTCAAACAAGCACTTACTTGATCGGAAAAGGTGTTCTTTGTATCATCAATTTGGGTCACGTTTTCCTTTTCCTTTAGTCCCCAAGCATTTTCAATATATTACGACTATATAGACAGTTAAGCCTTCGTATGTCACCTTTTTTATTTTCTAGACACACAGGAAGGCTCGATTAAGGAGCATTAAATCAGACGTACCTGACCGTTTCTCTCTTAATTCCACGATGAAAAAGGTTTCTGTGAAGAACAAAAAAGTACGAAGGAATCATAAGCGTTTCGAGCGCATATGCGCTGGCTCATCTGAACATTAGTTCAAGCGTACATCAAAATTACTCACTGATCTCATAGCGAATGCTCGATTCAAAGTAACGTTCCTTGTGAGGTGGCAGGATGGAATGCGGAATTCCCGGCAATGTATATGAAGTGAACGTCACATGACGGGGAAGGTCACGTGACTCGAAACGAGAAAAAAGATTAGCACGGGAGTAGCGTAAGATGAAAGACAGACTCGAAACGCTTATGATTCCTTCGTACTTTTTTGTTCTTCACTGAAACTTTTTTCATCGTGGAATTAAGAGAGAACTACGTTAACAAGGTACGCTTTTGTTCACCATCGTCCAAATAGAAGAGGCTTGGCACCCCGTCTTGAGCAGTTTCACATTCGAGAGTAACCTCCCAGTTACGTTTGTTAGTACCCGATCACTTGAACATTGGTTATCCCAGATTCATTTAAAACAGGACGTACCTTATTATTTTTCCTAAAGTATTGGGCACATGTCCGTATTTGAGTAGACACGTCTTGTTAGTATTCGCACTCTTTTCCCATTTCACTCATCCGCGTATTTTCCCAATTTACTTTCCAGTGAAGCGCACTAGTCCTCATATTTTCCAATTGATCATCGTTAAATGTGTGAAATGTTTTAAACAATGCTCCATTTTGTGGGTCGACTTTTTTGAGTTCACATGTTTACTTCTTTTTGTGTACTTCTTGAACAGGAATGCATAGATTAGCATGAAACAGTTAATGTTGATATCTTTCTACTAAAGAATGTCCGTTCATATTAATTGTTGTGTATTAATTTTTGTGTATTATCCTTTATCAACAGTACTGCTAATTCCCTGATGAAGGGCATTCGGCCCGAAATGCATTGGGAAACCATGAATGAATTATAAGAATTGAACACAGATGTTTTTCATGAACTTTATGATGTGAATTTAACATCAAGATCAAAAAAACTTTTCCTAAATTAATCAACTTCAAACGCATAACAACGTTTTTGAAATTTCTTTTCACTGAGTGCATTTGGTGACGCTACCCACATCTGGGATAGCGCAATACTACGTATCAATTGGTCCTTTAGCCCTCAAAGGATTACCAAATAGCACCTACCGAACAGTATTCAAAATCTTATCCTTCAACTTAAACAGGAGTGCGATTGTTCTATCTCCAGAGCAGTTTTATATTATGAGTAAACAGTCTATGGTGTGAATCAATAGCAGTTACCCTGCATGCACACTTAACATGTCTCCTACTGGGTTTAGAGTTTCACCACTGTGCACACGTTTGGCCTGATAGTTCTCTTCACAATGTAACACGAGCACCTACTTTTCTCTAATGAAATCAATGTTACCATCAGCCGCCTCAACTTCTACTCTCCCAAACACCAGCTTCGATCGACCAGCCACGCCCTCGCCGCCGTCCCCCGCATCCGAAGAGCCACCACAGGGGAACGGTCCTTCTCCTACCTCGCCGCCAAGACATGGAACTCCCTCCCCACCCACCTCCGCCTGACCCAGGACCACCTCACCTTCACGAAGCAACTCAAGACCTGGCTGTTCGAGCAGTAGCGGACCCCCCTCCCCCAGCGCCTTGAGACCCTCTGAGTGAGTAGCGCGCTATATAAATGCGATGATTGATTGATTGATTGATTGATCCTTGTTCTCCACTAGTACTGAGCAGAACCTTCCTCGCACTTTTTTTCCTAGGAGGCAAGTTCAGAAATGGGTGGGCTAAAGGAAGTGAAGGAGAGTAAAAATGATGGGAATGGTACTGGAAAGTGAGAGAAGGACATTTGGGAAACTGTTATGTTTATCTTGCGCATCTCCTATGCTTGTGTCTGTGGCTCGTGCTGGGCTCGTGTCGGTCTTTCGGCTGGAAGCCGTTAGAGGCAGTTTGTGTCCTGACGCTGTTAGTCGGGTTTTTCTCCTATGCTGTAACTTGTGAAATAAACCCTTTACCTGGAACAGCCGTCCTGTCTCCCATGAGTCCTTACAACAGAAACAAAATGAATGAAGAGGTGAGAAAAAAAGAGTACAGAAAAGGTAATGGACTGCATATGTAAGGGAATGGAAGGATGTAAAGCACAACAGGTAAGACAGGAAAACATGGACCTACACTGAACACCCTCTATCTCTCTGCTTCTTGCTGTTCAAATTTTAAAATCTTGTTCAAAATGTATGAAAGCACAGGTCATGTGGTACTACTTTGCTGATTTCTGGGATCACTGTGTCCGTTCACTTGTGCATGCACACAGATGTGTGCATGTGTGTGTGTTTGTGAGGTCACATTCACCATCCCACCCCCAGGCTCCTTTCTTGAGCTTACTTTCTTATCAAACATCAAGTATATATCAGTGCACTTATTTTTTTCACAACCATGTCACTAAATACCCTTGTTGTGCTCTTTGGTGGTAGGTTATTTCAATTGATTATGAATGTACCTCATTATCACGCAGTCTTTTTCCCGCAGGGAATTACAACTAGGACGTTACAACGAATGCGTTGTAATTCCGTATACCATTACTCCGCAAGTCGTAACAACGACTTGCCGAGGGAGGGGCGCAGGATATTGGAATAGTATGATTTACTATTTCAACTACAGTCTGTGCGGACTGTAGGGAAGGTGTTGGATTTAAATCCAACACCTTCTGCCCCCTCCGCAAGTCGTTGTTCCGACTTGTGAAGTAATGGTATGCGGAATTACAACGCGGTCGTTGTAACAACCATGTTGAAATTACCTGCGGGGAAAAAGTTTCATGTTAAACGTTGTTTACCATTGATTATTGGTTTAATCAGTTTCTGTGGGTGGCTACAGACAAGCAAATGCAGTCCGAGCTAGGAAGAAAACGCCGGTGACTCAGATCCAAATCTTGAATCAATACATTAAGTGCTTCTTAAGGTTGTAAGGCGTAAAAGAAAGGTATCTTTACAGCAAAGCTATAGACCATCAAGCAGTGTGGGGATTCATCTGGTCTAGGCTCTTTCAACATATGCATACAGTTTCCAGTGTCCACATACAAACTGGCAAATCAATACACGGACAAAGCAGACACGTTGGACTCGTACTTAAAACAGAAACAAATCACCAGCACTAACCCTTGTACAAAACAACTATCCAAGAATGCTCTAATCAAGCCTCTCCGTTCCTTCCAACACATCTCACACAATGAATTTATGGACCTGGTCTAAGCTAGCAGGCCTGCCGGCAGCCCTTCTGACCCCTGTCCGCCACAAACTTTCAAGACAATTCTTTTAACAACCTCTGCTGCCATTCCAGTAAGAAGAATCATCAACGATTCCTTAACTACTGGAATATTTCCAGAAGAACTCAAAAAGTCATACATACGCCCTTTACTGAAGAAAACAAACTTGGACCCGCTGAACTCTGACAAATACAGACCCATTACAAATGGACCTTTCCGGGGCAAACTGATAGAAAGAGCAGCCTTTGCCCAGATGTCACAAGTCATTGAAGAGAACGACATACTTTCAGATTTCCAAACAGGATTCCGTCCGGGAAGAGGCACTGAATCTGCCCTCCTTGCCATCTGGGATGACCTAAAGAATACAGTTGACCGCAACAGGGTTGCTGCGCTACTCCTCTTGGACCTCTCAGCTGCCTTTGACACGGTTGACCATGACACTCTGAAACAAAGACTTTATGAAGCCGGCATGAAGGGAACTGCTCTAGACTGGATTGCGTCCTACCTTCGAAACAGAACTTATGTCATCCACACCCCACCTTTCTCGTCCAAACCGTACTCCACAAAAGCAAGGGTCCCTCAAGGTTCTATCATCTCGCCCATGCTTTTCAACATCTACAGGAAGTCTTTACCAGTAATGATCAATAAATTTCTCCTCACGTGCTACAACTATGCAGATGACACGCAAATACTCCTTCAACTGGAATGCCCCAAAGACATTGGAAAATCACCAATTTTCAGCTGCCTCAGAGCCGTGGATCAGTGGATGACTTGGAGCCATCTCAAATTGAATGCTTCAAAAACTGAAATACTCACGTGTGGGGATTGGAAAAATTACAACCCGCTTGCCACATGGCCTGATGAACTGGGATCACTGCCTAAAGTATCGAAGGAAGTAAGAAACCTCGGAATGACCATGGACTCCAAGCAGTCGATGAATGTCCAAGTGGATAAACTAGCAAGATCAAGCTTTGCTACTATAAAAACGCTGCGACAAATTTTCCCTCATTTGGGATTTCCACACAAGGTCCAAGCTACCATCTCCCTTGTTCTATCCAAACTCGATTACACCAATAGCCTCTACCATGGATCACCTTTAACGACCATGAAAAGTCTACAACAGATTCAGTACTCGGCTGCCAGACTACTCTTGTATATCAAACCACAAGACCACATCTCCCCTGCCTTGAAAGCCCTGCATTGGTTACCGGTTGCCAAAAGATGCACGTTCAAGCTGCTTTGTATTACCCACAAAGCAATACATGGAATAGGACCACTCTTCATCAGAAATAAATCACCAAACACATTCAACAAAGGAACCTCTGCTCTAAAGGAGCATCTCGCCTCAAAATCCCACCATACAAGAAAAGAACCATAGGTGTCACATCCTTCTCTGTTCAAGCAGCCAAAAATATGGAACTCTTTACCCCCAACATAAGATCCTCCGACAACCACCTTATCTTCAGAAAACTACTCAAGATCTGGCTCTTCCCCACATAAGCACCATATGGAAACAGAAATTTACAGCATATCCCTCTGTATATAAGCATTTATTTACACTATAGATATGTACCTATCTTTGTGTATTACTTTATAAAACATGTAAAATAATGATGTTAGAAAATAAAAATAAAAAAATAATAATAATAATATTCATCAATAAATAAAAATCATCTTTGGTCTACATGTACATACTTCCATTATGCATCTATATACCTTCCATGTACTTGGATGTGTGTGTCTGTTACTTTTCTCCTGAAAAAGCATATCCAATGCACTACTATATTTCTCATCCTGTGCCTCTATCAATATATTTAATCCAAATATACTTACTTCCTTTATGTATCTATATACTTTCAATGTACTTATGGATCTATATATTTATCACCATTTCCAATACACTAGCCTATTTCTCAGCCTATACTTCGCTCAATATATCTTCTAGCCCAACCTTCAGACTCATCTGAAACTTCTTTCTACTACTCCTTTTAATGCACTACCACATCGCTCATCCTATACATCTTTCAATATATCCTCTACATCCACTCTCTCATTTATCCCAAACCCCATACCACTACTATGATCGCCAAAATAACCCTTTCTAGACTCTCTCCTGTTCTACCCCTCCTTGCATCATCTGACATCTCTTTTTACTACACCGATCCCCTAAAGCAAACGTTTCTAAACTCTCCCCTCTGACTCCTTCCCTCCAAAACTCCTTTTTACTCATCCAAAAGCCTCTTCCTACTGCTAAGACCTAAAAAAAAAATCCTTCACTCATTTATCCCTCCACTATCCTTTTCAATCAAAATTAACAGACTAACATGTTCACTTCTCAAATTCCATATTCCATATTCAACTATACTAATATACTGCCCAAATAACTGAATAACATACCTACTACTCAAATTACTTCATATTTATACTATACTAATTTTCAACACTAATCCTTTATGGGTTCCGGAGTGGCTTGCTACTCGCCAGAAAAGCGCTTCAACACTCATCAGTGCTATATGAATACAAATCTTTCTTCCCCTTTTATCCCTCCGCTATTCTTCTCACTCCAAGTAACAGACTAATGTCCACCACTGAAATTACCTCATATTTCACCATATTAATTCACCAATAATCCTTTATAGGCTTCCTGAATAGCGTGCGTCAACAAGCGGTAAATAAATACAAACCTTTGTCCCCCTCTATCCTTCTGCTATCATTCCAAATCCAAATAACTGACTAACCTATCCACCACTCAAAATGTACTTGCATGTTTCCCTATACTAATTCAACACTAATCCTCTATGGGTCCCGGAGTAGCGTGCTACCTGCCGAAAAAGGGCTTCGACGCCTCGTCAGTGGTAGTAAGCGCTATATAAATGCAATTACAATACAATACCAAAAAGTTATTTCTAGCTCAGCCGGTTCCAACGTTACCTAAAAGGCAGTGATGTGTGTTGCTGGGCAGTGAAATGCCCTTTGCAATGTTGACTAGTCACCTTTCTTTTGCCTATTGTTATATTTGTGTTAAACTGGTACGAATGAGGTGCAACCAATACCGAGGCAGTGTTAACAAATGTAAAAAGGTCAAAATAATGAAGTAATCCTATCACAAAATGTGCCACATTATGTCGCATAATTTGCCTTTTTTTGTTGCATGATTTACTCAAACCTGTTGTATAATTTTACCCTCCCCAGCCACATAATTACAGTGGCTTTCCATATTGATAGCCAATAATACATGTTTTACTTGGGCAGAAGTTGTGTGCCTTCACAAAACAGTACTTGCTCTCTATGCACAGCTATGGTCGCTTTGTTAATGTATCCAGCTGCCTACCTGCTATAAAAGTGTCGTAGATAACAAGATAATGTATGGTGTTTGTCTTTCATTGGCAGCAGCACGGATGGGAGGAGAGCAGCCATGAGGAATACATTGAAGTCCCAGTACTATGCCCTTCCATTATTAACCAAGCATTTGCAATGCAGTAGGTCTCGCATTTGCAAGAGTTTGAGCTATTGGCATTGTAAATGACTATGCCTTTTATTTATGTGTTTTGAAAACCTGCAAGCGGTGCGTAAACACGCACTTTGTACAGATAGTCCTTGCTTACGAGAAGCAAGGCTAGCAGTAAAAGAGGCGCAGTTATTGCCAGCCCTGCTTCTCGTAAGCAAAGGCTATAAGTACAGAGTGCATGTTTACGCACCTCTTGCAAGTTTTCAAACACATAAATAAAAGCCAGTGTCATTTACAATGCAAATAGCTCAAACTCTCGCAGAAGCGAGACCTATTGTATTGCATTGCAAATGCTTGTTTCCTTTGCTATTATGAAATGGGTGTTTTGCTTTGTGTTTTCTGCTTGGTGGGCACACTATAAAAATAAATAAATTACCTTATACTGACCAGAGTGCTGCTCCTTCTGTTTGTGAAGGAAGTCTGCTTGGAAATAAACACACACAAGAAAATACCTAAATCTATCTCTCTTGAAAAATGCATTCTGACATGGCTGGTTATGTTTACACTTCGTGAGCTATTATTTTTTATGTGTATGGGTGCATGAATATTGCAAGCATCAATACTATATTTTACAATGTAAATTTTTTTTTTTAATTATCAATAGTGTACTAACGTATTCTATTTTCTGTGTGATCAGTTTGGTTTACTGAAATATTCTCACCCTAACGATGTCATGATGACTGTGTCTGTGGACAATGCATGGGAAGCGAAAGACAGACAATATATTGTGTTATTTGTGAGATTTTGCGTGTAAAATGAAGTCAAAGCTATTTAGATGACCAAGGCACAAAACAAGCAATGCGTGGAGGGCAAAGCATGCAGAGCAGGGTTTTATTTTGGGTGCCTGGTAATTATATTTTACACAGGAATGATGGCACTAAAGAGATTGTATGTATTAGGAAAAGTTATGCATGCATACAACGACGCTGGTTATTGTATTGGGTTGAAGGAGGAGGGAAACTATGCATGCAACATACACAGTCACCGACCTCGACGCCCCCGCCAACACAGGAAGAAGATGATATACCACAAGTTACCAATGACTCCTGGGGCTGTTGGTCAATATACAGAGACTGGTTTCAAAAGAGATTTGTCTTACTTGTCAATCAAGGGAATGTGTGGAATAGACACGCACTACTACTAGGTGTGTTTAAAAGACACATTAAATTGGAATTTACAGATATATGAGATTTTGTCACCAGAGGGCGCTGGCAAAACAAATTAAAGACCACGTGCTACCGAGATTTTCATTCGGGTATAAGCGAGGCATGTATTTCCGAACAATGAACAGTGCGTTTTTATTTTAAAGTTAACAAGAATTCTACATGATGAACCCTGCGTTGATCATTTAAAAGGTTGTGCTGCTACAGAGTTTCATTCATTCATTGAACTTTATTTCGGCTATTACAGCCATCAAAGTACATACAAACAAAAGAATACAGTTTTTAACAACCTGTTAAAAGAATCAGGAAAATAGTCCATTTGCAAATACAAAAATACATAGTACACAAACAAACATGGGCTCACTTTTAGGGAATTAGGCCAGTAGATGTTCATCACTTATGGGAAATGTATAAATATCTTAAAAAATATAATTTAATATCTGAGTATTAAAACCAAATAAAAAGTTTCATATTAAAAAAAAACAAATCCCGTCATCAGGTAACAGTCATTTAATATATTTCAGTCTTTTAGATCAACAAGTACCTAGGCAATTGCCATGAATCTCGCGTGGTCCTTGTGCAAAAGTAGATAGACTTACAGATGTTACAAGCTCACATTGCAACTGTTGAGGAGACACCTACGCTTGGACCACATTGCAAATAAAATTATTGAGATCACAACAGCAAAAACCGGGTCAGTGTCTGTTTTTAGAATCCTATAAATTTCTGTGTAATTTCTAATGCCCATGTTTCTGCAAAGTTGGATCACCCACTTGGATCGGGGGCTCTAATACGCCGGACAGAAGAAAACCATGTGAATCACGGTTTCTTCCTCTACTAGACACCCAGGGCAAGGGCGGCCTATACTGCCTGCCCCCCTATTTGTTCGGGCGTTTAGTGGGAGGGTCCCATATCTAAATTGGAGGTACAATTTTTTAACTAAAACAGGTTGCATGGTGTCTATCACTCGCTCAAACTTATATTGGCACTTGAAATCAAGAAACCCATAGGTTAGGCTAGAAGGGTCAACCGTCTGTAGGATGCGTGACAAATTATATTCCTTCATAGAGCATGCTAGGGACTTTTTTGAAATTTCCGGACATGATATTTCAGGTGTAGTCCATGGATCTTCCCTGTCCATTGCTCTTAATGTGTCCCCAATAAAAGCCAGCCAGGGGATTTTACCCACCCCCAATGTGGACAGTACCGCTTTTAAATCGTCCCTATAGTGGGCCAGTTCTGGGGTGCTCCAAAGACGTCACCAGTACATCAATAGACGCAATGATATTTGATCCGCTATGGGGCAGATACCCAGATCCATACTGAGCAGAATTAGGGGTGTATTTTTGGGCAGGCTTAGAATCTGTCTCATAAAACTATTTTCGGTTACTGTGAGGACAGTCGCTGCACAGTACCCCACAGTTCTGCCCCGTATAAGGTAGATCCCCAAGCTTGTATTTCAAAAATTTCTAATGGCGGACTTATGGCCTTTCGAGCCGAGGTTTTATGGAGTTTTAAAATCCCTCCAATGTCCAAGGTTAGTGTTAAATTAGCCTTATTGATTTGTGAGCCCCACCCCATTTTATCATTTAGAGTGAGTCCTAAATAATCAAAGATGGAGACCCTATCTAGAGGGCTACCATCCATTATGGGGTGTGGGCAATTGATGGAATTAGCGGTAAAAACCATATATTTTGTCTTTGTGATGTTAACCACCAGGTTCCTCCTCTTGCAAAACTGTCTTAATTCCTCTAGGACACGCTGCATCCCCATTGGTGATTTCGAGAGGAGCAGAGTGTCTTCCGCAAACATTAATGCAGGAAATTTGCGTTTCGCCAGTTTTGGGGGGGTCAATATCTTTAACATCAAGAAGGTCTTCAATTAACCCATTAAGAAAGAGGGAATAAAGAGTTGGTGCGAGCACACAGCCCTGTCTCACCCCCTTTTCTACAGGGAAAGGAGATGTCGGTTTACCATTCTTGCCAAACCTCACCCTTGCAAAGGTTCCCTAGTGGAGGTGACTAAACTGATGGCATAAATACGGTGGGGCTCCGATATCTAAGAAGATGCCCCACAGCTGATCGCGGTCCACCATATCAAAGGCAGATTTTAAATCCACGAAAGTGAGGTACAAACTTCCGCCCTCAAGGACTATATGCTTCCAGTATATCAGTTGTAACCTGAACAACTGATCTATAGTCGATGTTTTGCTTCTAAACCCAGCTTGAAGGGGAGTTAGGATAGCATTATCCTCCATCCATTCGTGGAGTCTGGCCAGTAAGACTCTAGCGTATATTTTTTGGGACACATCGCTAAGACTAATAGGCCTATAATTTACAGGGTCAATTGGAGACCATTTTTTATAGATTGGGATGATCTCTGCCCCTGCCCATGTAGAGGGAGCGACAACCCATTAAGGAACGCATTAAAAAGTAATTGAAGGTATGGGGCATACACTGCCTGTTCGCTTCTGTACACGTCCCCAGGGATTCTATCTAGCCCAGGGGCCTTGTTTGGTAATACCTTCACGATTGGGCTCAATGGTAGTCTTGCCTTCAACTCGTCCAGTATGGACCAGGTTCCAGAAGCCTCTAGTATCTTTGTGGTCTAAAGCCTTTTTTATTGCCTGCCATCTTTCCATTTCCCATTCTGTTTTTGCATATAAAATCGTTTTTTTTTTAAAAATACCTACTTTCCCTAGTACTTATCCTGTCACCCTTTTTAAGGCATGTCAGAAGCACTCTTTTCGCGTCTCTGCATGCCGAGTTATACCAGAGACTTTTTCCTCTTGGTCGATTACTCTAGATTAGTTTGTTACTATAAAAAAAGGTGCATGGGTTGCAACCAAGTCTTGATGGACTCTTCCCAGCTCTACATTGTCGTCCTCGCAGGATCCAATGCCTGAAAAAAGGCTAGCCTTTTCCAGCACTGGGATAACACATGAGTACATTTCCGCTATTGTATCTTGGGACTGGGATATTACACCCCAACGGATACGCCGCCCTCCCTATATACCACTGTTAGATTATCATGTTGGTTGTGGTCCAAAGCTTGCCCCGATTCTAATACATGTGCTTCCAGTGTCAGGACCAAATGGTTATGGTCACTTTCTGCCCTTAGAAGACACAAAACTTTAGTGCTTTATGCCACATTTCAATATTAATTAACATGTAGTCTATTATAGATTCCTGGGCAGGTTTATTGTAAATGAAGAGGCCTGGATTGTCATCAGCGAACCGGCCATTACAGGTCCTCAATGAGTGTGTAAGTGTTAAGGAGGTCAGTTGAAGGACCAAAGGGGTCCATCCCCTTATTGGATAAGCATTAGCCGCAGGGATTGATAGTATTGCATCCTCCTCAGATGTCATCGGTAATGGCGACCCGTTAAGGGTCAAAGTGGCAATTCAAATCACCACCTATAATAAAAGATGCTTACCTCGTGAGTGTAGCAAGTAGAACCACTAAATGATCCAGAGTTGGCAATGTATACCCATATTTAACTGGCCTTGAATAGACATTAATAACGGGCAGATTGGGAAAATCAGCATTAGATAGGAGAAGGCAAAGAATGTCCAGTGTGTGGGTGTCTATACGCTTCACAGTGTACCCTAAATGTGTACCCACCCATATGCATAGACCCCTGATGGTCTGCCTCTTGCGCCTTTCACTGCTGGCTTACTGAATGATACAAAGTCAACTCTATGTAAGGTTTTTAAGGCCCAGGTTTCCTGAAAGAGACAAATCTCATGAGAATCCACAAAATTACCCCAATCCGGCCGCTCTAGTTTACCCAGCAGTCCTGCTATATTCCATGACATAACCTTAAGACAGTTTGGACTTGCTTCCGTCTCACCCTCAAGATTCAACTCCACTTCTCGCCTGTGTAGATTTACTGTCGTTCCTGAGTTGTTAATGATAGTTATGGGGGTTTGAGGATGTGAGCCCTCCTCACAAGTTGTTACACTATTGGGTTTGAACCCAGCTGCCATATTGCCCACATCCTCACATGGACCAGAAGTGCTTTTTTTCTCACTTTCTTCACACCCCGTGTCACCCCTTCGCTCTAGCAATTGTCACGGAAGGTCAACTCCCGGGGCCAAAGTAGAGTCACTCAGATAGTTAAAACAGGTGGGGTGGAGTATGAGGTTTGGCACGAGTCAGTCAACCATATCCAACACATTATATCTGTTTCTTACAGGGATGTTAGAGGCAAAACCCAAGCCAACCAACCCGATGCTGTTGGTGGAATTTCCATGTAAAGGTCGCCCCTCCCGTGTCCTTTCTTGGTATCCAAACGGCTCCCTACTTGGCATAGTAGTATAAAAATAACTAAGGTCCAATGCCTGAATGGATGTTCTCAAGTTTTGAGGTGGCCCCTCACAAATATGAGACACTGCCCGCCTATTCCCAAAATTGACTACTATGCAGTCACCTGGAATATCTTTCTTTTTCCACCCTACCCAGCTTACTCTACGGGCTAACAGAATTTGACTATGTACATTTGGAGGAAGCGGTCTGTTAGTATTCAACCAGTGAATAGTTTTGTTCTGTAACTCAGTATATGATTCAGATCTGCCCTCGGCTAGACCCGGGACCCCTGCCAGACAACCACATAGGGTACTGACTCAGGGGGCAGATCAATGTGTGGAAATGTATTCACATGATTGTCAGATCCCTTTGTGCCCCCCGGTCCGTTATAGCCGAACCCACTTCCAATAGTTGATGGTATTCTCTACCACCCCTGATAGAGTCTCGATTTTCCATAGGTACTCTACCATTGTCAGTAGTGGGGCCTGTTACAATGTTCCCACATAATGTACCTTCCATATGTTCCATTGGTTCAGAGGTATGGGTATCAGTGATCAAGTTTCTGCCACCCAAGCCCCTTCATCCATCAGTTATTGTGCTCTTAACCTGACCATTCGCTGGGAGGTTCCTCTGAATGCAGTCTAGGTTGGTCATTATGGAGTTTTCAAATTTCACCAACCTATCCTCAATCAATGTAAGCCTATCAAATAGAGGTTGTAGGGAAGAGGTAATAAGGCCGCCAATCTTTACCAAAAGACCATTATCCATTCACGATGAAAGGCCAACAAGAGGGGCCATAAGTGAAGGGACAGCAGAGGGTGTGACCACATGTGGTAAACCTGGTCTTGGGGGGTTGACACCGGATGAATCTCCATGTTTGTTCAATTTAGGCATTTTGGGCTTTTTTGCCCTCAGTGGACCCCCTCCTCGCTTTCTCTTGGGGATATTCTGAGCAGGTTGATTGGACAAGCCTTTTGGGGTTGCCCCCACTGGTACGCCTGTTCGTCAATGGTAGTAGCCCGTCTGTTCTTGCATGCAATTCTACTTTGCTGGTCAGGCTCCCCATCAGTCGAAACATACACCTCCTCCTGCGGCAGAGAATTATCACTTAGGCGTGGAGCTCCAGGGGCTATGACCTTACGGTTAACTCTCTCTGGGGTTCGTGCCAGGATCAAATCACCCATGGATGAGCGTTTTGCAAATTCAAGTTCCTGGGAGACACGACGCTCAGTTAAAGCAATTTTGTGGGCCAGCATAGAGGTAGCCCTTGTATATATGATATACCACAAGTTGCCAATGACTCCTGGGGCTGTTGGTCAATATACGAAGACTGGTTTCAAAAGAGATTTCTCTTACTTGTCAATCAAGGGAATGTGTGGAATAGACACACACTACTAGGTGTGTTTAAAAGACACATTAAATTGGAATTTACAGATATATGAGATTTTGTCACCAGAGGGCGCTGGCAAAACAAATTAAAGACCACGTGCTACCGAGATTTTCATTCGGGTATAAGCGAGGCATGTATTTCCGAACAATGAACAGTGCGTTTTTATTTTAAAGTTAACAAGAATTCTACATGATGAACCCTGCGTTGATCATTTAAAAGGTTGTGATGCTACAGAGTTTGAAAAGATTTTCACCAGATTTGGTATGGATGTATCACTTCGCTGAATAGATCATTATTTTTGTTGGTTGTAAATCTGCTCAGTGGTTTTCGTGAAATTCGAACAAAAAAGATGTCACGCAGCCCTCAATTAGTTCGTTTTAAAGTTCATGAACTGCGGTCTGTGAAAGGAGCATTTAAATTAAAAATAAATCTGAGAAGCTAAGAAGCTGTTTCTTCCACTGGGCAGTTCGCTGTTAGCAAAACACAGATATCGGTTTGTGAGCAGCTAAATTCTGATCAGCTAACAAAAATTGAAAAGATTTTCTCTGGTAACCATTACATGATGCAATGGTGAGTTATGACCCAAATCTAATGGAAAAAAATACTGACGACCAATCCCAGGTGGCACCACAGAGGGAGGAGAAATATCCACTATAAGAACAAGGGGAAGGCGCCCAGGCGGTGACAGGGTATGGCGCCTAGGCACAGGAGGCGCACGGCCCAGGCAGGGGCAGGCAGTCTAGATAGTGCCAGGGGTACCCAGTGCTGAAAGTTCAGTGGGGGGCCAAAGGAGAGGACTGAGAATGCGACGGACCCAGAGGGAAGGGGTACTGAGCAGTGTCAGAGTCCATGAGCAGGAATGGGACAACAACAAAAGAGGACAAGAGCCCGTGAGGGGTGCAAGGGTTCAAGGATAATTTAGTGGCCATCAGTTGTCAATTACCTCATTCCCATCCCCTTTCTTATGGCTTTAAACACAGCAACACTGGTTTAGTATTTTACTCTGGCTCAGTAAATGACACTAAAGAAAGGCTCTTGTGACACATGTGAGCCTCAGCGCCTGGATGCCTTCTCTCTGGCGCTGCAGCGCTTAGGTCGGCCACTCAGCAGGGCGCTGGGACATGTCTCTGCACCAGTACCCGTGCTCTCATTACACGTTCAAGTGTATCATCACAGCACTCGCCCCGACAGAGCCTAATGCGGCCGGCCCGAGGCTGAGAGCCTCGGGCCGGCCCAGCTTGGGGACACAGTTTGAAGCGCCACCAGTAAAATGAAGGAGCTGTCGCACAGACAGGGATGGAGAGATGGAGCGAGCGAGCAGGAGTTGTGCTAATGCTGAGAGCCGCTGCTGTCTTTTGTGCTAACGTCGTACGCGTGCACATGTCCTGTCCCCCTTCCGCCTAAAACCCACAGCCATAGATCTCGAGATCTCATCAAGGCATGCAGCGCATGCGCTGAGTCGCTAGGTGAGACCTAAAAGCAAGTGGTTGCTGCACTTTTTGTATTTTTTAACATATTGAGAACTGGGGTGTGCATGGGTAGGACTTCACAATGCTGGGAGACAACATAATAAAACATTTGTTTGATACACACGCTCTAGCTTTTGGGAAGACTATGCCACCATCACCAGCCCTGAATGTGCTCGGCAAAGACGAATAATCTGAACTAGAGGAGACGAGAGTACGTATGTCAGACACTCAAACACTTCAGGGTTATGAACAGTGCTTTAAATGTGCCGGTACTCACTGGTACTGAGTACCGGCACTTCTTTTTTTTACCCCCAAGAGTACCGGCACTTTTTCCTTACAAAAGAGAGTAAAGGTACTCATTCAATCAGGTCGGCGTTTCAGGTCTAGTCAGCATGCATCACATTTTTGCACTGTGACACATGCTCACATGATAGCTGTAATGTGTGCCGTGGAGCAGTAGTGACGTGGCATAGCCAAACAAAGTCTGACGTCACCCGCCAGGTAGTTGTTTGGCGCAAAGGATCGGAAGACCTTTAAAAAGGCCAGTTAGGCTGGTTTTCCCGTTTCGGTTTCCCAGCGCAGGATGGAAAGCAGGGCCACAGGATCACCACAGAAGAAGAGCACCATCGTGAAGGGATTTGCCATCGCCAGCCAGACCCAGCAAGGAACCCTCTCCATCATCTCCTTGGTACACAGGTCAGTACCATGCACTCCTTTTGTTTTGTTTCTGCCTCTGCTGGAATGCAGGATTGATGGGCCCCTTGGAGAGATGTAATGCCGGGCACGGAGGTCAAGTGCAGCAGCCGCCCCTGCATCACACAAGCACACTAATTTGTTTCAGACTCCCGTACCTGAAAGCAAGCTCTGTCCGGGGTGGGTTTCTCCTCCTGGCCGGGTGCCAGTCACGTCAGCCGGTTGCTCCTTATTAGCCCACTCACAGAGTTTGGGGCCCGATGTAGGTCACCAAATACCGGTCGGTAACGGCCGAATTCAGCCGTTACGGACCGGTATTTGGTGATTGAGATGTAGGGGCCATTACTTTACAGAATCGGTAAATTTACCAAATTGGTAAATTTACCGATTCTGTAAAATACCGAATCGGTAATTTTGCAGATTCGGTAAATCCCAGATGTAGGTAGCACTGTTTACAGTGCTTCAGGCCTTCAGAATTCTGTATTTTATCACCCAATACTATTGGGTGGTAAAATACCGAATTCAGGTGTACATGCACATCTGTGCATGTACACCTGTGCCATGTGACACACAGACATGCCCTTAGGGCATGTATGTGTGCCACATGGCACACAAGCCTGGAATTGGGGTGCTATAGGGTGTCAAAGTGACACCCCGTTCACCCTTGCAGGATTCGGTATTTACCGATCAGATAAATACTGAATCGGTCCCATTGATTCCTAAGGGCTTCAAGGCCCATAGGAATCAATAGGAAATACCGATTCGGTATTTACCGAATCGGTAAATACCGAATCTTACAGATTCGGTAATTCTAAAATAAGAATTACCTACATCTCCCCCTTCCTATTTACCTACTCTTAAATACCGAATCGGTATGATTCGGTATTTAAGAGTAGGTAAATAGGAATTACCTACATCAGGCCCCTGGTGAGGTCCTCTGTGAAGGTCAAAACTATTTGCGTTAAGTTTCACTGTGAAGGGATAATTTTTTTTAGCTTACGTGATTTTGAGCCCCTTAGAGTAACCCCCCCCCCCCCAGTTTTGTTGTCCCACTTAAAACCCTGATATTACTACAGTTTTGTACCAATGTCTTTTATACTGAATGAGAAATACCAGCCAGAACAATGGGCCTCGCAAATACAGCGTGATTGCAACTTTCACTGTCTAACCCGATGCTTCCAACACACTTCTATATGACGGACCGGCACAAATAGGCCTGTGTCAATATCAGCCTGATATTTTCAAAATCTGCAAAGTAAGTTCCCAGCCATCAAACCTTTGCCAGAGGGATAGCTCAGTAAACATTTGATTCTTGCAGTGCCCACAGAGTAGCTTACAAACCTCTCAGGTTTGAACCACGAAGGGCAGGAGCAGAGCTGCATTACTCAGAGACTGAGGATAGAAAAAGTCATGAACAGTAGAACTGTTCCAAACTTTACAAAGCGCAGGTGCACTACAAAGAACATTTCTAGGACAACGGTTCTCATTTGCGTGAGATCATTGTGCAATGCTTCATTTAAAAAATATACTACTAAATTAATCAAGGAGCTCAAACGTTACCCACACTGCCTAGTCTTGATTCCACCTCTTGCCTTTTTCTTCCACCACTGTTCACCTCCTCTTTCATCATCTCATTCATGAAGGTGTTTTCATCAAATAAGTTCTGGTCCCTAAAAACGAGTGGCAGTGCCCACCACCTGCAACCACTGGCACAAACTAAGCACACTGGAATTATGCCACTTTGCGGCTGCGACGATTTTCACACAATTACAGATTTGACACATAACACATCATCTGCTGCATAATTTGCAGATTTTAACCCCCAAAAATGTTCTGCTACATTTGTAAAGTATGTTAAGTGATAGCGTTGAAAACGGGGGGCAGCCGGAAGACGACTTCTGGTTGGCTCTGAAGGAAAATGACATTACTCTGCTTCTGAAATGATATAATGTACTCATAGATAGCAGCGCTGGTACATAGTGACTCCTGGGACACAATTTATGGAGGTTACATGCCCCATATTTCCACCCCAAAGGCCACATATGAAACCTCAGTTTCCAGCACTTAGTAAGTGGTCCAATTTTTCTGCGGTGTGCCAAGTGCTGCACAGTGAAGCACACAGGAGGCCCAACAGAAACACCGCACAATGCATGGTTGAACAGTGGTGGCCGTAGGGCCACCAGTAGTATTTTCTCGGTGGGCTGGAAACTAGGGGGTGCTTTCGGTGCTAGCACAACCATGCAAGCCCAGTTTGCTCATTCTGCTCATGGCCTCCTGAGTGTGGGGATGGTTTTAATTATACTTCTGTATTTGGTCCGGTTTGATGGCGTTTATTCAGGCCAGGTGTTTGTACAATTAAAACGTTTGGACAGCAGCAACTGGTATCTGGGCTAGCAGGCCTTTAAAAAATCAGAGGTGTAATTTTCCTTTTTGATGGCCCCTGGAGTGCAATACACTTTTTTGGTCTTCAGTATTTTGCCATTTTTATAGTTGTTGTCCTTTACCCGACTCTCCAATTTACACTAGAATTGGGGTTTAGATTTGTACCTAACAAGCGGATTAGTCAATATCATGGGTTCTCACTTACATTTTTGTTTGCCTAGAATCACACAATTTGGGAATCTGAATCTGTGCATAATAAATGTGATTCATGTGCCATTTGTGCACCGGCAATTTCATATGCAACATTTGAAAGAGAATGTTCAAAGTATCTTTAATACATGCAAGGGTATCAACAATATATTACAGATTGAAGCAAGTTATCATTATTGGCATCCCAAAAAAGTTTTTCCCCTTTTAAACTGACATTAGCCCCGCCCATTGCCCCGCCTCCTAGCCCCGCCCCCAGGTCACAGCTCAATTTGATGAGTACCTGCACTTTTTTTTCCCCATTTAAAGCACTGGTTATAAATATAGGCGAAGGGCAGATGATGTTCCATGGAAGATGCACTTTTAGAAAAAGGTTCAATAGAATATTTTTCATTGGGGCAGTGCTTAATTTGAGCGGGTAATTGCAGGTGGGGCACACCAGCACTCATTTTTGGAAACAAGCACTTATTTTTCCTCAAGAAACTTTGATCCAGAGTAAGAGCAGTAAACACATGAAAGGGGGAAGAAGGAAGGAGAAAAAAGCAGGAAAACAATGACAAAGGAAGAAAGCAGAGATGACAAAAAAAAGAATGTGCAGGAGTGCAATATAGAAGCAGGGAGATTTTGGTGGTGATTTAAAGAGGCATAAAAGGTGGAACAAGACTACACAGCCTTGGTATTAGGTCCCCCGGTCCTTTGATAGTGTTACTTTCAGGCTTCTGAACAAATCTTTGGACTGGTCTGAGGTAGCACAGCAGTCAATGAAATAATGAAACTAGGCAGGCCTGACGTTTTATTCGTTGGAATTGATCACTCAGATCCAAAAAAGTGACACTAGAGAGGGGTGGCTGTAAGCGGAAGTCTTTGCTGGCTGACGCCCTTGGCAGACATCATGACAGACGCAGGTTTATTTATTTATTTATTATTTATTTTAGGTTTTTATAGAGCGCGTAGTCACCCAAGAGTATCCCAGCGCTAAAGTTTGCCACACTTAAGTCTGTTGTGTGGAAGCAGCAAAGAGAGCAGTCACTCCCTAGTCTAATTTTGGGCAGAAATGTATCCACCTGGTTAACGTGGCACTGCAAGGCAGATGATCCCTTCTTCACGACAGTCTGCACAGCTGAGCAGGGTTTACTGCATTTCTGGGGCCCGCCATTGCTGGCTTGACTGGCCCAAGGAAAGGCAAATAACACATCCACCCCTGAAAATGTACAGACTATGCAACCACTTGTAGGGCACAACCCACAACACTGAATATGTGGGCCTGGTGGGAAAGGAGAAAAAACACAACCACTAGGAACTTCATGAAGCAAAACTAGGCCTGGCAGTGGTGGTAGCCCTGGAGAAAAAAAGTGATATTTATAAATGTGAAGGCGAACTAATGGCATTTTTACTGGATGGCAAACCATTATGGTTTCTAAGTTCAAGTTTAAAACCTATCACTTTTAGTAAATGTCTATCTATTCAATTAAATAATTGCTGATACCTGGTATATAGATGATGGCTGTTTTATGGATATTGGTTTAATAATGAATTTTATATTAACTTATTGTATTCGTATATGTCGTGAATATGTAACTTTGGATCATTTCTATGGGGATCTTGTATTTTGTAAGGATGAATTCTAATGTTTTTATGGTTATTGTTTTAAAAATGTAAATGTCTTTTATGATTATGTAATCGAATAAAGACTATTTGAATTAAATTAATCAATTAAATATTTTGGTGTATTATGGTGAAATACTTTTGCATGGTAAAGACATTCTGAAGAGACTACATCACATTTTTAAATTATACTTGCTGCTCATTATACATGTTAAATGTTTTCATGGCTTGGCTCACGCATGGACTTTTAAAAAGCTAAGTCAGAAACTGGGCTCATCTCTGGTTCGCCACCTCCTATTAATTTGAGGTGTAGCCAACTCTGTTTCCAACTGGGGTTTATCACGTGGGCCGTCTGTCACTTGATTAAATGATTTGTAAAAGGTAAGGACTGGGAGCATGGAGCCCTGCCTACATCCCCCAATCTGGAAACTGTACCCTTAAGGCTTCTTGTAGCAGAGACGAAGAAGAGTGCTTGCAGTGAAAATACATTTAAAAAAAGTGATTCCAAGCCATTGGGTTGTATGGGACTGTGTTCATAGGCCCCCAGGGAGAACTTACAGGCCCAGTTAGGACAGACAGGGCACAACTTCAAGTGTTGGAGGTCTAATATCCCCTAAAAATACATAACTGGCTTGGTAGGTAGACCTGGAGGCCCAGAGTCAGGTCTGATTTGTCTGTATTTTCTCATTGTTCTCATTTCACTAAGCTTTCAGTATGGTCATTTTTAAGAGCAGAACCATATACAGTGATTTATGTACCAAAAAACTGTGAATCTGTACCCGTAGAAGCAATTCTTGAATTGGTGCAAATTCTCTACCTTTTGGAATTCAAAATCATTGGAAGTAATAGGCTTGGCAAACTCTGCCACCCTCAGGTTTCCAAGAATACTACTGGCAATCAAACACACAAAATGTGATGGGAGGAATGCTTGCAAATAGTCTAACCAGTGGCAATCGCTCGGGTAGCATTCCAACCTATTGCTTTTCACTCACAAGACACTTTAGACAAAGGCCCACTTATTGTAAATCAGTACTGACCTGTTTATCGTGGAAACAGTCCATCCTGAACCTTGATCATCTCATGCTCCAACCTGCAGCCACTGCTTTTATAGAGAGGACGTTTAAGATTTACACCCCCGAATTCCACTGACTAAGTTATACCACTGCCCAGGAGAAACACTTCAAATCTACCTTTGTTTTGGATGAACTGGCTGCTCAAAATATGAAAAGAACACAATCTCAGATTGAACAGGACCCTTTGTCATGCTCCCCAAAGCTAAACATACATAGGACACAGGCCTTGAAGTGCCAAACACCAAACTTGGCATGCAGTATATTATGATGGAGCTTACCCAGGTTAAGTACATGTGGTCCCTCTTGCTCCAGCTGGAATGATGTTCCCACCAAGAGGATGGTGGCTTGCAGCTGAAGAACTGCGGAACAGGGTAGGGCGCCACTGGTGTGGGGAGCCTAGAAAGAGCTAGGGCTGCCTTCTAACGCTGCCCCACAGAGAGTGAAGACTGTCCGAGTAGGCAACATGCTGCAGCAGAGGAGCTATTGATCTGAAAGTTTGGAAATCAAACATGAAACACAAGAGTGGTGATAAACAGTAGAGGACGGACCCGTCCTAAAGGTGGACTGATCTCCAGGAAAATAGTGAGAAGTCACGATAAGTCCATATCTCTCATGCTGGTACACATGGGTCAAGCTTAGGCACATCAGGAAAGCTTACCATGTGGCTGTGAGCCATAACCCTTCAAAGGTACTGGTCATCTTGAAATCTTCCAATTGAACAGACTGGTAAGTCACCCTGTTAGCATACAGGGGAAAACTAGGATGATTTTAAGAAACGACAGTACCCCAAAGGGTGGTACCTGCCATGAATGACATGTACCTTACTCCATCCTAGCTAGCCTTTGATAGACTGGATTCTAAGACAATCGCCAGAGCTCCTAGGCTAGTATGTCCCTATTATACAAGATTAATCCTGTTTAGTCCATGTCCAGTGACCCAGAACCAGTTTCAAATGTTTGCCAGTGGTGGGCACCAGCACTCATTTTTGGGGACAGGGAACTGTTTTCATCAGATTTTGATCCATAGAGAGATGGGGGAGGAAGAAGGACGAAGAGACTATTAAAAACAATGACAAATGGAGAAAACAAGATCGAAAAAGAACTTGCAAGACCAAACGTGAAAGGAAGTAAGATGGCGGAGGAAAGCACATGTTCCTAAGGAAACTTTGGACCACATTGCTTTCTTTTCTGCAAAATTAAGCAAATTCAGGAATGCTAAAAACCCTCAAAATATTCGGGCTGGGGCGCAGTGCAACAAAAACGGTCACCATTGTGGGGTCAAAAGAAAATAAAGGTACACAGGATTACCGATTGTCAAAATGCCAAACAAAAGCGAGCAAAAGGTGAGCACACAAAGACAAACTGGCAACAGATACACCCTGCAAGAGGGAACATGCCCCGGCATTGCAGACATACCAGGAACAGCAGCCAAGCAGGCAAGGGGGATAGGAGGTCATTAATTGATTAATACCTCCCCACTCTTTGCCACAAATATACAAGTAACAGTGACTGAGTGCACTCTATGTTTGTGGTAGTGGTCACGAAGACCATGCATTTACACGATTTACCACATCAATCCCACATTATTGAGCTTGTGTTCGTACTGACTTTTTTGTTGTTGCAGCATTCCAAGTCTGGGAATATTCTCCCTCCTTGCCACTGAAACACGTCCTCACCGTACTGCCAAGCCATGTCTTCCCTGAACCAGAAACAAGCATCCTGGGACCGGTTTCTGGCTAATCAGCTGTCATCAGCCAGGCTAGCTTGAATCCAATGGCAAAGTGAACAAGGGACCCACGTCTGGTCATACTCTGCCAACTTAGGGCGAACAAAGCAAAACCAAAGGGTATGATGGACGGAATGTTGAACATTGCAAGCACTCACCCCAGTCAACTGATCTGGGCTTAATCCATCATCATTCTTTAGCTCATTTTGCCACCCCAGTTCAGACATGGCAATATGCAAATCAGTCTAACCCTGTGCCTCATGGGGACAGTCCAGCCTGAACTGCCAAGCCATGTCTTTCCTGGACCCGAAACAAGCATCCTGGGACCGGTTTCAGGCTAATCAGCCATCATCAGCCAGGCTAGCTTGAATCCAGTGCCCTGTGAATGATGCAGTTTCTGGTCACATGTGCACATTCTCCTGAAAATGTGTGTGCTTCAGTCTCAAGGCTGGTTAGCCTGTCCTTTACTTTTTCAATTATTTGCTTTTACAGTTCCACTTTCATTTATTTTTTCTTCTCTTTTTATTTTAATATTTCTTAACATGATACTACAGCTCCCCAGGTACTGCCAGCCATTTCACTTGCTTGCTGCTCATTTAATCTGCAATGCACCACATCCCACATGGCCACTTCCTGTAAACCAGGAAACCATAATGGAGTGCTGTTGTCCATGTTGTATCATTGTTTTGCCATTCTAAGATGGTCAACACATTGGCTCTAAAAGTGGCGACCATGCTGGAACTTTAAAACAATGATAGACTTCTACAATACCTCTGCAAGATGGGCACCTGCTGCTATGTTTAGTTGTGTTATTGCAAACATATGTATATCTTGTTTAACAACAGCAGGTTTTCTATTTCTACTTTTTTTACTTGTGTGTGTTTTATTGGGATGATGTCAGAGGGTGAATGCAAGAATGAGTGAATGGATGCGCTGAGTTCAAAGATGAGTGACAAAGTACATTCATGATGATCTATTGAGTTTCTAAACCCATCATTGACACACAAGCCCTTTTTGTTCTTAAACCAGACCTATTAGTATTGCCAGTGCTAGTTATGTTTCTGTTTCCCCAACACACATGACAGATATATCTTCTTTATTATTGTATTCCGTGTCTGTAGCATAATACACCCCAGCCAAAAAAGAAACCAACACATATCAGGTCCAGATCTATCAGCACAAGGCAGGTTAGCTGTTTGTTTAGGTATTCATTTCAGTTGAGCTGCTGGCCTGAAAGCCTGAGGCAATATGTTTCCTATTTCAGCTATTTGGGCATGGATTTGACAGATCCAATTGCCTGGTGAGTCTGATATATTACTTTGTGACTAGTCTATTATCAAGTTGGTGGGAAGTGACTGATGACAGATTCTTCACACGTAGTGCAATCATGATTGTAAAAGCTGTAAAGTTTTCTGCACATTAAAATCTATCCTGGTGCTACTACCAGACTAACATCGATTAACACTGATAATTGGGGGGGGTGGTGGCCAAGCCATCAACCAAAATGGCCACACGGCACTGAAGCTCCGGCACCCGATGCCCTGATTCTATCAGGAATGACGTGTCTGTACCACTGAGACTGCAGCAGAGACCTCATGTGAAGACAAGACGGCAGAGCCCGAAGCAAACAAAAATCCTCCTTGGGCACTACCGCTGACCTTTAATCGGCACAGTAGTGACTGGCAGGGATGTGTGGAGACCCGACGCACCTCGGAGGCCCCATGGTGATAGGGTCCATGGGTGAGCCTGAGGCCGGAGCAGCGGTGCTCCATCGGGCCCCCCGCCTGCCCGGACCATCCTGGACGGAGGTGGGGAGAGGAGCACGCCAGCTGGGAGAACAAGGCGACCGAGGACCAAGCATTCAGTGCCGGAGACCTGGTGAGTGAGGGGGGCCAGGTCACGGCAGAAGGGGCCCAGCGAGTGAGACTGCCACAAGCACAGAACGGTGTGCGATATAGGGCCGCTGCCGCTCCCCCTTGCCCACCGTCAGACCCATACGGATCTCCCATCGTATCTGGAAACAACAAGATTGAAGGCACAGCACCAGTAGATACCCTCAGGGCCCAGCGAAAAGGTCTGTGTGGCCTAAAGACGCTGCCGTTTTCCTCAATGCCGGTCCCAGTGCCCACCTCTCGACCCCGACGCTGTATTGAGGCAACAGAAGCATACTTCCTTGCACACGGCTGTGGCACTCTAGACCAGCAAGCGCAGGGGTATGTAAAATAATCTACAAACTAATCCCCAACACATGAAGAGAGGACCCTCCACAAGTACGCAACACCGTACAATAACTCGACTTGGCCAGGGGCATAACTCAGGGGATCTGAGGAGGGGCTAAGATGCATAGAACCCGAGAGGCGACCATTGCTGACCCAGCACCCCCACTGGGAGACGATGGCAACAAGGCTGGCGAGGTCCTTGCTGTCGAACACCTTTACGTATAGCCAGGAGCGCAGCCCTAACACCAAGACCTAGCACATTAGCGCCCACAGGCTCAATTTAGAGATACACTCCTATACCTAACACAGTGCCACTTGTACCTTGCACCCCCTCCGGGCTTGGGCTAATACACTGTACCAGCATGCTAGCACCTATATACCTGGCAGCAGTAGTGCGTGGAGACCAAGGCCAAGTCCTCTCGTGAGGGCAACAGTGGTTGCCTGACACAGAAAGCACACCATCACCCTCCTAACTCTTGTGTGTTTCAGAAGAACTAGCCTTCTGTCTGTGTGAGACCCGACGAAGCCTGCCCCGGTGAAAAGCGAAAATGGGGCGTGGGGATCCCAAACAACGCAAGTTAACTTTTGACAAGCAGGCCACGTCGGACTGCTCAGATCTTAGTCTTGATAGAGGGGATGGATCGATACTATATGAGCAGCCACATGCCATGGAGGGTGCTGTGGCCATAATGGCAGAACTCCATGCGGGGTTCCGTGCAATAGACTCTACATTCGAATCCCTGACTACCAGGCTGGACAGAATGGGGGAGCGCCTGGAGGGTCATATCACCAGAGTGAATAAAGCGGAGAAACGTATCTCCTCCCACAAAGATCAATCCAGGGATACAACAAGCTAGTTGGAACATGTGGAATGCCTACTCAAGACCGTAGAAATAAAGAATGAAGACCTAGAGGCTAGGTCGCAGATAAATAACATTTGCATAATGGGTCTGGCGGAACCCACAAACATTGGGTGGCCTTAACCATTTGTTGAGTCTATGCTGACTGAACTGTTCAGAGTTGATAATCTCTCCAAAAACGTTGTCGTGGAAAGAGCGCACCCATCCCTGCAGTCCAAGAGGCTCGCCTTAAATTTATGGAAAATAAACGCCAACTCCGTACAATATGCCTGAAAACGTCATGCTCTATCCAGCCAAACTGCAGGTGCCAGTGGACGATAAAGCCTGTTTCTTAGAGATGTGATGGCCTTCTGTAAACGACATCAAAGCGCAGCCCGTAGTAGCCCAGCCCAGTCGGCCGGACATTCCTCTCCTGACAGGCAACTTGCCATGAGTGCTGAACTATTTACCACGGAATTAAGGCCCCCTGCTCCTGAAGACCCTCTACTTATCAAGATGGTTCACATGTCACTGAGACTGAGAAAAGAACTGCGAAAGTTCCAAATGTTATATAAGTTACTATATCTCTCATCCGCAGAACAATTAGTTTAAGTAATGGGCATCGGACATCCGAGGCGTTGCCCGCCTCCAACGGATAACTCTGAGTAGTTTGCGGTTGGGATTTTCCTTTTTCATTTTTATGGGGGGATGGAGGATATTCACCTGACCTTTGAGCCCAGGTGTGGGAGGGGGGAGGGGTTTGTTTGTTTTTCCTCAGGGTGTTATTGATTGTATTTTCACCTTCTTGGTTTTTGATGATCCCTATGTGTCTTTCCCTACGTAGTTTCCCCTCTGCACAAATAATACATGGGTTATTGCTCGCTGGAGGAGCACATACATACCCTCAACTTTTATTGCCATGATACTGAATCCCGCTGTTGAAGCTAAACCTATCACCTAGAAAGTGAGAGGGCTCCACAACCCTAGGAAATGTAAACTGGTACTTTCGTATCTCCAGAGACATAACGTTAAAATAGCATTTCTACGAGAAACCCACCTTCCCTTGCAGAAGGCCCACCCCCATTTGCCTCCTCATGGGGACCTCATAGATTTTTTGCAAGTTACAGTACTTATTCCCACGGAGTGAGCATCCTAGTTCACCATACCCTCCCCTTTACATTCAAAGACACTATATCCGATGTCCAAGGGAGGTATCTGCTGGTGGCGGGGACTCTGATGGGCAAGACAGTTATATTCCTCAATATGTATGCACCCAACACAGACGATCCCACCTTTTTCGCTGAACTTCACACTCTGCTTTATCTATATGACTATGACCCAATCAGCCTTGAAGGAGATCTGAACCTATGTCTAGACCCCAAACAGGACTCCTCAAACCCAGTACATGCCGCCAAGCCCCACGCCCTCTGAGCAATGTGGGGCCTAATACAATCTCTGAATCTACACAATATCTGGCCCACACATCACCTGGAGGCCCTGGGATACACCTTGCATTCAGCGCCACACTCCACCTGAAAATGCATAGACTATTGGCTCACAGACGGACTGGGATGTCAGTGGACTAGTGGTGTAGACATGCTTCCACGTACGCTGTCAGACCATGCACCGGTACTCCTTCATTTAAATGCTCCACACTCCATCAGAAGGGAACGAAGATGGTCTTTTCCAGCTATGGCCCTGTTGGATGCCTTGTTTAAGTCTGAGCTACAAGAGGCAATTACTGAATATTGAACACGGGCTTGGTGACTAAGCATCGAACAATATGGGCTGCCTTTAAGGCATATATCCAGGGTATCTGCATATCTAAGCAGACGGGAGTCCTGCGCTCGATACAAGGAAGCGTTGCCCGGGTTGAGACAGAGCTGAATCTATTAGACACATCACCGACTACACCTAGTGCCCTAAACAGGCGTAACATCGGATTGTCAGGGATATTCTACAAAACATTTCAAGAAACCTTAGCGCCACAGTTACTCGAGGTATAAGCGAAGCACTGGAGGATGGTGTACTCCCCCCTCCCATGAGGGAGGCGGCTATATCTCTTCTGTTAAAATCAGGCAAGGAGCCCACTAGCTGCGCCTCATATTGCCCCATATTCCTAATACATTTTTATTACAAAATCCTGGCCAAAATGCTGTCCGCCAGATTATCATTACTTCTGGACGCGGATACTCTCGCCAGTACAATCCAGTTTTATTCTACATAGGTCCACTGCCCTAAACCTCTGGACAATCTTCTCAGTAGTCAATAGAATAGAGCTGAGTGTCCTGGCAGTGATAGCTCTTCTCGATGCAGAGAAGGCTTTTGACTCTCTCGAATGGCCATTCCTGATTGCCACACTCCGCAAACTTGGCCTCGCCAACTTTATTGCTTTGATTGCGTTACTGTACTCCTCTCCCATGGCCTGATCAGAATGAATGGCTCACACTCCTCCCCAATCCTGATTTCGAGAGGGACCCGCCAGCGTTGTCCTCTATCACCCCTACTTTTTTATAGTGGCCATGGACCCCCTAGTCAGGCAACTGCAAGAAAAGCAGATGTTCCAGGGCCCCCAGTTTCAATCGGGTCCCCTGCTGTTGTTTATATATGCAGACGACAGACTGTTTTTTATTAGACACACCAAAACTAATTTACAGCCCATAATGGATGAAACATGTTGCTTTGGCACCATGAATAGGTTACGAATTAACTGGGAGAAATCAGAGTTGTTCCCAATTTCCGACTCTGCCACTCAGGTGGGCGGGAGATACCACCAAATACCTTGGCATCCTACTACATAGAAGTAAGGAACAAGTTGTACGTCTCAATTATTGGCCAGCTATTGCACATCTTAGTTCGCAAATTGAGAGATGTTTCCAGTTACCAATATCTATGGCAGGACGCATTGCCCTCATCAAAATGAATGTCCTACCCCAGTTCTTCTATCTATTTGTTAATATACCCATCCCACTTACAAATGCTTTCTTCACACAATTGTGGGGTCTGCTTACCTGATTAGTCGGGGGGGGGGCACAGACCACGAATAGCATGGGACACTTCAACACTTCCTTACGACCGGGCAGGGTTTGCTGTCCCAGATTTCCACCTTTACTAGTTTGTTGCACAGGCTCAGTTTGCCCCTCATTGGTTTCACCCTGACGCCCATATACCATACACTAAACCTGAACGTGACTTGGCTGCCCCCACACCCATAGGGGCACTCTTCCTGCTGGGTGTACCACTCGACCCCAACGATATACAACCCCTCTGTATTACATGCTGGGCTTGGCGCAGACTCAGTCGAATGTTGGGTGCCGGCTCATTGTATTCACCGGATCTCCCACTGCACCAAAACCTGTTTTTACCACTCACATCCGGGACGGTGGTACAGCATACTCTCAACAAACTGGAGCTGTGTACCATCGGTTCCCTATTCCCAGACAGATTGGCAATAACCATGACGGACGCATCCACACACTCTGAACTGACATACGTGGATACATTTGTGGCACTCTAGTAAAAGAGAGAGGGACCCCAAAACCAAAGGGATAGGGTTCCACAAATGACGTAAGTCAAAAAGAAATTCCCTTTGGGCGAATTCACCTAATACATGAAATGAACTGACCAATACAAAACATATAACAGGAAGCAATGAAAATACGTGCAAAAACTCAAAACATGTGAAAACACTCTGGTAAAATCAAATATAAAACAATTTATTAGCATACATTACATCAATTAAAAGTTGGGAAACACATACAAGACGGAACAATACTTAATAAAATAAACATTCCATTAAAGAAGGAAGGAGCTACAGGGAGACAGAACTAAACTCAAACAATAGTTTCGAATTTTCCTTAATTTGTAATCCCAGATTTGCTCCTTTAGCATCGACGCGTTTCGGTGGTTTATTCAATATAATGCCGCCTTCATCAGGACAATGAATACAAATGTTTCCCAAAGTTTCTCAGATAAAAAGGATCTCTATCTCATAAGGGGTATGCTGCCGCCTCCTTGTAAAAAGGTAGAGATACTCGTTCTGCGAGTTATCTTCCTGATCTAGATAGACCTCTGGGTTAAAAATGGTAACAAGTACATATTCGTACTTTCAGTATTGGCGCATCCAGCATAATAGCTACCCAGGATTGGCAATCGGTAGGACGTGAGGATAAGCACGCGGGACGCCTGAAAGATCAGTGAACAGGGTCTACGTAGAGGAAATTCCCTCGTATCCTGGGTATCTCACTGGAACCCTGGTAACCCCGCCAATCGCTATATTCCCGAGTGGGTCTGTTATTGAAAACACCACTACCGCGTGTGCTGGACGCAGCAATTTTAACTGTTTTCTGTCAGCTATTATGCTGGATGCGCCAATACTGAAAGTACGAATATGTACTTGTTACCATTTTTAACCCAGAGGTCTATCTAGATCAGGAAGATAACTCGCAGGACGAGTATCTCTACCTTTTTACAAGGAGGCAGCAGCATACCCCTTATGAGATAGAGATCCTTTATATCTGAGAAACTTTGGGAAACATTTGTATTCATTGTCCTGATGAAGGCGGCATTATATTGAATAAACCGCCGAAACGCGTCGATGCTAAAGGAGCAAATCTGGGATTACAAATTAAGGAAAATTCGAAACTATTGTTTGAGTTTAGTCCTGTCTCCCTGTAGCTCCTTCCTTCTTTAATGGAATGTTTATTTTATTAAGTATTGTTCCGTCTTGTATGTGTTTCCCAACTTTTAATTGATGTAATGTATGCTAATAAATTGTTTTATATTTGATTTTACCAGAGTGTTTTCACATGTTTTGAATTTTTGCACTTATTTTCATTGCTTCCTGTTATATGTTTTGTATTGGTCAGTTCATTTCATGTATTAGGTGAATTCGCCCAAAGGGAATTTACATTTGTGGCAACCAGACTACTCGGGGCACTCCGCTCAGCCACCCCTACATTCCCATCTCTGCCTCTGGAGTTTACACCACTTTAGCTACTCACAACCGACAAAGATGAGTATCGGGCATGTATGGCGCTCAAGCAGGTTCGGATCGGTGTAAGGAAGTCTTGGGCCAATCATTGACTGACAAGGACTGGGCCTGTTGTCATGAACAAATAAAGAGGGTGTCTCCCAACCACAGGCATAAACTCCTCCATTTCAAGTTCGTACACAGGACGTACATCGATCCGCGGCAACTGACCAAATATGACCCCACCAAGCCGTCTAACTGATCCAAATGCCAGATTTTGGACGCTGACTTTGCCCACATAACCTGGACATGCCAACAGATAGCTGCATTCTGGATGGACGTATTCCAGACAATCTCTGATGTGATCATCACGCCACTCCCCCCTCTCCAAAACTAGCCTTGCTGGGAATAGTCAGTGTTATAAAACGATGCCACCGCAGGTTCGTTGCTATAGCATTGCTGCTAGCAAAGAGGGAAATTGCTATACACTGGGAAAGCAAACGCAGCCCCACGAAAGACGCGTGGCTCCAAAGCCTGTCATATTGTGAGCCGAAATATATGCAACACTCCAGTCCCCGACTTCACGACCCAAAGACATATGGCATATTTATTGCTGCTATCTATGGCAGATGCAGCAGCCCTCCTAGACTCCCTCTCCTGAGCTCCAGCTGACACCAAAAGGACTCATACTCCCCACTTCTATGGGCCTAGATACTACATTGACACCGTAGGGCAAAGGGCACTCTAACTCCAGATGAATATGGTATAAGCTACTCTTCGATTCTTTAGATTCACATGGACCAGTACAAAGGAAACAAGTTGCACCCCCACAGCATGATAGACAAATTGCACCATAGAGAATACATGAGTGAAGGTTCCCTTCACCCCCCCCTTTCCTAGCCCTACCTTCCTAAGGGATCATTCATTTTTTGAGTATATGTTTTATGTTGAATATCGACGCCTTAACAAAGTTATTACCTGTACGAAAATATTCCGGACAATGATAAGTATAATTGTGTATATCTTTTATGATTTCATTTCATATAAACTTTCACACAAAAAAACACTGATAGTTGGTCTGGCTTATAACTGTGATGGTTCACCTGGGTGTTCCACAGGGGCGAAGTGGAAGGAACAGCCGCTTGTAGCTGTAAGACCTTAGTAGGGAGAACTAAGCCTCCTTGAATGTACAAAAGATTGTGAATTCTAACTCCCTTGTGTTTGGTTTCAATATCTTTGATTTCCTCAGTATCTTGTGCCTGAAGCACTTCCTTCAGAAACGAGACCTCTGAATAGGTACCTCCCAAGATGCCTTCAGGACTTAAAAAATGAAGGGTTGATCATGAGTACTGAGAGTCTCAGACAAGTTGTAACCATATCGGGTTATTAGGGAAATTAGCGAAGCCCAGAAAACACTGTATTTCATTCACAGAACCTGGAGATGGCCAATTTGTAATGGCTGCAACTTATTTGAGATCCATGGTCACTCCTTTCGATGACAACAAAAAGCCCAAAAAGGTGACTTCAAAAACATGGAACTCACATTTGTCTAATTACACATTAAGGTTGTTGTCTCTAAGGCATTCTAACTTGTTTTTCACATGTCCAATGTGTTCTTCAGTGGAAGAAGAATAGATTAGAATGTCATCTATGTAGGCAATTGTGTTCACATCCAATGCCTCTCTCAAAACTTTGGACTGGGTAAGAGTGGTCTGCCTAATTCAGACACTCTGTTCATCACCACCCCCTTTTCTGAATCGTTTTTGGCCACTATAGGTGTGGCAGGGTATACTCAGACATGAGTCCCTTTCTCACTGCACCATCAGGATTCAAGCAAGCCGGGCTGAAGACGGCTGAAATGCCAGAAACCAGTCCCCGGTAGCTTGTCTCCTTTCTGGTGAAGAATTGGCTTGGTAGTTTAGTCTGCCCTGTTCCCATGATGCACTGGGCCAGGGACAGACTGATTTGCATATAGCCAGGTTCTGAGCTGGGATGGTGCAGTGAGATAAATAACGGTGATGGATCAAGCCCTGATCTTTGGACTGGGTAAGAGTGGTCTGCCTAATTCAGACACTCTGTTCATCACCACCCCCTTTTCTGAATCGTTTTTGGCCACTATAGGTGTGGCAGGGTATACTCAGACATGAGTCCTTTTCTCACTGCACCATCAGGATTCAAGCAAGCCGGGCTGAAGACGGCTGAAATGCCAGAAACCGGTCCCCGGTAGCTTGTCTCCTTTCTGGTGAAGAATTGGCTTGGTAGTTTAGTCTGCCCTGTTCCCATGATGCACTGGGCCAGGGACAGACTGATTTGCATATAGCCAGGTTCTGAGCTGGGATGGTGCAGTGAGATAAATAACGGTGATGGATCAAGCCCTGATCTTTGGACTGGGTAAGAGTGGTCTGTCTAATTCAGACACTCTGTTCATCACCACCCCCTTTTCTGAATCGTTTTTGGCCACTATAGGTGTGGCAGGGTATACTCAGACATGAGTCCCTTTCTCACTGCACCATCAGGATTCAAGCAAGCCACGCTGAAGACGGCTGAAATGCCAGAAACCGGTCCCCGGTAGCTTGTCTCCTTTCTGGTGAAGAATTGGCTTGGTAGTTTAGTCTGCCCTGTTCCCATGATGCACTGGGCCAGGGACAGACTGATTTGCATATAGCCAGGTTCTGAGCTGGGATGGTGCAGTGAGATAAATAATGGTGATGGATCAAGCCCTGATCTTTGGACTGGGTAAGAGTGGTCTGCCTAATTCAGACACTCTGTTCATCACCACCCCCTTTTCTGAATCTCTCAAAACTTAATCAATAAAGAATTGAAATTTCGCAGGGGCATTACATAGCCCAAAGGGCAGCGGGCTGCCTAAACACTCCTTTAGGCTCTGTAGGCGGGTGCTTGTCCCCAGCTGTCTAAGATAGCTAGGTGGAGAGCTTCAAAGTGTGCATGTCACTTTGGCTGGCGCAAGACAGACAGCCAGAGTGACATGTGCATTTTGGACCATCCAGCCAGCCACGGCTCCTGACAATCTTCAGCAGAAGACACGCCCAGGTGTCTCTGAGCTCTGTCTGCTACAGTGCGTTAAGTGCATGTCACGCCTTCCAGCTCACCAGCCAGATCGCACTATCCGACAAAGATGGCCACCCCATACTGGGCATGTGCAAACGAGTCAGGCAGGGTCTAAAACCTGACTTCCCCCTTGTATGATGCTTCGCGCTCTAGTGTTTCGGGACCTTGGCGTCGCGTCACTTTTGCAGAGCCGCCCGTCACTGCACTCCTTGCTGAATCCTGTAGTTCTGACCCGCGGGTCCATATTTCCTTTTTCTGGAGTTTTCTTGTGCCCTGTACCTCTGTTGGGGGCCTTTTCGCTAAATTACTTGAGCGCGATCCCCTCTCTCCGCCTCCATCTGCAGTATTCCGACGGACCCGGAATTTCCCTGTTCCCTTGCTTTCCCCTTGCCGGCTTACCTCTCCCCGTTCCTCTGGAGCCTCAGCCTGCGTTTTGCGGTTCCGCCCACCGGCCGGACTTGTGTTCCGTTGGTTGGCCGGACTTGCTGGAGCAAGCAGGGGGTGTTCAGGGGGTATGGTGTTTAGAGGGGTCCGCTTGGAGGATTTCCCTTATCTCTTCCCCTATTACTTACGTTATTTTGAACTCCCGGGCATTCCAAGACTGGCAGTCGTCACAGTATATCGAAAACGAAGACCGGGTAAAGCGCTTTAGCGCTTCTTTATACAATTATTTCTGTAGTTATTGCAACTATCTATTTATGTTGGTGATATTGTTTTTCAGTTGTCATAATCCTGAGACTCGAGATTTAGACAAGATTCTCTTCACAGTTTTAGCCTTGCATTACAAAGTAAGAGACATTAGAATCTAGAAACTTTTCCTACACCTGTTGAAAAGTAGAGAGTTAACAATCTTTCTTCCACCCAGGCAATGGGCACTTCTTTCACTGTCATTGAGGAGAGAGAAATATCACACTTAAGTTCGAGTTGGTCATTGCACATCATATAAGTATTGAGGTGAATATACAGACATCATACCATTTATTGTGCATCATTGTCTATTGTTATTTATTAACCTGCACCCATTCTTTCTAGCTGCTGCTTCCACTTGGAGGGTACCATTCCGTGGAGTCTTGTTTTTTCCCTGCCTTCCCTTGTTTTGTTCCCTCCTTTCCCTTCATATCACCGTTGTGTTCTAGGGCTTGATAGACACAGCTGGTGTAGAGGGGAAGGGTTGGGTCTGTCTTCGGTTCCTGGCACTCCTGCGGAAACTGCTTGTGGATCCTTACAGTGCACTCATTGGAAAAAAATAACGCCAATGCAATCTTTTCATTGCCATTTTATTTTTCCTGCAAGGCTTGCAGTGGGCAGGGCGAGGGTGACACTCAGGCCCGGACTGACCATAGCGGGCACTGGGCGTTTCCCCGGTAGGCCGCTATGATGAGGGCCGGGTTTGGGCCCCTGAGGGGCCGATTTTGTTACCGGAGGTCGGCAATATCGGCCCCCTGTAACAAAATTCGGCGAAACCTGCCATTGCAAACTGCTCAGCTGCACTCCCCGCTCACCCCAGGGGGCCAGCTGAGCAGTGTGCCAGGGCTGGTTTCTGTTCCCAGTCCGGCCCTGGTGACACTCTCCCATGCAAATGAAGAAACTGCCACTGGAAATTAGGAAGAGGAAGATAGACACTTCACTACTCCTGCAAAATCTCAGAAAAAAACAGATACATTTTTAGGTCTCCAGAACATACCACATACATTAGCAGTCTGTTGGGTAAACCTACTGCTTCCAATATACATATAATGGGATTTGGTTCAACCCCATGCACATAATGGAATGTCATTGTTGTCTCTCTCCCTTCCCTCCTTTGATGGTTTTCCTCCATATTCATCTGTATATCCGACCCAGGAGCATTTTTATCTCAAAGTATTCTGATTGGGTGATTTTTATCATTTCACATCTGACATCGCTTGTATTCAGGGAACTTTCTTTTTCTTTTTCTGTAAGCACTTCATGAGAATGTGTGGTATGGTCTAGTGCAGCAGGCAGGTGACAAATGGTGTGTGACATATGTGGGTTCGAGAGTGTTGAGAGAGCCAAGTGGAGAGAGAAGGAAAGAAGATGGTTGGAATGAGTGGTCAGCACTTGGGCTCTTATTCTCTGTTACTTATTGATACAGGATTTCTTCAATAAAACGTTTTATACCACAACGCTGAGTGGAACTGGTGACTTAATTCCACATTGGCGACGAGGATGGGATTTGGAGTGGTATGCTGAATGGGGGCTCTGTAAGGATTTCGGCAGCGTCACACACGGAGCCCAGGAGATTCTGCAAGGATTTTGGCAGCGTCACGGAGCCCAGGAGACTGATCGCTGTTTTCTGTTTTAATTCCAACATTGAGGTGTATTTGGTAACATTTTATTCGACCTATTACAGCCTTAAGACTTGGCAAGCCGTCAGCCCCTGCGCGAGCATTCTCGAGACCGGTCCTCTTACCTTCACGAGGCCACAGTTCTGTGCTTGACAACTGCTTGCACACATCTCTAGCCCATAGCTGTGTGCTTGTACTTGATTATTACTGTGCAGCTCTCTCTACGGTTTTGGGCGATCTCATATACACGTACATGTGTACACTGCTGTATCGTGCAGTGCGTAAGGATTCTATTACAGGACCAGAGGCTTAGGATTATGCTTTCTCTTTCTTTACTGTTAAGTCACAGCAGCCAATAAACACACAGTTTAATATGAAAAAACGACTTTGTCCATGATGCTTAGCCTTAGCCACGCCTCCTTAGCACTCATAAGAGCCCTGGTAACAGTCCCATCTTCCTCTTTCTTTGCTGCTCACAGCAAGAGATATGTACCCTACTCATTACTTCTTATTGGTGGTTGATTTATTTACATGGCCTGATTTATGATTGTAATCTTGGTTCGTAGCGCTTTGCGCTTCGTTAGGCATTTATCACATGTGTGGTTTAGCTTGCCTGCTTTTATTGCCCTGTGGCTTGGTAAAACCTTCGTTTTGACTTTGGGTAACTTTTTTCCAGCGCAGGTTCTTCCCACGAGGTTGTAGGGTCTGTCTTCATATTTATTAGTGGCTGATTTTTTTCGGCATTTGAAGACGCTGGGTGCAGCGTTTTTCTGACGAGCGCTCTTGCCCTCCGTGTCGGAGCTCTGCTCCGTGCTCTGTTGTCCTCCGCTTCGCGCTCTGTAGCGCAGTCAGTACTGGGCCGCTGGGCGGCCAATTTCAGCGCTGTGAGCGGTCGCGCTGAGGCGCTGAAGCGCAAAAGGGCTCTCCCTAATCGCCCGCAGCACTTGAGGAGCCTTTCGCCACCCGGCCAACGTGGGCAGCGCGACGCGCGCCCATTGGGCTTCTTTTTGGTAGGATTTGGACACGTGTTGGGCTGCACACGTCGGATTTGTTCCGACTTTCAGATTTTCACCGCGTTTTCGCCTGGAAGCTGGGGGAGTGGGACACCTAACTGGTTGCAATAGCAGTTGGCCTTTAGGAGTGCGCACACGCTCCATATATATCTAATTTCGGCTCCTACGCCCTTTTGAGCCTGCAAGAACCTGAGTACAGCTTTGCTGATGGGGTCTGGTAATGGTATTAACTCTATATATACTTTTGGTGTGCAATTGGGCTGAGCCCCCCCATTATTCCTCCTGATTTTTCTTCCTCGTAAGAGCATTGTTGATCATTTCATTGCCCCACTGTAGTGTAGATTATGATGGAGTGGGTGCACTATGATGAGGAGGCCGAGGATGAATTTTATGAGGAACAGCCTGGGGCTGTTATTGAGGACAAGATTGTGGAGGCTCTGGACGCTTCGGTCCAATCCTCAGTTAATAAAGCAATTGAGAGCGCAGTACCCACGACTGTGCAACAAGCATTGGCAGCTGCTCTTAAGCCAATAACAAAGCAGCTTAAAAGTTTTGCAAAGCGTCATGGGTTCTCGAAGGATAAGTCTAGCAAGGGTACTCTACCAGCTAATGAGTCAGTGAAAGACATTCAATGGCCTCACGCTAGTGCCTTAGGTTCCCTTCCCCCGGCATCTGGCACGGATCATGCGTACGCTTCCAGCGGCAAGGCGAAGAGTAAGCAAAACGTCTATGTTGACACGGACACTACTACTACTAGCACTGATACTACCCATACTGAAGAGGAGGCCCCTCCCAAGAAAAAGGCAAAGAAGGTTACCTCTTCCAGTTTGGTGACTCCTGTTAATACCCCTTTCACTTTCAACCCTAGTGAGATTGTTCACCCTAGATCATCCGACTGGGTTCCAGCGCCAGAAGTGGCGGTGTATCTTCAAGAAAACATTAGGAAGGGATTTGATAAGGAGGTTCAGAACCGTCTTAGGTCAGGATGTTCCCGACCCGACCTAGTCCATAAGGTTGCTGATACCCCGGAGATTGATGTTAGCCTGCTTACGTTCTTAAAGAAATTTGCTAAGGACATTAAGAAAGGGATCGACCGCGCCTGGCGCGGATTTCAGGACAAGATGCTTGAAGTGGTTGGCTCGCTTGCAAAGATTCTGGAGAGGGCCTTAGCGGCCAAGGAAGCCAACATGCCTGTAGACCCCGACATTCTTGCGGGTTGGACTCAAAGAGCCATCTGCTTGCTAGGCAATGCGAATTGCGAAATCTCCACAGAACGGCGCAAATCCCTACTTATGAGAATAGACACTGACCTGACAGATCTAGCGGCAGCAGAACCAGGGCCCCTGGCCGAGGGAAACCTTTTTGGGGAGCGCTTTGTGAAGGATGTATCTAAGTATGTTGGCACCTTCACCTCGCTTGATAAGGCGCAATCAGGCATCAAACGTGTGTTTCAGCAGAGCCTTTTTAACAGGGCCGGGCGAGGTAGGGGACGCTCGCCAGGCTGCTTCTCCAATCAGGGTCCCCCCCTGAGGTGGTTACGGATGTGGTAGAGGAGAATGGGACTCGACAAGAGGAGGCACCTTTTATCCCACTCGTCGCCGTTTCTCCAAAGGCAGGTTTCAAGGAGGAGGCAACAGAGCTGGTTTCCACACCCAGAATTCATCAGGTGAGCGCACTAGATTGTTTTCTTTTACCGTTGGGGGGTCGCACTCAGTTCTTCCTTCACAATTGGAGTCTCCTTACTCAGGACGCTTGGGTCTTGCAGACGGTTCAGGGTTTTCGCTTAGATTTTTACGAAACACCCAGACAAGACACACCTCCGAGGACTCTCCATTTTTCCCAACAAGAGATAGTTTTTATAGACAGTAAAATAGAAGAATTGCTTCAGAAACACGCCATAACATTGTGCGACTACAGTCCGTACGGGTTTTGCAGCAATATCTTTCTAGTTCAAAAGAAGGGTGGAGGTCACAGACTAGTGTTGAATTTGAGAGAATTCAATAATTTCCTGGTTTACAATCATTTCAAAATGGAGGGAATCCACCTGTTGGTGGATTTATTGCAGCAGGGAGATTGGATGGTCAGACTAGATCTCAAAGATGCATACCTGTCCATTCCCATGTATCCTCCGCATCGTCGTTTCCTTCAGTTTCAATGGAACGGTCGGTGGTTCGAGTATTTGGCCCTTCCTTTCGATCTTTCCTCGGCTCCTTGGTGCTTCACCAAGGTGATGAAGCCGGTGGTCACGCATCTTCAGGAGCAGGGAGTGCGCTTGATAATTTACCTGGACAACATACTGATCATGGCTCACAGTCCAGAATTGGTGTCTCAACATCTGCAGATGACTATTTCATTGTTACAGAACCTGGGGTTTGTGATCCATCAGGCCAAATCGGCTCTGAGCGCATCACAGTCGACTGACTTTCTGGGCTTTGTGATAGATTCCCAGCAGGCTCAGCTGAGCCTCCCGAAGTCGAAACTGAAGGACCTGAAAAAAGAGATTGTGTCTCTTCTCAGCAAACAGATGGTTTCACTCAGGACGATCGCCAGAGTACTGGGGTTATTGGCATCGTCCATTCAGGCAATTTTTCCGGGACCCCTTCATTACTGGGTGTTACAGAGACTAAAAATACAACATCTTCACAGAGGTCTGGCTTATACGGACCTGGTTCCCCGTTTCGCAGGAGGTGAGAGACGAGATGCACTGGTGGCTGAGCCACGTAGAGGTGTGGAACGGAAGGGCCATTTTTGGCTCTCAACCCGAAGTGGTCATAGAATCCAACGCCAGCCGTTGGGGTTGGGGAGTGCGTTGCGGTGGTGTTTCCACAGGCGGAAGGTGGTCACCTCAGGAATTAGCATTGCACATAAATTGTCAAGAGCTCCTCGCAGGGTCGTTCGCAATCAGGACCCTTTCCCCCAGCAGACCTCATGTTATATTCTTCTTTGGATGGACAACGTGTCTACGGTGCGGTACATAAACATATTGGGGGGACGAGAGCGTCCATGCTAGTGGAGATAGCCAAAGAATTTTGGTATTACTGCCTCAATCGTCAGATCCCAGTTATAGAATACATACCGGGGCATTCCAATGTCATAGCGGACTGGAACTTGAGACATCTCAGGGATCACAGCGATTGGAAGCTTCTTCCCAGAGTGTTCCAATGGTTACAGGACCTGTGGGGTCCGTGTCGGATCGACTTGTTTGCATCCAGGCTAAACCGACATAAACAGATGTTACGGGCTGTTCATATTTGTTTTTTTCTAGGTGCTGGAAAAAAAATGAGTGAAGAGTTCTTCCGTCGAGGACCTGAGTTGGAACTGAGTTTCCTGTTATTTCCCTGTTGGAGAATATTATAAGACTGTTTGATTACTGGACTTTTTCTACAAGTTCGAGCAAAGAAAGAGGAAGATGGGATTGTTACCAGGGTTCTTATGAGGGCTAAGGAGGCGTGGCTAAGGCTAAGCATCATGGACAGTGTGTTTATTGGCTGTTGTGACTTAACAGTAGAGAAAGAGAAAGCATAATCCTCGCCTCCATGTCCATAATAGAATTGAAAATTGTTGGCGCGAATGCTAGCTAATTTTGTATTCTTCTATCTGCATTTCTATGGTATACCAGAGCACTGAGGTCAAGCTTACAAGCTCTCACCTGCAGGTGATTCCTGCGTCTTCTCACTTCCTGTGGATTTTTCCGTTGCTGAAAGAGATCGGCACGCTATAAGTGAATTGTCATCGACAGGTTCAACAAGTCTGCCGTATGGTGGTAGGAGGTGCTAACAGAGATTAGCATGCTAGAGACTTTCAAGTTTTTATTCTTTTCATAATTTCTCTGGATTCAGTCTTTGTAGTGATCGGCACGCTCTTTTCTGTGCTAATTTTGTATTTTGTTTTATTTTTATTTTGCTAGTGCCATTTGTTTTCTTTCTTTTCTTTTCTTTCATAAAAAAATCAATTTATGTAGGTATATGCATACTTTGTATAATCATGAAGCAGACAGTCACACCACCTGCACACTTTCTTCAAGAACTTGGAGAACCACCTTTGAAGTGGTGATTATGGTTAAGGTCTTTCAATGCATATTTAGGGGCCATTGATGGGTAAAAATGTCATCCTGATAGAAAAAGAAATGCATTATATTATTGTCACTTCTCACCTATTATTTCCACAGGAACATCATGGAAAGGAAGATCGATCCACTACTTCACCTATTGCACCCAACAAAGTCAAAGTGACAAGGGTAACCCGGGGAAGAAGAGAAACAAAACAAGGAAGGATGAGGGTAAAATGTTGAACCTCAGACTGTGATAGAACCAAGCAAGGACAAGGCACAACATCTGCAGATAGGAAAGAAGAACAAAAACTGGTAAGTAAGTAATGGGGTATCTTACTGTATTAAACTCTCTAAAGGGTGTTCTACATAGCTAAAGTCCCTTCTTCATAGTTCTTCAAATGACTACTGTTTTCAGGAATGTGTCTGGTTCTGTTGGAAAAAATATGATATTATTGGTTAGGGAAAAGGTAATATTGAATGAATGAATGTATGAGAAGTCTCTAGTCTAAACTTACCTATTCACCAGATTCGTAAAGAAAAACAGTGTTGAAAATACTTTAAACACAGCCTTAGAATTCAGGCAACTTTTCTAATGTATTTTTCTTTTTGATCACAGGTCACTAAACAAAAATAGTCAGAGAAGGAACGGATGCCCACGGCCACAGGAACACCAGATTAGATAAGTATGCAGGGATTAAGTAATTAAAAATAAATGACAGCGTAAAATGCTGTTACGGTATGCAGCGGTAACAGCTTTGTCTCTTTTCCTTGATTATTTTGGTTTTACAGGTTTGCACAACTGAAGAGGATGGAGGACTGGCGGTAACGGTGGAGCGCCAAAAACTGGAACACAGACAGAAGTCTGAGGAATTGGCAGTACGCCGAATGCAGGGATGCTGTGAGAGGTCCAGAGGAGGAATTGGCAGCACGCCCAATGCAGGGACACTATGGGAGGTCCGAGGGAAGCAGCGTCGTGAAGAATACTGGAGACCCTGTGAGAGGTCCGAGAAGAGGTGGCGGCACGAAGAACACTGAAGACGCTGCAAGAGGTCTGGGAAGAGCCAGAGCGACCCGAAAGGTAAGGCCCACCACTAGACTGGAACGCGAGGCGCTGTCACTCAGGGACGACTGTGCTTTAACCTGTTTGGTTTATTGCGCTTCAGCGTCCCCTGTGTGGCAGCCATTTTGGTAGTTCACGTGGCTCCACGGTTCGCCAGCAGTCGCAACAGTACACCCCCCCACGGTCCCCCCAACAGGTCTTGGCTTATCAGGATAACGCCTGTGAAACAAACGTTCCAACCGAGCAGCATGTACTTGACTAGCTGGCTCACAGGTTCATTCCTCAATACCATATCCTTTCCAATGTACCAAATACTGAAGCCTGCGTCTCACTCTACGTGAATCGATGATAGCCCCTAAATCATATTCAGGTTCGCCATCTACCATCACTGGGGCTGGGATTGTAGGGAGATGCATACCAGGTACCACTGGTTTCAGAAGGGAAACGTGGAATACCGGGTGTATCTTCAAAGAGGCTGGAAGGTCTAGTTTCATAGCGACGGAGTTCACTACTTTCAATATTCTGTATATACCGGGGTTTGAATTTGCATAACCCTTTAAATGCGAGATTCCTTGTGGATAGCCACACCTCTTCCCCTTGGCTATATCCAGGCTCCCTACGTCTGTGGGAATCTGCTCCTTCCTTGTATTGTGCCTTAGCTTTGTCAAGATTCACCTGAGCTGCTCTGTATATGTCTTGTATTTTTTTCACAAGGTCTATGGCTGCAGGGGTAGAGCTGGTTAAGGAGACGGAGAAAACATGGTTTGTGCGTGAAAACCGTAAGTACAGTAAAAAGGGGAATAAGCAGTGGAAGAGTGATAACTATTGTTGTAGGAAAACTCAGCTATCCATGCCATTTCATCCCAATCAGAAAGAGAGTGTAAGACTTGGCACCTCATATACTGTTCAAAACACTAATTCACTCTCTCGGTTTGGCCGTCTGACTGAGGGTGGTGGCTTGAGGATAGGTTAGGTTAGGTTAATGACATTTGTTAAGCGCATGGTTGCACAGAGAACAGTGCGTCCCCGCGCTGACAGCCCTATCTACATCTCATCAGCTGGATCACAGAAGGAGTGCTTGGCCTGCTATGCTGAATTTAGTTTGGGGAAAAGGTGGGTTTTCAGCCTCTGTCTGAACCTGGTTTCAGACAGCTCCATCCTCAAGTCGATGGGTAGGTTATTCCAGTCATTGCTGGCATGGTGTCTAAAGGAACGACCTCCCATCCTAGCTCTATATATCCGAGGCGCCACTAAAAGCATGCTGCCCATCGACCTCAGGGGACGTGAGGGGCGATAGACAGGAAGCAGGTCCTGGAGATATGGAGGTGCTTTTTAATATTATATCTATCTGCAACAAGGCTCCCAACGCCCTCAAAAATCTAGAAATAAACTGAGCTTCTCTGTCAGATATCAAAATAGAAGAGATGCCATGTTTGCATACGACATGTTGTACAGTTACAGAAGCTAACACTCTGGACATGGAGTGTGACTTTAGCGGGATAAAATAGCCCACATTGGTCAATAAGTCTCCTATAACTAGGAGAGTAGTGTTTCCTTGTGATGTCTTTGGTAAATCTACTGTGAAATCCAAGGAAACTGTATGCCAGGGACTAGGCGGAGTGGGTAATGGTTGTAGCAGTCCCACAGGAGCTTGGTGAGAGGCTTTCCCTTGGGCACACACATGACACGTCTGCACATACTGTTTTGTATCCCTCCCCATGCTAGGCCACCATAAGTATCTCTGTAATAAATCCAGTGTTTTCTTGTATCTTGGGTGTCCAGCAAGAGGATGAGTGTGGAACTACTCTAAAGCGTGTAACCTTAGATTGTGAGGGTGAAGTACTAAACCCCCTTGAACATAAAACAGGTCTTGTTTTTTAGTGATTTCTTAGGCACCTATGGTTTCTTTCATAACTACAGACACTTCTGCCTCCTTAATCTTCTTTACAAAGTCATCCTCAGAATACAGAGCACCAATTATTCTTTCTCTGGCTATGATAAGAGAAGGCTCACCTTGTTGTTCAATGGGTTCGTAACCTAAGCAGGATAATGCATCAGCTTTTCCGTTCTTTTTCCCTGCGTGCAACTGAATGATGGAGTTATAATCACTAAAAAAAAGAAGTCCAGCGGATTTCAAAAATTTTAAATTATGGTGATCGGTAAGGACTGTTATTCTGTGATATGCCCCTAATAAATATTGCCTCCACGCCTCAAAAACCCTCTTTATGGCCAATAGTTCCTTATTTCCTATAGAATAATTGATTTCAGCAGGAGCCAATTTCCGTGAATACTAAGCTACTGGATGAAGACATCCTGTGCTAGGATCTGCCTGAGAGAGGACCCCTCTGATCACCACTTGAGATACGTCTGCCTCAGCCACAAAAGGACATGAAAGATTTGGATGTCTTAGTATGGGTGCATGTGTGAAGGCCTCCTTTAACTGGGAAAGGATGCATCTGCCTCGGGAGTCCATTGAAACTTAACTCCTTTTTTTCAAAAGCCTAGTTATCAGGAAGGCTAAGTCAGAAAAGTTGCTAATAAAGCATCTATAAAAATTGACGCAGCCAAGGAAACTCTGAATCTCCTTAACAGTCTATGGGTCTTGCCAACGAGTGATGGCTTCTACCTTCTGAGGTTCCATACTTATTCCCTGGGGAGATACGATGAATCCAAGAAAACTTACTAACTGTGTATGAAAATGGCACTTCTCTAGCTTACAGTGAAGATGGTTGTCTCTCAAATGTCCGAGGACCCTCCTAACATGAACTTTGTGTTCTTGCATGGATGGAGAATAAATCAGGAGGTTATCAATGTAAACGGTGACATACAAATCCAACATATCCTTTAGAACTTCACTGATGAAAAACTGGAAAGCTGAAGGGGCATTAGAAAGCCCGAAAGGTATCACTAAATGTTCATATAACCCATACTTGGTACGGAAAGCCATTTTCCACTCATATTACTCCTTGATTCTCACAAGATGGTAGGCCCCTCGCAAATCCAACTTGGTGAACACTGAGCATCTTTAATCTGATCAAGGAGGGAGGATATCAGTGGCAAACGATACCTGTTTTTGTGGGAATGGCATTTAAAGCCCTATAGTCTATACAACATCTGAGACCCCCTTCTCTTTTTGGTATGAAAAAGAGAGAAGACCATGCCGGTGACCGGGAGGGACGGATACAATCAATCCTCAACATTTCATCTAAGTATTCTTGCAAATATACATTCTCCTTTTCTGTTAGGGAATACACCCTACTGCAAGGTATGCGAGCTCCTGGTAGCAAATCAATCCGACAGTCGTAAGCCCTGTGGGGTGGAAGGCTAGTAGCCTCTTCTTCATCAAAAAGTTCCTTAAGGTCCTGAAAAAGTGAAGGTAATACAGATTCACTTACACTGGTGAGTGTAATGCTTTTCTCAGGACCGCTTGCATTATAAAAGATATGTTCTCTACAGTAGTCATGATTAAAGGTAAGCTTCATTGCCTTCCAGTCTATGGAAGGACTGTGTTGACATAACCAGAGCAGCCCTAAAATAGCCCGAAACTGAGGGGACTATATGAGGTTGAATACAATATGTTCATGGTGCTCTTTCTCAATGATTAGAGTTAACTCAATCGTAGCATGAGTAACAGGACCTGACTTCAGATTTCCACCATTAATTGTTGTAACTTCCTCCCAAAAGGGTTTAGACACTCAGGGAATCTTTTGGCTCTGAGCCCACTTTCAATCTATGAAGGTACCTGAAGCACCAGAATCTACCATTATTTGCACATCTGCAACCTGATGTCCCCATATCAGATGCGCGGAAAGAAAGAAGTGACTTGGCAGAGATGCCGGTACCTTCATTTTTGAGACAATCAATCTTGAATTACCCGAAGTCCTTGTCTCCTGAGAACCCGGGCTTGTTCGTTTTCTGAACGCCTTGCCAGTTTCGGATTTACGGGACACTCCCTAAGGAAATGGCCCTGCTTACTACAGAACAAGTACAACTTCTTGTCTCGCCTTTTCTGCCTCTCTTCTTCACTAAGAGGTCCTTTGATGCTCCCTATTTGCATTGATTCTGGTTCATCACATGTCTTTTCGGGGTCAGCCCTTTTTTCCCGATAAGCAAAGACTCGCCTGTCTGACCTGCCTCTTTCTTTCTTCCTTTTGCTGATTCTATGGTCTAATTTGACCACCAGGTCAATGAGGGCAGTACAGGACTCAGGAGGATCAAAAACTTTTGCTAGCAGATCTTTTAAATCCTCTCTCAACCCCTTGTAAAACAAAACACTGCACTTCTCCTCGGGCCACCCACCTTCTGCTACTAGTCTATTGAACATGGAAATGTTTGTCGCTAAATCTTTAGTCGCTTGTTTTAAATTCAAAAGCTCAGTGTCTACTAACTGTGTGAAGGTATGTCTGTCAAATAATTTCCTAAATTCTCCTTTGAAAGCATCATAGTCTTGTAGCATTGGATTGTTTCTTTCTATCAGAGGTATGGTCCAATTAGCAGCAGAGCCCCCTAAATAGGACATAACGAACGCCACCTTTGCTTGGTCAGTCGGGAAGCTGGCGGCTTTGCACATGAAATGAAGCTGACACTGACTAATAAAAGCTACAAATTTAGCAGCATCCCCCAAAAAGCACTCAGGGGGAGCCAAAGGAATGGAAGGCGGGCTGTAACCAAGCTAGTACTAGGATTCTGGGTCCCTAGACTCGAATCAGACCTCATACCCCGCTGTATGGAAACTACCTTGGCTGATAAATCTTGGGTTTCCTTCTGAAGGCTACCCAACATGTGGGCTAAATCTGCTAGAGTCACCTGACTCATCTCCTTGATGTTCGGGCAGAATAGAAACTTTTCTCTTTGGCTTTGCGTTCAGTCAGATCTCACCTATTTCTTCTGCAGGAAAGTCATGGAAATGAAGATGGATCCACTACTTCGCCAAATCACATATTGAACCCAACAAAGTCAAAGTGACAATGGTAAACCCCGGGAAGAAGGGAAACAAAACAAGGAAGGATGAGAGTAAAACATTAATTCCCAAACTGAGATAGGACCAAGCAAGGACAAGGCACAACATCTGCAGATAGGAAAGAAGAAAAAAACTGGTAAGTAAGAAATAGGGTATTTTACTGTATTAAACTCTCTAAAGGGTACTCTGCATACCTAAATTTCCCTTATTCATAGTTCTTCAAATGAGAAGACTCTAGTCTAAACCTACCTATTCACCAGATTTCTGACGTAAAGATAAACAGTGTTAAAAATACTTTAAACACAGCCTTAGAATTCAGGCAACTTATCTAGTGTCCTTTTCTTTTTGATCAAAGATCACTAAACAAAAATAGTCAGAGAAGAAACGGATGCCCACAGCCATAGGAACACCAGATTAGATAAGTATGCAGGAATTAGTAATTAATAATAAACAACAGCGCAAAGCGCTGTTACTGTATGCAGCAGTAAAAGCTTTGTCTCTTTCCGTTGATTATTTTCATTTTACAGGTTTGCACAACTGAAGAGTATGGAGGATTGGCGGTAACTGTGGAGCGGCGAAAACTGGAACAGAGACAGAAGTCTGAGGAATTGGCAGCACGCAGAATGCAGGAACGCTGTGAGAGGTCCAGAGGAGGAATTGGCAGCACGCCAAATGCAGGGACGCTGTGGGAGGTACGGGGGAAGCGGCGGCATGAAGAATACTGGATAGGCTGCAAGAGGTCTGAGAGAAGGTAGCAAAGTGAAGGACATTGAAGATGCTGCGAGAGGTTCAGGAGGAATGCAGAGGAAACCCGAATCCCCACGTCCTGGAAAAGCCCGAGCAACCCAAAAGGTAAGGCCCACCACTAGACCAGAATGCGAAGCTCTGTCACTAGGAAACCTGAAGAGGATGATGCACTAGAAGAATTCCAATGCGCATTTAAACAGCTTATAATTCACTTTGAAGGTAAAGTCAATTTGGTGGTGCATGGCACCAATTTTTCACCAGGGTACAGGCACCATCTGAATCTATTGACACGTACATTACTGCTTTAAAAATGTTAGCTTCTTATTATGATTTCGATAACTTTACATCACAGCCTATTAGAGACCAACTTTTGGATAGGTGTAATTCTAGAAAAATACAAGAGAGGTTATTGGCTTGCAAGAATCCCACTTTAGACAAGGAAGAAGACATAGCTAACAGTATTGAGTCGTCACATGAGAATTCAAAACAACTTGACACGAATATTCAGCAAGTGGCCAATGTAGGTATGGGCCCTAGCAAAGGTTATATCAACATAGGCCAGCAAGTTAGTGCTACACAAATTGGGAGTATGACACCTGCCAAGGGACAAGGTGTCAAAACTCAGTGCTTCAGGTGTGGTTCACATTACTATGTATCTTCTTTCAAAAATTGCACAGCAGCATCACAAGAGTGTTGGAAATTAAATACATTAGGTAATTTTGGTAAGGTTTGTAGAGGTGGAAGATGTTTTACCAATAACAGAGGCAGTCTGAAATGTGTACAAGTGTGTGCTGTACAGAATATAGAATCTGATATTGACCTTGTTGACACAGGATAAATTGGAAGAGTTGGCAATAGCTGTAAATGTAGTAGAATTGAAAGGAGAAAATCACACGAAGTGTTATAGTGACCCTTTAGTTGAGTTGACTATAAAATGGAACATCCATGAACATCCATTTTCTTATTGGTTGATTCAGGAGCTAGAATAACCATCATTTACGTCTCCAAGTTTAATGAAAATTGTCTTAACTAGGTATTATTAGCTCCTGATGTTGTCACTACAGGTATTGAGAGCAGCAAGATTAATTTGCAAGGATACTTTTAGGCATTTCATTTTACAATAAAGCCATTAAGGAAAAGATTTTTGTAACATAGAAAGGCATCAATGTTTTGGGATGGTGGGACCAAGCTGAATTTGGCATTGTTACAAGACCAGGCAAAGAACCACCCATCATACTTTAGGGATATTGTTATTTTGGGGGTGGGATTGCAAAAGAAACTGTTTATGGATTCTATGAATATCCCAAAATATTCACGGATGAGGTTTGGGCAAATTAAGAATTTTAAACACAGCATCAAGGTGAAAGATGGAAGTGTAGCCATTAAACACAGGATAGGTAATGAGCCTCTCAGTGTGAGGGAAGACTTATCTAAGATTTTAACAAGATGGCATTATTGAACCAGTTGATTCCACCTTATGGTTATCTCCAATTGTCTTAGCCAAGAAGAGCTCAGGTGAACTACAACTTTATATTGATTTAAGAAGTCTAAACAATGCCATCTGGGTTGACAACGTTCCATTGGCTCGCATTGAGGATTTGATTTAAGTGGTTGGACAGGCCAAATGGTATTCTAAGCTGGTTTTGAAGGCTGCATACCATCAGGTGGTGTTAGATGAAGAATCACGCCATCTTAAGGCCTTCTTCACACCTGATGGTACTTTTCAGTTTTGTAGAATACCATTTGGTCTGGCATCTGCTGCTTCTGTCTTTTAGAAGACTATGACAAACCTTTTACAAGGGATAAAAGATGTTGTATTTCAAGATGATATTTTGGTTTTTGCTAAAACTCTTGAGGAACATGACAACACTCTCAGGAATTTACTAAATGCTTTGTGTGAAAATGGTGTTACTCTAAGGAAAAGCAAGCGTGTTTTTGCAGTCAAGGAAATAGAATATCTTGGTCATATCCTGTCATCTGAAGGGGTGAAACCTAAACCAGGATTAGTGGAGGCAATTGTAAAGGCGCCACATCCTGAGGACAAAGATCAAATTAGATTCTTCCTAGGTATGTGTGCTCTCTACTCTAAATTTGTAGTAATTATTCAGACCCAACGAGAGCTTCAGACACTGGTTGAAGAAAAGCACACATTTCACTTCGTCAACAGTATGTAAAAAAAATTGATATGATCAAAGAAAAATTGGTTTGTGCACCTGCGCTTTAACCGTATGTAGCTGGTCGCAAAACTTTTGTCACTGTGGACGCAAGTGCGTATGGGATTGGAGCAGCACTTTCCCAGAAGATTGTATGACATTACAATGCATACTTTTACAACGCATGCCTTTACAACGCATTTTTCACATCGCAACATCCTTTCCAACACATTCCATTACAACGCATTTCATTACAACGAATTGTCTAAAACTACCTTTACAACGCATTCCATTACATTGCATACTACCTTTACAACACATACCATTACACACATACCATTACATTGCATGTATGGTAAGTATTGGATAGAATAGGGGTAAAATGTACTATTCTACCGCCAGGGGGTGCAACAGTAGGGTAAGTGTTGGATAGTGTAGGGGTAAAAATTACTATTCTAACTCCAGGGAGGGGGTGAAGCAGTGGGGTAAGTTTTGAATAGTGTAAAGTTACTATGCGTTGTAATGGTATGTGTTGTAATGGTATGCGTTGTAATGACTGCATTGTAATGACATGCATTGTAATGGTATGCATTGTAATGTCATGCGATGTAATGGTTGTGTTGTAATGGCATGCGATGTAAGGGATGTTGTGATTTAATGACTGCGTTGGAATGGTAGTGCGTTGTAAAAGTTGCGTTTTAAAGGTTGTTTCCCATCCCAGAGTGATGGAACAACGGACCCTACCATAGGGTTTGCTTCAAGGAGATTATCAGAAGTGGAAACCAGGTACTCAGTTATGGAGAAAGAGATGTTGGCTTGCACCTGGGGAGTTAAAAAGTTTAAACCATATTTATGGGGAAGATCGTTTGGTTTACAAACGGACCATCGCCCTTTGGTGGACATTATGGATTGGCACAAAGTTAAAAAATCCACCGCTAGCCTTGCTAGATTATCTTTCAAGTTACTCAAGTTTAATTTCGATGTGATGTATATTCCTGGAGGCAGAAATTGTACAGCTGATTGTTTATCAAGAATACCTATTGTTGACTAAGTGGAGTCTAAGGAAAAGGAGATTGGAGAATGTATAATAGCTTTGATTGAGGATCCTGTTGTGTGTAGTAGTGTGCAAGAATAGTGTGATACAGTTTATAAGGATATGGATCTTGTGGATGTCACCAAATATGTGTTGGCCACGGGAGAAGACATTGAAATCTGCTTTACAACCGTACTCTAAGGTAGCAGATGAACTACCGATTAAAAGTGGGGTTCTGGTTAGAGGAGAAAAAAATAATTCCTCCTGAAAACTTCAGGAAAAGAATTATTGAAACAGCTCATGCAGGCCATTTGGGCATGACAGCTACCAAAAGATGTATTAGAACGATGTACTGGTGGCCATCCATGGACAAACAAGTGGATAAAGTAGTTAGGGAATGTGCTCAGTGTTGTATCAGTGACAAGTACTAGGTAACCTCAGTTCCTGAGCCTAAGGTTGTGGTGAGTCTGGATAGTGTGTGGAAGCAGGGGTCTGCTGATTTTTTGGGTCTTTTTCATGTTTTTCATGTACAAATGAGATACTTTATTATTTTGATGGACCTGTTGTCCAGATCGGTTGAGGTTAAAGGTGTGCATGAGCCCAACACTACTAGTGTTCTAAATATTTCAAGGAGGTGTTTTATAGAGAAGGAATCCCAGCAGGGGTATCATCTGATACCGGGGTGCAGTCTTCTATGCAGGAATTCTTTGGGCAAATATGGTATTAGACATGTCTGCACACCATTGTATTGTCCCCAATTCAATAGAAGAGTTGAAAGATTTAACAAGGTGTTGGTGGAGTATGTGGAAATTGCTCCTGGATCTAGAGTGGATTGTGCTGATGCCATTAGGGATACTCTTTGGGCTTATTGCACTACTCCGCATTCAGTTACAGGTCAAGTGCCTTTTGAATTGATGAGAGGAAGGTGTTTCAGCTCATGTCTTTGTCCAGATTTGATCTCGGGTGATTAACAAGGAGTTGGATGTCAAAATGTTGCTAGGAAAAGCTAAGGCAACAGGTGATAAGGCTAGTAAGATCAGGGTGAGTGAATTGGAGAGTAAGACTAAGAGAAAGAATGCTGTTGTGGTGCAGGTCGGTGACTGGGTTCGGGTCAAGGATCCTGTACTGTTGAGGAAAGGTTTGTCCAAAATTTAGAGAACATATACAGGTAAAAAGGGTTTGTGGAAATTACGTACGTATAGCTAATGGACAATGGTGGAATCTGTCTCAGGTAGCAAGAGTGGGTAAGACTGTGGTGGAGTTAGATTGTGACGAGTCAGTTTGTGAAGAATCCAGTGGTGTCAAGGGTATTTCCCAAAGGAATGCAGATCTTATGGTGGTTCCTACTAAGAGTTCTCAGGCCAGAAAGACACCTAGGACACTCATGGACTGTCGTGTGTAGTTGTTTGTCGTTGTGTATATTATGTTTGTTTGTTATCTCTTTGTGGGGTGTTCTATGTCAGGGTATGTGGTATGTGTGTGTTGTTTTCTTTGGTACTCTTTACACATTATTTCTGTTATTTGTTTTTGAAGGGGAAGATGTGTGGTATGGTCTGGTGCAGTATGCAGGTGACGATGGTGTGTGACATGTGTGGGTTCAAGAGTGTTTAGAGAGCGGAGCAGAGAGAGATGGAGAGAAGATGGTTGGAATGAGTGGTCAGCTCTTGGACTCCTATTCACTGAAACGTATTGATACCTTATGTTTTCAATAAAACTTTCTATACCACAAATCTGAGTGGAACTTGTGACTTAATTCCACAGCATGTATGTGTTTTCTTGCTTTCCCTCTTTGGTGCTTCACTCTTCCGCTTTCCCTCAACATGCTGCTGGTGTGTTTTTAAATATGTTTGCTCTATATTTTCCTCCAACCTCCCCTCATCCACAATGCTGGCCATCCATTCCGCTTACCACCTGCTCTCCATGTGATTTTTTTAAAACATATTTTTAGGAGAGCTCAGTGGCTGCAAAATGCTGCTGGTCCACGCACTATTTTTTTTGCACTTTGCGTGCCCTTTATTTTTTTTTAGTATTTTCATTTCTCGATCAAACATGGGCGTCCTCATGTTAGATTGGTAAATTCAAAAGTTCCACTAGCCTCATGCGCACACATATGTTTACTTATTTTGCAATTATCATTGGTTGGCATCTGCTCTAGCAGTAACATTAGTGGTCCATGCATTTCCCCTTGGGATTTTAGTTGAATTCCCTTTAATAACCTGGATTGTCACTGGCTTAGACAATGTCCTTGAAATCTAGGAAATATTATTTACAAATGACACAAAGATGTTTGCGTCTTCCATGTCTGATTAGTCAGTGGGCCAAGCAGGGGTGATTCAATGGAGAACTATGATACTGCTGATGGGTGTCCCTAAAACAAAGGGCAAAGGGTTTCCCAAAAAGGCATTGCCACTTTTACTTCAGAGTCATACAGTTCCTGTGCCTAGTTGTAATAAAATTGTCCTGGAGTGCGTAGTGTCCTGAAGTCACAGTGCCACACCAAGCTCTTCTTCCTTTCCCAGCACTACTTTCGGCCATATACTCTGACAGGCCAGCCTGCATAAAAGGATTTTAATTCTTTTTTTTTTTAAGTTTGATTTTATTGAAGATGGGAAAGAGGTGGGAAGGGGATAAAGATGAAGAAACAGAAAAATGTATATGACAATAAGATACATCTGAAGGAATAAACATGAGTAAATGTAAAATACATAAGAGAAAATAAACAAGTCATTAATTTATCATGAAAAGCAAGTATAACAAGCATGAAAATAGCATGAACAAAGTAAATAAGCATGAGGTAAGTGTATTGCAGTGTAACCTTAGGGAATAAAAATTGAAGAAAGGGGCAATAGGGTATTTGTGGAGGCTTGCGAGAAGGATTTTAATTCTAACATCACCTGTTGACGCCCTACCAGGAAGTGTTGCTAGAAAGAGGAGTCACTTAGTCTGAGAAGGCTCTTCCCATGAAAAGAATCCCATTCAACCTGTCCAATTATTGTAAAATTCCGGAACAATATGTGCACAATCTTAGACCGTGGCATGCCCTGCAGCCCCCTGATACCCTAACTTCCATTACTTAAATAGCAAATAAAGACCAGAAACCAGGGAAAGGGGAAGGAAAACAAGGGCACGCAGGTGAGAGACACAAGAGCCGGCCATCCCATGATGTGCTGAATGTAAAAAGTACAGGTTATACCAACATTAGGGCTTGTCAAAATAATGTCTGCATAAAAACCTCTTGTTATTCCCCATTCGTTGACCTAAAGGGAGTCTTGGTTCGGAAGGTCACTTCTGGCAGGAGCCCAGCTGATGAATCAGGTTTAGTGAAAGAGGAGTACATGTGGGGATGCAAAGGGGATATCAGAAGGATCAGCAATACCTTACAATTAGCGGATGTAATATTCTATTTATTGATCTACTACCATTGACAGTCCCTGCCCTGCATGTGCAAGTCTGCCATGCTTCTGTCTTTAATTGGATCTGGTGGCCTGATCCGTGTACATCTTCAGGAGCTGACCCAGGAAAGTTGACACTGAATATTTTAAATGCTTACAACATTGGTGGAACTTATAACCATATTACTGAAATTGGACTGATTGTGTATTCGAATACTTATAGATACTACATTACTTTCCTACGGGGATGTCCTCTCGGTAGTTAAACTGACTATTCCTGAATTGAAATGTGAGTCTTTGGTACAGAATGTGGGAATGGTACAAACAGCCATGAAATAAGGTGCAGTCAGCACATAATGGGTTTGGGATGGGCCATAATTCTGGAGGTTGAAATTGAAATAAAATTATTATACTCAAGCAAACTAGTGGTGCCATCTTGAGCTCATGTTTTTTTTTTTAATTTAGCGCCAATTTCAGAAAGGTTTTTCTGTGAGTAGTTGTGTCTTACCATAACTTAGGTGTGACTTAGGGCCATATGTATCAAGATACCCATTTGCGATTCTCAAATAGCGATTTTTAAGAAATCGCTATTTGAGAATCGCAAATTAGTATGTATGTACAAAATCGCATTTTTTTGCGATTCCTTAGAATTCCTTAATTGCGATTCGCAAATTGCGAATCGCAATTAAGGAATACTTTCCCATTCATTTCTTTGGGCCAGGAGGCCCATAGGAGTTAATGGGAAGTAATTCTCAATTTGCGATTCGCAATTTGCAAATCGCAAATTGAGAATAATTTCAAAGGTGCAGGCGTGTCCAAAGGACACCCTGTTGCACCCCTGAAATATGCCTGGGTGCACATGTGGCGCACATACATGCCCTAAGGGCATGTATGTGCGTCACATGGCACTTTGAAAAATGCACAAAAGTGCATTTTTCAAGGAATTCGCAACTTACCACCAACTAGAAGTTGGTGGTAATTTGCGATTCCTTAAGGGCATTTTGCTAAAATTTTTTTTTGCTACATACATTGCATTTAAGAAATCGCAACATTTGCGATTCCTTAAATGCAATTGCAAAATAAGGAATCGCAAATTTTGCGATTCCTTATTTTGCACCAGTTTTGCATCATACATTCCATTTAGCAAATTTGCATTCGCAAAGGCCGAAATTCTGTGAATTTCGGCCTTTGCGATTGCGAATTTGCATGATACATATGGCCCTTACTCCTTAATTTACAGGCATATGGCAAGTCTACTCTTAGGAAAATGTCTCGTGAGTTTGACTATTTGCGAATTATATCTCATGTCTACTCAGTGCATTGCATAATCGCACCTTTACAGCCATTCCAATTAAGATAACATCTAAACTGAACTCGAAAAAAGAGCTGTCTCAACAGAATAACCTATCCCATAATTCATTATGACAAGAGATATATGATATGCTGGCTGCTGTGGTTATCTTTTTATGCCCACTAGTCCAATGTTCAAATACGGAGCACATATTCTCAAATTCTGCAGCTTATTAGCATTCACTGTCTTGCAACATCTTTTTCTTGTAGCAACGCTGACAGGTGTATTGAAGATACAAATAACAACTATTGGCATGTGCTTGTGTGCTTGACCTGACACTCACAGCCATTTGAGCACCAACATTGTGGATCCGAATTCTATGAAAAATTGTAAGAGTTTGCCTCAGCAAATGGGTTTGTGAAATTTGTGAATGTGGAAATTTTCCTTCGTTGCACAATTTCTGATTTTTCATAGGTAGGGTTACTAAAGTAGGTAGGTACTACTTAACATGTTATGTTATGAGAATTCACACTCCCTAGTGTACTTCCCCATCTGAAATATGCTTGCAAATGTGCTCAAGGTACTCAAGGGCAGCATTATTGGACTTGCAGTGTGGAACCGGGAAAGTAGTATCCTGTTATTTATGGGAGGTGTCAGGGCAAACATTTTGTCCATGGGAAAAAAATGTGACTGAGAAAACAACAAAAAATGTAAATGTTCAAATACACATTTAAGTCACAGTCTACATGTGTAAATGTTGTACATGTGAGCGCCAAGAATCCGCCTGGTGTATGAGCGCTTAACAAATCACTTTTAACATAACATAACATATTCCTCGAAGTTTAGGATTGCCATAGTTTGCCAGGACTACTACTGGGACTGTGAGAAATTTGCAGCAGCATCTTTACTTTTATGCTTGGCACACATCTTCAGCATTTCTAACTGTTCTTGGTGAATTCGGCCCATTGCGTCTGTAGCACAAATGTCTTGGTCAATGGTTGGCATACACAGGGAGACGTCCAGAAAAATTAGTTTACTGGTTTCTGTGACTGGCTCCCGCCCATTAAAACCTGTAGTTCCATGGCTCATTAATGGCAATTAGTGAGTTTCTAATGGTGAAGCCTGAGGTGGCTCTTCTGACAGTAGCCCTTCATCTGGCGATTGCTCCACGTTTGGGCTGCCTGGTTATCAAGTCACTAAGCATTGACTCACCCAATGTCTCCTAATTGTGCTGAGACCACTCATTAACCCTTCTATGGTGCCTTTTTTGATAACAAGACTGCTAAGAAGGAAGTGATGATAAAAGGTGTGCTTTGTGCATCTTCTTTATTCTGAGATGATCTGGGTTAGGAATCATGTAAAGAGGGAGTGCTTTTCAGTGCTGCCCTGAGGCGTCGTGGCGCTGTAGACCGCTGGGGAACCCGTCCTGGCTATCCCTGTGAGATGGTCCCTACTGGGTATCTCCAAGGTGAAACCAGGCATCCCCGGCGAATGTGGGGGGCTGTTGTAGAGATGAGGCAAGCTAATGCCCAGAGTTGCCAAGTGGAACCCATGGTTAGAGTAGGCACCGAGGTGAGAATTATCGAATCTGCTGACCCTGGTCCAGGACCCTGCCGCGTCGGGAATTGAACCCTGGTCCCGGGCCATTCTCTGCTTCCGGGTCTGCCGCCTCTAACCAGTGAGCCACACCACTCCACTTCATAAGTCTAATTAGGTCCAGGTAGGGGTAAATTCCTCATGGACGCTGGCACAAAGCATACCTATGTAGTTCTAAAAGAATTACTCCACGCCCCCGACCCCCCACTCAAACCCCTCGATCCCAAAGCAGCTGAAATCAAATGTCAAAAATTAGCCACTTTCTTCGACGAGAAAATTCAAAACATTCTCCTTACCATACCCCCTCCCGAACAGGACCCCACACAGCCGGACCCTACCATCACCAGCGCCAACCCTCCACTGCTGCCAGCCCCCCAACCCTCCCTGGACACCTTCGGACCCGTAACAACGGAAGAGGTAGGAGCCACATTGGCCGCAATTAAAAGTGGTTCTCCCCTCGATCCTGCCCCCCTTCGTTTCCTAAAAAAAAGTGGCAAGTACCATCATCCCTCCCCTCACGGCCCTGATCAATTCCTCTCTCTCAGAGGGCATTGTCCCACCCAGCTGGAAAGCAGCAGCAGTCAAAGGTCTGCTGAAAAAACCCTCTTTAGACCCGCAGGACTTTGCCAACTACAGGCCTATATCCCTTCTCCCTGGAAACAGCAAGATCGCAGAGAAGCTGGTAAATAGGCAACTATCGCTTTACCTAGAAAGCAACAACCTCCTAGCGGCCTCCCAGACAGGATTTCGTCCAGGTCAGGGCACTGACATCGCCCTCCTGACCGCAGTGGAGAAGGCCAGAAGCATTTTGGACACAGGAGGATCAGTGGCAGTGATCCTCCTAGACCTCAGTGCGGCCTTCGACACTGTAGACCATCCCACCCTGATCCACCGACTGGGAGAGATTGGAGTAACGGGTCTGGCCTTGAAATGGCTAGAATCCTTTTTGACTGAACGCTCCTTCCAGGTGCGGGAAAACGACAGCTGCTCGTCCATCATCCCCCTCCGGTGTGGAGTGCCACAGGGCTCATCTCTGAGCCCTACACTTTTCAACGTGTACATGGCCCCACTGGAGAAGAGGGTCAGCTCGTACGGCGTGTCAGTCATCAACTACGCCGACGACACTCAGCTGGTCGTCACCCTTTCCCACCCTCACCACGCACCATCTGACCTCCACGGCTGCCTCTCCGAAGTCCACCGATGGATGAATCTCTCCTCATTAAAATTAAACGGGTCCAAGACTGAGATCCTCCTGATGGGCCATAATGGACCCTCTCTACCACCGCACCTTTGGCCCAGGTGCCTAGGGGACCCCCCCGCACCCAAGGAAGAGGTCAAGAGCCTTGGTGTGTGGATTGAGAAAGACATGAGTTTCAAAACCCAGGCAAAGAGAACCGCAGGGACTTGCTTTGGATTACTCAGAGCCTGCAGGAAGATCTTTCCCCTGCTCCCAGAGACTGCAAGAAGGCTCCTCATACAGGGTCTAATCCTGGCAAGATTAGACTACTGTAACGCTGTATACTTGGGAGCCCCTGAAGCCACCCTGAACTCACTGCAGAAAGCCCAAAATGCCGCAGCCCGGCTACTTACGGGCACTCCTGGAAGATCCTCCGCCAGGCCGGCCCTCAACTCTCTCCACTGGCTCCCAATCAGAGAAAGGGTTTTGTTCAAATCCCTCTGCCTGGCCCATAAAACAATCAATAACAACGGCCCCCCTCTTCTGAAAGAACTTTTAATCCCTTACAAAGCAGAGAGGGATCTTCGATCCAACACAGAAAATCTCATTGTTGTCCCTAGAGTGAGAAAAGCCAAGACCGGTGGCCGCCGCTTTTCGGTTCACACGGCAAAACGATGGAACCAGTTACCCCGAAAACTTAGGACTGAACCGAACTATCTCCAGTTCAGAAAGACCCTGAAAACCTTCCTTTTCCCGCAAATATAATCCCCTAATTGGCTAAAAATCCCTGGAGAAGCAGTTCAGCGCTGGGATGCTCCTCGGAGTTACTACGCGCTTTACAAAATTATTAAATAAAATAAAATAAATAAATAAATAATAACAAATGAATAATGGCCTGCAGCTGGAGCATATATGTTATGGCCTTTGCATTATTTACCTTATTTGTTGAAGATCCCCTTTGAAATGAAATATTTGAAACTAATTTTATCCAAAAATGTTCTGGTCATACCTATAAAGTCTTCTATATGTGGATCACATAGTAATGGTGGATTACACTGCTAGAGGTCTACAAAAAAGCTCTGAGCTCTATATGATTATTCTATTGCCAACCATTTATGATAGACAGAGTTAAAACCAAAAGTTATGTGTTTGGATGCAAAAGGTTAAAGTCTTCTTAGCAGCTAGTCTACCAATGCATATGGAGGATATATTAATATAAATATATTGGGTTAATATTCTCCCAAATATAAGTTGATCGAAAACTATTAAAAATATATTGGGTTAATATTCTCCCAAATATAAGTTGATCGAACACTTAGATAACTTGGTGGGTCTAAGTTCAATCACAGCAGTCTTGAATACACCTGTACAGGAACACTCCTTCTGGCAATCTCCTTCTGACAACCACTGACAACTGCAGGATCATTCTGATGGATGACCTCTTTCTGGCAACTTGTTACAATTCAATTATTGATTAGGAGAAATTGGGTTGTTGGTTGAGGTGAGTGAAAGTCTACTCAAGCACCAGCCACAATCCTTGTTAGGGTGAATTAAAAAAAGTTGCTAAATTAACCTGCGCTTAACCCTCTGGTAGCTTGGCACAAAAGCAGTCAAGCTTAACTTTGAGGCAATAGAAGGGCTTATGCACATCCTAAAGATTAATAAAGTAAAAATACAACACAAGACAAATCCCAGACCAATTTAGAAAAATAGAGTAGAATTTAATAAATTATTTGACACCAAACTGACAAAAATCCAGTCAGTCGACCTGGAGTGATGATTTTTTTAAGTTTAAAGTGAAAAATAGTGCTTAAAAGATTGACGCACCAACTGAAGACATCTAGTCACACCAGACCAGTCAAAGTTGAAAGTTATGGTTGACCACAATGGAGCACGATTCAGAAACATGGCGAGGTTTGGGCCCGGTTTCCAATTATCTTTCGTGAAAAAATGTCTAAGAAGGTAAAGTTCAGCGGGGCATGGCAGCTGGTGGTGTTCGAGGAGAAGGTGTCCACTTCATTTTACTAGGGACTTATAAGTAAATTAGATATGCCAATCAGGTATAAGCCAATTTGACCATGTTTAGGGATTGATCACAAGCACTTTAACACTGGTTAGCAGTGGTAAAGGGCACAGAGACCTAAGGCCAACATAAACAAATTCAGGAAAACAGGAGAAGGCACAACGTTTGGGAGAAGCCCACATTAAGGATGACAGGTCTAACATGCCTCCCCCACCAAGCTGATTCGTCCTCAACAAATAGGGAAAGGGTTTCTCTCCAGCATGGAGGAAACACCGCAGCATATTTACAAGCCCGTATCGCCACCACAATGTAATTTTCCTCGACGTTGAGGTGGTGAAAGGGGCTTCGCCTTATTTGCAGGACAGTGTTAAGCCACTTAACGTGGCTTAACGCTGCCTTGTAAATAAGGCCCCCTTTCATGATATATTAGCTTGAAAGGGGAAGGCAATGGGTGTTGCTGTGTGCGTTCCACCACAATACCCATTGATTTTGATCCTGCCCCATATTTACAAGGGTGGCATAAATATGGGGCAGGGCCAAAATTAATTCAGAGAAAACCTAGCGAAACGAGGAGAAATGTTTAATTTCTCCTTGTTTTTGATGTTTCCATGTGCGTGCGTTTTGCAGCACACATGGAAACAGCAAAACGCCATTGATTACTTATGTGCAGGAAGGTGTCCCTTACTGCACATACGCAATCATTTAAAAAAAAAGACGGTTTGCAACTTCTATGTGTGCTGCATTAAGCAGCACACATAGAAGTTACACAATGCCATTGAAAGATTGTTTATGTGCAGGAAGGTACACCTTCCTGCACATAAACAATCACTCTCCTCAATGCAGGCACCCTTGCACTTGCACGATTTTGGCGCTAGGCAGCTACATTTAGCACCAGCGAAGCGGGAAACGCAGGGCTGCACCATATTCATATAAATATGATGCAACACTACGTTTCTAAAGTGACGGAGCGTGTCTTTGACCTTCTTGGCTTAACGATACTCTTCGCCACTTTCCTTGTGAATATGCCCCACAGTCTTTTATAGTGCTTTAGGCAAAGGTTTCCCAGATTTGCTACATTGGTTCATGGTTCATATGTTCTCAGCCAATAGAAATTAAGCTTAGTATTTTGTGCTAGAAATGGGTCGTAGTGTGTTAAAAACGCACGTCATTCAGTGATAGTCAATGGTAACAGCGCATGCCCTTTATTCTCTTGGCACAGGCTTTGCTGCAATGCTGGAATCCAATCTCGACCCAGTCAAAAATGTTCAAACTAGCCCTGCAGTACAGGAGACTGTGACTAGAAAGGCGTCAAGGAAGATTTTATGTCTTGGTCAAGGCAGCGGATCCATCTTTGATAGCAGCCCCATAGACTGCAGCCCATTGGAAAAATGCCATAGTGGCAGAATGGCCAATCCAGTCATGATTACCTCGCCAGCTTGGAAGAATCATGAAGGGATTGGCAGAAAGAAATCAGGGCTTTCTGCCTGTCTTTCCCTCAGCTTGTTTTTTCTTCGGTACTCTTAGCAGCAAACAGGGAGCTCTTGCAGCTTTCAGATTTGGACAAGATGGTCAACTCTGATGTCATCAGAGGTCAAAAGCTGTGTGATGTCCCTTCCGCTATTTCTGGCATTTTGGTGAAGCAAAGTCCACTTCTTCAAAACTGTAACTTAGGGCCTGATTAGGATGATAGTGGGACCGCCACCGACACTCCGTCGGTGGTGGTCCCACCACAATTGGACCCATCATATCCGCCCGCCATATTTAAATAGCGGGCAGATGGGTGGTAGTTGGAAAGACCGACCGCCACGCATCTGACGGGCACCTTGAGCCTGCTGGCGCGGCGGAGGGGACCGTATTTCCTACAATGGTAGCGGTGGGAATGCAATGTCCCTTTCCTCCCGCCTGTTCATGGTGGTTAACCCGCCATAAACAGGCAGAAGTAAAGGGACTGTGGAGCCCCGTAGCAAGCTCCCCTAACCCTAGCCCTCCGATGTGGGCAATGGGGGCACCTATGGTGCTCCATACATATCCCTGCACCATGTGGCAGGCACTGTATAATGCCTGCCACATAGTGCAGGGATATATACAGGGTGCATTATTTGCTTTACAGCGGTCGCATCATAATCCCTATGGCGGTCCTATTTCAGATAGGGTGTCGGGCGGGCGGACGTAAGTCCACCCACCATCCTAATCAGGCCCTTAGTCATTATGTACATTTCTACTGACACAATTACAAAGATCTTTGAGTTGGTGGTGTACATTATAATGGTGATGGCGTCACACAGTAAATCCATATTATGTTAAAAAATTGTAAAACTGCACAAAGCGTCAAATGTGCAGAAGAGTGTTTGCCCATTTTTGCCAGTTGCTCTGGGTTTTAAATGACCCCTAAACTGTCCTACTGTCTCCACATGCTCACTGTCACCTTCCTACTCCATGCTATGTTTTTAATCTACATCGCATTCATCTACTTAGAGAATGGAAGTATCACCTACAGAAAATGTGCTATTGTGAGGCATGCATAGCATCTTGGATTGACCGCTGATTGTGCCTCATCTGATTACACGTGATGGTCACGTGTTAACTGGCACGGCTTGCGAGTTGCTTTAACCCAACTATGTGACCGGATGTGGCTAAAAACAAGACGTCTCATGAACTCACGCAATACGATTAGCTTTAAACCTTGGACTGATGACATTGAGAGGTAAACGTATCCGCCAGCACACTATCTATTCTGCCGCCTTTTATGACAGTTTAGATTCACCTGTTGAGCCAGCTAATTTGTATTGCTCTAATTTAGATGTTATCTTAATTGGAAAAGTGTTTAGGAGAATTCGAAGGGATAAGGTATATTGGCTGGTAAAAATTAACTCTTTGTAAAGAGGTAGCCTGTTTGCAGTCTAAGGGTCTGCCACGTGATTCCACATCATGTAAATATGTATGTATCAGATTTAGGTTTGACAACATTGACCTTTTAAGTAGGACATACCGGAAAGGGAACAAATACAATCTGACAGCACTATTGCTATGAGTGCTGTTAGTTCCCTATCTGGGCAGAGCTCGTTTCATTGGCCTCAGGAGGATGAGAAGCTCTGGTGGTATTGGTTGGTGTACAGATTTGTGATTTACATTTGAACCTTTCCCAATTGTTTGCTGTTCCATAATTATGTTCAGATGGGAACATCAATGCCCGTCTCACCATTTTCTCCCCAAAACTCCTGCACTAATTTATGAATCCTCTGCCTTGTTACAATTTATCAACATTTGGCAAACCTGAGATTTTCACTTGTGGGGTACTTGGCCAGTGTGAGCATGGAATAGTGCAGAGCTACCAGTAATTGCCTCTAACGAACCCCCATTATTTCTGTAGATGTTGTGATCTTTTGACCTACTTCCTCCTCCAGGGCCGGATTGGTAAGGCGGGCACTTGGGCAATGGGCTGGTATCCGAGTTAGAGCTGTCGGGCGCTATTTTTGCCAGCTTGGTGGCCGATATGGGCTGTGTCTGTGCAGTTCAGATGACGCCAGCGGCCCAGTGGGGGCCTGAGCGGCCTTTCTGGAGGCAGAAGGGCCTCTGTTACCTCCCTTTTACCAGGGGGCGGAGGTGTCATTCCCAATCTCTGGTGGGCGGCCTATTAATGTATTCAGACTGAGCAAGGGTGGGAGGCCTGAACAGAAGTGGCCTCACTTATATTCAGGTGTGGTTCACATCTGTGAACTAATCCGTGCACAGAGTCCTGGCAACATTTGCATTTTTTTTTATCTCATTGAAGTTGAGAAAACATGCCTCTTTTATAGAAACCCCGTCCTTCTTTTTATAACACTTGAAACACTGAAGTAGTGTTTTGAGAACAGACGCAATCCGCAAATTTGGGCCATTTTCTTAGGGTGCCCAAGTCAACTTTTGATTCCAATTAAACCCTGTCCTCCTTCCAAGCTAGGTAAAATAATTTGACCACAGGACCACTGCTATGGTGATCATTTGGGTCCAGATTATGAGTTGGACGTAGTGGTATCCCCCGGTGGGATACTGCTCTGTGCTATAATAAGAGCTATTGTGTTCCTGCATCTGATTTACTGGGGGCAGGAACACCAGCTTCATTTTTAGCCTCCAGTTTCAGATACTTTCCTATTTACAGAGCATTTTAATTTTTTTAATTTTATATGTTGCTTTTTTATTCATATATACTTTCTTAATCTGATAATATCATTTAATTTTCTAAACTGAGGCGGACCCCCTGAGTAGACGTTGTGGACACCTAGGGGTCCATGGACCACAGGTTAAGAACCACTGTGATAACACTTTGTAAGTACCTACTGAAACGACACAGCACAGGGGAAAGTACTAATGAATTGTGTAACGTATGATGAACCTTGCCATTGTAAATGACAATATTAGAATACCTGTAAAAGGATGTTTGCCCCAGCAGCAAATAGTGGGAGGGGCTTCTGTATCCCTACTTGCTTATGAAATAACGTAATGTGGAGATAAGATCAACTTTGTACTGTGAATAGATTGGTTTCCTACTATAAAGATTGTAATGAGTTGCCAGCAGATGGAATATTGTACCTACTCTAAAAAAGTGTGAGAGGCCATTGAAAGTTTTCTACAGTATTGCCTTACATGTATTTAATTGAGGGTCTTGCAATAAATGGACCTAAATCAATGTTATCCAGTAATCCAGAGTGACACTCGGCCAGTTGCCTGATACATCTCAGTCAGCCAAAAGAGCTTCAGCCCAACTAATTGTCACTGGAGCCATGTGAAGAATACTACATTCCAAAGGGCCCATGCCTCCACTCACAGATGACACAATTCATAGACACAACACAAAATAAAAACAAAAGCTAGATTTAATAATATGGGCAGGGCCACTGGCATTATGCAGCAGGAGAGGGCCACATTATATGGCCGGATTAAGTAAATTAAGCGGCAAGTAAAGGTAAATTATGTGGCATAAAGCGCCACATTTTGTAGTAGCATTACTTTATTATTTCGTTATTTTTAAACTTAACAAGACTCTCTGGGCATTGATTGCACCTCATTAGTACCGGTTTAATACCCAAATATAGCAATAAGAAACGGAAAGGTGGCCAGTCCAGCTTTGCGCGGCAACACATGTTAATGCATTTTTTGTAACTTTTGAACCGTTTGAGCTAGAAACTAAATATTTTTTGTTAAAATCTGCAGATTATGTGGCAGATGATGGATTATGTGGCAAATGCTGCAAATCTATAACTATGTGAAAATCGCCACAGCCACACAATCACATAATTCCTAAATATGGCCCTAAATATGGCTGTATTTTCAAAAGGAAACCCTGGCAGGCAGTGTGTGGACAAGGAGCTATTCAGAAGAAAGATCTGAAGGATGTGCAGAATGCAAATACCAAAGTGATATGCAAGAGCCATCACGTTATCATCAGTTACAGGTCAGGAAGTCTCAGAGAGCTGAGGAGTCCAACAACCCCAGGCATGGGTCCCATGCTCACTGTGCCATAGAACTCATGCTTTACTCTTCTGACTGGTAAGACCTAAATAGTTCGAAACCAGTCTGAGCCTGCCTGTGGTCCCTTCTGGAGGGGTCCTCCCCTGGCAGTTCAGGGTAAACTGTTCCTATAAAGAGCGAGGTCACACAAAAGGGTATACCCGGAATCAGTGGGACCCGGGTACTAGACAGTATATATTGGGGTGGTCCCAGTATTATAACATCAATAGTGTCAGAGCGAGGCTGATACTGATTTGCAAAAGGCAGGCCTTTTTCTAGAGAGGCATGGTGGGCAAAAACTATGCAGCCTGAGCGATTGCCAGTGGCTAAGATTTACTCAAGCATTTCATCCACCAACTTGTTGTTACAAGACGTTTATGGCAACAAACCTCTACTCTCATAATGATCATATTTTGACCTCACCTGGGTACAGTGCTCTAGAATCCAATTTGAGTTTCACTCCATGAATCGGCTTTTAACAATAATCTCTAAAATATCTCCCACCTCTGAACGTTACTCATCACTTATTCTCTAATATCCCGCCTCCTCCATTAAACGTAAAACACTTCAAACAGTTCTTTATACTTAAATTGCTCATTCATAGTCCTATTTCCTGACACTCTATCTACGTACTACCCTGACTGCCTGCACAAAGCCTAGGCTGTTTCCAATTACATTCCCTGCTAAGTTCTTTCCTTTAACTCCATTAATACTGCTGTCCCTATGCCTTACCTGAGCTATTTCATTGAGCCACCAGAAAAATCCTGCCTTGAGATTATCTTTCCGCCCCTGCCCTTGAGGCCCGTTCCACCACCAGTCTTCCAATGCCTTTATCACCTATGCCAAATAGATGGTATTACCCAGCATGGATTGTCATAAGTCCCATGCAGGCCCATTGCCTTTTTCCCTGTGTTAGCATGAACACGCAGCAGTCTTCACTTTGCTTTGCACATGTTACTACACACACATGTTTGGCTTTGTGCCTCTCTGTACTTTCACACAGAACTTACTTTTATTTTCGAGTTCTGCAATTTCCTGGGAGTTAGTCTGAACACTGTAACAAGGTCAAACAACAAAGCCCTTTGTTATTCTGTTTTGGTCAATCTCTGCCACCTAGACAAAACAAACACATGCAGATGTTGTTTTGGAACAGATACCCATGGTCATATAGGTATGCACAAACAAATACATAGACGAGATCCTAGCTACACCTGAGATGTATAAACTTCATCTGTACCTGCTAATGTACCGGGTCATTGTCAAATACTAAGAGATCTTTTGATATATATGTATACTAGCAGCCCACCCCAGCGTTGCCCGGGGCAGAAGGGGGCTGGGGGCAGCATCACAGCAGGAGAGGTGCAGCACAGCATCCGGGAGCAGCAGAGCGTACTTACAGTGTTTCCTTGCTCCGGTTTTGTTGTTCCTGGCCGCTTCTGCCCACGCTCGTGTCGCTGTTTCCCCCGACGTCCCGATTTTGAGGAAAAGGCTTCCGAGCACTTATGGCCCCCGCCGTCCCTCTGCCCGTCCCTCGGTGCGCACCCACGGCTCTTGTCCACTGTTTCCCCTGACGTCCCGACTTTGAGTAAAAGGCTTGCGAGCACTCATGGCCCCCGCCCGTCCCTCGGTGCGCACCCGCGGCTGCTTCACTTACCTCAGCTGCCGCTCCTCCCCGCACTGCTGAGTTTACCGCTCCACTGCTCCTCTGCTTCTCGCTGCTCCTCACCGCTTGTCCGCCGCTCGCCGCTCCTCCCCGCCTGTCCCCAGCTCCTCCCCACACTCATGTCCGCCGCTCTTCCTCTTGCTCCTGAATGCTGCTCCTCCCCGCGCTCCCGATGTCATCACGCACGTCGCGGCCGGCGCTACTTGCAAGGGACTACTTTTTTTGTATTCCTAAATTTTTTAAAGAATGTATATTTTTTATTTTTATATAGCCCATGTCCTTCTGCTTGCCCTGAGGTTTTCAAAGATGTCTTGGGTGTTTGGATTGGTGGTGTAATTTTCGAGTTTACCTGGCTCAAAGGACACAGTTCTCTCTTTATAATAGTAGTATAGATATTCACTTTGCTTCTCTAGAAGCTCACCCTGTCTTTTTTAATGACAGCTCCTTTTAGAGTATACAGATTACTTACTAAGCTGACCGTATTTGTGTTAGGCATTTTCTTACTCATTGTGGCATGCATACTGCATACTAGAGCATGATAGTTAAAATAAATATTTAAAACTTTTCTCGTGTCTCTGTCAGATCTTATTAAGGACAAGTACGAATGTGAGAGTGAAAGGGTGTGTTCTGTTGCTGCGATTCCTGAGAGGGTCGGGAGTGTTGTGTTTTGGAGTGTCTAATCACTTGTTCCTCTGTGAGTGAGTAGGATGATAAGTGAGAAACTATAGCTAATCGGTCCAGGGCTCACTGGTACTAAGGTGCTAGGACAACTCAGTCCCAGCCTACTAAGGTTCTATGGTCCCAAGCATAGCTCTGTGATATTGTAGAACCACTGCAACATGGCGCCACCAACGTTTGGTCTGGTACTTATTTACAGGACACCTGAGTAGAGCTTGTGTTCGTCCACAATACCCTCACACTGTTGTCCAGAGACGTCTGTGGTGCAGGGGCTTTACCTCCTTACTTGTAGGTATTTCCTTTTACTGTAGGTTTTTCAAGCTTGGATTTTAAAAAGTTAAAACCCACTTTTGTGCTGTTGTTTGAATCCCTTGTGTTTCCATGTGTGAGAGGTAAAGAACGATGAGTGATTTAACCCAGGTCTGTGGCTGGGGATGAGTGTTTGAAAAGTTTCAGCACCCCGTCCATAATCTTCTTGTGTTTGCTTTGTTTGCCCTATGTTGGCAGGGTATGCCCAGACGTGGGTTCCTTGCTCACTTTGCCACTGAATTCAAGCTAGCCTGGCTGATGAGTGGTGTTACCCCAAAAACGGTTCCAGGATGCTTGTTTCCGGTCCAGGGAGAAACTGGACTTGCAGTTCGGACTAGACTGTTCCCATGAGGCACAAGGTCAAGACTGATTTGCAAATGGCTAGGTCAGAACTGGGGTTGCTAAGTGAGCTTAAGAACGATGATGGATTCAACCCAGATCTGCGATTGGGGGTGAGTGTCTGAAAATTTTCAACACTCCATCCACCAACTCCTTGAGTTTTCCATGAAGTTAAAGTCAGCTGCCATGCTCTCCTAGACCACTGGACATCTAATCTACTTTCTTCTCTTTTTACTGCTGCCAAGGCTTGTTTGCCACCAGTCTGGCAACCAACTCCTTTACTCGTTGCTGCATCAAGAGACAGCTCCATCCGACTTTGAGCCGACATCAGCAACCACTCCATTGTTATGTTTTTAAGTCTTTTTTCTCCAAAGCACTTTTTCATTGGTAAGAGAAGCTCTCCTGCAGCTTCCATTCAGAACCAGGGACAGCCAGCACAGCACCTGTGTTCCATGGGCAAGGTACAATTGAATTGACCGATGTGGCTTGGTCTTGGAACCTGCATCAACTTTACAATGCAAGGGTTCCACGCAACTCAACCTGCAAGTGACCAATTGTCACTAGAGGTTTTTCCCATTGAACGCAATGATAAAGTTTGACTGTATTATTTTGCAGTGATTTTATATTGGCTTCTATAACTCTGGTTATATGTATGCTATTCCGTTCATTTTGGTGTCTAAGTTAAGATAGAAATCCACTCTACTTTTATAAATTAATCTTGGATTTTTCTCAAGTAGTGTCTCTTACTTATCATCCATGCTGGTACTTTGAAAATCTTAACACATGTTCCTCTAGTAAGTCTGACTGTTCTTTGCCACACTACCAGGGCTGAGCTAAGGATTTATTAGTGTGAATCCAAGGACCATCTTTGGGGTACCTTGATAGAATTACATGATGGGGTCTGACAGCCACACCACATAATGCTCCACTTTTTTAAAAATAACCATCAGCATAGGAGCAAAAAATGGGGGGAGGACCATACAAAAAGGGCACTTTCCTACAACTACTATTGAAAACAACACCTGAATACGGAAAATGAAAAACCTTGACAAAAGAATTATTCACAATAGAAAAGGTAAGGGGATTTGAGCGCTCTGAGCCAAATGACGTAACTTGCGACTTAGCAAAACTAATAATCAGATCTAAACTAGACATAAGTTCCATAAAAGAAGCAACTAAATTGTGTAAAGCACTCAGCGTATGTTCCAGTACGACAACATCTTCAGCAAGTAACATATAGTAAAATGTGCACAGGATTACCCCTAGTCATAAGTATGTCAAAGCAACAATTCAATAAATAGGAATTAGAATTGTTGATATATAAAATGAACAATAAGAAGGCTGAGATACAGTCTTGATACACACTTCTTTGAAGCTTCTCTTAGAAACCCATTGAGCCCAAACCGCACTTTGGCAGCAAGACTGTTGTGTAAATTTGCCAGAAAAGTGAGTGCTATATCAAGCCCTATAATAGGGCTAATATGTGCCAAAGGGTGGTGCGATTAACTCTATCAAAGGCACTGGATAGAACCATTAAAGCTCAAAACAGACTACTGTGTTTTGCTTCATTGATCTTGCCAACTATGAGACTTAAAAAATACAGTACTATCGTCATGAACAACTTCCTCGTTACAACTATAAATAGATTGAAAAATCTGAAAATAAGAAACCTAAAGTGTTTTATGTATTTGTGCATGCATAGCAGTTAGAACTTTGGCACAAGCTTTTATACCATTAAGGAAGACCACAAAAATGTAGATGCACGATTAGTCACAGCCTCAAAAAGTGTATCTCAATATGCAGTTAACATTTCTTCTTTTCTTTTGTTCAGGGTGCATTTATACAATTTCCTACATGAGGAAAACTTATCGGCAAAATGTGGTGACCTGGCGACGCTTCTTGCAAGCTCCTGCTAGCTAATGAACAAGACAAATCTAAGCTGTGTGGCAATAATTCAGACTTCTTTGTAAGGAGCTTTACTAAGGATTTGTGGATACCGTTACAAAGATTGTCGAAAGAATCTAAAATAGATGAGGCGCAAAGACTATCTGACAGACATGCCATTACAACTTGTTGTGATCATAGAGGCCATAAGTTGTGGGGCCTTGGCAAAATACCATGCCAACCTCACTCAATTACTTTTGACAATCAATTGTTAGGCATATACTTCATGGTTACAAGCTAATGGGTGAGGAGGCAATAAAGACAAGGTCAATGGATTATGATCTCCGAAATTGGCAACTATAACGTTGCTGCAGAAAAAAGCCCTTTAATAAATCCTGTGTCCTAGAAATATAATCCATGGTTGAAGTACAACCTCATCATATAAAAGTAGGCAGCAAAATAATTTGTCAGGTATTCAAACTCATGTGCATTTAACAGATCATGTTTAGAAATAAAGTACACGCAAATTTTTCTCCTGGGGTCCACACGCATACTAGGTACAATGCCCCGCGGGTTCCTTACGAGGGAACTTAAATAAAAGAAACTATTAGTTACTTTGGCATTGATCACCACATATATAGCCAGATACGGGAGAATTACTATGATTTTACCAGATTGTGCAGTCATGTGGCTGTCCTTTATGCCAAACACTCCAGCCAGCTTGCAGAACACCACTCCACCACTCGTGGTGACTGCAAGCATGGGTAAAACAGAGTGATCGAGGTGGGGAGGATGCTCGACCCTTCGCTGAGAGCGGCATCCAACACACACTGTTCCTCTCCTGGACATATGAAGTCTTTAGTAAGGTCAATCCTCTACCACTGCTACAACAATAAATTACCGATTATTCGATTTCTCCAGCAGGATTATCTTCTATGAGTTCAAATATACTGAATGTCTCTACTTATGTGCACAGTGCCAGATCACTAAAAAAGGGATATTTACTCTTTTTTTTTTAGGTCTCGGCTACGCAGCGCACATGCGCTACATAGGCAAAAAGACCTTTTCCGATCGCTTTGGCTTTTCAGCCAAGAACGTGCACGCGTTCCATTGCCGTCAATGGCAACGCGTGCACGTGTGGTGATCCACTTGCAAGAGCATGAGCCGCCATATGTCAGCAATTATCGCTTCCGCAAGTGAATCGTGCAGGCCCCCCTCCTCCCTCCTGCTGCCACGCAAGCTTCTTTTTAATGTTGGCGCTACATCTTGAAAGTGTTGGTCAGGGACACTAAGTAGTAGCTGACTTTTCTTTGAGAGATGCCACCCATTACCCACGTGCGGTAGGCGTACACAAGTCTACATGAGGCGCTGGCACCATCTGGTGTGATGGAGGAGGTGTATATAACCTGTGTATCACGTCCTGCGCACACAATGGGGCTGATACTTGTGTTTGGTGGGGTGGTGCATGACATCTGCCCGCTGTGAGGGCCAGCTGTGATTTTTAGGAAATATGCGATAACAGGATTTGAATAAAACCAGTGTTTGAATAGGAAACGGCGGACGTTTTACAGCAGACGAGCAATCCACATCTCCCAGACACTAAACACAATGCACGGAGAACAAGCATTCTCCGTGCATGAGGGTGTGAGTGTGCGCGCACCGATCACTAGTGGGTCAAGTCAGTAGCAGCCCAGTCTGACTTGGGATGACAAATTCAAATGTAACTTTTAGCATAATTCCTTTATTTCAAGATCGCACCTGTTTGTGTTACAGTGTGCTGCTGTTTGAAAAGCAGAGAGCGGTTCTTGGTTTACAGTTCGCGTTGTTGGAATGGAGAACGTGGAAACTGAAACTTTATTTTGTGGTTATTGGTTTATTTTTTGTGCCATTAATCTGGTTCCGCTTCTTTCATTTTCTGGGAGACACGGCTGGAGGCAATATATATATTATGTGTCCTCCGTCACTTGTCCCTCGGTTTAATGGTTTGCAATGCCCGGGTTGCAGTCGCAATGTAGGCTAGATGCACGGCTGCTATTAGCTGTGGATACTACAGAAACAAGCATTGGCATACCCAATAGGTCTCGTTTTTTTAGACGCTACTTTTTTCATGTGTTTAAGCAGTGTTGCCTACTGGCTCCCTCTCCTTCTTCACGTTGTCCGTTTTTCCTCCTTGCTCCAACCCTTAAATGTGTTGTCATTGTTTCCCCATCCTCCCTGCCATGGGTCATACTGCCCCCAGCACAACTGCCTTGCCATTGTGTGACACAGCAGGTGTTTTTTTTGGGGGGGGGGGGCTTTACCAGGCAGCTATACTTCTGTACATAATGCCTAAAATAAATTGACAAAGCCCATCCCTCACGTAAGCGAGGCCTATTGGCTTTGCCAACGCTTGTTTAACCTTGGAATGCCTAAAGTTATATACACTTTCCTCCTTTCTCTTTAAGCCAATTTTGTGTGGAAAGTCATAGTTTGAGAATAAATAAGCAATTGATAAACTACCTCATTGCCATCTTTCAGGAGAAATAAAAGGAAAAAGAATAACTGAGCAGATAGTTACACCTACATCCTAGTGAGAGAGAAACACTGCACAGCAACTATAAGATAGGAAAGGAGCCTCACAAGTCTTACAAGGGATTCAAGAATCCTTAGAGAGCATTTTGCCTGCCCACTCTGATACAAGATACCTTAATTATTACTCTTTTATCACATTAAATGCCTTTGGGCATGGAGGATTTGTGTATAAATTCAAACAAAACACTCACGATGGAGCACTAGGTTTACAAGTAACTAACATTTATGTTTTTCTTGATGGGATCTTCTTTGATATACGTTATACACCAATTGAAATAGCAAGAATATCCTGTGCGCAGTGACTGGGGTTGCTCTTAATATTTCAATGTAAAAACAGACAAAAAGAAAAGAATAGAAGTGCTCAAAGAACATAAAATAAGACACAAGATCTACTTTACATCTGGCTGCACCCAGAGTGAAGACCCAATTCAAACTGCATCTTAATTTGCACATTCAATTTACTGAGGGGATACCGTGTATGAATTATACATAGCACACCAAATCTCATAGTGTTGATTTTTGCCCACCAACCACGGGGAGAAAACTTGAATCGATCTGGGAGGTTCTAGTGTGGAGCACAAAAAACCTTAGCTTTTTGTATGGGAAAGGATTCTATGTGACTGTATGAATAGTACCACTACTTTACAAATCATCTGGCTTAGTATTAAAATTCAGTATCCACATATTTTAAGAATGTAACTTAAGCTACCTTTGTTTAAGGTCCTACAGCAATATAATCAGAAATGTATTCATCAAAGATTTTGCTCTAAGTAAGTCTTTCTTGGACTGAGGGCAGGTCTTAATATAATGCATGCAGAAAGAAAGCGTCAACTTTTATTCCCAGAGATGATCTTGAAACAGATGGAAGTACATCTAAGTCTGATCTTGCTCTTTATCTTTAGATTCTCTCTGTGAACTGATACAATCAAGTTGTGTGAAGAAAGAATGTTATTTGAAATCTGCTTACGTTTGAATCACCAAACAATCTGATCAATATCGAGGGATGGCGGAGATCGATAAAATCATTCTTCCACAAATATAAGCCTACACTATGTCTACACTAATTTATTGTGGGCAGTAATTCTCTGCTTTCTGAAACAATGTTTCATTTTCTTTCTGTTTTATACTTATGAGATAGTGTAGAATGTACTTAAAGTGCTTTTTAAGGGATCTAATTATGCCTTGAAAATATCCAAATTTTCAAATTAAATGTGTTGTCTCAAATGGGTAAACTGGGTCAATACTTATGGAAAAATAATTTTTCAAGTTGAATATGGTTGGGTGGAGAAGTTGGTTTTGCCCTATTGCTGCACCCTCCCCTCCTCTAGAATGTTTATATGTAATTGGTTGTACCCTACAAACGTAATTTTTAGTTTCCAGTCTACCAGTGACTTTATCTGAAGACATATAGTTACATATCATAGAAGCCTAACAGAAGTAGCAATTAGTCTTTGGATTAAGGAGTAATGAAGTTAAGCTTGTGAGCTATTCTCTATGATCAATGTCCTCCTAGAAAAAATTAAAAGCGAAAATAATATCAATGCTTTTGGTGGTCTGGTACAGGAACAGCATAACCAAAATATTGTCTGAGAGAAATCTACAGTCCAAACATATTGCCCTATTGAAATTAATAATAGAATGTTTACACATAAAACAATAACATTTTCATAAACAGTTTGAAGGACACAATGGGGCTTATTTACAAGCCCTTTGCACCGCCAGTGCATTACTTTTATTGACGTACCAGTGGCACAGTGGGGTGCTCCATTTTACATAAAGTCACCCTGGGTGGCTTTTCATTGCCTTGTAAATGCGGCCTCTTTTCACACAGCACTTTGCATGAAAAGGGGGTTCCATGGTTGTTGCTGTGGCTGTTCCCATGCAATACCCATGGATTCTGCCGCATTCCTACATTTAAAAAGTTTCGTAAACCTGGGAATGCGTCAGAATTCTATGCCTCCCCAAGAGAGGCACGAGGAGGCGCAAGGAGGAGAAATACTATTGTTTCTCCTCGTTTTGTCCTCTTTCTATGCGTGCTGCATTTTGCATCACACATTGAAAGAGGAAAACATTTCTCCTGGCACCATGGTGCAAAGGTGCCTGCAGTATAGCATGGCAGTCAATTGTGCGCCAGTGCAGGAGAGAGGTCAGGGATACGTCATATTGTTGTAAACATGGTGCATCCCTGTGCTTTGTAAGTAACGCAGGGCAGTCAAATGGCTTGCAGTACCGTGCTGCATTACTTTCTTGTAAATAAGGCCCAATATTTCTATCAGACAATAGTTTTTCCAACTATATTCTGAAATCCAACCTTTCTAGTACATGGAAGACAAAAATAATTTAAGGCAGACAGAGAAAATGATCTAGAACATAAAAAAGAATAAAGACATGGCCTTGCCAGATGCAAGACAGACTTGAAAAAGTTCTTATATCATCTACACTCCAATAACAAACTCTTCAACTTGAATGTAATGGTATTCAAATGCCCTCATTACAAAGGAAAATCTATTTTAGAGTACGAGGTTTTCTTCTTTGTATAATTTGGCTTTATTGACATCATTACCCTTGTTAGACTATGGTTGTATAAACCTGGGTAATGGATCCTGACTCTCCCTGAAGCAGTAAAGGTATCTTTCATGAAAACATATGGCTTGATGCATTTTACTTCAGATTGCTCTGGGCGAGACATGCATAAGTACATGCTTTAAATCATTTTCACCCTGTACAGATTTCAAAATGACTAATTTTACTCAGTGAGTTAAATATGTGTTGATGACATCTGTGTTGATCTTTTTTATTAGGTGTGATGAGGCAGCCTTGGGGCTTGATTTAGAGTTAGGGGATTCCATCACAATGTAACATACATCCCATCAGCTATATCACAAGCTGTATCACAAGTGAAGAGGATATGATGCATTTGTCATAAGGAGAACAGGATATTCATCACGTTTATGACAGAGTATCCCACCTGCCAAACACTAAATCTTGAACTTAATCTTTGCTGGAAGCTGTGAGAAAATGTCTTTTTTTGTGCGGTCTCCCCCATTTTTTCTGGACTGATGCTGCTGTTTTTGTATTTTGTTCACTAGGACGATCATAACCAGGCCACACTGCATGAGGTCTGACCTCTAAAGCATTTTGAAGTTGCTAAAACCAAATTGGCATATTTAATTTTCTTATATGTCTATAGTATTTGGTGTCCAAAGTACAACCATTGCAGGGAAAATTAAATGTCACCTAAGGAGTACAACACTAATGTGCCATCCACTAGTAGACTAGTTAGACCAGGCAAACCAACTCCCAAACAGCCACAGTAGCCTGACAGCTGCAGTGTAAACTAAATGTCAGTCATTGCATAGGAGCAAACCTCACTTTTAAATATTATTAAATCACCCCTATGTAGCCCACAAAGCAGGGGGAATGGAATTTAAAAATAGGAAATGTAAAAACTTAAAGTTAGCATGGCCTTACATTGATGAGCACGCAAAAGCTTTTTTCACTCTAGTTGTTCCAAAGATAAACACTTAGGGCCAGATGTAGGTAGGCCGTTACCGATCGGTAACGGCCGAAAATACCGATTTTGGGCCCTTACCGATCGGTATACAGCCATCGAGATGTAGGGCAAAGAAAAAAGTCAAAATCGGAGCGAAAACCGAATCGGAATGAGTACCGAATGGAAAAGAATCCGATACGTACATACCGAAAATCGGATATGTAACGAATCGGTAACACACCGAATCGGATGCAAACACCGAATCGGTCCATGTACCGAATCGGTAGTGACACCGATTCGGAAAATAACCAATTCGGTCCATGTACCGAATCGGTAGTGACACCGAATCGGAAATTATCAGAATCGTTCCATGTACCGAATCGGTAGATACACCGAATCGGATTAAAGCCGATTCGGTCCATGTACCGAATCGGTAGATACACCGATTCGGACATGAGCCGAATCGGAGAACCTACCGATTCGTTTGAATCACCGATCGGGAAATTCCCCGATTCGGACAGATGGGGAGATGTAGGGAGGCACAGAAACACCGATTTCGGCTCAAAATCGGTAGAATTCACTCGGTATTTACCATGGATTACAATCAGGTGGTAACCAACTCCAACCCATAAAAACAGCCCCAAAATGCATTGCAACTTGCAGGATGGCAGCTTTTTATGTCATTGCGAGGCGGCTACGGCTACAGCAGGAAGGACAGAGGGAATGGCAAAGAAATGAACAGGTCTACAGACAGAGGATAACCCTGTTCATGCTCACAGAGGCAGAGATCCTACAGAGATACAGGCTGGACTCTGACACCATTCTTGAGCTCATCAGGGACCTCAAACCATTGTTGGACCACCACACCCCAAGGGCACACGCCATCCCAGCACACGTCCAGGTGCTATGCAGCCTACACCTGCTTGCGTCTGGCAGCTATCAAAGTGGAGTTGCAGCGGCAGGAGGGGTGACCCAGAGCAGCCTGTCAAGGTTCTTCCACACATTCCTTGACCCCATGATACACAGGATGGACCAATACATCTCTTTCCCTGCAACCCACGCAGAACTGCTACAAACTAAAGCTGCCCACCAGCGGACACAGAATACATATACCGCAATCGGAAGTCTACGCACACCATCAACGTGCAGGTGATCTGCAATGCGAAGTGCACCATCACAGACCTGGTAGCAAAATTCCCAGGGAGTACCCACTACTCCTATATTTTCCAACAGAGCGGCATCTATGCACGGCTGATGGCTGGCGAATTTGGTGAAGGATACCTCCTAGGTGAGACACATCATCAGACCCCCATAACACAAAGTAGCTAGGTGTAATACATGTATGCATGTGTGTAATGTTACCCCTTTCCCTTCCAGGCGACAGTGCATATGCCCTCCGCTCATTCATACTCACCCCCTACCTCAACCCCTCCACACCCAGCCAAAGGAGGTATAACCGGGCCCACAAAAGCACAAGGAATGTCGTCGAATGGACCTTTGGCATCTGGAAAAGTAGATTCAGATGCCTGCACAAGAGTGGAGGTGCAAGGCAGTATACCCCCATCACCTGCTGCAAGATCATAGCTGTATGTGCAATGTTACACAACCTTGCGGTGAAGAAGGGCACTGAGGTGGAGTTGTCTGACTACGAGGACCATAACGACGACGAAGCTGTGCCACTGACACAGCCAGCTGGGGTGTGTACGCCAAGTGATGGCAGATACAGACGTGAGGAGATTACAGAAAACTATTTCTGAGTGAGTACAGATGCGCAGACAGGTAAATGGTTGTGGTGAAAAGCAAATTTTAATACTGTTGCAACACAGTTACTGCACTGCTGTGCAACAAAAAAAAAGTGTAATAGCTAAGAAAACAAAAGTCTAAGGTCCAGGTTGCCTCACCCACCCTTGCAAGCCTACTTCTTTGAGCGCGTGGCAGCCCCACTGGGGTGTCCCTCACCCCCTTCAGAATGTCCTGCGGCTTCTGCGGAGCACCTGGTGCTCCTGCGTGGCTCTGACGCAGCGCTGGCCGGGCTGCTGCGGCTGCTGCTGTCCCCAGCATCCCCCAGGTCCAGGGCAGGATTTGCGGCAGTGTTTGAGATAATCATGGCCTCCATTGCTGTAGTGATGCGGGCCATTCCCCTTGTTATCTCGGCGGTATTTTGGGTGAGACTTGACTCCATGTTGGCACCGCGCTGACAGAGTTGCGCCGTTGCAGCAGCAAGGCGGCTTATGGAGCGGTTTTGCACGCGGGCATCCCGCCTGCGCGAGAGCTCATGCTCCTCTAGTCGGCCGCATAACTGGGTAATGGCAGTGGTTAGCCTGCCTAGACCTGCTGCTACCTCCTTGTTGGTATCTACAAAGGCCTTGAAACCTTTCACCATCTCCCCCATCTGCAGGTTGTGCTGCAGGAGCTGGCGTTGGCAGGCCATGATGGACTTCGCCTGCTGCCTTTGGATTTTCACCATATTCCCTTCAAGGCCCAGGAAGACACTGCCCTCCGGTGCTGCAGTGCTGGGAATGGCACGGCGCCGGGTACTGCTGCTGCCGGCCTGCTGAGTGGGCTGGGGTGCCACTGGTGGGGGTGTGGTGCTGGCCGGGGCCTGAGCCCCTGCTCCCAGGACAGGGTTTACTGGAGCCACAGCCATAATCGTGGCAGGAGCTGGTGTAGGTGGATGGAGGTCCCTTGTCGGGGAGTTCTCTGGGGAGAACAGCAAGGGGGGTGTGCTCGGCATTTGTGGGGAGTGAAGTAAATCATAGTCTATTGCCAGGTCTCCCTCAATACCCAGCCCAATGGTGTTGTCCTCCTCCTCCTCGGCAGCCTGACTCGTGCTCGGCCCTGCGACTGCACTGGTAGTTGGTGCTGCTGCCTCTGTTGTCTGTGGTTCTCCGCCTGATGGTGCCCCTAGGTACAAAGAAGCATTTGTAAATTGTGTGCCGATGTATTACAGTCAGTACAATTAAAGCATTCCACATGTCCTTGCATCTCCTTAGAATGTGTTCCACTGTTTCCTATCTTGTGATTCTGCACTGCCATATTTTGCTAACTTCTGCTGACTACATATACCATGATGCTTGTCTCTTGTATGTTGATTACAGTACTGGGCTAGGGGTTTGGCTGTGCATTGTGTCTAATGGGGAGGTGTCTGGTAGGGTGTGTCATGATGCGCATGCTTCTTACCTGTAGCTGTAGCTCTGGCTGAGCTGTCCAGGGTCCCAATTCCGGTCACGCTCTCCCTCTCAATGGTGCTGGAGACCAGTTCCTCCAGCTCTGTGAGGGGTGGCGCCGGGTTCCTGCCTCCACCTGTTGCGTGCTTATCTAGGTTCCTGATCGATACTGTGACCTTATGCCCCTATTCGGCTATAACTCCATTTATTCCCTATATTGGCATAACCGTTCAAGTGCGATTTTCTGAAAAGTCATCTCTGGCCTCACACGAACAGAGCCACATTCCAGCATGACTCTCTGCTACTTCCTTTGCGACCAATTAGTGCAATGACAGAGCAGCAGTCACTATCTGATATTCCTAGATAACACTCCGAGTTCTTCAACAAGATAAAAACTCAGCAAACCTGGAAATCCCCGCTTGCTATGTTTTGATTAGTAATGGAACTCTAATGAGCAACTGATAACTGTCACTTCCTAGTGACATCTTTAATTGACGTCTTATGTCCAGCAAACTTGCGTCAAACCCGGCACCTGTCAGGTATAAATATTACCAACGTTGCCTTAAGCAATGAGCGAACCTGTTGCTGATGCCAGCTGCCTGCATGACCCCGTGTTGGTAAAAACTAGCACTCTGTCGCTGCAGCCTGCTATCCTGTGGTGGTGAAGCTGCTGATTACCATTATCGCCGCTACAGCGCGAACTATGGTTCAGTACGCTTGAGGAGCCATGCAGCCGTCCTCTGCGAAGACATCCAGCCCAGCTGCCCGCGGACGCTGTCACCCCTCCTTCCTCGACGCGCTGAGAGAAGCCGCTGCCTTTCTCGTGCAGAGAAATCCAGTCCCGGCGCTTCCAGTTTACCCTCGCGGGTGACTGGGATATCGAGAGAGACCCCTGAAGGAGATACCAATCCTCCATCATTCTATTCAGAGGTATGGTGTTGACTAAACCCTTAGACGAGAATTCTTGAAACAAACCTTGGCAAAACCAACTTAACTTAAGCTACTTACTTACTCCCCTTCTCACGTGTTAGGCTTAGGTCAGGCACACTGGGGTAGGCTTAGTTAGAAGCACCAGTTGAGTATGTTAGCCTAATGTATATATGACTGTATATATGTTTTATTACTTTTAAACCATTGTATGGCTAAGAAACCATATCAATGCTTTTACAGTTCTATTTCGCAATCCTTATCTTACTGTACGTACTTTTCATAATAACAGTTATTGCAATTGTGGCAATACATTTCTCTTGTACGAGAAGAAAGACTGTTCAATAAATGTTAAACCTTTATTGATACACGCCCGTCTCTCTATTCTCTACATACTGTGAAAGTAAACTGCACTAGACTGACTGAGTGAAATCTGTGTCTATTGTTTCACACGACCCTAGAGATCGACTCTTGATCTGAGGAGCAAAGTTGTCATGTTGCACGGTTGTTGGAAAGCTGAATCCCTTCTTGTCTGTGCCAAGGAAGCTGATCACTTCCTATGCAGAGAAGAAAGTTTCCAGTGACCTCTGAGCTAGTTGGTAACACAACCCAATTAAGTTTAGCATAGTCAGTGGAGGCCTGGAATATAAGCAGTTCCACGTCGATACTACTGTTTATGTTATTCCAATGCGCAGGGCCTAGTGGGAAACTAGGAACTACACTACATGGCGCCCAAACGTTTGGTAAGGCGATAAACTAACGCAAGACTTATAGAGTAACTCAGTCGTGCATATTTCACACCCCTTTCTCCCGTAAATACTCCAATAGACGTCTGGAGTGGGTGAAAGGTTAAAATCCGCCCGACCTTAGTAGGAAGAGATTCCTATGTAAAGCTCTGGTTTATTCAACGTTGAAGGATACAGTGTTCCAAAATATTGTGCATCTAATCTTTGTCTCCTTGGAGACCTACTCTGCAAAACTCGCATTTTAACAGAGCCCCTGGGGCCGCAGTAGATGCGACTCAGCAAGGTCCCGAATACACAGACCCGGGTGCTATTATCATCCCGGTCCAGTTAAGAAGATCTATAACTTTAAAACTTATAGAAAATGGACTGCCACCTCAAGGTGGTACAGTAATTTTCGTGATAGAGGCTCACGAGTATCGGCAGACAGAGGTATTCTATTCATGGATAAACTTTCCAGCGGTAAACGCTATAACACAAGAGTTTCACTATTACAAAATAGAGGAACCTCCGGATGAGTACGCCCCTTTCGAGGAGGTTGAAATTCCACTTAAATTTCAAGAGCACCTGCTCTGGTTTAATGGCGCCCTAAAACACAATGATCACATAACTAGGCTCGGTCCACTAGGTAGACCAGGAGCCACGTGGCCGGTTCTAGCCAGCTACACACCACATCCTGACATTACAAGAATGTCTAGAGAAGAGCTGTTAGCACAGCTAAACACATTAATAAAAATACATAGGCAATTAGTCCAATATGTAATACGGACTGCAACAGTCCAGCCAGCTGTTAATACGCCACAGCTGACCCCTCATCAGGGGAACACAAATAAAATTACACCACAGAACATACAGTCATGTCTTGGTAAAACACCCGTAAAACGGGAACAAATTCCTTTCTGGTTAGCCCAGAAAATCACTCAAATAGAGGCAGTATTTCCTGATACTACCCCTATTGAGAAACACAGAATCTTGACCATCTGCCTTCCTATGGGAATCGCACCACACGTGGAGGACTGCGACACTTGGGGTACAGTCTTTGCTTCCATTTACACAAAAACACACGGTGTTCCGTCTATGGCGGTAATACCAGACGTGCTAAAACAGATTCAAAATGAATTCGGTCCAGAGCCCGCTTTAAATCTAGGTATGAAATTACTGAAAGACTTCAAGCAGGTCACGGCTATATTATTAGCCAACGTAAAGGGAGAAGCAGCATCTGTGGCGATTCGCCAGAAGTTGAGGGAAACAGATATAAAAGATCCTGTTGAGCTTGCAAAAATCATAGAAAAATGCTATGAAGAATTAGGTAGAGACAGCTTGGGTGGAAAACCAGTTAAGCCCCAACTGCTCGAAAATCCTGAAAAATTATTTATTAAAAATTATTTAAATACTCCTAAAAAGAGCTGGGATGGAAATAAACAATCCACTCCCAAGGAAAAAGTATTCCAGTCCAGAGGAAGGTCTCCTCGACGGAGGGAAAGAACTCCGACTCGAGAACGCCAGTCTCCCCAACGGGAGCCCTCTGAGAAAAGATATAACCTTAGAAATAGGGATAATATAAAAAAACCTGATAGATATCAAAGTATTGATACACGTCCCTCTCGATCTCTTCCACAGAATTCGGAAAGAAGAGGACGGTCAGACCCAGGAGAGCACACCAAGTCCAAAGACAAGGAACCTGCTCAGAGTAAAAAATCTCAATTTCAGAAAAAGAAGGTAGCCAGTATTAGAGTAGTCAACCATGCCGAGAATACTGAGGACACAGTTGAAAAACGGGGAGTGGGCATTGACAATGTTGGACAGTGCAGCAGAGATCAGTATAGCGCGCAAGATCTTGATGAGTCATCTGGAGACAGTGGACACGAATGAATACATTCAGGTTGAAACTGCAGACGCCAGACTTAGCGAGCCCCATAAAATATACGAAATAACATTGCGTATAGAGGGTGATAAGACTAGGAAAATTAAGGGTCTATTTTGGGATAAGCTCTCAAAAGGCTATGATATTCTGTTAGCTGAAAAAGATTGGCCCCCGGAGTTTGTCAGGGAGTGCCCTCGTGGCGAAGAAGTGATTATGCCTGCCTTCTCGAATCACATACCGATTCACAAAAAATACACATATGCAAGGAAATGGGCAGTAGCCCAGGCACCTGCATTGTATAAAAATCATGTAGGATGGGATGAGGATTCACCGCCTCACAAAATCCAACTAAAAAATGAACCAACTGCCCAACGGCAGTATCCCATAAAGCAAGAAGCTAAAAAACAGGTCAGGGAGATCTTAGATCAACTTGAGTATCAGGGGGTGATTGAAACATGCACCTCTCAAATGAACAATCCTTTGTTTCCTGTCTCCAAGCCAGACAATTCATATCGTCTAGTTTTGGACTACAGACATCTTAATACATGTTGCAAAACCTTTGCAGTACAAAACTCACATAGTGCAGCCCTAATGAATAACATAGTTAGGAAAAAATACAAAACGACATTAGACATTTCTAATGGTTTCTTTTGTCAAAACATTGCACCAGAAAGCAGATACTTGACCGCTTTCTCTGCATTTGGGTCACAGAAAAAATTCTGTCGACTTCCACAGGGTTTCAAGAACAGCCCAGGACTATTCTCAGCTAGGGTAACAGAGTTACTACAAATCTATGATGATGAAGCATTATCTTACGTAGATGATATTTATCTCACAGACGACGACTTGGATACTCACTTGAAAAGAGTGAACACCATTATACTTGGGTTCGCAGCAGAGGGTTACAAATTCAACTTTAAAAAGTCCCGAATTGCCCATCTGACAGTACTATTCTTAGGGTACGAATTATCAAGTGAAGGGAAAAGCCTAGTGGACAACTTCTTAGAGAAGTGCGCTGTACTCCAAGCTCCAAAAACGCTGAAGAATTTACAATCAATACTAGGTTTTCTGAATTTCGGAAGAACTTACATACTAAATTACGCAGAGAGGGTTAAACCTCTCTACGAACTAATAAAACCTGATTTAAAACAAATCAATTGGACTCAAAAACACACAGAAATTTTGAGATCACTGCAAACAGACATGTTAGCAAAAACAAAATTAGATACACGTGACAACACGATCGATCTAGTAATCCGAGTCATCCCAGGAAGATGTGGATTCACGTACCTAACCTCTAATGAGGGAGAAAAGGTACCAATTTCAATTAAATCTCACTTGTACACACAAGCAGAAAAAACATTCAGTCACACAGAAAGAACTGTGAACGCAGTGCAAATCGCATTAGCAAATGAACGAGAACTAGCACACGGCAAACGGATTAATATCCTTACAGCGGAATCCGCCTTCGAGGCGCTATTCAGCCCAGTAAACCTGCCTACAGTGTCACTGGATCCGAAATGGATACAGTACATAGATTCTCTAGGAGCGGAGGACGTGAAATACTATTTCGCCCCGCAATTTGAAGAACTGAATGATTTAGAATATGAAGAAGAATATCCTCTGCCAATCGAAATTCTGCCTCTCCCACAATATGCCTGTATAATCTATACAGATAGCTTTGTACAGCATTTTAATGTAGAGAGCAAATCCTACAATGCAGCATGTGCGATCATTAAAGGTCGTTGGCTGTGCGGTAAATTCAGACCGAAAGTAACAAAAACTGAATCTGTAAGAAACTGTTCGGTTCAAAGAACTGAAATCAGATCTTTAAAGATGGCGCTCGAAAATGCAGAGCGCGAATTCCCCACACTTATAGTGTGCGATTCTCATTTTTGCGTCAATTCTTACAACAACAAACTGCAGAGTTGGATCGAAAACGACTACAAAGATGACACAGGTGCCACAATAAAGCATAAATTGCTCTGGAACGAGGTAGCTCTTTTACACAAAGAACTACAAAAGACTCACGTGATTCACGCACAGAGTCTTCAACGTGATGGCGTTCACGTTGCAGGGAATTCATTGGCTAATACAGCCACCGCGGAAGCAACTAACCCGGCTTCCGTAGCCACAAAAAAGCGTACAGATAAGTACATAGACGGGGAAACCATACTGGCAGTAAAAACGACCGTAAGAGGCGACTGTGCAGCACTACCCGTAAACTATCCACTCAATTATGCATACATAATCGATGCAAACTCCGTTCCTTTTGCTCGAATCCCTGGAGTGGGGGATAGAGTAATTCCAAACAGGGAACACAGACTAGGACTAATCAAAGCGGCACACGAAGGGCTTGCTTCTGCACACGCTGGCGTTTCCGCAACAATATCACTATTAAAACAGAGATATTGGTGGCCTCGCTTGAGAATACAAACTAAAAAGTATGTATTAGAATGCGACATATGCCAAAGGATAAAAGTATCAACAGTGAAACGACCAGCGCAGACACCCCTTCTCATCTCGGATAAACCATTTGCATGCGTTTACCTGGACCACTGTGGTCCCCTACAAAGGGACGGCAACTATAGATATATCATGGTAGCAGTGGATTCCTGTATGAGGTTCATATGGATGTGGCCCCAGCGCTCGGCTGACGCTAGAACGGTTATAAAAGATTTGCGAGTCTTTATCGGCACATACGCAATTACCACGTTCCATTCTGACCAGGGTCCTGCTTTCAGCTCTCGAGCCTATAAGGAGGCCATGGCCAGCATGGGAATTGGGTTGCGGTATTCTTGTCCGTCGCACCCCGAAGGGAATAGTGTGGTAGAAAGAAAAAACCGTGACATAAAGCAATCTATAACAGCGAAGGTATTAGGTTCAGGCGCTGGGTGGGTCAAACATTTAATAAGTGTCCAGACTAGTCTTAACAACATGCCAAGAAATTCTCTAAAAGGTTTCAGCCCATACGAACTATTGTTCGGAATTAGAATGAACGTTCAGGACCTCGATAGTCAGATGTCAGTGGTACAAGCAGAAACAAAGCAGTTTGAAGTAAAAGACCGTTTGGCTGTTTTACAGGAACTGAATGAAACAAGAAAATCATTAAGCAACATAAAGTTAAAGCAACAGCCAAATACCACTGACGAGGCACCACCCGCAACAGCCCCAGCAAGGCCTGTCTGGATTCCAAAGATTGGGGATCTAGTCAGAGAAAAGATCGCGGTTAAGAAGGAATTTGGGCCTTCTTACAGAAAAGCAGTACCTGTCTTAGCAGTCACCGGAACAAGATCAGTTGTGCTACCGCCCCTTGCTGGTAAAAAGGAGAACAGAGTTGTGTCTATCGATCTGGTAAAACCACAAGCATGTGGCCTATAATCAACAGTAGGCCCAGTGGACTCCCAAGAAACAACAGAATACCCAAACTTGCAACAATCCAAGAGGTTCAAACTGAAAGACTCATCACATTCGATCAGCCTGCAGTGCACAATGAAGGACTATGCAATAATGCCATGGAACTCGTGCCTCTTGAAACACAGATTGAAACAGTTCGTCAAGAAACAACACCAGTCTACAATGATGTGGCATCAGAAAGTGCTACCGAGAGACAGATTGAAAGAACAATCCCATCAATTGACAGAACTGCCTCTGGTTATTTCATCAACTTCGACAACTTCTCTGAAGATTTAAGTGACCCCGAAGTGATGCCAGAAATAAAAAAGTCTTTTAAAGAAAAAGCAACGGAACTCTTTCATCAACTGAAGGAAATCTACCTAATTTCCCCTTGGCTAGAGTTCTGGTTCGGTCTAGGTGTATTTTTCCTCCTGCTTTGGCTCATCATGGTACTATGTTTGGGAAAATTCATTGAAGGAAAATATATTACAATGGACACAGCAAGTCAGAACATCAACCTAGTCCTGAAACCACACAGATCATCCCACGTGAAGAAAAGAGAACTGTCAACAGTAAATGTCACAGCAATTCCAATACCTGGTGGGGTAGTATGGGAGAAAACAGACTATGAGATCTATGGTCCGGTCGAAATCCTGAAGTATCCTCATCAACTAAAGGTTTCCTTAAGTGACTTTGTGACTCCTAGTACATTCTCTGATGATTGGGACTTTAACAGTATTAATGACATGATGTCTGATTTAGTAATGTCAGCTAGATTCACAGATCATGATTATTTACAAGGTTCATCTAGTTATGAGCAGTTATTCTGTTACACCCATTATGGGGATCATTACTTGCATAAATCTGCACAGCCTAGAAATGGTTTTTATGTATAATCAATGGGAACATTGTGCTACACCACCTAAAAGCAGTTCTAAAGCATTTTTTGAGAAATTCAAATACTTCTCAGGGTTTAACACCAGTGATGCAGAAACGTTTTATTACAAACTGTTAGATAAAACAGGAATGAAAACAATGCTGACAAATTCTAAATTGATATATTCAGAAGCATTTTATGACAAAATGATGACATTTGGTTTTGATTATTGGAAAAATAATATTGAAACGAAAACAATTTGGGGTACAAAAGATTGGCAGGTGCAAGGCATAGAAGCACTATTTAGAACCTGCATGATACCAGAACAAATGTTGTTTTTAAATGACACAATACACCAAACATCTTGTCTTGGCCCAGCTAAGAACAAAGAACTTAAAACACCGTCTATACCTAAGCCAATACCTGAAAATACAACAGCTGATATTGAGTTAGACGTGTCACAAATTTTACATTTCAACAGAACACATCCTGATTGGAAAAAGTGGTTAATCTGGCCTACAGACACAAATAGCTGTCAAGATAGGTTCCTGAATAAAACACAGGGTTTAAAAATGACCAGATTAGACCCTAGATATTCCCAGAGACAACATCCAGGGATTATAACAACATACAGTGTAGGGAAACTCTGCCTAGAATGGCTTACTACATCCACACTGGCTGAAATTAAGCAACACTTGTCTTTATTAAAAGATGGTGCTGATTTGCGCGACTTCATTCTTGAACCACGCAAACAGCGTCAAAAGCGTTTCATAGCGACCAGTATCTATGCTGCTTACAACGAGGCTTGGAAAGTAAAGCAAATTGAAACTGCTGAAAAAATACGAGAAATTGATCGTATTAATTTGGAGAAATCACTTTCTGTGGTAGACAATGGGTTAATGACTCTGTCTTCCAGAATATATTCTTTGGACAATATTGTATCCTCTGCCTTTGATGTGATAGACAGAGATTTGCTAATGTTACAACATGGCCAGTCTCAATTACGCTCTATTATAGAATTTGGCTGGACGCTGCAAAATCTTCGTTCAGGCTATGTGCTTTGGCGTTTAATCAACACAACGTCATTATTTTCCATTTTTAACCTTACTGATAAACAGATCAGTTTGGCACAGAAAGGAGCAGACTATACAATCTTGAGCATCGAGAAACTCGAGAGATTACCATTGACAATGTCAGAGAGTCCTGTCATTGAATGGATAATACACGGAATTATCACAATTCCGATAACAACTTTCCGATTTAAAAAGTGCCTTGAGTACATACCTGCTGGCCAATATGAACAATTGGGTAAGGGATATGTAAAATCCGAATGGAAATTGCCATACACTCATTCTTGCTATAGTGACAGCGACAAAAATGTATTTCTTAGTGGTGACAACTGTAAACACTCACTAAGCGGTATACTTTTGTGTCAGGGTATTAATTTACACGGAGCATGTGATGGAAATTCAAACAACCTTTCATGCCACCAGCTAGTCACACCTGCAACTCAGATAGAGCCCTTCTTTATGCAACTCGCAAACGGGAGTTACATTCTTAGAACGGATCACAGGTGCTGTGGCCTCGCGCCAGGGAAAAGTTATCTAGTACAAGTAACGTCCATGGTCAAATGTTGCATGCAAGCATTGTTCCCGAGCGGGCCTCCAGACATAGTGACTCCCCTCTGGCCTCGTCTGAATCTCTATTCTATACGAATCGATACATTAAGCAAAATGAAATCTGTGCTTTAACAGACAACAGTGCCTATAACGTCATCTAAAGAGACGTATGATCTTCTAGTCGCAAGGACGGCTACTGAAGTCCATGACCTTTTATCAACAAATTGCCCCGTGCATTTCGTAGAAATGTTCAGCCAACTCCTTAACATGTCTAGTGCAACAAGCATCCCAGGCATATTTAAGACAGTCTTTACGGGACTGCTAACACCCTTCCAGGCAATTTTGGGAATCTTTCCTAATTTCGTGCACTCCATTTTTGGTGGTATTCCACTATTTTTGGGACTCATCGCAGGGATTCTATTTTTGACCATCCTGCTACGTTATGGCAAGCCTCGGCTCAGACATAGCTCCCATGGGAATGGAAGAGACAATCCTAGCAATGCGCTACAGGGACAGGATAACTAACGTCCTCGGATTGGCCAGGCTAAGAGATCTAAACATGACCTGGTTCCTTTCATTCAGACCGATATGGCAAAATTGCATTTTACCTGTGCTACGGTGTATGCTTTGCGGCGATTAATGCGTGTTGGACATCTGTCTTTCACTTCCATCAGCAGTACCAATGGACGTCGATACTTTGCTCAGTCCAATAACGGCTCACGCATTGTGTTGTCCCCAGCGGCTACCAATCCTGATGACGGCATTCGTGGAGACTCCTGTACTACAGCCAAGTGGTAACAGTGGAGCGAGTGACAAAAGCAACATCATCCAGGTACAACGTTCTGTGAGCATTGCTGGTCCTGCCTTCGATGACAGCAATCATTCTCACACCTGCCAAGTTACAGCGCTATCTAATTTGGTTGAACTATCACCTGATTTTGTAGACCAATTCTTTGCGAGCCTGTCTGATACGATGTTCTCACCCATAGAGAAACAATAACTTTTGAGAAACTTTCCGACACACAGCGTTCCCATGAACTCTGAATTCGGCCTTCAGTTTTGATCAACAAAAACTGCCAGGAGCTTTGGAAAATCTATTTTCTTTGAATTGGACAATTTTTCTAAAATTGACCTTTTTTGGCACGAACAATTCTTTGCTTAACGTAAAAACTATTCTTAGAGAACACAAGCTTCACACTTCTATTTCAAAACACATCTAGAGACATAACAACATAACACCAGCCTCTAGCACACATGTTATTACAATGCATTTTTATGTGATGATTTATCTCGCATTTCTTCTGTCAGAGATACTTCATGTGTAATTCTTTTTGCATAATCGTTCATTGATTTCATATGCAATACCTTTTTGAATGATTACTATACTTTAAAAAAAAAACGTACAGTACCTAAATTCCATGTATTACAAGTACGCCTATTTCGAATGCATTTCTGTATTTTGGGGTGGGCAATGTTACACATGCATCTAATTGCTTTAGTTTTAGTAATTTTGATGGACATGAAAACGTGGAGTGGGTGTTGCGTGCTTATCTAGGTTCCTGATCGATACTGTGACCTTATGCCCCTATTCGGCTATAACTCCATTTATTCCCTATATTGGCATAACCGTTCAAGTGCGATTTTCTGAAAAGTCATCTCTGGCCTCACACGAACAGAGCCACATTCCAGCATGACTCTCTGCTACTTCCTTTGCGACCAATTAGTGCAATGACAGAGCAGCAGTCACTATCTGATATTCCTAGATAACACTCCGAGTTCTTCAACAAGATAAAAACTCAGCAAACCTGGAAATCCCCGCTTGCTATGTTTTGATTAGTAATGGAACTCTAATGAGCAACTGATAACTGTCACTTCCTAGTGACATCTTTAATTGACGTCTTATGTCCAGCAAACTTGCGTCAAACCCGGCACCTGTCAGGTATAAATATTACCAACGTTGCCTTAAGCAATGAGCGAACCTGTTGCTGATGCCAGCTGCCTGCATGACCCCGTGTTGGTAAAAACTAGCACTCTGTCGCTGCAGCCTGCTATCCTGTGGTGGTGAAGCTGCTGATTACCATTATCGCCGCTACAGCGCGAACTATGGTTCAGTACGCTTGAGGAGCCGTGCAGCCGTCCTCTGCGAAGACATCCAGCCCAGCTGCCCGCGGACGCTGTCACCCCTCCTTCCTCGACGCGCTGAGAGAAGCCGCTGCCTTTCTCGTGCAGAGAAATCCAGTCCCGGCGCTTCCAGTTTACCCTCGCGGGTGACTGGGATATCGAGAGAGACCCCTGAAGGAGATACCAATCCTCCATCATTCTATTCAGAGGTATGGTGTTGACTAAACCCTTAGACGAGAATTCTTGAAACAAACCTTGGCAAAACCAACTTAACTTAAGCTACTTACTTACTCCCCTTCTCACGTGTTAGGCTTAGGTCAGGCACACTGGGGTAGGCTTAGTTAGAAGCACCAGTTGAGTATGTTAGCCTAATGTATATATGACTGTATATATGTTTTATTACTTTTAAACCATTGTATGGCTAAGAAACCATATCAATGCTTTTACAGTTCTATTTCGCAATCCTTATCTTACTGTACGTACTTTTCATAATAACAGTTATTGCAATTGTGGCAATACATTTCTCTTGTACGAGAAGAAAGACTGTTCAATAAATGTTAACCCTTTATTGATACACGCCCGTCTCTCTATTCTCTACATACTGTGAAAGTAAACTGCACTAGACTGACTGAGTGAAATCTGTGTCTATTATTTCACACGACCCTAGAGATCGACTCTTGATCTGAGGAGCAAAGTTGTCATGTTGCACGGTTGTTGGAAAGCTGAATCCCTTCTTGTCTGTGCCAAGGAAGCTGATCACTTCCTATGCAGAGAAGAAAGTTTCCAGTGACCTCTGAGCTAGTTGGTAACACAACCCAATTAAGTTTAGCATAGTCAGTGGAGGCCTGGAATATAAGCAGTTCCACGTCGATACTACTGTTTATGTTATTCCAATGCGCAGGGCCTAGTGGGAAACTAGGAACTACACTACACACCTGTCACTCCAGCTTGCCTCTGGATCTCAGCCATCTTACGTTTGGTCAGGCTGCGGATATCATAGAAGCGCTTCTTCAGCTCATCAAGGGACCTGGGGGTGACACCTACAGCATTGACCTTTTGGGCGATTTCACTCCAGAGCCTCCTCTTGGTGCTGTCCGGCACATTGAGGGACAGCTTCCCGAATAGCTGCCTGTGCACCCTCACCACCTCCTCAACCAACACCTGCAGCTCGATGCTGCTGAACTTTGGCTTCCTCTTCTGGCTGGACTTCTGGCTCTCACTGGGGTTTGCGTTTGCCATCTTGCTCTGAACAGTTCTCTACCTCCTACTCCCACTGCTGCTAACTGTGAGTGTTCAGCTCAGGCTGGCTCTCCAGAATGTTCTTAATTAGCTGCACCTGCCAGGGTTGCCACTCCCTGTTTGGGTGGGGGAGGGGGGATCCACCTCATTGGCTGAATCGGCTTTTACCGAATCGGCTTTTACTGAATCGGATTTTACCGAATCGGATTTTAACGAATCGGTAAAATCCGATTCGGATTTTACCGATTCGGTTTCTTCAATGCATTCCTATGGGCTTTTTGCTCATGGGTGTGTTTTCATACCTCCGATTCGGTAATTGCCGAATCGGATTTTACCGACTCGGCTATTTCCGATTCGGTGGTAGCCGATTCGGCTATTTCCGATTCGGTGGTAGCCGATTCGGTACTTTCCGATTCGGTCCGTGCCGAATCGGTACGTACCGATTCACATTACCGATGCCGACCGATTCGGTATTATTTCGCTGTTTGTTTGCTACATCTCGTTTTCCGATTTCAGAATACCGATTCGGCCCGCCTCGGTATTTTGAATTCGGAAAATCCCTTTTACCTACATCGGGCCCTAGAATGCACTAATACATTCACTAATGCTTTCTGTTGTTAAAGAACTATTAGAAATCTAATTCTTGGGCTTTTTGTAAAATTTACTACAAGCTCAATTCATTAATGAAGTCAGATTTCTAATAAATATTTAGAGAAAAGATACATTTAAAAGGTTACCTTTTCCCTGCTTAAAGCCTCTTGAGGTTAACGTTCATAAGCCTCCGGCTGCAGCCTTCTGAGTGCTCAAGCCTGGAATGAGGTGTGAAAATTACTCCAAGAGCAGAAGCAAAGGCCTGGGTGTGGAGGATGTATTTCTGTTCTCCTAGCAGGATGACCATTTGAGCAGTGCCAAGAAACTTTATTAACCTTAAAGGTAAGCGCTTCCCCTGTCACCGGAAGATGTCAGATCACACCTGCACAGGCCCCTTTGTTCCTCCAGTCAAGCAGGCTGAATCCCCAGTGGGGAGGGAGCTGCTCCCAGAACTAGTTTAAAGAAACCACAGAGGAGGAGGTTGCTTATTTCCCTGGCTATACCTCAGGGGTGGACACATAGGCTCTGTAAAAGGGGATAAGAGTTTTATCATTTTGAGCTTAGCACTAGAGCACTGTGGGAATTTCTGCAGTAGGGCACACAGGAATGTCTGCAAAAGTGGGTAGGATTACTCTTGGGAACATTTTCCCTGTTGGGTACGGAGGGGCCAGGAGTCACACCCACCCACAAGCTAGTGCCAGTGTTAAATGTGACATCCCCAGACACCCTCCTCAGAATACTCTGGATCTGTGGAAGACCAAAAGGACTGCAACTGCTGTTTGAGGCCTGTGTGGAGACCTGAAAAGCTGGACCTGTCCCACTTGTCCCCAAGACAAAGAAGTGCACTCCAAAGGTTGGACATCTGAGCTCCTGAGCAAGCTACAAAGTCACAACCAGCTGCAATAGGCCTTTTCCCCAAACAGCCCAGATACACAGTACCAACTAATCCTGACCTGGACCTGGAGGCCTCCGCTGGAGTGATTCTGGTCTCCAAATTGCTATCCTTGAGGGCCTGGGGTCCTAGGCAGTGTCAAAATGTACTCCTCCTAGCAACCCTGAAAACCCTGGGGATTAGAACATTTTAAAGATCTGCAGAGGTATGGGACAAACCTGCCAAGCCAATCCACCTGAGGTGCATTGCTGCTGGGCTAAAAAAAAAAGGTTTCCTGTGCTCAGAACATCTCCGCCGCAGCAAATCAAATTCAATGAGACCTCACCAAAAAGGTATCCAGCCTCGTGGAGCCCTCCTTGGATATAGTTTGAAGCCGTGCCCCGCTGAAGGATTCTGAGCTCTGAAAAAAGAGACTAAGGGCCACATGCATCAACGTAAAAACTGGTTGCAAACGGCTACCAGTATTTTTGCATTTGGGATGCATTATCCCAAATGCAAAAATCGCCATTTAAGTAATTGCAAAATTGGCAATTACTTAAATTGTGATTGCATTTAAGGAATCGCAAATTACCGCCAATCTCGAGTTGATGGTAATTTGCGATTTCTTTGAAAAATGCACTAAAGTGCGTTTTTCAAAGTCACATGTTACACACACACGTGTCCTTTTGGCACCCCTGAAATTGCATGCGCAATTCTCGAGTACCTATTGGGTACTCGCAAATTGTGCATGCAATTCCCATTCATTTCTATGGGCATCTAGGCCCAAAGGAATGAATTGGAAGTAATTCCTTAATTGCGACTTGCATTTTGCGAGTCGCTATTAAGGAATGTGTAGGAATCGCAATTTTTGTGTGATTCCTTCAGGCATAGTCAATAGCGATTCTTTAATTGCGATTCCTTAAATATCGCAATTAAAGAATCGTTATTGACTATTTTGATGCATCTGCACCCTAAGTCCGAAGGTATAATAAGTGTGTCGCAGATGAAGGTAGCAAAATTATCTCTGAACTTTTCCTGCCAAAACTAACAGCTTTTCCTCTAGTAACCCCTATCTGCGATCATGGAGTCCTCTTTAGATACAGCCTGCTGATTTGCCCCACTGACAGATTTTTACTTCAGGAAAAAGACTAAGTCCCAGGGTACAGTCTCCGACTTGGTCAAACCTGGTTGGTGTATTAGACTCGCACTCCATCGCTGTTAGCCTAAAATCATGCCTAGGTCTATGTCTATTGTGACCATTGACTACCATTGACTACCATTGGCGTTTTGCGCTTTTTGTTGCAGTTATTCACATAAAAGTTTAAAAAATCATATCCCTTATTCCATGTTTGTTGTTTTGATGTCATTTTGATCTTTAAAGTATTGTCTATTTTTATAAAGTGAAGTGGGAGCATTTATTATGATGTTTTTTCGACTTTTTATCTGTTTAGATACTTTTAAATTCTTTGCACAGTTTCTTATGTTAGCCCTGTCTGTTCTGTACCATTTCTATCAGCAGTTAATCTCAGGTTTACATTACTTAAACTTTTAACTGGACCTAAAAAGACAGTGATCATTCACTTGTAGTGGATTACCATTCACCCCAATTAAGAGTTCATTTTCTCACACAGCCATGACATTTTTCTAATGTAATTAAACAGTTATGGTGCTGCTGGGTTTGACTGCATGTTAGAAGTAAGGATCAGTATTTTGGAGGATAGAATAATTCTGATTTAAGTATTATGAAACTAAGCATTGGTAAATCTATCTTCTCTGTGCCCATGGCCAAAACCTCAATGGCATTAAAGGGGAACAACATCTATGGCAAGGTCAAGGGATACGTTTAGTCTTGTGAGCAAACCACTTCCATTTCTTGAAGCAATGTGACCTTCAGTCTACCTACTTTTGAGTTCAGGAATCTAAAGTATTTCATAAATAAGGTTCTAGCCTCTTTAAGAGACTTACCACTTGCATATGTTTTCTACAGACACCCATTTTTGTTAGTGAATAGTGTCTAGCATTTGGAAATTAAACAATGATGACTCTCTCACTGTCATATCCGGCATCAAAGTTCTCTGTGATGCCTAAATGTTTGTTGTTGTTACTATATCTTCGGAGGTCTCTTCTTTCTTTGATAACAATGACCGACGGCGTTGTACTACTCTGCAACGCCGTCGGCTCATCGTGAAAGCACTCTCTGCGGCCTAGATATTGGATAACTCTTTGGTGATCATTCATGTCTGTATTATGGGACTTTTTGAGACAGAGGTTTGAATATTGACCTTTATGATACTAGACAAATATGAAGAATTTTGAAATTTGGATTGAGAATTAACTGTCAGCCCTGATGAAGTCAGAGATTCTTTGGAATCAAGACTAACGAAACACGTGTTGGCTACGGCAATTTGTGATCTGAAGAGGATTCTGAAAATCAAGAATAAAGATCACCAGGAATTGGACTATTGAGTGGATTTGGAATTTTTTTTACATGAAAAGTTGTGCTCGGAACATTCTTTTTCTGATTTTGGACTAACGTATTAGTTCTGTTTTTTGGGGGGTATAAGTGGCTGTCCTCGTTCTTAGAGCACACAAATAACTGTCTAGAATTCTACTTAAGGGGGATAATTGATTACCTTTTTGCGCACAAGTTACCTTGCCACTTGTCATTTTCTTTTAAGGATCTATCTAGGGCTGGAAATACTTTCATTCTTGAAGGCATAGATGTTGTGGTTAGAAGCAAGGTATCCAGCAGCTCTTTAGGTGACTTTTGCTTTAAAATTGTAGAGACTTCTGTGGTGTTCCCGCTTCTCTTCCTGCTCCTGTAATAAGAGTCATAGTGGGTCGGAACCAGCTCTACGGTGATGTACAGGCCTCATCCATGTTGTTTATGGCATTGTAACCCCAATTGTAGCTTCTTCTCCCAGGACGAAAAGCCCCATTAATCCTTATGGATTCCTAGACTATTGCATTACATTGCTATATGCTAGAGTTGCAAGTAAAAATAGAAACAAGGATGACATTTTTCCTTGAAAAAGAAGACAAAACCATGTAGGACAGCATTTCATGGTTATGGGTTTCCTTGGTTGTTAAAAACTGGTATTACAGTATTTTTTTCCCTAGTAAGTGGGTCAGCGGGTCTAATTATGTGGCAGCAGCGAGATGGCTTTCTAAACTCTCGGTTGTTTTAACTCTATAATTGAGGAGACAGTTGATATAAATGTGAAGCACAGACTGAGAATTAACATATGTTAAGACCTCGAAAGGGTATAACTGTCATTTACCAGTTTAAAATTAAACTTAGCTCCTTATGTCAGGTCCTCGAGTTTTTCTTGATGAAGATACCATCTACGTGGACCTTTAAATTGAATTTAACGGCTTCTGTTATCAAATATAACAGCTAGAGCTAGAACAACCAGACAGAAGAGCTGCTTTTGTAAGTGGTTACTTGAAGTATCTTCTCCATCTTGCATATTAGCAAGGTGTCCCTCTGAGGCTGAAGAAGCAGAGGTACGTGTGTATGTGGCACTAAAGATAGGGAGCTGGGTGAGAGAGTGAGTATGAGTGACTGTTTTGAGTCTTGACACTTGTTTAAAAAATTCCAAGTAGCTAACTAGACACAGGTGACATTTAAAGTGCTCCGGCGCAATTCTCATAATTTGGGGAATTTCATGTTACACATGCGAAATTCAAAAAATTACATAAGTAAGCCATTTTGAATAATTATGCTGCAAAACTGAAACATTAAAATGCAACAATGCAAACAACCATAAGGCGACAGGGTGTTGCTCACAGCGTTTGTGTTTTTTGCACAATTCTAGCGCAAAGGGCATCCTTGCAGCAAAAATTGATATGATGGCACCTTTAGTGCTAAAACATAATGCTAAATGACGAGTTTGCTATTCACATATTTTCATATATTTCTGAATATTTTTTTTAATTTTCATGTAATTACACAAAAACAAATTGAGCGAATTCCACACACCCCTATCTCTCGAAGTTGCCTTCTGAATTTGAAAGAACTCATGCTGGGAATGCTGCAAGCTTGTAAATAGCTGGGGTTTGAGGGACTCTGCATATTGTTTTTTTATAATGATCGTTGCCTGAGAAAGGAGTCTGCTACTGATGGTGATAATAAAAGCAGACCACTTTCATTTACCTTACAGGCGAAAGCAACCTGTGCTTAGGAGTAGACGGATAGTCTTAACCCAACAGGAAATAAAGCCATCACTCTTTCTGGGATTCTGACCAAGCTCCCAAGGCTAGTTTTGTGGGTAACTGGTTTGAGTTTCTGATTGTGAAGCTTGCTTTAACCCGGTGTTTCATCTAAGTTGTACTCACTGACTGAAAAGACTTTGGTGGTGATTGACAGGTTCTTGGTGTTGTCTTTGGAGTTACCGGGATGTGTGCTTTAACGTGCTCTGTTCACGTCCGCAAGGAAATATTTAACAAAGTTTGTGATTAGAGATTACATCACCTGGTACCTTCAGATAAGAATCATTGTTATTTTAGTCACCTGACGTGTCCTTACCTCTTCCGATCAGTTAATTGCGCAACTGCGCACAGATGACCCGACATTTCTACATCTGTGTGAAAATCTCGCCTTTTCACGGTCTCCTCAACTAACCTTTAAACTTTTGTATCCAACCAGAATTTAACACGCAGAGGCAATTCTCCTCTAAGAGGCAAAGTGTAGATTCATTATGCGAATTTGCATATTCTAGTGAGAAATGTTAGCACAGTGCATTACACTTTAGATTTATATAACCCTAGAAGTGGAGTAGCTACATGAACTCACAGTCACTATATGCATATTTCAGTGTCCACAAGCCATAAAATATCCAAATACTGAATGTTGTTACATTCACTTAAAAATCTCTGATACATAAGTGTTCCCGCGAAACCATTATAAAGTCAACTTAGTCCAAATTTCTATCACCCCAGAGTAATCATAATTTCCATTTAGCAAATGATTACGGTTATATGAAAAGACTGGCCGAATAATCGTTTTAATGTTCTCAACGTGAATTGTAATGTCCTCAAAGGAAAGCATGTGTGACAAAAAAAAAACAATCGAACACAAAAGAAGCCATTATATTCAAATATGTCTCATAAAATAACTACAAAATGTCCCAAAATTAAGTTTTGTTTTAGCTGAGCTTTTATCACTAGAGCCGGGTTTTTTCTGGTTCCTCGACTACCCCATCAGATTTGAAAAAAATCAATCCAAGCATTAACCTAGCTCTTAACTTTGTCTCACGCACCGAATGCATCCATACAACCTTTTAGGGTTGATAAAAATTGCATGGGAGAGTAGTGTGTGGCTTTTTTGGTTCGATTCTCCCACGTAGAGATGCCCATTTCTCAAGTGAATACAGAAATCTGCATTATTCCCTTTGTTCTGACAGGACAATTTTGCACCTAACTGTGGTCTTTCTCCTAAATGGACATGTGTACCTAAAAGTGTCTCCAAAATTGTGTTGCTCTTGTAGCAGTGATTTTGCACCTAAATGTAAATTTTGCTCCTGGAAGTCTTTTCGTACTGCTTTTGATGCTCTATCAAGGGCAATTTTGTACCTAAATGTGTTGTTCCTGATAAATGAACTTTGGTGTTTGAACGGGTTTTCACCCCCTTATAGATTGCAGTTTTTTTTCTCTAAATAGCCCTTACTACCCTTGATGAGGCGTCGATACTGCACCAAGGGGGAATTAGCATCTCAACGTATTTTTTGCTCCTAAATGTAATTGATGCTTCCCAAAGTGTTTTGGCATTTGTGCTGGTATTAGAACAGGGGAGATTTTGCACCTTGTTGTAAATTTGAACCTAAAAGTAATTTTACATCTAAATGAGATACCACAGTGCTGATTACTTTGCACCAAGGATGATTGTGCATTTAAAAGTGGTTCTGCACATAAATGAGATTTGCGCTCATAATAAGTTTCACACTTTTGCTGTTTTTGCGGTAAGGGTGATTTTTCACTTCAATGTGCTGTCAATCAAACGTGGTGTCATACCAATGTGCAGTTTTCACTCCTATTGTACCTCAGAGTGATTTTGCACTTAAAGTTTACCCCACGCTCCAAGATACTTTACACTGAGTGTGATGCCCCCCATATATCTGTTTTACTCCTAAATGTGTTTTGAGCAACTAGCGATTAACCTCATAGATAGAGCACTCACTAGGCCGGGAGCATCAAAATGTCCTCCCCCTGCAAATTTAGGACTCCATCACAGTGGATTAAAGGCCCATACCTCCCCCATGCCAACATCTACCTCCGTAGAGACAACCCAATAGTAATTTATTAGATTGACTAATGATAAAATAATTGCTGGCACGGAGCTGCACGTGCACCTACTGCATTGCAACATCTCCCTCCTCCAGACACCCAAATAAACAAATGATTGCGTCATATTGTAGAAAAGAACATGGCACGAGTTTCAATAGGTAACTCCAGCACATGTCTACCGCCCTCAGCTGTCAGTAGCGGAAAACTCCCACCCCCCTTCACGGACGACGAGCCCCACTCTTACAAAACAAACCTGCATTGAACATTGGCAAATATGCCCTGAATTCTTATCTCCAAGCGCGGTGCATTTAGGGACTAGGTGAAAGAAACACTGGCCAATGGAATGTCGTAAACATGGCTCTCGCTGATGGTGCAGTGCCAGGTGAAACGCACTCTAGTACTGGGGTAAGAAACATTTCTTACCAATTAAAAACACACAACTCCAGCACAGTGGCTAACTAATCCAACAGCAGGCACATGCAACAAAACAAACCTTAGTAGCAAACTAACACGTGCATTGCTCCAAAAGGTAGTTTGGATCATTCTTATGCCTGTAAACAAAATGGCAGTGCAACACTCTATTGTGCCTAGAGTGGCCTGTGAAGATAGCGTCCAGTGCATGTGTTGAGCCCTCATGGCTCCAACTTGACAGTAGGCCTCTGCACAGGATCAATACCTATACTGATACACACACACAGTGCACTACAGTAACCGGAGTGCCTTGAGCTGCCGCTCTGACGTTTATTGACCCCCCTCAGGCCGCGCCCAACCCTCCGGGTGCATACAATACAAATTATCGTAGAGACCAGGTGGCACTCTACATTCCTCCCAACTTTTATTACAAAAACACCAACTCACACACCGCAAACATAGTCTCTTAACCTCTAGCTGGGTGCCGAGTTGGGAAAAAGTCCATACTTCTGGCTCTGAACGCCATCCTCCCTCGCACCAGACAGTGTGGTGACCGAAGTCACTGGCCCGGCTGTGGCACCTAGGTGCAGGTGATCGCTAGCGAGCACAGCACAAACTGTTGATGACCTATCCTGTTGGCCATAAAGTTGGGCTTGGGTACCATAATCACTAGAGCTGGTTGACACAGCTTCCTCAACCTGCATCCCGTCTTGCCCTCTCAGTTTGTCCTGCTGCTCCTCAAGCACGGACGACACCTGTTTGAACCAGGACACATTCCGGGACACTGTAGTGTGGCTTCTCTGCATAGTGACCATGGTTCCCTGAACATTCACAACCCTCCAGATCTCCTTCTCAAAAGGCGTAACGAATATCCCTCTGTGTGGCGATCCCTCATGACCACCTTGTCACCCACGGTCAGTGCTTGAGCCCCAGCACACCTGGCCTAGCAGGCACGATTGTTGCTGTTTCTCTTTTTTTCCTGGACAGCATGCACATTCACTGTCGCTGACTGCCATGTGGGTCCTACTGGGATACTGTTTCTGGTAGGCCTCCTTTAGCAGAAAATCCATAAGGGCACAGTTCGGGGTGCTATGCGGGGTCTGCCGATACACCCTCAAGAGCAGGTGAAGGCAGCACTCCGCTTGCTCACCTTGTTCTACACATATGCAAAGTGACAGATTCAACATGAGCATAAAGTGCTTCACTTCCCCATTTGGTTGGGACCACTGTGGGGTCACCTTGCGTGCTTGATTTTGAGTAAGGAGAAGTATCCCTGGAAATCCTGCCCTTGAAATGGGGGACCATTGCCGTTCTTCACCTCTTCAGGGAGCCCCAGCATAGCAAATACTTTCTCCAGGACAAGTTAGACCTTTGAGAAAGTGGTGGACTGCACCACCTGTACCACTGGGTGTTTTGTGTGACTATTCACTGTCATAACTGTAAGCTGCCCATCATGAATGCTCCCATAATCCATGTTGACTCAGGACCATGATGCAGGCATGGCTCCTCAGTGATTAGCGGGGCAGGTCGTGGATCCCCGCAGGTGATCGTACAGGGTTGGCAACCCTGCACCTCATCGTTCACAATGGTGTTCAATCCTGGGAACCCGACTTAGTCTCGCGGATGTGCCTTTATCTTCACCACTCCTTGGTGACCTTGGTGAGCCAGGTCAACCATTCTGGCTGACAGGCATTGGGGCATCACAATGCACCTCCCCCTCCACTTCAGTCCTTTGCTACTGGTGCTCAGTTCTTCTTTGACACCCCAGAGCTGAATTATTGTTGTCTTTTCAATGGGAATCAACGTCCCAGCTGTATCCACAAAATGTCTCCACTTGTTCCTGAAGAGTGCTTCCTTGGCTTTGGATAGACTTGTGTCTGACAAGGCCACCCCATGACTTCCTCAACCAACAGGGCTTGGGGGCAGGCATCATGCATGACCATCTGCACAAATCCTTCTGCCCCTTCATCTTCCTCACTCTGGGCCTCGCCGAGCTGCTACTGGGGGTGACGTGATAGGTAGTCAGCCGGTTGTTCAACCAAGGGCATTCCACAGTGTCAAACGAGTAAAGCTGCAGCTGCACATCCCACTGCTGAATGTGAGGGGAGCAAGTCTAGGTGTTTCTGTGAAAAGCGGGACCAGTGGCTTGCGGTCGCTGATGACCTTGAACTGTTGTCCACATAAGTACAAATGAAAGTGGTGGCACCCCCATCAGATCGCCAGTGCTTCACGCTCAATAGGGGCATATCATGTTTCAGTGTCCAAAAGCGCCCTGCTGGCATACACAATGGGAACCCATGACCCTTCACACTTCTCCTGAAAAAGGACAGCCCCCAGCCCCATGGAGCTGGCATCCACAATGAAATCTGTCTTGCACCAGGAGTCGAAGTTTGACATGGTGGCATCCGCCAGCTGTGCGTCCTTTACCTGGTGAAATGCCTGGTCTGTGCGTTTTGTCCATTCCCAGTTGGCGTCCAACTTCTTCAGGACTTTCAGGGGTTTAGACAATTTGAGCAGGTTCGGGATTAACATGCCATAGTGGTTTGCCATCTCAACGAAACTCCTCACATTCATGTGATTTGGGAACTGATGCCTTTTTTATCGCTTCCACCTTCCAGGAGTCCACCCTCAGCCCTCGTCTTCCAAACACATATCCAAAGAATTCAATTGAACTCTCATAGAAGGAACACTTCTGTTGGTGTAGCTTGAGGCCGCATGTGAGAAGTTGGCCTGATATATGATACTCACTAGTTCTAGTGATCACCTTGTATCAGTCCAAACAATCCTTATGGTGATTGGTTGTAAGTCATTCTTATAGACCAGCTATCCTAATGGTAGCATGGACAAAGTAGTCTTAGGCTAAACTCTTTTGGCATGTGAAGCCAGCTGTTTCACCACATATAACCCCTTGAATACCAAATGAAAGGACACCACACAGGTAGTTATGAAAATAAACAAGATATTTATTAACTAACATACACCTCTGAACTCTTTATGAGGTCAGAGGGCAAAGCACATAAGACTCTTAAGAAAAATATGTTAAGTTGCACGAGTTACAATGTTGCCCTAGGGGCGCAACAAATCATATACTAAACAAGTGGTATAAAGAAGTCGATAGAAGGAATGGAGCTGTCCAGAGGCTGTAGGATCGCTGGGACTACACTACCCTAACTTTAGGTAAGTAATAGGAGGCCCACGGAACGCGTGTGCAGAGTGTGAACTCACACGCGAGATGCGTAACAAAGTCAATGGACAGCACAGTTTACAAAAAAGGTGAGTACGGACAATCCTGACTAGTTAGGACTAAAACGACTGTGAATCTGGACACTAGGAGAGTCAATCTACCCTTGAGCATCGAAATGCTCTTGTTACCTCACCAACGGGCTGCGGGTGCATAGATGCGAAGTCGTGTCGGGTTTCTGCATTGAAGTCGATGGAGCCTGAAAGAAAAGATGCTGCAGGCGACCAGGAGGAAGATGTCCGGTGTGATACAAGGGTGGATCAAGGAAGCTGAAGACCTGAAAGCAGAGGGGACAATGTTCAAAGTCACTAGCCAGTGACTAAGGTGGAACCAGGAAGGAACCAGGGGGCATATTACCAAGCAATAGCGATAATTATCGCTATTGCTTGGTTAGCGGGGAAAAAATATCGCCGAGCACTGAGGATTTTTGCCACTGAGATACCTTGATATTATCAAGGTTTATCTCAAAAGCGGTAAAAATCCTGTGAAAGGCATGAATATCGCTGAAAAATCAGCGATATTCATGCATTATCGTGACAATGCTCTTAGCCATGTTATTTACCTTCCATTGGATAACATGGCTAAGAACTGCTTTTAGCAGGCGTTAGCTTTTGGAGACATTCGCGCTTAGCGCGAATATTTCCAAAAGTTGTTAATAGGAGTTAGAGATGTTAGCGACTGTTTTCAGTCGGTAACATCTTGGCACGCCCACTTTGCATGTCATTAGCGATAATTATCGCTGACATGCAAAGTGGGCCCCTAAATACCCGCTATCGCCTACCAGCTGTCGCTAACTGGTGTTAGCGACAGCTTGGTAATAGGGCGATAAAATTATCGCCGCATTAGCGGGAAAAAAAACCCGCTAATGCGCGATAATGCCCTTGGTAATATGCCCCCAGATGCTGTTGTCACGATCAGGTGAAGAGTGGACGCTTGACTCTGCAGCCACGTGGACAGGAGGTGTCTTTGATGACCAGGATGGAGGCACGAGCTGTCCCACACAGGCTCTCGCTGTTGGCGGTGTTGGATCCCCAAAGCACTTCGTCGAGGATACCTCAGAAGTCGTGCTGGAAGCGAAGTGCAGTTTCTTCAAGATGGCCGGTCCCACGTGTCTCGTCGCACCCACGGATCTCAGCTGTGCTGAAGATGTATGTAGAGGTCGGAGAGGTCTGGAAGTCCGGGTCTCGTCGGGCTCTGAAGTCTGGATCCACTCGGGAAGACGACAAAGTGAACCACTGGAACGCTTGATGGTGCCTGCTTGTGCAGGGTGGACACTCCTTGCCCACAAGGGAGATTTCTTCAGTTTTCTGTGGAGCAGAACGTCGAAGTCCAGAGTTTCTTCTTGTAAAATGAATTCAGGATAATCTAATTTGAAATGGGACCAGCTCCTAACTTTATTCTCCTAAAGGGGGCTGTACTATCACTAGATCCCTCCTATGGGTGGGACCAGGAAGGGGGGTGGTTACACCCCCTATCCTTTGTCCGGTTTCGTGCCAGAGCTGGGGCTGGAGTGCCCCAGCAACTGGTTTGAACCAGTGTATGCACAGGGCACCTTGTGTGCCCCAGGCATGTCTCATTCCTTTCAGGCCTATCCTACCCAATACACAAAATCATCCTGCCTGGGGGGGTGCTAGCACCTCCCAATGCAGGAAACCCTTTGTCCAAGCCTCCCTCACTGGAAGGACTCCCAGCAGCAGGAGGTCAGACTTGTGTCTGTGGTGGCAGCATCCATTTTGTGATGCAGAGGCTCGAATTAACTTTAACCGGGGTTCACAGTTACATACATGTCGTGTTCCTCTAAAAGGGTGGAATGCTACCCCCGTCGCCAGAATTCAAGAGGGGGTAGTATTCCAATTCGTATGACACCTTACTCGACATGTTTTGATAATGCTATGCCAAAGTTAGCAATACCCGCGAGGATTATAATGCACTTAAGAGTATATGGTATAGCGTTATCATGGAAACAGCTAAAGGACTTGGTTCCGAAAGCTGCAGACAGGCTCAGCTCCTGCTAGAGCACCATCTCACATAATTCCAAGCACTCTGCCTCCAGGATTGTTAAGGCCTGCCATAGGAGTGACTTATAGGAGTATATGTGTCCATTTTAGGTTTAGATATAGGTATACTATATCTAAAGCAAAGGGTGATTACACCACCTTGCCCCAGCTGATTCATCATCCAGTTGTGTCAGATTTGGATGGCCAGCCAGGGGTGGCACAATACATGCTGCAGCCCCTGGTAGGCCTTGGGTTCACTTATGCCCTGGGTACCTATGGTACACTGTACAATGACTTACAAGAGTGACCCAATACCAATTGGTAAATGCACCTAAATTACATGGATGTCAATTTAGAGAGAGAACAGCTAGGCTGTGGGTCTGATTAGCAGGCCCACAGCCAGGGAAAGTCGTAAACCAGTGAAGCAAAAAAGCAAAAATCTGGGGTGACCATATGATTGCAGGCCGTACTCTCCTACACCGCAGTCATACCAACCTCTTCAACATCACTCTGAGCCTCACATGGTGTTCCTTCAGGGTCTCAGAAAAGATCAGAATGTCATCACTGATGTTTACGACCCCTACAAGGCCAGAGAGGTTCTCCCAGGTGGTGTGCTGGAACACCTCTGCCACCAAGAATATGCCAAACTTTAGCCTCGGTTATCTCCTGAGGCCCATGTGCATCGAGAATGTCATTATATGCCAGTCTGTAGGGTCCAGCTCCACCTGGTGGTAGCCAGCATTGAGGTCCAGTTATGAGAACCATTGCACGCCGTTGAGGTCTACCACATTGTCATTGATGGTTGGGGTGATGTGCCATTCACGCCGGATAGTCTTGGTCCGGAGATGCATATCCGCACAGAGTCTAATTGCCTCTAGTTGCTAGGGCTTGGGTGCAAATATAAGGGGTGAGACTCATGGTGTTGTCCTGGTGACTTCCTTAATCACCTGTTGCTGCTCCAAATTCTGTAGTTTCTCCTCCACCAACAGTAGCAGGTAAAATAGCACTCTTCAGTATCAGAGTGCCATGTGCCTCACAGTTTCACCAATGTTTAGCCAAACTTTGGCATTCTTGAGCCTTCCTAGCCTTTGAACAGCTGGGGAAATTTATGCAACATTACCGAGGAGTGTGACTGGTGGACCTGCCTTTCAAAGAATATGAGGCTCAGGTCCTAAGCCGTGTGACAACGCAAGAGAGTGCCAGTATTACCTTCGGTCAGCCGCATCTTGAACGTCACATAGACCGGGTTTAGCTGAAGGCCAAAATGCCTGTCCAAGGCACCACAGTGCCATCAAAATCTGTATCATCACTTGTGTTGGGCAGGGTTTCGAACAGCTCATACAGTCCCGCATTTCCAAAGTGAAGCAGTAGCGATCTCTGCATCACCCTATCCGTTTCTCGAGTGGTTCTAAAGTAGTGCTGCAGTCTTCTGAACCACAAGCACCATTGTGGTGCAGCTGTCACTGTGCCCACTAGGCAGCTGATCAGCAGCAGTGCCGTGAAAGATGAGTGGGTATGTAGGGCGGGCAGGGTGGAGATAGTTTCTTCACTGAAATCGTGCAACTCACCCTCTCCTGCCTGATGGCCTCTAACTACCCTAAGGATCTACGTAAATGTGTTGTCAGTCTCTATGTGGGCCAATCGTAACGCCTTGCAGACTGTCCTCCCCTTCTGAGCGATTTCGCGCTGTGGTGCTGGTCACTATCCGGCCTCTATGCGGGACGTATGGGCTGTTCAGCCTGGGCCTGTGGGTAGAGGACGTAATAACCAGCCGCTTCTTCTGGCAGGCACACAACCATGCAGAAAACGCACCATCAGTCTGTACCATTGCATTAGTCTGTACCATTGCTCTTTATTTTGCAGCAAGTTCCCTTTATTTATTTATTTTTTCTTTCTCACGGTGGTCGAAGTGAGCGGGATCGGCAGGGCATGGCGTGTCCCTACTTCTCTAATTTCATAGATTCCGTTCCCCTACTTTCTTACTTTAAACATGCCTCTCAGATATTAGAAATTGCCATGGCCGATAATAAATCCTCTGATTTTGTGGGCAGTCGGAAAGGGCAGAGAAGTAAAAGGATTCTGTCTTTTCCTTCGTGCCAACAGAAGACAAGGACAGTGTCCAGCTCTCCTGCCGCTGGCAACTGCCCCCACCCTTCTTTGTTTCCCCTCTTATCTCTCTTTCTGTCTCGCTCCTCCTTAGTTAGTGAAAACCGAGAATTCAAGAAACGGGTATTACCCCCTCTTTCCTCCTTTTGTTTCTTTGCTCCCCTGTGAAATGGATCCAAAAAAGAAAACATTTTACCTGGAAACGTTGCCTTTCCTGACATTTTTCAAATACTAAGTGCAGCCTCGGGGTGGAGAGAAATACAACATTCCAAATATGAAAAATAAATAACTAACTAATTAAAGCAAGACAGAGTGGTTACAAGGTGGCCAGATTGATTCATTCACACCTAAACACATTAGCGCCACTTTACAGTGTTTGCCAGTGAAGTGCTACTTTTGTTTTCTCCTCTTTCTTTGAACAACATTGTTTTGAGTGGGAAAGTGCACCTTTCCTGGAGGTACTGAAATACCTGCTTGATGGGTGAATTGGAAAACAAAATGTGTACAGCGGCTATTTGTTCATGAATGTGGTCTTTTTAAACCATTCTGCCTATGTTTTGAAAGGATATAATCAATGGGCACTGAAATGGGTCCCTTCCGGGCCCTGTAGTCAAGGCCTCAACTTTTCATGCAAAGGCACTCACTAATTTCTGAATAATTAGTGTAAAAGGTAAAAGGTAACTGTGTTGTTCCTGCTTACATTTCACATGCTTTACTTAATCTTGCATTCCCTATGAGTGTTTGTTTTTTCTAGGATGTCGTTATTTTTTCTTTTAACAGCATATTGCTCTTGTCCAGTGCATAATTTGAATTGAGTCACATCCAGGTGTTTATAGCGGGACAGTGCAGTGCAAGTTTCTCTAAGTGGGCAGTATGGTGTTCAGTGGAGGAGGGGATGTGGCGCTATGGTCAGAGCTGCTGAATTTGGAACTGGGAACCAGGTTTAGGCTTAACCCCTTCGCCGCGGGGGTAATTCCCCCACCACTGTGCCTCATGATGAGCTGGGCTCGTCACGACTCCACCCACTGTTTGATTCTCCCGCACAGGAGGGGAATCAATTACGCGTGGGAGTGCCGTGGCCATTATGACGAGCCCAGCTCATCATGAGCACAGCTCCACTGTGCCTCATGACAAGCTGGGCTCGTCATAAGCATGGAAGGGGTTAATGATCAGGCTCCCAGAGCATTCTCCTGAGGGAGCACATTCCTGTGCTAGACCTTAGAAGGTGCAGCAAGATCTTAAAAGCCCTGGTGTCTTAGCACCAGCAGGTGGATCCAAGCGTTGGCAAGTGTGGATTAACCTTGAAGACCTGCCCACCACAATCCATGAAGTTCACCTCCAGTCTTGAGGACAGACCTATGAAGCAGCACACCGCTCTGTCACTGAGGTTACAGGACCCTTAAGCAGGGTGGCTCTAGGGCAGTTCGACCGCACAGAGCGCTAACTTGGGGTGGGGAAGGGTTGTGTTTGCAGGTATAATATGGTTTTAAAAGCACTTGCTGCCTCCTTCCTGGCCGCCCAAATTTTTCAGCAACAATATAAATTTCATAATAACTCCAGGGATTAATGTTCTTAGTGGAGAGAGATGGTGTTTTGACTAGTGGAAGGTTTGGCTCATGAAAAGGAATGGCAGAGGATTAATGTTTATGCTGCTAAGAACATGTGCCATGCAGATCACAAAGTGCACATAATGTGAATAGGTCAGTGGGTCACTGCTTTTGTCAGTGAGACCCTATTGTTACTTGCAGTTAAGTTAAAATCCTAACATAGAACAGTGAGCTATTAACTGTCATGTAAGAGCTGCATGCAAACTCCAAGGTATAAATTAGAGCGTTATAGGTTTTCCCCAGTCTTCCATTATCCTATTGTTGCAAAAAAGGGTTAATTTGGGTAGAAATCACTTCTGATTATTAAAGAGAACCCCCAACCATGGTATTACGTTTTAAATTCTGAGTTTGTATTTCTCCAGACCAATCACTATTAAACTATGCTGCCTACTAGTGTGGTTGTCTTGTGACTCCTACACGTTGTGTACTTTTCTCTTCTGTGGCATTTCCTATTCAGTGATTTACACACGTATGAATCATTGTTTCTGTGTAATATGTGTGATGTAAAGTGCTCTGACACCCTACACTGGTATTAGTGGTGCTGTAAATTTTCTGATACGTTAATATTTTGAAACACATGCTAACAACCTCTGCAAAGATTTTTCCTTATTAGTACCAGTGGAACATACAACTGCAGCAGTGAGAAAAGTGACCAGTCAACCTTTGCAAAGGTCCCTCCACTTCACAGCTGCACAAGTCACATTTTTAGTAACTTTTGATTTGTTGAGTTCTAAACAATGTATTAGTTAAAATTGCCAGATTATGCAGCAGATGATGTATTATGTGACAACTATTGCAAAGCCATAGTTACATGGAAAACATTTGCAAACTAGGATATTTTGCCATTCATGCTCGAACTGCTCTTGTGGAAAAAGGGAGGAGAAGTGCTGATGACAGAACTCCATGACTGGAAGACAAATGGCTTGCGATTCCACTTTTAAGGATATTTGGGACATTCTGTGATTGGAAACGTATCCCAATTTGTGAATGTATTTTAATGTCAATAACTCATATTAAACCTTAAATAAATGTGTATCTATTGGTTAAATTAAACAACAAAACAAGCTGTAACCGGTTAGTGAAATGGTAAACAAATACTAAAAATTCGGATTTTTGCTCTTTCTACCACACCACTGACTCTGCCCACTGACTCAATCCATTGGGTATTCCTGCCCTCTAATTCTCAGCCCACAGTTCCCCTACTTTTTCCCCCCCACTTCGACCACTGCTTGCACCAGGATAACTTTCTTATTCCTTCTCTCCTGCTGGCACTCCCATGAGGGTGCACTGCCGTGTGTACCATGCAACCTTAGGCCAGGCCAGGAAATATCTGCAGGGCGGTACGTGCCAATGGCCAGCAGGCCATTGGCACCTCTTCTATTTCTTCTGAGCAGGGCCTTCCGGCTCAGCTCACTGAGCTGCAGTCCATGCCGGATGTGCAGGGGTGCTGTTGGCAGAAGGGAGCGCATCCTGGCTCCTGACAGGAGTGGCAGAACTGGCTGACACTGAGACCCCACCACAGACTCAAGAAAGCTGCTCTACGCGCTGCACCACACACAGTGCTGTAGGCTGTCCAGCGGCCTTGGGCGGGGGCTTTGCAGACTGCACATACACAGGCAAGACTGTTCTCGTCACCAATGTTGAGCCCTTGCGGCTTCAACGGTACTGTAGGTCTTCTCACAGGAGCAATACATATACTGATACACGCACTCTGTACACTGCAGTAGCCACATTGACCTAAGCGGCCGCTGCAGCATTTATTTATTCAATCAGGCCGCGCCTAGCCCTCGGGTGCTTGCAATACAAATTATCCTAGAGGCCAGATGGAACTCTACAGCATGGATGTAGCATAGCATTGTAGGCTGGAGCTGCCCTGCTAGGCTTGAAGAAGAGAATGGCAAAGGCTTCTTGTAGCAATGTGGAATCACAAGAGGATATGCAAGGTCGTGACCCACCTTTCTAGTCACCTGTTTGAAGTAATGCACTTGTCGAAAGGCAGATGGAATATTTGTAAGGTCTGTCAGAGACTACTAATCAGCCAAACTCTAAATCAAATGCTAAATGTTGGGACAAGTAATAATGGATAGCATATTTCTGAAAAACTAAATTGATAAGACAAGAAACACAGGATCTAAAGATAAATGCACACTGGCAGCCCTCAACATTTTGAACAGGTGTAGCACCAAGGCTGATATTACACAGTGCCTGTGCATGTGCATTCAAAACCTTTTCAAAAAATGTGGCTACTTCTCATTACATGAAAAACAAAAGAATCAACACAAAGAACAAGTCTCCGAGTAACAGAAGCAGGACTTTCAGGACACTGACGTGGAATATCACTAAAGTGAGAATAGTGTGAAAACATATTTTCACTCCCTCGTCCACCTATACCCTCTGAATTAGCTAAGCACCTGGTCCAAAAATCTGTCTGCAGAGCTTAAGTGGAGGAACATGTAGCAGGTGGAGCCCAATTGAATTCATTTTTGGGGACTGCACATACTATTGCTCATCAAACTTTTCCTTAGAACAAGAGAGTGAAAAAGCAAACTCAAGGAAGAAGAAAGACAAAACAGAGCAACCATGCCAAAGGAAGAATTCAGGAGCCTGCAAGTGAGATAAAGAGCCAGGAAGTACCTGGTGAGTGAATCAAAGAGGCATGAGGTGGTATAAAAACTACGCAGCATTGGTATTTGCCACACCTCCAATCAATATTGACGGTCTCGTGCCTAAGAGCAAAACTTTTGGCACCTGCACTCATTCTTATACAAATGAAGTTCTATCTATAACCTACGTCACACATACCTAAATTTCTATATTTTCTGTGAGCATTGAAAGTGCACTAGCCTGCACTGCTGAATAAGCTCTGCAGGGAATGCAATACCACACTGGCTGCCTTCTGTAACAGAGGGAAGCTTGCTTTGCTACTGCAATGCTGCACCTGTTCCTGTGAAGAAGCAAAGCTTACACTGCTACTCTTTGATTTTTCGCGTACTTTAATGGGTAAAGGTAGCGCTGCTGCTTCACTAGATCACCTGTCCTAAGAAAGAGAGCAGTTTGAGTGGTTTCTGTCAATAGTGTACCTGTTCTATGAGGAAGGAGCATTTCTGCTGCTTTGTCCTATCTTGTGAAAAAGGAAAGAATATGTTGGATGGCCGCAGATCCGAGGAGCTCCGTCGGACCGTGAAGCGACGGGAGACTTTCCGGGACTCACAGCACACCTCCGGTCCTCAAGACCGTGAAACTGGACAGCGCATTACTGGCTCAAATGGGAGATGTTGTTTCCATGTCACGCAGGGTGAGAAAAGCATCATTTCTCTTCTCCTCTTCATATCGGCGGATCGCACTTGAGGCGCATCCGCCATTTTAACTCTGCTGCTACTCTCCCGCACCGCAATGACTTCTCTTTTCTTCATAATGCGCATTATTTGCCTAGGATAGCGCCTCTTATGATGCATGTCCCTTTTTTCTCAGCGGAAATATGGCCATTCTTGCAGCAGTTTTTATAATATTTACAGGATGTAGAAGATATGACGATCTGTGTTATGATATGCCCGCCATTTTAAAATTTTCCTCAGCTTTCTCGCACTGAGTCACCTTCTTCTTTTTAGGCTGTATTTTGATAGAATGTACTTCTTTGTACAATTCTTTTACCCTGGAGGAGGTTTCTTTTTTGAATAATTGAACACTTTGCACAGCAGATTCAATTTGTTGTTTCAACTTTGGACTCTTGGGCTGTAATACAACATTATGCTGCCTCCTACACTTTGGTCACTGGCAGACACATCCTTTTGAGTCTTTTGCTATCTTTATTCCTCAGTTCTATGCTACAATTCTGAGGTGCAATATTTTTTCTCAAAGGAAGCTCCAATCCTGGAACACTATCCATCTTAACACACGGAATAAGAAGTTTCCTCTTTTATTGGATATTTCCATTATTTATGCAGCACATCGCTAAGGTATAATTACCTTTCTACAGTGTTTTCTACAATACCGTTTTGTTGTTTTTCTTTTTCTTTTCTCCAGCTGCACCTTTTGGAAATTATAATTTCAACATAACATATTGCTCTCTCTGAATTGTCATTCTTAATTTTATGAACTTATACTCTTTATCTACTTCGAGCTTTCAATGGCGACATCACGCACTAACCGAAACTCTTCTCAACAAAAACATGTACTTAACTTACCTCTGGAAGACAATAACCCATTCAGTTTTCTGCAGGATACTATGGATGATTCAACAAGCGATACATCTATCGTCAAATGCACCTCTCCTCATACTGCTCGTCCAACCTCAAAATCTTCTACTAAAACTTCCTCTTCTGCTGCTTCTACCCCAGGAAAAAGAGTCAAAACTAATCCTCCTTCTCCCACCAACTCGTCCTCCTCCATCTCCATGGAACTTTTATTGGAAGAAATTTGTGCACTCAAACCTTATATGACGGTAACAAATTCTCGGCTTCAAAGCCTAGAGGATAACTGGTCTCACACCGAGAGGAGGCTGGAGAATCTTGAAGAACGGTTTGCTTTAGCTCAACCAGTCATTGACCAAATTCCCTAAATGCATGTGGAGATTACATATCTTAAGCAGCAAATTAAGAATTTGGAATACCAAAACAGGGCGTAATAACCTACGCATTTACGGACTTGCGGAAGGACTTGAAGGATCAAATCCCATCTCATTTTTCCAATCCTTCCTGCCTACCCTTCTTGGTCTTCCAACGTCTCCTCCATTAAACATCCAACGAGCTCACAGCTTAGGTTCCATCTCTCGCTCATCTTCCTTCTCTACAGTAAAACCTAGAGGCGTTCTCCTATACTTTTTGGAGTATACAGAGCTACTCAAAATTCTTCATGCTGCCAAGCAGAAAGGGAAAATCACCTGGAAAGGTTCCATTCTTTTCTTTGGTCAAGATTACGCATAGCTACTGCGGATTGCTGCAAGAAGTTTCTGGAGATGAGACCTGCTCTACGTTCTTTGAATGCTCGTTATGGTCTATTCCATCCTTGTCTCTTTAAAGTGACCTACAACAACAAGACGATGAATTATGAGGATCCGATGCTTCTTCAACGATTTCTAGATTCTTGCAGAACTGAATCTATGGACACTCCTCATGCATACATTTTGACCGTGATTGTTTCTGTTTAATGTTGTGATGTTCTGTCAATTTACTTGCTCTTTATTTTTCTTGCTGTTTAATGTATTTCAAATTCTGTTTTATTATTGTCTTAGTTGTTAATCATTTTCTCCTTCTGGTTTCTTTCTTTTAGGTGCAGGTTTTGTGGTCCCTTGATTGTTTTATATGTCCTTCATTTCATGCCTGGAGGTCTTTGTCCTTTTTCTGCGTTCCGATGCAGCCCTTGGTCCAGTGTGCTATCCTCCTCATGTGGCTCCACCATCCCCAGTCTTATTGTTGTTCCGTGGTATGCCTTTATGATATTTTTTCTCATCTTTTATTACATTTTTTATTGTATTCTTGTTGTTTGTTTCTCCTTTTTTTCAGCTATTTCCCTTCCTGTCCCTCTCACTTTTCCCTTTTTTCCTTTTTCCTATATACTCTACAGTGCTTTTCTTTTACTTTTTTCTTTCTTCTTCTCACTCCTGACTTTCCCATACAAGTATTTAGTCTCTATTCTTTTCTCCTCATGTAACAGGTACCTGAATTCTTGTGCTATTTGCATAATGATTGTTTATGTTTTAATCGATAGATGCTCATTTTACTACTTTTATAATATTTACATATGTTTGTTTGAAATATTTTACATTTAGAGTTGTAACCTGGAATGTGAAAGGAGTTAATCATCCTATAAAAAGACAGCGAGGATTAACCCATTTATCTAGATTAAATACTGATATTGCTTTTATCCAAGAAACCCATTTATCAGAAGCTGAAGCAGCCAAATTGAAAAGGGGTTGGGTTGGGCATGTTTTTCTTCCCCTGCTTTAGGAAAGAAAAATGGCTCTTCTATATTATGTCATAAGAAACATCAACCTTCAGTAGTTCATCAGGAGATTGACCCAGATGGTCGTTGGGTTATTGTTAAATTACTTATTGATCACATTCCCTTAGTATTGTTCAACGTTTATGCACCAGTTAATATTGATAATAAGTTTTTGAACCAAATTTCTGATAAGCTTTTCATGTTTGATGAGGATTATGTTACTTTTGGAGGTGATTGTAACCAGATTATGGACCCTATTTTAGATAGACACTCCTCTGTGAAATTCTCCAATAACAAGATGCATTCACATTTTACCTCTGCCATACGACGTAAAGCTTTATTTGACATTTGGAGGCTCTGTAATCCAGATCTACAGGAATATACTTTTTACTCTCCCCCTCATAACTCCCAATCTAGAATAGATTATATGTTTCTCAGTAAATCCCTGTCTCAACTTGTCTTGCATGCTGAGATTGGCTCCATCCTAATATACGATCATGCCCCTGTTTTGGTTGATTTTGATCTGCTTCATTTCTCCCCCCATGCTGGTAGGTGGCGTTTTAATAATATTTTACTTTCAGATCCTAACTTCACAGGCCAATTATCCTCTTTTGCTTCTGAGTTCTTTTTTATTAACTCCACCCCAGATTCTTCTCCGGTAATGATCTGGGACTCTTTCAAGGCATCAGCTAGAGGTTTTATCATAGACTTTGTTTCAAGGAAGAAGAGATTTTTTGAAGCCAAAAAGGCTCAGCTGTTAGCCAAAATTAAGGAACTTGAATATAACTATTATCGCTCAAATTCTGAAACATCCCTAAAAAAGTTTATTGAGGCAAACATGTCTTTAATATACCTTCTACGGAAGCTGCATCCTCTTATCTCTTGAAAAGCAGTGCCCGATATTACGGGGGTCAGAATAAAATGGGTAAACTTCTTGCAAATTATATAAAGATTAGTCGGGAACGGACTAAAATTGAATCCATTCGCAACAATGTCAGCGATTCGCTTTTTAAAGACAATGATATTCTAAATGAATTTGTCTCTTTTTATAAAAATGTATACACGCTGGAGCAACAACCCTCTTCTGTTGATCTCTCTTCTTTCTTTCACTCAATTTATTCTCCTCCTGCTCATGGCACTGATTTTACCCCGCTTGAATCGGACATCACCTTATCCGAAATAAAACATGCTGTATCAGTTCGGAAAAAGGGAAAAGCACCTGGTCCAGATGGTTTTACCATAGAAGTTTATGCCCATTTTGCATCTTTATTACTTCCTTATCTCCTGTTACTTTATAACTTCTTTATTGCAGCAGGTTCTTCCTCAGGTTCTTTTCAAGAAGCCGTAATCTGTTTAATTCCCAAAGAGAATAAAGATCACTCTTTTTGTAAAAATTCCATAGTTAATTTGGATTATAAGATTTTTGCAAAAATCCTCGCTCTTCGTATTGATCCCATTTTACCCAATATTAATGTCCGGAACAATCAGGATTCGTTAAAGGTCGCTCATCTTCAGACAATTCCAGAGTTTTCTTTAATATTCTAAGTAAAGCTCCCTTTTTTACAATATCCCATTGCTGCGATAGCACTGGATGCTGAGAAAGCATTTGAGAGGATTGGATGGGATTTTATGTTTCAAGCACTTAAATGGATTGGGTTCCCTGCTAAATTAATTTCTCTTATTTCAATTTTATATTCTGGCCCCAAGGTCTTTATTTTTGTTAATGGGAAATCCTCTGAATATTTTCCTCTTTTCAGATATGTACGTCACGGTTGCCCTCTATCTCCTCTTTTATTTATAATTGCTTTAGATCGGATGAAAGGATTACTGATTTTAATATTGACACTGCCCAGGTTAAAATGTCTGTTTACGCTGAAGATATCCTTTAATACTGTTCAAATCCCTCTACTTCTCTTCCGGTGTTCCTTTCTCATGTTGATACCTTTTCTAAACTGTCCGGATATCGACTTAATTCGGATAAATGTGAAATTCTCCCTTTAAATGTGCTTTGTTTGAAACAGGATTTTATCTCTACTGGTTTCTCTTGTAAAACCTCTGAAATTAAATATTTAGGTTTACTGATTTTCCCCACCATTCCAGAAACATTAAAAGAAAACTTTGATATCCTTTCCAAAACATTATCTACATCTATTGACCGATGGAATCCTCTCTTCCTATCTTGGTGGGGTCGCTTAGATTCTATTAAAATGATGCTCTCCCACTTATTCTCTACCTTCTGTCTATGATTCCAGTTCACATCCCTAATTTTTATTTAAAAAACTTGATTCTATATTAAACAAATTCCTTTGGAAAAATAATCACCTCAAATAGCTAAAGCTCTGAGTGCTCTCAAAGCTGACAAAACTTCTGGTGGTCTCAAATTTCCTGACTTTAAATCATATCATCTTGCTTTTTCTTTGCAGCAGTCCTCTTGTTGGCTTTCCCCGGATCATTGTTTTTATCCTCCTTTCTGGTTGAATATTGAAAAACATTTTATAGCCCCTTTCCATTTCAATGAAGTCCTTTCTTTTACTAATAATCTTTCTTCTTTCCGTCCCCTCTTGTTCTCCCATACTCGTAAAATCTTGATTCCTCTTCTTCCATCCTCTTATCCTTCTTCTATCTCATTAGATCAACAACCTATCTGGCATAATCACTTATTACACATCAAGGGCCGTACTATTTTTTGGAAAACTTGGAGACTCAAGGGGTTACTATGGATTTCTCAATTGGTTTTTAACAATACTCCTTTATCCTTCTCAGATCTTCAATTAAAATTCTCTTTACCTTCTTCCTGTAAATCTCAATATGACTCACTCCTACCTCCTCTTTCACAATACCTTCTTCTCCTACAGCCTCAACCCACTGTATCTATCAGATGTTCTAATCTCTTCCCTCTATTATCTATTAATTACTCAGCTTCTTCTCTATATAGGCATTTGTTTTTCCCCTCTGATAGAGTTAAAGTGAAGTCTGAATTGGCCTGGGAAACAGATCTATCAGAATGTTGGTCTATCCCCTTTTGGGACAAATTATGGTTAAAAATTCATAAAACGTCAAGAGCAGCTAATGCATCTCAGACTCCTTACTTTGTCTACAAATGCCTCCTTTTCACCCCAGTCAAATGGGCCTCTTTTTCCACAGACTTTTCCTCTAACTGCTGGTCATGTAAAAGTCCCTCAGCTGATCTAAAACATATGCTTTTTGCATGTCCCTCTCTTTCTCAAAAATGATTATTTGGGTGAGATCAAGGGCGTTGAGGAAGTTTTTGAGGCTATTTACCACTGTGTCGCTGTGATCATTCCAATGGAGATTGTAGTCGCCAAGGAAAATTTGAGTGTTTTGCCGTCCTGTGTTGGTTGAGATTGTGTCCATGAGTTGTTGGGAGAAGGAGAGCTTGTCCCCAGGTGGGTGGTATATGATGTGTAGTGAGGAGACCGGTTTGCTTTCGCTGATGACATCAAGGCAGAGGTATTCACAGGAGGTAAGAGAGGGGGCAGTGGCTTTAATAACTGAAAGGTTGCTTCTGTGAATACATGCAATTCCACCACCTGTCTTGTTGGACCTGTCAAGTCTAATGATACAATAGTTGGGGGGGACTAGGATATCCATGATAGGTGTAGAAGATTCAGACAACCATGTTTCAGTCAGAATGGCTAGATCAGGTTTCAGAGAGATGATGAGATCAGCGACCCCCGCGGAATGTCTTCGGGACGATCTGAAGTTGAGAAGTAAGCAGGGGTGCAGAGGGTGGAGGAAGGTTCTAGAGTGAGGGGTATATTTGTGAGGTTGTTGGGGACGGAGCCTCTGTTGTTATGCGTGTGGTGCCTGAGGGGGTTGGTGAGTATCGTTGGGATGGACAGGTGGTTGGTGGCTTGGCAATTTTGGGGAACCGGGCCGTAAGTGCGGAGAAGGGTGTGTATGTCATGGTCTGAGAGCGTATTGGTAGTGCGTTTGGGGCGATTGGTGGTATTGCGAGAGGGGATAGAGGTCCAGTGTGGGGAATGTTGTTTGGTACGGCGAGTAGGATGTGAGGGGGAAGTGTTGTTAGGTGTAAAGGTGGTGGTGGGAGGGGGGTGTCTGGGGTGTGTGATGAGCAACTCTTTGACGGTGTGTAGTTCTTCTTTCATTTGGAGGAGGGTGGACATAATCAAGTCCAGCGTGGGGTTGGGTGCGGAGTTGGGGAAGGGTACTGGCGGTGAACAGGTGTATAGGTTACTGGAGAAGGGGGGGAGTCGGAGTGGAGAGGTGGTGCTGGTGAAGGGGTTGGAAGTGTTAGAGAGAGCGTTGGTGTTAGGGTGGGTGTTGGCGTTATTGGGCAGGGCATCAGTGCTCATAGGGGAAGGGTAAATGGGGGAGGATTGGAGGCCGGGGGTTGCGGGGGTGGAGGTGGGATAGTGGGGACTGAGAGTGGGGGGGTGAGAGGTTGAAGGAGGGGTGAAGGCAAGGCGTGCCGGGTATGCAAAGTGTGGGGGGTGAGATAGGAGGAGAGAGAGTCATGTTGTGTGGGGTGCATTTGGGGGAGGAGGGGTGTTCTGAGAAGCTTTGTATGAGGGGCGGGACGGTAGTGCAAGGTGTGGGGGGGATATGGGAAGAGAGAGAGTCATGTTGCGTTGGGTGCAGTTAGGGGAGGGGGGGTGTTCTGAGAAGCTAGTCGGAGGTGTGCGTGGCGTGTTATGTGGGGGAGGGGTCGAGGGGGTTGCGGTGTGGAGGAGCTAGAGGAGGTGCGTTCGGCGTCTGATGCTGAAGGGTGTGATGTGTCTGTAGACGGAGGGTGATAGAGTAGAGTAGTGGGGGGAGGGAGGGGGTGCGTGTTCTTATTCATACTGTTTATTAAGATATCATCCCTCTTTTTTCCCTTCCCCTCCCCCCTTGTTTCTCCCTCCCCTCCCCCTCTTTATCAATAACTATAGTGTATTTTTGTTATATAATGTATATTATTATTCTCCCTATGTATGCTATAATCTTATTTTCAATAAACTTTAAAATCTAAAACATGTTGAAGGAAAAGAGAAGCACAATCCATTGCACGACCTCACTGTTTTCAGTCTTGTTGAAAGGAAAGAACAAGTAAAAAACATTTTTAGCTCACCCACACAAAACTTTATGTCTCCAGATGATTTAGGATTTTTCTGCTGTTGTATATCAGAAATATTAAAAAACATAGTAACACTCCTTCTCCCAGTCCCCTCTCTCTCTCAGAGCGAGTGCAGTTTCTACACCCATCTTTATAATTCATGAGGCCAATAACTTCTCTCCCGAGTGCAAGTGGTCTCGGACTTTTCCCTTCTTTGTTCCCTGTACGATCACACTCACTATATTCTACAAGGGTACTAGTGTTCTTGGGCTTTCAAGAGGTCTATTTTTCATTGAGAAAAAAATACAATAGAGGTGACCACATTTCTGTGATTTGTCTCTCCGCACCCCCTGTATCGTGTTTGATGTTTACCCATTGTGATACACACCAGAGATTTTGGTACTAGTCCTTGATTGCTGGGGTTGTCTACTTTGCTCTAAATTGGCAGGAGTGTTTCTTTAGCCCTTAAGTGCAGCGTCAATACCTGGCTTTTTCTCCTCCCTCATCTGTCATCAGGCGCACATCTCTAAAGTGTGCTCACTGGTTCTCTATGATCTGATATATGTCCTAAGAGCTGTAGACTAGTATTTCTCAGTCTTTGAATAGTGCCATGAGATGTGAATCAATGTGCCCCTATTTTGACAGCCTCCAGCTCGCCAGGTTCTCATGGGTTAAATGTATTTGTTCTAATTGGGGTATAGTGCCACCTATATAAGATCTTCCTGCTCGCCTTCATGCCTTCTACACATTTAGCTGCGATTTCCATTTCTTTAATTATGTGTCCCCAATCTTGATTGGAAATTGTTACGCCCAGCTCTTTTTCCAATGCAATCTGTGCTTTTTTTACTTTGTTAGTTTTTTTTGATCTGATATACATTTCAGATATTATGTATGCCTCGATATCAGATGATTGTAATAGTTTTTCAAACTCAGTAGGAGTTCTTTTTAACCCTGCCTTTACAGGATTATGCAGGGTCCAGTGTATTAGCTGGGTACATCTAAATATCCCCCCCTCCTCCAACCTGAAGTCAGATTTACTTTATTGGAAGGATTTTACATTGTCATTCTCTAACATGCTGTCAAGCTTGTTGCTCCTCCTGTCTTCCCATTTACTAAAGGGTTTCTAGAATTCTCCATGGTTTGAAATCTGGAGTTACGGGGTATACAGCGGGTATGTGGAGAGTGGAAGCTCAACTGTCCTTTTGTGCTCACTACAGTGTTCCACACTTGTAGGATGGCAATCACAGCCATAGAGGCCTGACATTCAGACCCCTACCTTTCCTACTAATACAGGGTAATTTCCAGAGGGATCATCCTTCATGTATGTGATCCAATACACACCCACATGTTTTAGTCTGGACTCTACTCCAGTTCCATAAAAAGTGGCTGAGAGGTCCTGAAGTACAATAGCAGGATCTTTAACTGTTTTGTCTTTTTTATCTTTTATGGGTGTTATGCTTTATTTGTGGACCTTTGTGTTCTAATCAGTGAAAGAGTGACCCTATGAGATGTATTTCTTAGGGCTGCTTAGATATGGTCTCTTGTGCAATTCTGCAATTGTTTTCTTTCCACCAAGCAATCCATGGTAGTGGGGGTCTGCCTGACTATTTACACCACCTTACTAACCTCTTTAATACTACTACCTGGTTGTCTGTGGCAAATGTTTTCTTAAAGGTGAACCCTGCTCTTTGTGGATAAAATGGTAGGCCCGACAGGAAAGCTCATTCCTCATTTTTCAACTAAAGGAACCAGTTAGGAGTTGTTGGGGTCTGTGGGTCACATTAGGCACAAGTGACCTCTGAAGGTCATCACTTAGTGTCAGTATTTGAATGATGCTCTGGAGCGGGGCAAATTACTTTTTTGTGTAGCTGTTAGCAGTAAGTACTTTTTGTGCCCTCACCTCACCTCCCCTCCACACCAACACTGTTCTAGGAGATGTTGTTTGCAGGCATTTTGTTTGGGGACAGAACTATACCTGGGATCACAGGACGTCAGTATGTAGGGACTGAGTCACCATACCATATCAGTACCTATGGGCCCAAATCCGACTGACGCATAGTTCCATACCTGCCCTCTGAACCTTCCCAGAGTAACAGGTAAAAAGAACACAACACTCTAGTCCCCAAGAAAACCATGAAAACAGATTATCACTTTTTGTTTTCTCACTCATGCATGTCCATAATAAACAAAAGAAAGACATAAAGTAAGTTTACAATAGCTATTGAAACTACTGTGCTCTATTATGAAGCAACTGTGCTGTGATTAGAAAACATATACAACCGAGTAGAGTAATCAGCATTGCCAGCAAACAGTATACAATGATAGCCCCTATTTTGGCGAATAACATATTGACCTATGCCTACCCTTACTACATGAGCACAGTGATATACCAGTGATCTATGGGATTAGCTCTGAACCCCATCTCTGGTATTATGTAGTTAGGTGATTTGCATCGTAAGTGAAAACTCAGCTTATGCAAAGCTGGGACACCTGTTCCATAACATGTCCCTCTGCAAGAATCCTCCTCTTTTTTTCCAAAAGGCACGTCTTGGTTTATATGATAAAAAGTGTTGTATTTGGAAAACAGCAGTTGTGCCTTTGTCTTGTGTCTAAAGGTTAGGAGACGTTGCTTTCCAATCATAGCAAAACAAGGCACCATGTTGTTCGACCTTGTACGAAATGTTCCGACTGAATCCCAAGAAGAAATGAATAATAATAACATGTACAGTGTATTTCTAAAATAATATCATGGTTCAAAATAAACGTGCTTTGTGTGGCTGTGCAAATCGAAAGCAGCCTAAAATATGTAGTCAAGCTAAAATAAGGGAGAACCAAGTGGGCCATGAAGAGAAACTACTACAAGTCCCTCTTTACATGGGATCATGGCAGTTCATGGAGGAAGGGGAGATGCTCCCGCTTCCCCTGCTATTACTCTATTTGCACTAGCCTTCTGTGCCCTGGGATTCTCACATAATCTTGCCCTACCACCCTTCTTTGTTGATGTAGCTCCTATGGCGCAGTCAAGCTTGTACATTTACCTTATAATTCTCTCCTTTTAGCACAGCTGGCGCCAGCTTCTACTTCAGTGCTCTTTTTGTGCTTGGAGGCTTCGTGCTTTCCTATTCCATCACTGGTGCCATGGCTCTTCGTCCTCACCTTGTAGCCCATTCAGGTGTCCATCTTCTCTAGGCTGCTGCTTCGCTCCGCTCTGCTTCTTTGTAGAATCTTGCTCGTTCAAGAGTCTTTCACACTGAGACCCAGAGTGGCACCGCTCACTCGCCCTTTTTTTTTTTTTTTAATCCTCATCTGCCCGACACACGTTCCTTAGATGCAAAGAAGACAACCCAACCACCTCACTGCCATTGGGAGCAAGGCCCTGGAAATTGAGCCGCTACGCAACTAGGCAGAAATTATTACGAGTTGGTAGGAGATACAATGCACCTTGTTAACGTTCCTCTAAGCAACTTCATGCCTGTAGGCAGTATGTAAATATCGGAATCGGGGCAGACCACAATACTGAACCATAGAGTAAATGGGCATAATCATCGGATCTATGGGGGGGGGGGAAAGGCTCACTCGCCCTTTTGCTTATCAGGAAGCTGCTGTACAGTTCTGATGGGTGCGGATGGTGACCCTGGAACAGCGGGCAATGGGAGCTCGGGGAATGCGCCCGCCATCTTGCCATTCACTGCACACACTCCACACACAATTTTAACATAGATCTGACAGTTTAACAAAGGGAGAACATTCCTACCGTACCATAACCTAAGGGACATAATATCACCCAAATTAAGGAACCCATAACTTGGAGACTTTACAATCAGTGAACTACAACAATCGGATGCTTCCCAGTGCTAGATATTACACTAAGTAAGCAAGGGTTTATCATCCTATGTGAGTACTTTAGTGTATAGTATTTTATAAGAGCTTTGACTGTTAATTTCAGGAGTTTTGTACTTCTTTTTTTTTTTTTTACAGAGTTTTATATAGCGCGAACATGCCCCGAATGGGGTATCAGAACGCTTTACATAGCACCAGTTGCATTGCATGAGGACTCGTTTTTTTGTTGGGCACTGGGAGATTAAGTGATTTGCCCAGAATCACAGGTTGTTCAGCGTCATTGCCGAGACTCGAACCCAGTTCCCCAGATTTGAGGTCGACCACCCTAGCCCTTAGGCCAACTCCTCTCTTGTATGTTTGTGTGTGTGCTTATAGAGAGCCATAAACAGACCTTAACACCTTTAACTCCCTCTTCAGTGTGTTAGCTGCTTATGTGTACCTATTTTGTAAGTATGTGAGAGGTGTGTGATGTTCGTTCTACTTCTATCACCTGCACTTTACTTATTTGTTGTGTTAGGGAAGCGAAATGATTCACATTGCCAATGCTTGTTTTAATGCATATATCTGAATGTTAGCGTGAACCCATGGAGTTTGGTTTTGGTTTTACCAAAACAGATTTTTAAATGAACTAAATGGAATCATAAATTTTAAAACATAGCTTACACAAGGGACTCCATGTCATGTATATTATTTTCGGTCAATTCTGGCTTTTTAGCCAAAAGCACTTTGCATGTGTTGTTTTTGCGCCCAATATGAAAGTATCAAAAGCAAAACTACAAGCCTCACAATGCAACATGCTCCATGAATAGCTTATATCATATGATACAGTGCCACTTGGTGGTGATAACGAGTTTTAATAATAAACATTTATGCAATTAATGTGAAGAAATAATGTGCAGGCCTCAGACAAAAAGCTGCATGTTAAACGCAAGTGAGAGCAGTAAGCTTTCATAGTGACATGTATTGTGCTAAAAACTCTGTAGAAAGCATTTTTCCAATCCTTTGCAAACCCTGACCTAGGTCGGGAATGCATAATGTTAAAAAATGTCAATAACATGAATGCATTGAGGAATGAATTGACACCCTAGAAAATGTTAGATTTCTTCTTTCCCATAGGCATATTGTGTCATAGATTATGATAATGTATTAAAATATTAAATTAATTTTTGTAGAATGTTTTATTCTTTGTCAGTTTAGATGTGTGAGAACCTCCTGAATCAATGATGTGATGTAGAGGGTTAACCATGAACTGTTTTTCTCTGCTAGAAGTGGACGATGAGAACCCTACCGCAAAAAATCTATTTATACATAAAAATGTATCATTTAGAAAATTTGAGAAAGATACATTTTTACATAAAAAAAATCAGTTTGTGTTAGTTAATGATTTAGAACGCTTAGCTGACAGAAGCTTTCCTGGTCCAATGATGACACTGTGTGCTGATTGGACGAGACAACTGTGAACCATGAAAATGTCGCAGAATGCTGATATGACGAGTTTATTAATGTGCCTCTACCGAGAGAAGATTAGGAGAATTGGGGGCCATATTATCAAGAAAGGGCGATACATTATTGTCGCTTTTACTGGCAGGAAACTGCCGCTAAAGCGGCAATATAGGGCTTGATAATATGCCCTTGTGAATTCCCATAGAAGCCCAGGTTAACACCAGAACCTGGGCTTCTATGGAAATTCACAAGGGCATATTATCAAGCCCATTATCGCCGCTTTAGCTGCAGTTTCCTGCCGATAAAAGCAGCGATAATGTATCGCCCTTTCTTGATAATATGGCCCTTCCTCTCTTATGAACCTGACTTCCTCGCGGAGCCCTTTGCTGCCGTTTCTCAGATGTAGTCTGAGAGACTCATTTTATTTCCCTGCCTGAGTCTATGCTGCACTGAGACTCTACTGAGCCGCTTGCTTCTCTCTTTAAGAGAAGGTCTGACTTGATTAAATGCAATAAGCTTTATGCGTTCATCTCTCGATTTAGAGCTCTTTATGGATTTTAACTGCTATTTTCTCTCACTCTACGTGGCTAGAATAGGTACTTTTTTTTAGGAAATGCGCATTATGAACTCGTTCTGATAATAATGATTTGTATTGATTATTACTAAATGATTGATATGCTTATGATCAATAAAGATTTAATTACTAATAGATTTAAAATAAAGCTTTGAAAATCACACCAACTCTCATCATTGACTCCCAAAAGATAAAAATTGAACTGTGATGTATAAGTTGATTTTGATTTGCAGCTTCTGATTAATTTTTACTTACGGCAAAGGTCTACCAGCTTTGGGCCCACTAGCAAGATGGAGCAGGGACCTAGATAAGTTGGTAAGCTTTGTGATGTAAAACAATATACATTTAAAGGCCTTGCTCCACCAGTGGACTTGTGAAATGCAAAATAAAATTTTGCTTCCGACATGCCTATTTTTTTTGTAGCCAATCGCGGATTAAACAGCCTGGCCTTGAGAGAGCAAAGGTAGCTTTTCAAATGCAGATGATAATCTCACTTTTGATGGACTTACATGAACACGCTTCTAAAAAACAAATGGGAATGAAAAAACACAATCATTTACCAGCATAATTAAAGGTAGGTGTGTCTGAAGAGTTAATGAGAAAGGAAAAAACAATATCTTGGTGCCATTCCATTTGAGCCTCTCCTCGGTCTCTTCTGATCCTGCAAGACCTGTCCTCAGCGTTCGATACGGTCAAACACGAGAACCTGATAGATCTGTTGAAACACAGAATGGGTCTCTTAGGATCAGTGCTCAACTGGTTTACCTCTTTTCTGCAAAACCGGACTCAAAAATTCAAGGTCAATAACACCCAGTCCAAACCCCTTCCAGTTACGCTAGGAGTCACACAAGGTTCCTCGCTATCCCCTACACTCTTTAACTTATTCCTGGAACCACTCACCGATCTGCTACAAGCTTCCAACGTGCAATTTCACATGTACGCTGACGATACCCGACTGTACCTCAAGATCAACACCCTTGACAACATTAATTTGCTTAACACTACTCTTAAGACCACCCAAACATGGCTGGCAGAGAATCACCTCAAATTGAATGCTTTAAAAACTCCTCCTAAATGCCCCACCCGCCAAAGTCCCCATAATGCACAATTTGATCAAACACCTTACACCACTCAACGTTCAACCAACCATTGTGGATTCAGTGAAATCATTGGGTATAACTCTGGACTGCAACCTTAATATGCAGAAACACATTAGTAACGCAACGAAGGGAGCAAACTTTCAGATTAATACACTAAGGAAGCTGAAACCCTTCCTACCTCCTAATGACTTCAAGATGGCGGTTCAAGCTCTAGTTCTACTGCGGCTGTACTATGGAAGTGTCTCGCTATGCGGTCTCCCCAAAGCCACCACCGCTCCCCTAAGAGCCTCCACTAACACGGCAGCGAGACTCATCACTGGCTCGAAAAGTAGGGACCACATCTCCCCTGACCTAAAATCTCTAAACTGGCTGCCATTTGAAGCCAGAATCCACCTGAAAATAGCATGCATGACGCATAAGGCCTCACATCACAATGCACCCAGCTATCTCACACAAAAACTCACAATATCTGGTGGGATAAGATCCACAAGAAGTGCGGAAAACCTCCTTTTGAAGCCACAAAAATTCAACAAGAAAAGAACTTATAAACGATCTTTCTCAGGAATGGCACCCAGGATATGGAATGCCCTTCCACCGGAAACAAGACTGAACCCCTCCACCTCATCCTTCAAATTGGAAGTAAAAGGCATCCTTATGGCAAAATTCACTTAAACTTAGTCCCATGTTCCCATGTTTCTGTGAGAACTTCCATACCCTTTATCAAACTTGTCAACCTAATCAATATATTTGCCACTACCATGCTTCGTCAGTTCGCCCTTGCTCTGCACCTTTCTGCTTTGTTGTTTGTATGCTCAGTGATTTGCTATATATTTTACTTTCTTTTTTTTTTATTATTATTTTTTTTTTTAAGACCTATATATTTTACTTTCTTATCCTTATCGTACTACTATGACTCATCAGGCCGCTCCTGTTCTGCTTCTTGTTGATTTACTTTTGTTTTCACTATGATGCTATGTATTATGGTCTTGCATATCTTTAATGTATGATATAACTTAACTCATTCACTGTAAAGCGCTCTGATACCCGCAAGGGTTTTGTCCGCGCTCTATAAAACTTTCAAATAAATAAATAAAAGGTTGGTGTGATTTAGGTCGAGTGCTGGCAACAACACTGTGGGGCACCCTGCGCTGAACAGGAGCAGCATGTGCTGCAGATGCAACCCCACGAGAGCCACCAGTGTAAATATTATCTAGGTATTTACAATCATTGTGAAAAAGAGGAAGAGTACATCACTAAGGGGCTAAAGTGAACTCAGGTGGCGTTTCATCTTCATTAGTTGGATAGACAATACTGTACCATAATTCTCAAGAGGAGTGTTAAAGTTTACAGTATCTTTAAAAATAGTAGGCATTCAGCTCTACTTTGAAAAGTTTACAGCAGGTAGTAGAGGGGGTATGTGAGATGAGGTGCCATGTCTTGGATATGCGTTTTCATGAATATTGTGCTATCAAGCAAGAGGTTTTCTGAGTTCTGGGGTAGTAGGATAAACCTGAGATGGCCAGATACTAGGCCAACTAAATTGGAGTTTATGAACACAGCACCAGATTAATGAAACACCTGAGTTGCCCTTGCATCGCGCAAGGTGACGGAAGGCAGCGCAAGGGCTGCAGTGAGATTAACTAAGCCTCACAAAGCCTCTGCGTTGCTTAGTAATTCCAGAATAATGCAAGGCATCACTGTATTTCGTGACTCTGCATTGGAAAGGCGTTCCTTGGGTGGAGTGTGGACATTACCATTCATCCACCCATGGGTTTTGGTCAAATCCCAGATTTCCTGACAATCGTAAACCTGGGATTGTGTCAAAATGCAATGCCTTCCCAACAGAGGCATCACAAGGAGAAATATGTTTATTTATCCTTGTTATTTCCTCTTTCTACGTGTGCTGCATTCTTTAGTACACATAGAAAGAGGAAAATCCCTTGGAGGATTGTTTTTGTGCAAGAAATATAGTTTCTTTACTTTTGCATTGTTAACTAAAACCATTCCAATATTAACACTTAAAAGAGTAACATTTTAAATAAACATTCAATATGATTTCATCCGCCTTAGCTGCCTTTTTAGTTGTTGCAGTTATAAAGAAAAATCTTTGTTAAAACCAGTTAAAACCTAAAGGTAGAAAATTCATTACAGTTTAAAATCACAGTTAATTATACTTGTTAAAGAATGTCATTTTGTGCATGAAGGTGTCCCTTCCTGCACAAAAATAGTGCTGCCTGTAATGCAGGCATCCTTGCACTTTAGTGCAAGTGTTTCTGATTTGGCGCTATGCACCACTCAGTACACCAGTGCAGTGAGAGAGCAGGAATGCACAATAACTTAGTATATTTGGCGAATTCCAGCGCTCTCCGTTTGACACAGCACAACTCAACAAGTTGTCTTGCTGCATTGTGTTGCGTCAAATGTTAGTTAATCTGGCACAAGGTTTTTGTGTATTATGAAGACCAATTTCAGAATGTTCCTGGATTCACTTGGTAGTCATTGAAGGAGAAATAAATTTCTAATATAAAGTCATGGCAGACCTGACGGCTTCAATTGAGTTCACTGTGCAGGTAGGGGGCAGGGCCTTGGAAGAGGGAAGTTTCATGCCGAGAACTGTCTGAGTGGCACTTCTGTCCCTATCACTGCCCACATCTACATTGCCTCCTCCCATAAAAATAAACCAAAGCTTGCTGAAGGTAGTGCAAATGTTATGGGTTGTTATCCACCCCTTGATGGACATAGCTGCTTAAAACCTCCAAAGAGAAGCTGAAAACCCACTAAGTGCAGGGGATTCCAGCTCGCTTCCCCTGCCACCATGTAATATTGGCTCTTCACCAGATGACCATGTGAAGGAAGCGGATATCATGTGACACTTAGTGGCACCTTGTGAGTTGCCTGGTCTGCAGTGCCCACAGTAAATTGTTCCACCAACAACAAAAGCCTGAATAACTCCAGTTGATTTTTCTCTCCTACCCTGGGAATATCTGGTACCAAACATCATAAAAAGAGCACAAAGTAAAGACAATGCTGTAAGCTCCAGGTTTGCCTGTCACATGATCACCCAACACATGCATCTAGAGGAGTGTACAGTGTTTAATATTTTAATATATTAAAACATGAAGGGAGGGTAAGAAAACACATCATAAAAGCCATGGGGAAATATATCTCTCCCTGCTCTGCAGTTATATCACCAGGTAGGCTGGTAGACAATATGGTGGGCACAAGGTTCAGTTTTTATTTCATGTGAGTCAGGTTCATTTGTACAATGGATAACCGCACTCCCTCTGTCTTGGGCTGAGTAGAGACTTGCAATTGGATAGCTGACTTCTTCACTAATAAGGTAGACAACATATACTCCTCCTTCCCTGATGAAGCTAGGGATGGTAGAGGCATCGAGCGGTGTGCGAGAGGCACTTGGGAGGGGGAAGGTATGAACAATCTCCTGGTCCCACCTCCTGAGACACTTATTCAAATATGCCTAAATGTGAAGTCAGGCTCTCCTAGGGATCCTGCGGCCCCTAAAGTTCTCAAGGAGAGTATCTCCGTCCTGGAACCATATATCGGACTCCTCTTGGAGATCTCTTTTGGTAGTGGCGTGGTATCCAACTGCTGGAAAGACGCAGTGGTCCTGCCTCTACCCAAAAAGTCTCATATTAGCCCTGAGCAACTCGATAATCTGAGTCCTATTTCTCTTCTTCCCTACTTTGCTAAAGTGGCGGAGAAGGTAGTGAAAAACCAACTGACGACGCATGTGGAGAAATTCCATCTTCTTCACTCTTCTCAATCGGGTTTTCGGGCTAGGCATTCCACCGAGACGGCGCTGCTATATGCTGTTGAAACAATCAGGCAGAGGGTGGATGCTGGGAAGACAGGGGCCCTGATCCTGCTGGACCTTAGCACCGCCTTTGCCACTGTGGCACACCACACCTTGCTACAGAGTCTAGAGGCGGGTGGTGTCTCTGGTCTTGCCTTGAAGTGGCTGGGTTCGTTCCTGGCAGAGCGGAGACAGGGCTCCTACTACTCTAAGAGCATCAGGCTACGTCAAGGGGTGCTGCAAGGCTCAACCTTGAGTCTGACCCTTTTCAATCTGTATGTGGCCCCCCATGCTAACATCGCCGAGCGGTTTGGTATCAGGGTCGTGTCATACGCCGATGACACACAACTGGTGGTGTCCCTTACGCATGAACTGGCGGCCCCCAACTTCACGGCATGTTTGCAGGAAATGGCATCCTGGATGTCTGACAATTGCTTGAAGCTGAACGGTAATACGACCGAGGTGCTGACGTAGGTCGCACCCCATCAGTTTGGTCGTCGGCATGGTGGCCTCAGACCTTGGGTCCCACCCCTATACCAAGCGATCAGGTGAAGAACCTGGGCGTGTGGCTTGATCCTAATCTCTCTTTTGAACATCAGTCCAGACGGGTGGCGGGTACCTGCTTTGGGGTCTTGAAAGGCCTCCGTAAGACCCTGGACTTGTTGCCTGTTCCTACCAGGAAGACTATGGTGCACACCCTGGTAACTTCCTGCCTGGATTACGGCAATTTACTGTATCTGGGTGCGACGGGGGCGTGTTTAAATAGGCTCCAATGTGTGCAGAATGCCGCGGCTAGGTTGGTTCTCATGCTACCTAGAAGGGCGTCTTCTAAGAAGGCTCTGGTGTCGCTCCACTGCCTCCCTATCAGAGAGAGGGTGTTGTTTAAGGTACTCTGTGTGTGCCATCGCATCTCCCAAGGCAGGAGCCCTGCATACCTGGCGGATTCGGTCTCCCACTATGTGCCTACTAGGCAGCTGAGATCCTGTGGATCGGGTCTGTTGACTGTCCCTAAGATTTCGAAGTCCAGGATGGGTGGCAGATCGTTCCGTCGCCTGGCCCCTCAAAACTGGAATAAACTGCCACTGAGTTTTAGGTTGGAGGCAGCGGAAACCAAGTTCAGGAAGGACCTGAAAACTCACCATTTTCGTGCGGAGTTTTCTGTTGAGCTCTGTCCGGTCGCCTCTCACCACAGCGCGGGGACACACCAGCGGGTGTAACCAGGCGCTCTTCAAATCCCTTTTATTATTATTATATTATTATCACTTTATAGGCTTCCAAAGCCATACATTATGGACTAAAGGATAGCTCATCAGACTTACCGTATACATTTTACATTAATTACAGTATAATGTTGGATACTTTGGCTCCTTTAAAAAGGAAAATAGTTCCTCTTCAAACAACTCAAGATAATCCCTTGTATACTAAGGATTAGAAAAACTGAAACTTGGGTGGGGCGTGGCTAGCGCCTGGAGAAGATGGCGGCGAGTCCCTGAAGCTGCGGGTACAGCGGTGTTTTATCGGCGGACCCAATTCGGTATCCAGCTCTTAGGTGAACCGCTAATTCAAGGAATCTCCACATAAAGAAAAGCCGCATGCGTAGAAGTGACTTTCATTCTCCTGCACTTCCTGTAAGCTACATTTTTCTGCCTTATGCGATGTGAAGCGGCTCCGTCATACTTGCGGCCACAATTTTGTTTTACTCACGCTGAAGAAAATATCTGCATGACTCCTCAGGAAACGCGCGTCAGCAGTGTTTTATTGCCGTTTTCCACCTCGTTCAGTATTGTTTTAATAGTACAGGCTCCATTCTCTAGCCACTTTCTGCTTGTTAATAAAGTCACCAAGAATGGTGTCTTTTTGCATTGACTTTATTCTCTTTTTGCTCTCTTAACTAAGAAAGTCATTCTGCCTGCCAACTTTAAATTTCTATTTTTTATGAATGCTTTCAGCTTCTTTATTTCAATATTGGAGCGCAAATATGGAATCAATTCCTCCTTCTATACTTTCTCATCGGGACACATCTTTTACACTTTCACTATGAGATGATTCTTATTAATTCCATGGTGGTTTACCCTGGTCTGTCGTCTCATGCTATGTCCCAATGAAGACTTCTTTTTGGACCTCTACAACCTACAAATACTGTGATCTATCTTATTGATAAGAATACATACTAATGTGATTCATAGTTGTCATCTAATGCTCATAAGTGTTTTCAGGACATTCGCTGAGTTTTACCACACCTTTTATGGGGAGGTTAAAGACTTTCAAACTTACAACATCCTCCAGGGTTTCTAAGTGAGCTGCGTGTTCAGACTTCGACTCAAACCCTAACAGCACTGAAATGGAAGACCTTCCTTCTCATAAACCTGATATTGCATCAGATGCTATTTCAAAAATGCAGCTCTCTGGTAAATTACCTGCAATCTCTACCAAAGGAGCCAAAAAAGACCCTCCTTCCCCTGAAAATTCTTCTACGTCAGCCATGGCAGTTATTCTTTAAGAGATCTGAGCTCTAAAGCCATTCATAGAGGAAACCAATAAAACTTTGCAAATCTTGAATGATAAATGGTCCTCTTTGGAGTCACGAGTCCTCATTGTGGAACAACGTACAGAATCTTTCGACTCTTCATGCTCACGTATCTCATCTCTGGAATCTGAGGTATCCCTCCTTTAAAAGCAGGTAGAAGATTTGGAAAATAGGAATCGTAGAAACAACCTCAGACTCTATGGACTTCCTGAAAACATTGAAGGCTCCAATCCTACCATCTTTTTTCAGACCTTCTTTCCCAAACTCCTGGACTTACCTGCGCCAAATTCATTTAATATTCAAAGGGCTCACAGACTTGGTCCGAAAATTTCAGAGAAACCTTGTGGTGCCATTATGCTTTTTCTACAATATACTGATCTTCTTCAAGTCCTTTCAGTGGTTAAGTCTAAGAAACAGTTTTTGGGGGAAAGTCACTGTCCTTTCTTTTTCCAAGATCTAGCCAAGATTACAGCAGACAGGCGGAAAAAGTTTCTTGATCTGCATCCTCAACTACGTTCACTCAATGCCAAATATGGCCTCCTACATCCTTATCTCTTCAAAGTTACGTATAAAGACAACACTACAACATTTGACGATCCTGCAGCGCTACAAACGTTTCTTACTTTTCACAGAGCCGATACAATGGACACTTCAAGACCTTCTTGCATATTATATATTTTTATTATTACTCTGATGTTCTCTCTTTACTTGTTCTCAATTTGTTTCAGTGTCTGTTAGTTCTGTTTATATATTTGTAATGCCGTTATAATGTTATATTCATATTTCTCCTTCTTCACTTTTATTTTGTCATAATTTTCTTACATTCCATGTTTTATTTGTATTTCTTTCCATAAATTCTTTTTTCTCTCTTACAGGTGTTTTTCCTTCAACAATTCGTTCCCTCCTGATCCTCCTGTACTGTTGACATCTTTGGTTGTGGTACTTTATAGATTTAATGGATCTTCAAGCTGTCGTTGTCTTCTTCTGGTGTGGTCCAGCCCAGTCGTGTAGTTTTGTAGGTATGATGTTCAGTCGTCTTCGTAAGACATGTACTGTCCCTTTGTTCTCTATTCTCTTCTTTTTTCTTTTTTGTCTTTTCCCTACCACCTGCTCTAACTTTCCTTCTTTCTTTTCTTCTCTATCTTTTTTCTTAGCTCTTCCTCCTCCTCTGCTCTTTTCTTCAAATTCATTTCCCCATATATTTTTTACACTATACCTATTTATATATTCTCTTTCACCTTGCAAATAAGTTTTTCCCGTCCATTTATTCTCCTCTATGCTCATGAAGTTAATTCAATTGTTTTTCTTGTAAGCATAATGTTTGAAGATACTTTTCTCAGTAAATTACATTTCAGGTTACTACCTGGAATATTAAAGGATTAAATAATCCTATTAGAAGGCAACTGGTGCTATCTCACCTTGCTAAACTTACTTCAACAATCTCAGATTACTGATAGTGCGGCCTCCAAGTTAAAACGATGCTGGGTAGGCCATGTGTTTAATTCCCCAGCCCTAGGTAAGAAAAGTGGTGTTTTAATCTTATGTCACAAGAAGTTTAATGTTTCTGTAGTTCATCATGAAGTTGATGCAGAGGGTCATTGGGTTATTGTTAAGTTATTTACAGATAAGAACCCTATCGTTATATGTTCAATGTACATGGCCCTCCTTCAATTGATAAACTTTTTTGGTCTAACCTATCAGACAAATTACTCATTTTTGATAATGATTATGTTATTCTAGGAGGAGATTGCAACCAAATACTAGAACCCAGGAAACACTGGATAGCACCGCTCTGCCGGAACCTGGGGTGTCAGGATTCATAAACGTTATCGCGCCTGCCTAGTGTTTAGAACTACATCTCCCAGAATTCCCGGTGCTCAGTGTGGAATAAAAGAGGGGGCGTGGCATTGAGACGTTGCACGTAATTTGTCTTTGCTGGAGTTTCCTGGAAGAAGGTTGTGTCGCTGTATTCCAGAGCGACTTCTGAGGACCTAGCAAAAAGAAAAGGTAGAAGTTTTCCCTCAGCACCGAAGGGCTGACTGTGACTGAACAGCCACGCTCTTTGCTGACGTCTCGTTCTTCCTGTGCAGGAAGAAGGGAGAAACATCCGTTGAGATTCACAGCGGGCTCGCTGTGATCGTGTTCGATCTTTCCTTACTAACACGGAGTGACACGGTAAGATCAGACTGTGTTCAGTTGATCCGCGATTGAAGAAAGGAAGTAACATCAATCTCCCCAGAGCGGAGGATAGTGGGGTAGCGCCCTACATTCTGCTGTGTCTGGAAATCTTGGAACTTTGTCTCATGGTAATTGGAGGTGTATTTGAACTTCTTATTTGTCTGAATTCGCGGATGATGGTAGTAGGAAGCTACATCATACCGTGTGCAGAGTGTGGCGACACGTATTGAATTCTATTTAGGAACACTAGTTCATTTTTCTTTGGAGCACGTTATTTGTGGGAGAACCACTTATTATTTCTAACGAACTACTTCTGAAGGAGTGGAAAGATTTACTTTGGGAATATTTGCAATTTCACACTTCAAACAAACCAGGAGGGTAGGTGTGGTTCCTGGTGTGATATCCATATGCATATCATCTGACTAGTGGTCATAACATTAATATGTGTCTTTGTTTCGTGTAGGGGCTGATTATACGTGATAGTACTTGGTGCTACTCAAAGAGTGGAGCAGTGTTGTTCTACTATACAGGTGAATACAGGACGAAGGGAGGGTAGTGAGAATGAAATGAGAGTAGGATTAATGCCTGTGTATTAACCGTGTATATTTTCTCGTTTCAGCCATCCCTTCCCAGCTGTCCCCTTCCTTCCCCTCCTGGTTATTGTTTTGTTATCTTATTATCCCTCGCTTGATCACTTGAACACCCTGTGTAAAACAAGAGGGTGTTGGTGAGGTCAGGAGGTGGACCCCATATTGCTACAATCGGATTCTGCGGAGTCGAGCTCTGACATGGGGTTCAGGAAGTACTTACAGGCATACAGGGTCATGAAAACCAGTACTCTGGGCCACATTGTGTTTGCTGTATCAAAATTCTTAATGGCAGCGTGGCTAATTAGAAAGAAAATGTCCCCCTGAACTGGTACTGTCTTGCACCCTCTATCCCCCGCTGGTCCAGTAGAGACTTTTATATGTATTAAATCCTGTATTTTAAATGTATGTATTGTATTTTACTGCATCTTTTATGGCCTATATGGCCGAAATAAAGAATTTTTGGAATTGGAATTGGAGAACCCATTTTGGACCAACACTCCACTGTTAAATTCACACCTTCTAAAATGCACACTCAATTTGTTTCCTCAATTCAACGTAACGCATTAGTGGATATTTGGAGATTGTGTCATCCTGACCTTAGAGAGTACACTTTCTATTCGGCTGCACATCATTCACAATCCCGTATTGACTACCTTTTCTTGAGTAAGTCCCTGTCCCAACATGCCATTCATTCAGAGATTGGTTCAATCCGAATATCTGACCATGCACCAGTTTTTGTTGATATTGACCTAGTCCCTATTTCCCGTCATCCTGATAGATGGCATTTAAATAATTTCCTCTTACTCGACTCTACTTTTTGTCAAACGTTCAATTCCTTTGCCTTGGAGTTTTTTGCCATCAACAATACTCCGGAATCTCCTTATGTGATGGTATGGGATTCCTTTTTGAGGCAGCTGCCTGAGGTTTTATTATGAGTTTTGTATCACAAAATAAGAAGTCTTATGAAGCTCAGTCTTCTCAATTACTTAGTAAAATTAAACAATTGGAATACTTATATTACCATTCTAATAGTGAGTCTGATCTGAAAAATCTTCTCAACGCTAAAATCACTTTTAATAAAATGTCTACTGATGCAGCTTCTAATTACCTCCTGAAAAGTAGTTCTCGCTATTATGGTGGGCAAAACAAAATGAGTAAACTATTGGCTAATTATCTAAAGGTAAAGAAAGATAGAACTAATATAGAATCCTTACAAGGCCCTGCTGGTTCCCCTACTTATAAAGATAAGGACATCTTAAATGAATTTGTTTCTTTTTATAAAACTCTTTATACTCCTGAATCCACACCGGATAATTTTGATCTTCTTTCCTATTTTCAGTCCATTCCTTCTCCAACATCTAATCATATTGATTTTGATTTGCTAGGGGCTGACATTTCCCTAGCAGATATAACTCAGGCGGTAGCAATACTTTGTCGTGGTAAAGCAGCTGGACCTGATGGTTTTACGATTGAATTTTATTCTCATTTTGCAAATATTCCGTTACTTAAGCTTTTCTGTCTCTTTCAATCCTTTGGGATAACTGGCACTTCCAGTGGTACATTTCAGGAGGCATTGCTCTGCTTGATTCCCAAAGAGGATAAGTATCACTCTCTTTGTAAGAATTACCGGCCTATATCATTAGTTAACACTGATTACTAAATTTTTGTGTACATTCTGGCTTTATGTCAATGTCAATGGTATTTATAGAGCGCAAACAATCATCCCCAATGGGATATCACGGCGCTGTCCTGACAGTAGTGAGTAGTTAACAGATAGCAGAGTAAGGATTGTATTTAGTCAGATTTTGGAAAGAGAAATGTTTTTAATTGCTTCCTGAAGGACAAATAACATTCTGTTAGTCTGAGTTCCTGCGGCAGCTTGTTCCAGTGGTTTGGCGCCAGGTGGGAGAACGCCCGTCCACCCATCCTAGCTGTTTTCACACGAGTGTTGCTTGCTCTAGCAGCCGTACAAGAATGCAGGTTCCTCGTGGGAGCATAGAATCTGATTTTATTTTTTAGGATGCGAGGGCCCGTGTTGAGCAATGCTTTATGCGTTATGCACATTAGCTTGAAGATAGCTCTCTGTCTCATTGGGAGCCAGTGAAGCTCACGCAGGCAGCTTTTGGCTGGGCCGTACTTTCTTTTATTGCAAATTGCCTTTGCCGCAGCATTCTGTACGACTTGTAGTTTCGCGAACAGATAGTCCGCCATTCCCACAAACAGAGAATTTCTGTAATCCAGCCTGCTCATTAATAAAGACTGGACCAATATCTTCCTACACTCAGTGGGGATCCATGGAAAAACTCGCCGGAGCATCTTGAGTAGTGCAAAGCCTTTGCCACAAATTGTAGATACATGGGTTTTCATGCTCAAGGTATTATCTAGGATCACACCTAAATTTTTGACCGTTGATGCTGGGATAGGAGTGGTGCCCAGAGTGGTGGGCCACCAGCTGTTGTCCCATAGGTGTGTATGTCTACCAAACAGCAGAATCTCAGACTTTTCTGCGTTTAGTTTAAGACAATGATTGTGCATCCAATTGGCTAGTTCAGTCAGGCAGTTCAGTAGCCTATCCTTAGGGTCGTCTTCTTCATCTAATGAAATCATTAGTTGGGTGTCGTCTGCGTAAGAGCAGATCCCAACACCCCACTTTCTCCCTATCTCGGCTAGTGATGAGACAAACACGTTGAATAGGGTTGGACTCAATGAGGCCCCTTGTGAGACCCCATATTTGATGTTCCGGGGAGGGGAAACAAAATCACCCATCCGTACTGACTGTGTTCTGTCTTGCATGAAAGACTGCAGCCATCCTAATGCCTTTTCCCGGATACCCTTGGCTGCTAGGATTTCCAGGAGTCGGTGGTGTGGGACGGTATCAAATGCCTCCGAGAGGTCTAGTAAAATCAAGGGGACTGTCTTTCCCTGATCTACCTTGGTTCTGATATTGTCTGACACTGCCAGGAGTGTTTTCTCAGTGCAATTGTTGTCCCGGAACCCTGTTTGGGAACTGTCCAGTAGATCATTGGTCTCTAAGAATTTTGAAAGCTGCCTGTTGACCAACTTCTCCATCACCTTAGACAAATAAGGAAGTTGGGAAATAGGCCGATAGTTTGCCGGGTTATGAATATCAGACCCTGCTTTTTTTAGTAAGGGAGTAACTATGGCGTTTTTCCATTACTTCGGGAATTCAGCAGAATTCAATGATTGATTAAAGACTTTACGTATTGATCCTATTTTATCGGACCTTATTGGTCCTGAGCAAGCAGGCTTCATCAAAGGACAACTTGCTTCTGATAATTCTCGAGTCTTTTCTAATATTCTAAGCAAAGCCTCCTCCCTGGATCATCCGATTGCGGCAATTTCTCTAGCTGCTGAGAAAGCTTTTGACAGGATTGGTTGGAACTTCATGTTTTAAGCTTGAGGGTGGGCCAGTTTTCCTCCTAAACTGATAACTTTAATTTCTTTATTATACTCTGACCCCATGCTTCCATATTTGCTAATGGCAATACCGCTGAATTTTTCTCACTTCACAGAGTGGTGAAACAAGGTTGCCCTCTGTCTCCTTTATTATTTATCATCGCCCTAGAACCTTTCCTAACCAAAATTAGGCAAGATGATCGTATTACGGGTTTTCAATCTGGTTCTCATCAAATTAAGTTGTCAGTTTATGCTGATGATATTCTTCTCCATTGTTCCAATCCTGACACATCCCTTATCGCCTTTCTTCACAAGTAAATCTCGTGTTATCGTGTAAACGTTGATAAATGCGAAATTCTGCCTTTAAATTTTCTTTGTCAAAAGCATCTATATGATTCTTCTGGTTTTTCCTGGCAACCCATCAAAATAAAATATTTTGGTTTTTGGTTCACACCTTAGTTGGCCAACACGCTTAAAGTATTTTTTTATTACATTGTTAAAAAATGTAATGATATTATTAATCGAGGGCATCCTTTATTTCTCTCTTGGTGGCGTTGGTTAGACTCTATTAAGATGATGCTTTCCCTTTTTGTGTTATACACTATTTCAATGATTCCTATTCATATCCCTCAATATTATTTCAAAAGAATTGATTCCATTTTGATAAAACTTTTATGGAAGGGTAAATCTCCCTGTATATTTTTATCTTCTCTTAAAAAGGAGAGATCTAGTGGCGGCCTTAAGTTCCCCGACTTTAAAACTTATCATTCTGCTTTCTCACTAAAACAAATTGCTAGATGGATCTCTACGGATCTCGCCTTACATCCTCCTCTTTGGCTACAATTAGAAAAAGATCTTATTGCCCCCTTTGGCTTTCAAGAGATTCTAACTTTTACTGCCAAAACTACCTCTCTACGCTTCCTGGTCATCTCTCACTCTCGTAAACTTTTATCTCCTCTGTTATCTTCGTCATCTCCCTCCATTACCTCCCTTCAGAACCAGCCTATTTGGCATAATAAATCTTTACAGATTTGTAACCGATCTATTTATTGGAACACATGGCATTCTAAAGGCTTAAGCTGGATTTCACAACTTATATCTGACAAGAAACCCCTTTCTTTTTCTGATCTTCAATCTAAATTTTCTTCACCATCATCCTTTAGAACAAAATATAATGCTCTCCATCTTTCCCTCATTCATTTTTTCCAAAATCTACCTGCTTCTCCGGACTCTGCTATACCTTCGGAATATTCTCTCAACTACACAAAATTCTCCCTCAGCATCCGCAATTTACAAATCTTTACTATTCTCTACAGGGGGGGCCTAAATAAAAAACTGAAAAGATGTGGGAAAAGGACTTCTCTCAAGTATGGTCAATTGCTACTTGGGATAAAGTTTGATTTAAGCTCCAGAAAACCTCTTGTGCTGCAAATACCAGATAAACCCTTTTTTTCATTTACCACAGATTGTTATTGTCTCCTATATCCTTAGTTGGTTTTTCCTCTGACTCATCCTCTGTATGCTGGTCCTGCCAGTGCCCCATTGCAGATTTAAAACATATGTTATTTGAGCGTCCCTCAATCCATCAGTTTTGGCAATTAGTTTGGTCAGAAATTGTAAAAGATGTTAAGGTCAAATTCCCATTTTCCTTTACTAATATATTTCAAGGTACTCTATCTCTCCTTTGGCCTCAAACACCACTAAGTTTTAAACTTTTGGATTTATTAATAGCTATTGCCTGTCATTTAATTACTTCCAATTGGAAACAGGCCGATAAGGTCACCTTTTGAGCATGGTGGAATGCTGTTTGTTTTCATCACAGATTAGATACTAACTATGTTACCCCCATTTCTCTAGCAATTAAAATAAATCTTTTATGGCTCCCCTTAACAACTTATTTATCTCACTCTGCCTCCTCTTTTGCTGCTCTTAAAAACATCCCTGCTGAAGTACAGAAACCACCTCAATTTTTCGTTTTGCCTTTTTATACTTAACTGTTTGACTGGTTCCTATCAATTATTGAAAGTTTATTACAATGATCTCTTTACTTTTTCACTCACTGATATGCTTACAATGTTATATTATCTGTATAATTATATATTGCTTTGATTATTTTATATTGATAATGTATGCTTCCCTCTGTTCCTTTGTCCCCTCTTTTCCTCCCCTTTCCCCTTTTTTATTCTCCCAAAAATATCTTTCTTTTTCCTATACATAGGTATAAAGCTAATTCCTATGTTGTCCTCCTATTTTTACTTCACCATTTTATTGTCCAATAGGATAGACTTTGTTACTTTTATTGATATTTGTTTCTTTTGTTATCTTTTAATAAATCAAACTTAAAAAAAGAAAAACGGAAACTTGAAAGCCTTTAGTGCAATCAACGCACATCAAAGCCAGTTAAAGAAAAAAACTGCAAGCTATCCTATTAGGTATTTATCCATAATATCAAACCTACTTTTTATAAAACAAAAATAAATAGCATAGCTGTGAATTCTTCATAAGACCTGCTTAGGGTACGCTAGGGACTAAGTACTAATTCAGGAATTGAGCCTTTTGATCAGCCTTCACAAATGTTTCATAATTCAACAGGATACTTTTTCACCAGAAAGTAGTATATTTTCGTTAAAAAAAATGAGATTGAGTTTTTTGGTGATAATAGGGTAATAACAATAAAATTGTTTTCATCAAACGTATGCTTTCCTAAATTGATGATATTGTCTTCTTTTGATGTAAGGAGATCCGCTATCAAAATAGATATTTTGCAGGCATTTTTGGCTGAAGGCAAGTTTGGTATTTTATAAGGTCCATATTTCTGATACAGACATCCTTGTTGCAAAGAATGAGCTACCCTAATGCCCTTCCGCACCAGGTAGTGATTTCTCTTTAGAAAATGATGGTTATAAATATTCAAATGTCAGCCTACTATAGGGCACTTTCTAAAAAACGATTTCTGGTCTAAGATAATTTAATCTTTTGTCACCATCCAGCTACATGATTATCTGGAAACAACCTATTTTTTCTGGAATCTTGAGTCAGACGATGGACATAGTACAGGTATAGATGCCACCATTTGTCTTAGTAGGAAACATGTTAGACCATCTCTCTTTGCTTTTCCTGGATATTATTGTGGATGGAAAAAAGTCCTTAAGGCAGTGAAAAAAGAAGCGCTGACAGTGGATCTTACCAATCCTTCAATGTCATGATTTTAGTGGCCGGCAATATTAGGTACTGTTCCTTCACCTATAACCTGGAGTTTCTTTCTAATGCACAATTAATATTTCCCCACTCTAGTTGCTGTCAAGGTGATCCTCTTTAATCTTTTAAATTTGTCAAAAAAGTGTGGTTTGCCAAAAATAACTGGCCTAATTCAAGCCATCCTTTTTTCAGTATCTCTATTGTTCATCAACAAATCTCAACATTTTATAATTTCTTGTATCCTTATATCTAAGCTTGAAGTTATCCACATAGGTCAGCTGCCAAAGTTGGAATCATGCACTGTTGTCCATGACTGGGATGTGGTTGTGAAAATTGAAATCAATATATAGGGTGATGCCAAGTGATCTGGTGGGACAACTAGGGCAGGAAGGTTAGCCATCCATTCTGCTACTGCCGTTTTTGCTTTCGGAGGTGAGATCAAAAGAAATGTTGTTGTAAATCGGTTGCTTTTTTAAATGGTGGTTGAACATCCACTTTTGAATCTTTAAGAGGGTTTTTGAAAGCAGGGCAGCGTTTTCCAGGTAAGAAATTTTAAAGTATAATTGGGTGTCATTGTCAAAGAGATTGAGGAGAATCCCAGAGTTTCTCAGAATCAGACATAGAGGATCTAGGTAGAGGTTACAGAGGGTTGGGGAGAGGACCTTGGGGGACCCTTTGGGGAATGCTGACTGGTCTCGAGAGTGAGTCGCTCATTTTGATAATTTGGGAACAGTTGGATAGGTAGGAGGAGAACCAATTGAGGACAGTGCCTCCACGGATCACTGACAGAATACCGAGGAGAAAAATATCGACCGGCCAAAATATTGTGGAGAAAATATAGAATGCCAGAATATCGAATTCCCATCTTCAAACAGGTAAGTACAAAAATATCGACTCCAAAATATCGTTGTAAAAAATATAGACAGTCAAAATATAGAATTTTTAAAATGGCTTAAAAGTAATTTAAAATTAATATAATAATAAATATAATTAATTTAAACATACTTAAAATACTTAAATAAACTTAAAATTAATAAATAATTAATGTAACTTAAAAAAAAGTAATAATTTTCATATATATATATATATATATACATATTATTAACAAAACATATACAATATTCTCAACGTAGGATAGCGAGAGGGTTAAATTTACTATTACCACTCCAGTGAGTGCAACAGTAGAGAAAACATTGGATAGCGTAGGGGTAAAAATTACTATTCCCACTTCAGAGAGTGCAACAGTAGGAAAAGCATTGGATAGCGTAGAGGTAAACATTACTATTCCCACTCCAGAGAGTGCAACTGTAGGGAACGCATTGGATAGCGTAGGGGTAAAAATTACTATTCCCACTCCAGTGAGTGCAACAGTAGGGAAAGCGTTGGATAGCGGGCGATTAAAAATTACTATTCCCACTCCAGTGAGTGCAACAGTACGGAAAGCATTGGATAGCGTAGGGGTAAAAATTACTATTCCCACTCCAGAGAGTGCAACAGAAGGGAAAGCGTTGGGTAACGTAGGCATAAAATGTACTATTCCCACGCCAGTGAGTGCAACAGTAGGGAAAGCATTGGATAGCAGGAGGGTAAAAATTACTAATCCAACTCCAAAGAGTGCAACTGTAGGGAAAGCGTTGGATAGCATAGGGGTAAAAATTACTATTCCCACTCCAGAGAGTGCAACAGTAGGGAAAGCGTTGGATAGCGTAGGGGTAAAAATTACTATTCCCACTCCAGTGAGTGCAACAGCAGGGAAAAAGTTAGATAGCGGGAGGGTAAACATTATTATTCCCATTCCAATGAGTGCATCAGTAGGTAAAGCATTGGAGAGCGGGAGAGTAAAAATTACTATTCCCACTCCAGATAGTGCAACAGTAGGGAAAGCGTTGGATAGTGTAGGGGTAAAAATTGCTATTCCCACTCCAGAGAGTGCAACAGTAGGGAAAGCGTTGGATAGCGTAGGGGTAAAAATTACTATTCCCACTCCAGTGAGTGCAACAGTAGGGAAAGCGTTGGATAGCGGGAGGGTAAAAATTACTATTCCCACTCCAGAGAGTGCAACAGTAGGGAAAGCGTTGGATAGCGTAGAGGTACAAATTACTATTCCCACTCCAGAGAGTGCAACAGGTGGGAAAGCGTTGGATAGCGTAGGGGTAAAAATTGCTATTCCCACTCCAGTGAGTGCAACAGTAGGGAAAGTAAATACTTCACATATGAATTAAATTAAATTAATATTAATACCAATTACAAATAATATAAAATAATTAACAATTTTATATAATATGATAATTAATGAATTAAAAATACAAATGAAATTTAATTATTTAAAAAAATACCTACTAATACAAATTATTTACCAATTAACACTAAATTAATTAACAATTAATAAAAAATTAAATATTACAACAAAAATAAGCAATACATTAAATTAAAAATTTCATTATTTATAATTCAATTACTTCCCACACTATTCCCCTATAAACGCACAACCCACTACTGAAAAGAGATTAATAAAATTATCATAATTATCAATTAATCAATTAATTAATTAAAACTATTGACCAATTATATTTTAATTAATTACCAATTAACAATTAATTAACAATTAATTCAAAATAAATACCAATAAATACATTAACATATTTAATTAATTATATTTAAATTACTTCCCACCCTATTCCCCTATAAACACACAACCCGCTGCAGAAAATACATTAATTTAATTAACATAATTATCAATTAATCAATTAATTAACAATAATTACCAATTATATTTGAATTAATTACCAATTAATTCAACATAAATACCAATATATAAATTGCCATTTTTAATTAATTATATTTAAATGACTTCCCACCCTATTCCCCTATAAACCCACAACCTGCTACAGAATTATATCACGCAAAATTTAAATACAAGTAAATTAATTAAATATAATGAATTATAAAAGAAATATACACTTTTCACACATATAGTAACATAAAAAACATTTTACAAAATTCATATTAACTTACTTACCTCAAATTCAATATTTTTGTTGTCTATATTCTGTCCATTCGATATTTTGTCCATTCTATATTTTGGATTCGATATTAATGCTATTCTATTCGATATTTTGCTATTCTATTCGATATTTTTGTAGTCTATATTCTGTCCATTCGATATTGTGTCCATTTTATATTTTTAACTTGATATTTTGGCCAATCAATATTTTTTATTCAATATTATGACTGTATACCGCCTCCACATCCCAGGGGAAGTTCAAGAGTACAAAGGAGGTCCAGATGGTTGACTGTGCCAAATGCAGCTGATAAAGCCTAGGAGGACCCGGAGGCAGGAGTTCCCGGAGTCGAAGATTCTGAGGGAGTCATTGACTGCTTGGAGGATTGCAGTTTCTGTACTGTGACAATGGCAGGTACCTGATTGGAGAGAGTCTGGGAGGGTGTTTGTTCGTATGTGTGAGGTTAGTTAGGATGCTATGCAACTTTCAATGACTGCCTAAAAATGGGAGTGGGAAGACTCAGCAGTAATTGTTCAGGTTCTCTGGATCAAGAGACAGATCATTTGACCCCTGTTTTAGTCGTTGTGGAAAGCGGCCCTGTTTGACAGAGGAGTTCACCAAGGTGGTCCATATGAGGAGAAGGTGTGTGGCAAGATATTTTCTGATAGAACCTGGGATGTCGTCCTGATGGTGGTTTGAGGGTTTTACTTTGGAGATTCCTCGTTGTAGGTCCTGTTCAGAAATTGAAGATAAGGATGACCATGATTGTAGTACCTTGCATGGTAGAGTCTCGATCATTGCAAAGGGGTCATTGATGTGCAGCGAGAGATGTGGGTAAGAAATCCCTATCTGTGGGGTTCTAGACACACTGGCAAGAGTTCCTTGGCACCCTGCCCATCCCATCTCCTTTGGTGGAAAGCCTGGGAGTTCTCATGGAAAATACACTATCAATGAAACCACAAGTGGCTTGAGTCACTGCTACTTGCTTTGCAGTTCTCAGATGGCTGAAAAAGATTATTTGGCTGATCCCTTTAGCAGTGCAGAAAATGGTCATTCAGGACATACTCATATCCAGACTGGATTATGGTAACGTGTTGTACCTAGGCGCTGACAAGACCCTACTTCAGCCCCATCAGATTGTGCAAAATGCTAGTGCTAGGCTGCTTTTTCATTTACGGAAATCTGCCTCAGTTTCCCAGCTGCTTTGGGAATTGCATTAATTGAGGATCATCAAGTGCATTGAGTTTTAAGCACTCTGCGTTATGTTTAAAGCCAAACAGGGGCTTAGGACCTTGTTATATTCAGAAACTGGTAGTTCTTTCCCAGCTGACTCGCACCCTTAGCTCTTCAAATCAAACCCTGTTTTCTGTAACCTGCATGAAAGGCCATTCTTTTGCATATCTTGGCTCGAAACTGTGAAACTCTCTTCTCCCAGCTTTAAGGAATCGCAATTCACTTCTGAACTTTCACAAGGGTCTGAACACCTTGCTATTTTAGCTTATCACATCTGACCTGTACGGTACTCTGCACAGGGAAACCCCCTGGTGTAGCTGCGTGCATTCCAAATTGCATACTAATAATATGGATGTCTCTAACTTTTTTTAATCAAAGAAGTCCACAAAGTTGTTGCAACGGGCCACTGATGACTTAGGAGCCGAGGTGATGGAGAGGTTTGTAGTCTGTGCAGTGACCTAGAACAGGCGTTTCACTCTATTCTTTGCCGAATTCATGAGGGCTCTGATATGGGAGGATTTGGCTTAGTCAAACTCAGGTGAGATGGCAATCAAAAGGGCCTGGTCACTCTTCCCCATCATGCCAGACTTCCATCCGTAATCACCTGCTCCCGGGGTGTTTCAGCCCGGATCAGGCAAAATTTGGCAGTGCTTCTGCAGTGCCCATCCTGACCCTAAGTGGATGTTCCTGTGACCCTCCAGTTGCCTCAAATTGGTCGGGAGGATACCACTGCTATGTGCCTCCTACACCACAAGGGGAAGAGACTACAGCTGTGACTGGGGCTGTGCCAGTGAGGTGGCTGTGTGACACTCCATTCCCCCAGGGGTTTCTGTGGATGCGGGAGCCACCTACAACTCTATAGGAGAGGCAGGCAACGCAGCAGAAGACCCCCAGAAGACCACTAGAAGTGCTGTTTCAGCGATCGCATTGCCCGAGCCCCCCAGAGCGGAATGATAGAGCTGTGGCCACCATTGTAGTCATCATCACACCACCGGTGAGTAAATGCTTTGCAGCATGCAAAATTGTCCCAGCCACTCCTAAAGCCGGGGTGCTGCACCACACACCGGGGACGGGTATGCACCCCCAAAAGCGGAGATCGGGATGATTGCCTGATCTTAAAATGGTGTCCGCAAGGGAAAATGCTTCAGTGGTGGCGAGACACTAGGCCCACATATTTGAGGTCTACTAGGGCCACGCTTCCTAGATGCGCAAGCCTGGCTCCTGGATCTCAGCCATACTTCGAACTGACTAGCTATTTTTGACCAGCAGCTCCATGTACAGAAGAGCTATCCTACACCATCAGCGACCTCAGGCCTGCCCCATGTGGACTACTTTGAGGCACTATGGAAGAGTGACCTTTCCTGGCGTTGAGGGCTGTTCTGCAAAGGGCAACATTTCTGCTCAGTGGGACTGACTCCAGGGGCTTCATGGACTGGCTTGAATGGCAGATGAAGGCACAGAGGGGACTACTTTTCAAACCAATGGATTCATGGGCCCTCAACCTCACGCACAAACACCTAGCTGCCACCTGATACTCAACAATTACTGAAGTTTGCAGCGAGATCTCCATTAAATGGGCCCCATCCTCTACAGCGTCCTGTTTAACCCCGTTCACGGCAAGATTTGCTGATGGAAATACCATGCCCAGAGTAAATTATCAGCTGATGTAATGGGCTATCTACATGGCTTATGTTTTCCTGTCCAGTTGCCCTGTATTGGAAGTGCCTCTGCATGCCAAGGTGAGAGCGCTGCCCCAGGGTAGGTTACAGCTGCCCCCACAGGAAAGGTGCTGTCATTAAAGTGGTGGGAGATGCCACTTGGACTAGCCAGTTGCAACCCACAGAAGGCCAACTCAATAGATTTTGATTCTCAAGATGGAACCCCTGGAGGTACACTGAATGCACCAGACTTATTGAAGCCTGCCATGCTTTGATTGGGCTCCTGCAATGTTCCAATTGTTCTGGCTCCTGAACTCCAACAAAACAAGTTATCTTGTACCTGCCTTGTAAGATAACTGTCCTATCCCATCAGCTCACCATATTGATGACTTTGTGACCCCAATTCCAGTTCCTCTACTCCGTTAACTAAGACTTCTGAATAAGGTCTCCTTCGAACCCTAAGAACAAAGAGTACTTCGCAAGGCTGTGGACAACCTCGGGAAGACTATCCTTATCCTAGCAATAGTTGCTTAGGTCATACATACAACTTCCCTTTCCAAACAATCAACGAATAAACATGAAATACAGGACCTTGAGGGATTTCACGGAAACCCTCTTTGTAGACCAATACCATTGCCACGCAAAAGCTTCCTCAAAACCAACCTACTCCTCTTCACTCACAACACTGACTTATGGATCAGGTCCTTACACAATTGTCTCCCATCCTTATCTCTTTCTCACATCTCCGTTGGTCGTAAACTCAGATGCTCATCCCCCCTTGGCCTCTAGGGTAACCTTTCTATATCTATTTACAACAATGGGAAAATCATGTTCCAAGCCAACAACACTGTCCTGGTCATGATCAACTTAATTTATCTCACCCTCAGGCACTCTGGCAATTCTCCATGCTCCCCCTCTCCGTCCACCCATAACACCCCTCTCCCATTCTCCTCCCCACTGGTCAACCAGACAGCTCCTCTCACCTCGGACTTTTCTACAATCCAATAGACCTCCCACAACACATAGTTTACTTACAATACCAGACCTTGAACAACCCCCCCCCCAGAAACCATTCCTGCACAGTTCCCCTCCGACCTCCCTTAAACCATTATCTTCAAAACCGGTTGCCACCATCACCCTCTTTTCCTCTCCTCAGTCGACCCATATACCTCCCCCTTCCTCCCAACCTTCTCTGCCTCCTGTCCTTAAATCTCCCAGCACCAGATACCAACAGCCAGAGCCTTCCTCTACCTCCACCGCAAACCCTCAGAGTCTGACCCATATACCTCCCCCTTCCTACCTACCTTCTCTGCCTCCTGTCCTTAAATCTCCATGCAACAGATACCAACAGCCAGAGCCTTCCTCTACCTCCACCGCAAACCTTCAGAGTCTGCCCCTGTCAGCCCACCCCAAATCTCCCACAATTGCTGAGCATAACGGACCTCTGTTCCACAAGCTCCTTTACTCATTCTGGCACCTCTCTCTCAGAATAGACATCCGCACATCGGCTCTACTCAATCTAAATGGCTCTTTGTCGTCTAGTCACTGCTACCCTCATTACCTCTTGTGGGCCTCCTACATCGTTCCAGCATACCAAGAGACAGCAGCCTACCCAGACCCAATCAGATTCAATCATCCCTAGATAACTCAGACTCACTCTATCTCCCTAAGAGTTATGTAGCCTCAAATTCCACTACCCCCTTGTCCTATTAATTAATTAATTAATTAATTAATTAATTAATTATGTGCTTATATAGCGCTGGAATCACTCCCGAAGGGGTACCTCTGCGCTTCGACCGCTGCGAAACCCTTCCTGGCTTCCCTGAGAGATGGACCCTTAATGGGTATCTCCATGGTGAGACCAGGCATCCCCGGCAGTCTGGTGGAGCCGTTGGTGAAGATTAGGCAAGCTAGTGCCCAGAGCTGCTGAGTGTGATCGCTGATCAGAGTGGGCACCGAGGCGAGAGAATTATCGAGTCCGCTGACCCTGGTCCATAAACCTGCCGCGTCGGGAATCGAACCCTGGTCCCGGGCCGTCCTCTGCTCTCGGGTCTGCCACCTCTAACCAGTGAGCCACACTACTTCACTATCTTCCCGCAGGGGCCTGCCCGATCTCCACCATCATCTCTGATCCCACTCAAACTCACACACCACCCCAGGGCATGCTCATCCTCTCTTAACTTGATACAAATCCCAACTATCCTCCCGGAACAACCGAGTCAGAAAGACAACAGCTTCTCCATTAGCTGAATGGTACATAATTGTTGGTGTGCAGTCCAACACCATCCAGAGATTTCAAACTCGATCCATACTCATAATCTTGACATCATGATCCTCACGCAAAAGTGGCTCAGTGTCTCATCTAACCATGCTCTAGAACTCCTCCTTCCTCCCAACTACATTTTGCATCACGACCGCAAGATAGGCATGGTGGAGGCCTCACATTCATTCACCGGAACTCCGTAAGATGCCGAACCCTCTCAACGACTCAATTTCAGCCTTTCGAATGCATGTCGGTGGAACGTTCCACTTACACTACATTCAACCTTAGATTGAATGTGATTGACTACCCACAGAGTCTAAACAACACCTTCATCAAGGAAATCATGGATTACTTCACTTTGCAACTCATCAGCTCAGACAACAATATCTTTCTTGGTGACATCAACTGGGGAGGCGTGGGCCACAGCTATAAGGACACTTTCACTTCCTTTCTCAATGCCAATGATCTCAAATTACACTGCCCCAGCAGTTTTAAACCTCTCAGCCTACAAGCAAGTCTCACATCTTCAGCCCTTTATGAGCTGTAAAAAATTACTTGTAAGTGGCTGAGAGGGAGGGCCTGCAGCACAGGAGAGGTCTGTGTTAAGCAGCTTCAGGAGTCAGGGCATCTATTGAGATGCAAACAGCTCTGAATGTCTCCTATGGTATGCAAATTAAAGGGACCTTGCACATTCCCTTTCTGCCTGAGCCTCAACAATCCTAGAACTGTCCCTGCAAGGTCCCCACCCAAATAACAGCCTTTATATAGTTACAAACAAAAGTGTTTATCCAACACCTTCTCTGCGAGTACCAGTATCACTGACAATTTATACTGGTGACAACAATAGAATTGAGAAGTCACACATGTGTCTCACATGACCTACAGTGAGGGAGAGCTTTCACTGAACGTAGCCCTGCTACCCTTCTGTAGAGATGTTGTCCTCTCAAGATGATGAATTCTGTTCTCAATATTGAACAGGAATCAATGTAAACTGTGAACTAGATTGTAGTCCTGAATATTGACAACAAAAATATGTCCCTACCAAAATTTCAAGGTCAAAATATAGACTACAAATAGCATACATCTTACGCTTATAATTAAAATAACAAAACTATTGAGTCCAAAAAATTGTCTTTCAAAAAGTTAAAAAACATCTGATACGAAAATATATAATATAATATTATTGAGTTCCAAAATTACATTTAGAATTAACAAAAATATTGAAAATAAAAATATAGAGGTAAAAAGAAAATTTTAATTAGAAATCAAATGTATTGACTTATTCACATTTTAAATAGCTGTAATTCTTTGTAAAATATATTTTATATAATTAAAATGAAGTTATTCTATAATTATTATGTAAAATATATGTATTTTACATGACATATAATCAAAAAATAGTGTAACCAACCTTTTCACATCAAAATATTTAATTTATGTAGCAGAGATCAATTAATGACTCCTCACCAAGTAAAATTGGGGTAGTGCATTGATTTTGGGGATCAGATTTAATATTTGCACTCTAAATTAAGCAATATTTCGGAATATGTTGAACACAGGGATGAGGGTAGTGGGGAATCAGATTTACTATTCCCATTACAAACTAAGCAACAGGCAAGGACAGTGTTTGACTCTTGAGAGGGCCGTTCAGATTTACTATTCCCATTTCAAACTAAACAAATACAATGGACTCTACAGGAGGAAGATCTACTATTCCCTGTAAAACAAAATAAAATTGGTGAAAGAGCTTGGCTCTGGAGGGGTTAGATTTAGTATACCCAGTGTAAAAGTAGGCAACACTGGTAGGGAACATATTGGATTATTAGGCGAGGGGCAGAGCAAACAAAGTATTGCCTATGCAAAATAGACAACACTGTAGAACATATTTGTCTCTGGGGGGGATCACATCTACTTTCATATTTTAAATTAATCAACATTAAAGAAACAACAGTGACCAAATGTACTTAGAAATCATAAAATAACATAACTAAAAGATTACAAATAGAAAAGTATCACTCATTAAAGTACAACATAGTACAATAAATGTATTATAAACATAACATATATATTAAATAATATAAATGGAAATAACTTAATAATATCTGACATATAAATTCATATTAACACAAAAATGTAATTTAGAAAATTCTAATTTATAGCAATTAAATAAATAAAATAATTGAAGAAAAGAATAGAACAAATAAAAAACAGAAACTAAACAAAAATGTATTCTTTAAAAAAAACATGGTTCATATGGTTCATATTTGTTTATATATATATATATATATATATATATATATATATATATATATATATATATATATATATATATATATATATATATATATATATATATAGTGAAAAAAACAAAGGTTACAGGGATGTTATACTTAGGCTCATGTGTCGCTCGTACAAACCCAGAGAAATTCAGCAGTTATAGTTAGCTGGGCTAACTATAACCTGCGCCCCGCAATGCACTGCTATCACCTCACATATTATATTACTCATGACTTGGTCAGTGACATCACTGATGTCATTTCAAATGCCCCTTCAGGCACACTACTAGTTGGGGGATGAAGTTCACCTTGGATCTTGAGGGATCTTAGGGGCCACCTACTCCTCCTACCAACTCCAGTAATACCCACATAGCTGGATTGCTGAGAGGTTATCATGGCCCCTTGATTCACCACTCTGCAAATGCGCCTCCTGACACACTACTGGTTGGGAGAAGTAGTCCACTTCAGTCCTGAGGCCCTCAGGAGTAAAATGGAATTCATTGCCCAAACAGAAGCACACAGAAGGCGCGTTTGCAGAGTGGTGGAGACAGTAGGCATAGCCTTCAAGTCTTCTCAGAAATCCTGCTCTCTGGGACTTACGGGAGGTAACAAGAGAGCTTGTTGGCCCCCAAAGACCCTCAACATTCAAGGGGATTTCATTCCCCACCACCATTGTGCCAGGAGGCGTGTTTGCAGATGTGTGCTGAAGTGAGGCATGGCCTCCAGAACTTTGCCGAGGTTTTTTATATTGTTTATTTAGAGAACGGAGCTGCATAGCCCTCCTTCCCTCTGCGATTTTTTTTATTTTTAAAATGGGGAGGGAAGCCACAGGACCTCCCTCCCCTGATTACAGCCCCTGGGACCCCATCCCCTGGAGCCCGGCCTTTTCCTTTTCTTAAAAGAATTGTAAAATAAATGAAGTGGGGCCATGTGGCCCCTTTTCCTTGGGCCAATTTTTGCCCAGGGACTCCATCCCCTGGGGCCTGCCCTTTATTTCTATTTATTTTTAAATAGGAGGGGGCCGCACGGTCCCCCCTCCTAAGGCCTATTTCGACCCAGGCCTTCATCTTTTTTTTTTATAAACGGCGAGGGGGCCTATATATATAAAAAATTATTTTCAAAAATGATTAAAACAAATACATACTACTCCTAGAAATATAGATTTTATTTAGTAAATAAAAATGTAAAAATCATTTAAGAAATTTAAATTACTTTAAAAATATAAAATATTATTCTAAAACATCCCCATCAAAAATCAATATAAAACCAACAGCCTGCAAAATAAATAATATTAAACTTTAAAAAGTGTATGTTTTTAAAATTTCATAAAAAATATAATAAATAACCAAAGATTTTTAAGAACTAAAAATAAAATTAATACATTAATTTACAACGCAAGTGAAGCAAATTCTACCACTTAAGTGCTTGAGATGCAGATACTGACTCTCACACACTAAGAAATTCCAGGACTCCCTTTTTTTTAACACAATCTTATTGTTGATCAAAGACATATCAAATTACAATAAATGTCTTCATTTTGGGTATACTTAAGCGTTCAGAGTCTACGCATACGTTGTTAGGCGTCTACATGACAATGCACTGTTGATTACATTAGCTCGGTATGCAAGTTAGTAACTCATAACAACATTTTTAAGCACAGGAAGTTGTTTAAAACAATATATCTTATAGCTCCGTACATTCTCAGTTTTGTTCCCTAACACCCACCCTCATCATCCCACCCGCAACTTTGCCCTCCCTACAAACTGTTAGCTATTAAGTTAGCCGCTTTATCCCAATCCTCTCCGCCAAGGCAGGCTCCTGAGAGCCAATCATGTTAATGGTAAGCCAATGTGCCCCTGGGCATGGGGGAGGGAAGAGGGGAGAAGAAAAAAAAAAGGCGGGGAGAGAGGAATAAGGGTAGGTGGACCCTCCCTGACCAATTCGGCACCTAGGCAGGGATCCGGCAATTGTAGCTAAGTTATCAGAGGGTCCAGGGCCTCTACTGCGTTGTCTTCTGTTTCCGCTTTAAACTGCTCTATTACTTGAGCCCATTCCAGGTAAAGTGGTCTTTTCCTCAATTCCTTGTATTCCTCAGCTTGGAGCGTCTCCCCTTCCGGCACTTCCCATCTATTGACCTCCTCCCTCTATTTGCCCTCGCGTGGCGCCGCATGAGATCTCCAACGCTGTGTTATTAATTGTTTTGTGAGCATCAGAGCTAACCCTGTAATGCGACATAGTAGTTTTGCCTTCTTCAGGAGTGGCAGGAGACCTAACAGGCATACCTCCATGGTGTCCCAAGGGGCACATCCTGTGAGTGTAGAAAATCCTTGGGTAACCTCCAACCAAAACCGCTCTAGGGTAGAGCATGACCATAACATATGAGTGAAATCAATAGGTTGATGATTGCATCTGGGACATTGTGCAGTGGCCAAGGGATACATTTTGTGAATAGCCTGCAGTTTAAGGTAGGCCCTGTGTAGTATTAGTAACTGTATTGTCTTCAGTCAAAAATTACGGGATACACGTCAGGGATGCCCTAGGCAGCGTTCCATTCCCCATCCTCTAATTCCCTCGCCAGTGCCAGTTCCCACTTCTGACGAACAAGCAACAGGGGTATATGCAGGTGTTCACGCAACCCACGGTACAACCAGCATACCAGGTGGTGCCCGTTGCCCATGATGTGCAGAGTCCGCAGTAATTGAAATGTAGCGGATTCCTTTTGTGACACTAACCAGTACCTTCGGACATAATGCACGACCGATGCATGTGTGAGGAACAGAGTCTCTGGCACCTCATTAGTGCGGGCAAATTCACCAATTGTGGATGTGCCCGCCTGTGTCCAACCCGCACCTGAACAGTAGACAAAAAAGCACGGCGGGTAGGCAAACCACAAAGGGGGATATTGGGTGCATATGGATTCGGGACTTTGGCATATTTCTGAGCTTGCTTCCAGTAGTGTAAAGCAATAGACAGCAGAAGAGGGAGGATCTCGCATCTTGTCAGCCCCAGCACACAGCAGAACCTGCAACTTCCCTCGCTGCAAATGTACAGGGGTATAACCTATTTCAAACAAGTTATGCACCGCCAACCAATATGCCAGCCACTGCAGCTGCCCAACAATACAGTATGTTTTAAAATCAGGGGCCCCCATGCCGCCTGCAGTGCTCGGCAGCTGCATCTTGGATAGCGCTAGCCGATGTCTCCCTTTTCCCCATAACAAGGATGTTAGTAAAGAATTTAGTGTCCCAAAAATCCAGCCCTTTAGGACTACAGGGATATTCAAGAAATGGCATAAGAGTCTAGGTAACATGACCATTTTGAACACTGCGAATCAGCCCTCCCTTGACAACGGCAGGGTGGTCCAAAAGGACACTTGTGAGCAATAGATCTGCAATAGATCAAACTGCAATATTCGGGGGGTATACCAAACTTTACTGATACTGCAAGAATATATGACCTGTTTAAGGTATCAAACGCTTGCCGTATATCCAGGAAAAAGCATCCAGCCAATGGTAAGGACCCCTTCACTGCATGCATCAGGGCATGCAACCGACGAATATTGAGAGAAGTACTACGCTTGGGAATAAAACCACATTGATCTGTGTGTATTAATTTAGGAAACAGGGGAAGTAATCTGGACGGTAAGATTTTACCTAGGATTTTATATTCCGTATTGAGTATAGATAACGGTTGATACGATGCCAAGTCAGTGGGGGTATTATCTGGTTTTAATAGGGATGTGAATATTACCTCCTTAGTAGTTGGGAGCAGCGTACCTTCCTTAAGTGAGGTGACATATAATTGCAACTGCATTGGGGCAAACGCGTCCACATATGTGGAAAAAAATTCCACAGGAAGGCCATCTGAACCTGGGATCTTATTGCAAGCCAGTGCTTTTATTGGAACCCGGATCTCTGCTATGGTAATCGGTGCTGCCAACAGCTCAGCAGATGCATCCGTTACCTTGGGAAGGTCTATTCCCGCAAGGAATTGCACTGTCTCTACCGACCTCTCTGATGGGTGTGCCATATAAAGATTAGTATAATGGTCTTGGAAAGTCTTATTTATGTCGCACTGGGAAATTATTAACCTGTGTTGCGCATCATAGATCTCCACATGGGAGTGGGAGTTAATGGGGGAGAAATCAGTCGCACCAGAAGCATGCCAGCCCTATCCGCTTGTGTACGCATCATGTAAGCATGAAGATCTACTGTCCGGAGCCTCTCTAATAGCTCAGCATACCTAATCCTAGCCTCCTACAACTGCTCCACTCCCTTTACATGTTCCTGAGCCACCACTTCCAGTGCCTGCAGTTTGTCTTCCAATTCCACCAAGTCCCTGGTCCCCTCTCTTCTGACCCCCACCAAGCTCCCCATAGCAACCCCCTTATTGTGATTTTAAAAGCCTCCCACTCAACAGATGTAGTGGATGATGTGCCTTAATTTTCAGCAAAATACGTAGTGATTGTGTCAGCTAATTTAGCACAAAATACTTGATCCTCTAATGCCAGAGGTTGCAGCTGCCATGTTGGTATAGGCATAGGAACCTGCCCCCATTGCAATGCCTGTTCTATAGGATTATGATCAGAGATGGTTTTACCTAGGAATGTACTCTGATGTATGGCAGAGGATAAATCCATGGCATAAAAAATGATCTAATCGGGTATGTAGGTTATGTGGGTGGGAGTAAAAGGAGCATATTCGTGTGTTGGAACCTCCAGACATCTAACAGGTTCCACCCCCGTGCCCACCTAGTCAGAGCAGCAGCTTGAGTCACAGCATTGGTGTTCAGTAAGGAGGGATGACAGCGGTACCAGTGTACATCAAACACAGCATTGAAGTCTCCGCCCAATAACCATGGGTATTGTACCCAGTCTGAGAGCGCCTGAGATAACCTGGAGAGAAAAGTATCCTGATCCACATTCGGAGTATAGATGGAGCCTAGCACTACTTGCCTACCATCTTGGGTTCCGCGAAACAAGACATACCTGCCTTGGTCATCGATTTGGGATTCGCTATAAGAAAATGGGATTCCCGCCCGTATCCATATTGCAGCCTCTCTAGAAAAAGCGTAGTATGCTGTAGCATAAAATTGGCCCCTCCACCTCCTCTTCAGTTTACTTGTTTCTGTTGGTAAGAGGTGGGTCTCCTGAAGATATTCAATTTGAGCCTTGCGACGATGTAGCTGAGATACTATTCTGTGCCGCTTCTGGGCCGATCCCATCCCCTAACATTCCAGGATATGACAGTATACAGTTTCTCAACCAACATCATGAGTTGCAAATCCAAAGGCCCATCCACCACCCCCAACCCCGGACCCCCAAATCCCCAATCAGAATATGCAGCAATCATTAAACCAATGCAAACAATCCCCACTACTGGGTCCAACAACAGAACTTCGTCGGACCAAACTGTGAAAAAACTGGGTAAAAATCATTTACTTAGAACACTTGCTTTCGCCTGTGGGCATAAGATACGTGTGCAACACACAAGTTTCTTGAGCTATAGAAAGAATACATGCCCAAGGCGGGCCGGACCATCAGTGGCAACACCAGTACATTGGACAATCGAGATCGGTGAGGAGTAGATGAATGCTTAACAAGTACTAATTTGCTGTAATGAGTGGACATGGTTCCAGTACTATAGTGACAGTGTCCCACTAAAAGATCCGTCAAGCTCAGCCTAATGGGTCCCGACTGAGCTGAGTAGATGCAGACGGGAATAAGGCCATGCTACCCCTGGAATCGGAGTCCGAGTTGGCCCCCTCAGAAGGGCTAGTGCTGATCACTGGTCTCGGGGCTCTGAGTGTCTCAGTCGTCCGGAGGGCCTCTCGCCTCCCCTCCATCACTTGCTGGTGGGGCGGGGGAGAAGTCTCTGTGCTCTGTGTGACCATTCTCTTTCTGCAACTGTGGGGGGCCCTTTGAGATTTCAGTTGTGTTGAATCCAATCACTGTTCTGGCAGTACAGCAGGGAAGTGTCAGTCCAGCCATTCCCCTGCACTATCGGGGGTATTGAAGAACAATGACCATTGGCTATAATGAATCTTGAGCTTGGCCGGGAAAAGTAATGCAAATTGCAAGCCTGCTGCACGGCCCCTTGTTTTGACTTCTATAAAAGAGAAGCTCTTCCGCTGCACAGCTAAAGTATAGTCCGGGAATATAGACACTTTCACATTCACCACCAGAAGCGGGGCCTGCTCCCTGACTGCCTGTAGAACCCGGTCCTGATCTCTATAGTTCAATATTCATGCCAACAGTGGACGTGGGTTCGATCCGGGTAGGAGGCGTCATGTAGGCACTCAATGAGCTTGCTACACGGTAAAGTGTGGAGACAGACACCGTTTTCAGCCAGTCCTCGATGTAAGTCGTCGGGTTGGGCTCCTCCGTCCCCTCAAGCAGACCCACAATTCTGAGGTTGTTCCGCCTCGCCCGCCCTTCCGCATCATCAGCGCGGACTTGCAAAACCTCAATCTGCTGTCGCATCTCCTTGAATTGACTATCATGGTCAGTGATTTGAGGCCTCATTGTGTCCAGCAGTTGCTCAGTGTTTTTAAATTTATCAGATAACTTTCGGTGGTCATCTTTAAGCAAGTTCAATTCCACCAAAATCGTACCCAGCTGACCCTCAAGTGCAGAGCGGGAATCCCGGATTTCTTGCAGGATCATGTCTAATTTATCTCCTGCTGGGGCGGATGTGCATTCTGGCTCCATCCGTGGAGACCTGCCAGACAATTACAGTGAGGGCGGCGAGTGAGATCCCCTTCTACCCGACCTCGAGGTGGTTTGTGTCGTCTCCCTGCCGATGGTCTATTGCTACCCAGGAGGATTAAGTACTCAGCAAAAAGGCTGAGCCCACCTTCTGTAAAATCAGGTTATCCCCCGGGTCCAAGAGGCACCCCAGACCTTCGGCCCGGGCCACAGCCAGGAATATATACCCTGAGGCCCGGAAACAACACAAGTCTGTCACCACATGAGCCAGAGAAGGGTGGGGGAACGCAAAGATCAGCATGCATCTACATCACTCAGTGGCAGGCTTTATCCGAGTCATAAGCAATTCACGGCCCCCCGGGGGCTCCTACCAGGGCCTCGCATGATCCTGCAACCTGGTCCCAGCTCAATGCAGACAGTCGTCCCCCAGGAGAGCTCGGGCCTCAGTAGACTGTGTACTCCAGTGGGTTCACAGAGTCAAAACCAGAGCGTTATGTGGTCCCGCGGAGGGGGGTCCTCTACTTCTCCGACTATCCCCACATTGCACTCACTGTCCGGGTGGGAGTTCCAGCCCAATGGCTCTCACAGCAAGGTCCCGGACCCCTCGCCAGCAATTCCAGCCAACTCAGCCAGGGGGGGTCCTCTTGGTGCACACTGCGCCGCACCAAGGCAAATCAGCACTTCGCAATCCCAGGGGGGGGAGGAGCTAGGGACCCCTCCCAATGCTGCCAGCCGGGGGGAGAAGGTGATCAATCCGAGCAGCCGTCCCCCCAGTGCACAATCCTCGCCCCATTCACCAGCTCCGGCATGGTCTAGATCCTCCGGCCTCCAGGGGGGCCTCTGGCTGTGGGGGGGTGGCGCACTGCAGTCCGCGATGTGTAGCCCCAGCCGTTCTGCCGTGGAGTCTTCCAGCCGCAGGCCGTGGGCGCTCCCAGTCAGGCCCAAAATTCCAGACCTCGCCTAGAACCTTCCTCTTGTGCATGGACTCAAGCCGGCCTCCCCCAGGGAGAGTCGGCTGCGTCAAGGTCGAGCACGCCGCCTCCATGCCCGTGATGCCATCAACTCTTGTGGCATGCCGTAACTCGGTCAGGAATCACCACCGTATTCCAGCGCGTCATCAGCAGGTAGGGACTTCTATCTGCCATGTCTACCGGTTCCGCCGTGCACTCCAGTACTTCACCCGGAGCTCGTCGCTTATGCGACCATCATCTTAGGCTGTCAGTCACGCCCCCAAATATGCCAGTGCTCAGATGGGTATGTCATACGTATAGAAGGAAGGACCACTTTGTATGCAAGTCCTGGAAAACAAGCAATAAGAGCCCTTGCCTGTCTCCTGTTTGCTCTTCACAAAACACACTGAACACTGCCAACTATTCCCATGAATGACTTTGTAGGATTGAAAGTTCATAGCATTGTGTCCATGTTACAGCCGGCTCCTCATCAAATGTTCTAGGCAGATACAGTATATTTCCTATGTTGAGTCACTGGTAAGATCTCTACATGATTTGAAACCTGTCTCACCAACAGAGTGCTAAACATTGTTGGGTGACTGGGGTATACCCAAAGTGATACTTTGTTTAATGTGAGTGGTTGCTGCCCCCACATGGCTCCCATGCTAGATAGCATGTGAAGGAACATTATATACTGTTCCCCACAATAACCCTGGGCGCAGTACTCCACTCTGTGCGTAGTGCTGCCTACATCGTGATCCGTGAAGTAGGGGTAGTAGGCAGGTTACGCACACGCCATGGAGGAGCGAAGTTGCCCGCCACCCGCCTCCCACCCGCCCTCTTTTAAATGGCCTGATAATCTCTAAAAGCATAATAAAAGTAATTAAAAAGACTTACTAGGGATGCGTCGTCCCGGGGCTCCCTATTCCTGCTTTATCGCAACTTCTTCCTGACAAATGCGCATGCATGGGCGCCCGCGCAAGCGCATTTCTTGTGAGAAATGCGGGGGTGCGTACATTGCCCCCACTTTGTGATGATCCGCGTAGCCCCACTACGCCCACCTCTACCCCACCAAGATATCTTTGATGGGGCAAATCACCACGATTAAAATCCTAGCTCTTCCTAAACAGCTATGTACCTCCAAACCAGGGATCTTCCACCTTTTACTGTAGTGAGAGCTACTTCTAACAATTGAAAATCATTTTGAGCTACTAAAGGCAAAACAATGTGTGCATTGTTACCAGACACCCCATTCTATCCTAATTGACTTTCGTTTTTCCCTCGTTTTTTGTGCCTTTCTGCCCTCCACCCATTATTGGTGCCTTTCTGCCCTTTGTTCCACTCGTTTTCCCCTTGTTTTTTGTGCCCTTCTGCCCTTTGTTCCACTCGTTTTTTGTGCCTTTCTGCCCTCTGTTCCATTTCGTTTTCCCCTCGTTTTTGTGCCCTTCTGCCCTTTGTTCCACTTGTTTTTTTTGTGCCCTTCTGCCCTCTTTTCCGTTTTTTGTGTCTTTCTGCCCTTTGTTCCACTCGTTTTTCCCTCGTTTTTTGTGCCCTTCTACCCTCTGTTCCACTCGGTTTATTTTGCTCTTCTGCCTTCCGTGCCACTCGATTTTTCCTTGTTGTTGTGCTCCTTTTGCCTTCTGTTCCACTCGTTTCCCCAGCCGCTGTGCCCCCTGCGGGCCCGCCCCCCTGACTACCCACTGCCCATTCGCTGTCCCCACCTCCTGATTGGATTGTTGTGGTCTCCCCGCCCCTGCGCCAACATTCACAGCTCTTGTGTGCTGTGAGGACGCATGGGCATTTCATTTTTCACTACGACAGGCACTCGAGTGCTTCGGACCCGCTGGGAATGCAGTTTGGGAAACGCTGAACTAAATCATTAAGTTAACTTCATTTTATTTTTCTCCCAATTAAAAGCATTCAGAAACATTTTGTTCTCATGCTCTAATTTTGAGTGAACATCAACTTTTATTTAGGAGTTAATTACATCAGTCCTTCAGTTCTTCCTCTGTGCGCCACCCTGAGTCCTAAAGTAGAGTCGAGGACTGATCATTATCAGCATCTGCTGTCTGCAGCCGAAGAGACCTGACTAAAATAAACACAAATATCCTTAACTTTGAAAGGAAAATGTAACACTTATTGACCCAGCTTTATTTAAAAATTAGCTTAAGGCTTCAAGCTATTCTGAAGGTGTCTGCGAGCTCCAAGTAGCTTGCAATCGACTGGCTGTCGACACCTGCTCCAAACTTACCCTGACCAATCCTGCAACACTTCTTCCCACAAGTTAACTCTATGGTGACAGTGGCAATGAATAACTCCAATAAATTCCTGTTTGACGAGGCATACGTATGGTAGATATGCAGTTCTATTATCAACCCTCTCAGCTAATAGTTGAATGGAAGTCCATTAGGGTCACACGCCCATTACACTTTTTAAATATCCTGACATTTCATTACTCCAGCCACTGTGAATCATTTATGGAAGCACCCCCAGAAGCACATTCATTTGTATGTGTAGCACCAGGCCACATGCACAATCCCAATCAGGATGCCCAGGTCTGCCTCCCAAGCTGTCCTTCCTCTGTAAAGGAGTTTTACAGCATCCTCCCTGAGAGCTTTGAAGAAAAATGTAAGAAGGTGCCTGTCCTCGCCCCATCTGATCAAACCTCCCAGTGTATGAGATGGGGTGGAGCCCCCGGGTGAGTGTGCCATATCTCCCTAGCCATGTTCTCTAGCTTGGTGTAGTGGAGGAAGTGACCCCGTCCCACGTCAAAGGTGTCCTCTGTGTCTTGAAATGTAAGGAACATCTCCCCCAGGTAGAGATCCCCAGCTGAAAGGCATACCCCTCCCTCCACCCTTCCATGGACATAACCTGAGCTATGGATTGATAGGGTTCAAGGTCCCAAATCTGTAACTCTCTGTCACAGGGGGCCTTGTGCAATACCTTTTTTACTGCCAGCTCCCACACCCGAACTGTATGCTGCATCAAATACAGGATCTGATCGCCAGTAGTGCAGTCTCCTCTCATCAATAAACATGACAATATTCCTCACTAAGCATACCCGGCAACGCCCGCTTTTCCTAATTGTCCATGTCTGTCAGCCATCAAACTGTATGTTGGAGGTGTGCTGCAAAGTTGTAAAGTTGCATATCTGACAGTGCCAGTCCCCCGCCCACCCATGTCCCTCTTAAGTGCCACCATTGCAACTCAGCTCTGTCTCCTGGCCCACACCAATGAAACGAACAGGCTATCGAGACAACAAAAGAAGTCCATCCAGAGTGGGAACAATCAGTTCTGAATAACGTATAAGCAGCAAGAAAGAAAGACAATCTTGGCAATGGCCGCCCATCCGATCACCAACAGGGGTAGCGTCTTCCCTAAGCTAATCAACCCGGTCAGGCCCCTCAATGCCCTGCCCACATTGAGGCGACTTTAGGTGTCCTCTTTATGTGCAACCATCAGCCCCATGTAGCAAATACTCGTCCCCTCCCAGCGAAGCTCAAGCTCGGGTAACTGTTCGGTTGGTATTGTGGCAAGCCTCTCCAGTGGGAACAGTAAAGTCTTTCTGATAATGTCTCACAGCCCAGAAACATAGCCAAACGCCGCCATATGCCTCATTAGAAGCAGGTCTGACTCCATGGATGTCTGGTGGTAGATTAATGCAACATCTGCATATAAGGAGACAATGTGATTTTGTTTACCCACACCTAGGCCTGACAGCTCTAACTCCCTGTGTAATAGTATCAGCATCGGCATGAAAGCTAGCGCAAACAGGAGCAGGGAGCCTTGACGAGTGTCCCTCCCAACCTCCCATGCCCCAGACACCCAGAATGCCACGCCCTTGCATATTACGCGTGTAATGCCTAAAGAGTTGATCCCTCATTTTTTTTATTTATGGATCTCAACTCCCATTAAATGTAATGTCGCTCATGTAAGCAGGCTATCTGGACCCAAGTGATGCCAAAGACATTAATTAACTCTGTATTGTTTTGTGTAACTCCTCAGACCTTTGACATTCCAGCTAACAATATTAGTACAGTCAGCCATGGGGTATAGGTGTCTCCCCCCCAATCCCACTTAGCAGTCTCCCAGATAGGGTTTAGGGTACCCATAGCAGGGGACCAACGAACCCAAATTAGTAACTGTGCATCCACTTGAGTCAGCAAACAAATCCCCATAGGAATTAGGGCCATACAATAGAAATTAACGGTGTAAGACCCCCACCCGAACAAACCACAACATAACTTAAATGTGTGTTTGCCCATTTTTTGTATCTCGCTGTCAGGACTCACAGCCTAAAACCCCCCTTCCCAACTAACAGCCTACCACTAAAAGTGCCACCCCGCCCTTGTGTAAGATGTGTGGTGCAGCATACTTTATTACATACAATTTAAGATAACATACCCTCAACATTCGTCCTCCCTCTCCTCTTACTCTCAGATCTCTTCATGCTCAGCTGCTGCCTCTGTGAGTTCACAGCCAGGAGCCCCCAGCACCATGGTGCGATCCTCCTGAACAATAACTCTAGAGTTATCCTGATCTCTGTCAGTACCAGTGTCTCCAGAGTTATCCCAGGCCCTCCAATCTGAATGTTGGGCCATCGCTCCACCTCGCGTCCTCACCCTTCAAGATCCGCGCTGGTGCTTTGGCACTTTGTCCCACTTCTCCAGCCATCTCCAAACATCTTCTGCTGTGTCAAAGAAGTGTAACTTGCTCCCCAAAATGACTCTCAGGAAGGCAGGATATGAAAGCAGATATCGAAGGCCAATAACCCTCAGTTGCCTCTTCGCCTCCAGAAAAGATTTGCATTGAGCTTGCACTTTTTGTGTGTACCTGGGAAGATGGAGCTCTTGTGGTTCTCAAACAGGAGAAGATCACTGGCCTCCCAAGCCGACCTGAGGAAGTAGTCCCTGTTCCTATAATTCAGGATGTGCGCTATGATAGCGTGTGACGGGGCTCCCGGCCTCAGGGGAGCCGCAAAAGCATGGTGAGCTATTTCAATCGCAAATTGTGGGGACAATCCCATGGGTTGCAGAACTCCCAGACCCAAATTTCTATGAACCTCCCTGTCTTGCCCCCCTCGGCAAGCTCAGGAAAACCCAGGAGGCAGACGTTGCTTCTGCGGGATCGCCTCTCTGCGTCCTCGACCCTTGCCTCCAGAGGCCCTGTTTTCAATGTGAGAGTGGCCACCTGTTTCTTGAAGGTCGCTACCTCAGCTTGCAGATCCGCACTGGAGCGACCTGTAATATTAACCTTCTCAGACACTTTTCACAGGTCGGTGCGCAGGAGGTTCCCCTCTATGGAGACCATCTTGATTTTTCCCTCCCAGGCTGCTCGGGAACCATGGATAGCAGCCATAAGATCAGGCCAGGATGGCTCCTCCAAAGAGGCCCCCCCATGTCACTGCATGAGCTTTCATGATGAATCCATCACTGGGTAGCAGATGGGAAGCTAGCATATTATTCTATAGTGCTCCCCTGAGAGGGCACAGGTGTTCTCCCATTCCCCATAAGGAGAACGATCAAGGGGGGCCCCAGGCAGGGAAATCATCAAAGAGTGCCGCCTTGTGTTGGGGCCGTTGTCCTCATGAGCACCCTGTAGACGTTATGTGCGGGCACTCATGTACAGTCTCACCAGCTCGGATGAACTAAGAGTGACCACAGGTTGGTCCCCCATCAGTAGCGGATAGTTGTTAACCAGAGACTTCTGGACAGACTCCATTCACAGCCCTCTATTAACATGAGTCTGGGGGTCTGAGGGGCTCAACGTGGGGCCCGCACCACTGGCTTTCAAGAATGACGGCTCCACCCCGTTGGCGGGCCCACCACAAGGCAACAGGTTAATACAGGGTCCAGCCCGCCCCAGTCCACAGGTCAATACACCAACCCAGCTGACAATCAGGAAGGTGAACACAGTGCTTCAGAGGAGTCCAGTTCTGTGACCTGGGAGTAACACAGCCCCCGGCAGAGTGCATGCCCCGGAAAGCCAAAAATGTGCATGCTGCAAAGTCACAAAGTATTCACAGAAGTTAGGAGTCCTAACTTTAGGACTCTTAAATGCCTTCTGTGAATACCGAAAGTCTTAAAGTTAGGATTTTTCTCAGTTTAGGAGTAGTAAAGTTAGGACTCCTAACTTTAGGACTCCTAAACTGAGAAAAATCCTAACTTTAAGACTTTTGGTATTCACAGAAGGCATTTTGGCGTTCCAAAGTTAGGAGTCCTAACTTTACTACTCCTAAACCGAGAAAAATCCTAAATGTAAGTCTTTCGGTAATCCCAGAAGGCATTTAGGAGCCCTAAAGTTAGGACTCCTAACTACTGTGAATACCGAAATGAGTAAGTGCCTTCTGTGAATACCAAAATGAGTAAGTGCCTTCTGTGAATACCAAAAAGGAAGTAAGTTTAGGATTTTATCTTTAACTAGTTCTGTCAATCGAGCCCTTTGTTCTCTGAAGGCAGAGAGGTCTCTGCCTAGTCCAAGCCAGTTCTGGTCAGTCCTGGAGCACTTTGTTGACAAGACTCCTTCTTTCATTTCACAGTGTAGGCCAGGGACATCTGACACACCACATCTGCATGCACCCCAAATTCCATCAGATCATGGACTTCAAAGTCCATGCCGTGCTGTAACTTCTTGTGCGTCCCCCTTGCGGTGCCCATTTTCAGGGCACCACCATGAAGACGGGAAAAGAAAGGACCAAAAATCCAGCCAGACACGAGTTTCACTGGTAATGTGGCATGCGGTCCCTGGACAGGTTTGGCCTTGCTGAGCTGGCGCAGAGCGAGCGCAGCAACACCAAAATCATAATCGGCTCCTTGGAATGATTGGTTTGGCACTGGTTCGGCTTGCTCTATTCATCTACTTGCATTCCAACCTCTATTTGCAACTCGGGCTTCGTCAATGAGCGTGTCAGTCACTAGATAAAAGGATTTGTAAAAGGGCAAGACTGAAAGTATGGTGCCCTGCCTACATGCGCTGATTTAAGTGATCCTAGTGCAGAGACTCCTGGCCATTGTGTTGTATGTGACCCCAGTCATGAATTCACTGGGAAAACTACCAGGCCCAGCTGGGATAGGCATGAGTGTAGCTTCAGGAAGGAGTTTTGGAGTGCAACACCCCCAAGTGCATTCTTGGCTTCATAATCTGGTCTGGTCCTGAGTCGGGTTTGCATTGCATGTGATGTTTTTTCTTATTGTTGTCATTTTGCTAAGACCTTTTAACTAGTTCAATTTTTGAAGCAGAATCTTAAATGTATATGGTGACTATTTTACCAAAACAACAGTAAATCTTCACCCTCAGAACTACTATTTGAATAGATGCAAATGTACTACTCTTTTTAATTCACAAACATTGGCAGTAGTAGGCTTAGAAAGCTGCGCTAGCCTTAGCCAGGCATACTACAGGTAATCAAGCACCTAAAAGGTGATAAGATGAATGCTTGTAAATAGTCTTACCTGTGGTAATCGCTTTGGGCAGCATTCCAACCCATTGGCTTTCATACACTGTACAGCGCCAGTCATAGGGCCACCTAATGCAAGTCAGTACTGACCCTGCCCCTCCTGTAAACATTCCATCCCAAACCTTGGTCATCTCACCCTTCCACAAAACAGCCACTGCTTCTGTATTTGGGACATTTGAAATCCCCTCACTGCAGAATCTCACTGACTAAGTATGCTATGACCCTGCAAAGAATGCTACATAGCACCAGAAATTGGTGTGGCTCCAGAACAGTAATGCACACGTGTTCATCTGCTGGCGAGATTGTGGGTTTCGTTAGAGCAGCTCCACCCTTACAAGATGTATCACTGTACATTTCCTGGCAAATATCCCTCACATTCCCAGAAATGTGGACAAAGCCCGCCTATCATTTTGTGCTTTGGCTGACTTCCTGGGAGCTATTTAGTATCATGTCTAAGGGTCAGGGAAACGCTATGAACGCTGGAAAAACCATTAGCGAATCATAAGCCCTGGGGCCATGTGATGATGGCTCTACTAACTACTTTGGGGCAGATTTACAAGCCCCTTGCGCCCCTTTTGCGTCACTTTTCCCATGTTAAAAATGACGCAAAAGTGGCGCAAGGGGTTTGTAAATAAGCCCCTTTGGGGCATATTTACAATAACTGGCGCATCCCTGCAAATCCGCATCGATGCGCCAGTTATTGTGTGCCACAGCTCCGCCATCATGGATGCGCCGCATTTACAATGAGGCGCACCATGGGGCAAAAACGGCACAGATGCGTGACGCATCTGTGCCGTAAAAGTGGCACATTGCTGGAGTTGCGTCACAAGCGCGACGCAGCTCCAGCAATGCTCTGGGGGCCCTATCTAGTTAATGCTGCGTCAATCCTTACACCTGCTTCAGGCAGGCGCAGGGTTTTGACGCAGCATGGGCCTAAAAGTGACCGAGTGAAATCTTGTAGATTTCACTCCGCGATTTTAAGAAAGGCGTTCCTGCGCTGGGATGCCCCCCCGCGCAGGAACACCTACATGTGGCGCAGGGCTTTACAACGTGACGCATCTCCCAGATGCATCACGTTGTAAGTACCCCGCACCATGGCGCAGGATTTGCGCCGCCGCTGCGTCACAAAAGTGACGCAACTGCGGCGTAAATGAGGCACAAGGGGTTTGTAAATCTGCCCCTTTCGTCTTTAGTTGTCTTGAGTGGAATTTGCAAACAGCCGAGGAAGCGGCATAAATGTTGTAGAGCCATGGAAGCTTCTGGCTGGGGGTGTTATATCCGTATTGTAATTCGGGATAGAGGAAGCTAATAAACAGTCATGCAGCCGTGCCAATATTTGGGATCAAAAAGAGGGAAATTTAGGGACAGGAATCAGGAGAAATGTATTTTCCCAATAACTTGCATTGGAGTAGCATATTTTAAGAGGGGAAAGACTGCAATAATATCACTTTGCCACAAAAAAGAAAACAGAAGTCTGCCTCCTTTATCGACGGTTTGTATAGTTGATATGCATATGCCAGCATTTGAGAACAGCTAAGGAGATTTGGAGGAAAAAAATATAGACGATAAAAAAATGTAAGCTAGAAAAATCAGGATTCTGCCACCTATATTGGAGGCTTTTGGCTTCTCTGAAAGCGCCACATCGGCAAAAGATGATGCCTCCACAGACAAGATGAATCGACAAAACACGTTACTGTAACGTGCTTCAGAAAATGAGCACCCACAGCCCTACCCTACAATGAACCCATTAACCACTGTTCGTATGCCGTGCAAAAAGCCGTCCCACTTTGCTTAAAGTCTTTTACCCCAAACCCAAATATGTCGCCCACTGCATGCCTTTAGACCAGCCCTCTCTGTTTGTAGACTCCTAACAGCCCTTTCTCGAGAAGGTGATCTTAAAAATATCTGGTACGGAAAACAGTCCACGGATTTTAGAAGGGTTTCAGGAGTTTCGGCTAGAAAAGTCACTTATCCTGGCCCTCTCCTTCCCGAGTCTAGACAATACAAAGTAAGGGATACAAAATAATGAAGTATTACGACCACAAAATGTGCAGCGATTCGCCGCATAGTTTGCCTTTTCTTGCCGCATAATATACTCAACCCTGCCGCATATTCTGGCCCTCCCCTGTTGCATGATACAGTGGCCCTGCGTATGCCCGTGGATGTCATTTATTGATAGAGATGGGTGCAGCTGCCCTGGTGCTCTTTAATACCACTAGCATCTGGGCACTTACTTGATCTGGTTCGCATGTTCATGTAAAAAGCATCAAGTATAGAAAGCAAACACAACTCTAAAAGCTATGCTAACTTTCTAGACGTTTCTCTCCCTGCTATCTCCTTTTCACTCCAAGAACAATTAGGAGGCTTTCGAGGGGTGGAAAAGGGGGTGAATCCTGAAACATCCTCGGTGGTAAAAAAGTGTGTGAAAATGTTTTTATAATATTGGAATATCCAGATTGGCCATGGATTTAACCTCGAATGTCATATGTATTTTTTTTTATCATTTATGCCTTTTTAACCACTTAAATTAAGGTTTTTAAACGTAATGATTAGATACCCCCACCGTTGTTTCCTTCTAAAAACTATTTGATCGAACCCTAACTTGGTACTTGTAATAACATTTGCTCATGTTTTTATGCACTTGCTACTGTTTTTATGTATCTTTTATGGTGCTAATGTACCGAAATGAATATGAAATGAAGTGTGTGAAATCAATTCTGCCAGCTAAAAGATGCTGACGAATTGATGTCCTTGTGCCAGCCTTCAGATGCCCCAGCAGTTTGCCACAGTGAGTGGAATCCTGGGCCCTTCATCTCAAGCATGTCCCACCAGTTCACTCAGAAACGGGAGAATGCAGAGAGCTTGACTTTATCTGAACTCTCAGCAGAATTGAGCTTGCTTGTTGTTGGTGAGAAAGGAGAGGAGGATGGGAAAGACAAGGGAACGAAGTCAGACGGGGGGGATAAAGCTGTGGACAAAATGGCCAAGGCTGATAACATGCCTCTTACTAAAGGTCCTGAGAGTAATCAACCCTCTTTTCTCTAAACCCCTTCTCCAACAGGGGCAACTTTCGAGCACTCCTACACGGGGAGAGATTAAACAAGGGGGGGTGAAATGAAGAATAAATTCAGGATTGAAGTGAAGTAAATCCTTTAATAAGACGAAGAGCTCAGTACATGTCATCCAGCAAGTTCAGCATAACAGCAACAACTGTGCCTTACAAAAGATGCACAGTACATGACATATGTAACATTCCATATTCTGAAAATTACGTAAGTGGAACAAGTACAATTAAAGAAATAGTACATTAAGAATGCAAACACAACACATCCCCCTTTCCTAATAATAATTAAAAAAAACAAAAAACAAAAATAACATAAAGAATATAATTGATACCGCAACATATAAATACAGGGAAGAAAATAGATTCTGACAACTACTTATTACACACTGAAAACTACTTATTACACATAATATAATCCTTAAGCCAAAGAGGAACCATCCTCCTCCTTGAGGAATGACGACACAATGAAGAATCCTCATCCACAGAAATAGAACTCCCTTCTTCAGGAACAACCTTTTCTCCTGAAACCTCACCAGAAGCAACAACAAAATCACTCGTAGAAGGAACCTCATTAATACTAGGGCTATTAACCACATCAGAATCAACTTGAGACTCATCATTCTCAGAAGAACTGTTAACATCCAAATCCTCTGGTTTCCAAAGAACCTGAGAATTATCAGGCTTACATTTCGCAATCCTACTCAAATTCCAAACCTTCCCATCATTAAGTTTAACAGAGTTTCTCAAAACCTCTGCTACTTTAAAGGGCTCAGAGAATTGTGAATCCCGTCGCCAGTGAAATGAAGAATACATTCAGGATGGAAGTGAAGTAAATCCTTTAATAAGACGAAGAGCTCAGTACATGTCATCCAGCAAGTTCAGCATAACAGCAACAACTGTGCCTTACAAAAGATGCACAGTACATGAAATATGTAACATTCCATATTCTGAAAATGACATAACTGGAACAAGTACAATTAAAGAAATAGTACATTAAGAATGCAAACACAACAGGGGGCAAGTGGCACTTCGGAGCAAGATGTCTCTAATGTTGGCGGAAAGATAAACAGCCCTACAACGCCTAAGACACCAACGGCAGTACCTGGGGCGGCGGCAGGCTCAGAAGAAGCAGTCTCATCTGCACTAACTGTATCAACCAAGGCCTCTCCCTGCGTCGCCCTGCCCCAGATCTGCTCCCCCCCTCCCATCCTCCGGCACAGCTGATTACAAGCCCAAGCAACAAGCAAATCATGAAAGCTCCAAGCCAAGACTCAAGTCTACAAGCCTCTCTGATCTCCCAGGAGGATGGCTTGCTCTCTCTCCCGAGCACCACAAAAGCGAACACGATTGAAGATATACTTGCAACTATCCTTCAGGAATTAAGAGACTTCAAAATCTCCCAGGCCCAGGAAATTTCACTTATGCACAGCAGGCTCACGAAAATGGAGGAGTGCCTTGGTAATCTCCCCCTAAGAGTCTCCGAAGCTGAAGCCCGGATATCGTCCTTAGAGGACCCTCTAACGGCAATGCAGAAAGACCTTCTAGTGGCCAATAGAGAGAAAACTCAACTAGCGGAAAAAATGCAGGACCTTGAAAATTATAATAGGAGGTCCAATCTACGACTAGTAGGCATACCAGAGGGGCTTGAAGATAAGGGTGTAGTTAAATGGTCAAAGTCTTTATTGAAAAAAGCCATACCTGAGCTCCAAGGCGACCTGACGATTACAAGGGCGCACAGAGTCCCTGCGCACAAACCTAATAACTTGAAATATCCCCGCACAATTTTGCTCAATTTTTCAGATTTCAGGGTAAAAGAAAAAATGTTAATTACTGTATTTTCTAAAAAAACATTAAATGTGGAGGGGGCGAATAACTTTCGGATCATTTCTGATATGTCGGCAGCATCTGCCCATAGACCCAGGGACTTTGTTAAACTTATTGACTCCTTTAAGAGCAAGGGAGCTCAAGCCATGATAGTACAGCAATCGAAACTTAAAGTCCTGGCCAAAGGGAATTTTTTTTTTTTTTCGATCCTGCATGAAGCTCAGTCTTTCCTTGATGGTCTCGGAGTATAATTCACTGCTGTATTCACTATCACTTAACGGCGGGCCCATGGTGGAGACAGGAAGCACAAAAGGATGCAACGAGATGGCATCCCAAAAGAAGAAATACCAGAGAAGGATAGAAGTGGGACATGGGGGGTTTCCGTCCACTCAAGGGGGGGAGGGAAGGGGGGTGAAGGGGGTGTTGCAGGGGGAAAAAAATAGAGTTAATATTTTGAAGAATTATCTGTTTTCATACCGACACAATTATGGTACGAGCAATGCTACATTTAAAAGGCTCTTTTGCACAAAAGGGTGATCTAATTTTGATATCTCACACTCGTCACTTTAAAGATCAATTAATATGTTTTAGTTTTTTTTCTTTCTTCCTGGCTTTGCTGCTATCATACAATTGCACAGCTTATTTGCGGTTTTGCACAAGGAGAGGTCCATAGCTTTATGTACTGTTGTTATTTTTTAACTGTGCTGAATTATCTGCTCATTTGCTTATCTACGTAAGGAGAGGTTTAAAACAACATGATGTTACTCTTCTTGATTCTCTCTCTCTGTTATATATATGTGCTTTTCACTCATTTCCTTTTTTTTCTTGCACAAGGAGAGGTATAGAACAAATAATATGCTGCAGCTCTTATATGATCTTTTTATATTACTATATACTTTTGCTGCTTTTTGCTCATTTGCACAGGATAAGATTACACAATTCTGCTGCTTATTTGCATATTTGCACAAAGAGAGGTAGTTCCTCTATGATTATTTGCTGCTATTATATATATATGCTGTTCATTGCCCACTTGCACAAGCTGAGATTTAAAATACCCCTGGATATACCTATCTATTATTTGCTGTTTTCATAGAGGTTTTTAGTATTTTGAAGAAAAAATAGTATGGTGAAGTTTATCTCTTTCACTGCAAATGGTTTGAATAATGTCCGCAAAAAGAATGCCATTGAGTGCTGGCTAAAAAATCTCATTCCAGATGTTATCTATTTGCAAGAAACCCACCATAGAGATCAGGCTGAGTCAGATAAAATCTTCAAAAGTTGGGCGGGCCACAAGATATCTTCAACTGCTGGGTCGGCTCAGAGAGGAGTATGCATACTAATAGGAAGACATGTAGGCTTTATTCTGGAAGGGACATTTATAGACCCCAGAGGTAGATGGGCAGTTGCACATGGTAAATTAAACAATGTTAATGTTATTCTTGCTACAATCTATGCACCAATTCTAGACGACCCTCTGCCAATCTTACAGTTAAAGCATGCAATAACAGGTCTCCTTGGGCCAATAATATGGGGGTGAGACTTTAATCTTCTACACAATCCTCTATTGGACTCCTCCAAAAAAGACCGTCGACAGAACAAACCCCAAGTTGTTATGGCCGTCCAAAGCTGCAAATTAGACCTTGACGTTATTGATCATTGGCAATTCTCAAATCCTATTAAACGAGAATATTCATGCCATTCAGCAAAATACAACTCTGCATCTAGGCTAGATTTTTTTCTAACATCCCATGATTTAGAGACATATAATTATGCCCATCTACCAAATGCTTTTTCGGATCACGCGGCACTTTGCATGGAAGTAAAACTGGGGGTACACGAAGCAAGGTCTTCAAGAAGATGGTTTTTTAACAAACTCAACCTCCTTGACCCGCAATGGTGCACAGATATTGAAGAAAAGATCGAGCAGTTTTTTGCACAGAATAGAGGTACAGCCCCATTATATACAACCGGGGATGCATTTAAGGCCACTCTGCGGGGGTTAATTACGTCTAAAGAAATACCAAAGCAGAAGGCAATAAGGGAGGAGAAAATCAATCTACAAATTGAACTTTCACAGGCAACCCAAGAGCACTACAGGGATAGATCTACGCTCTCTGGGCAAAAGCTCTCTGAGGTAAAGCGCAGGATGAAGGATTTTTACTACGACTTAGGCAAGACAAATAGTAATCTTTACGCCCAAAAGATATACGAGGAGAGCGAATACACAGGGAAGCTCTTGGCCTGGCAAGCCAAAGAAAAGCAGGCCCGAAATAGGATAGACCAACTAACAGACCCCATTACTAAAGTACAAGCTAAGACCACCGCCTCCATTGGTGAGCTGTTTTTGAAACACTACGAGGGAGTATATCAAGCAATTGAAGGTGCTACATCTGACTCCATTGGGGAATTCCTAGAGCCACTCACAATACCTAAATTAGATGCTGAGGGCAAGAAATACCTCATACAGGATTTCACATTATTAGAACTAGATGAAGTGATAGGGTCCTTCCCCAATGGTGAGGCCAATGGTGATGATGGGTTTCCTATTGAATTTTTTTTAAAATGTGGAGGTACCCTGCATAAAGAACTTCTGATACTAGTCAACTATCTACTCCAAGGAGGTCCCCCACCGGACTCTTTTCATTCAGCGGTGGTGGTTAGTATTTTAAAAAAAGGAAAGGACAAGGAAAATATAAATTCGTACAGACCAATAGGTCTCCTAAACACAGACTATACATTTTTTACAAACTTTTAGCAAATCGATTAAATAAAATAGTAGGATCTCTGGTAGCTCATGATCAGTGCGGTTTTATTGCAGGCAGGCATCTCCATTCCAATACAACATTTTTATTGGAGGCACTAGATTATTTTAAGACTAACAAGGTAAAGGCTCAAATTTGGCTTTTAGACACGGAGAAAGCCTTCGATCTAGTGTCCTGGGACCGCCTTTTCGCAATTTTGCACAGTTTTAATTATCTCTCTTTTACAACAACTCTATATGAATTCTAGGGCACAGATTATCATCAATAACACTAATATTGGGACTTGTCAGGTCACTAGAGGCACGCGACAAGGATGCCCCCTGTCGCCACTTTTATTTGCGTTATTTATTGGACCACTGGTGATTTCTATTAGGGATATAAAGACCGAGACTGCCCCAGTAGTAGGAATGACAAACATAAAACTATATGCGGATGATATTGCCCTTTTTTTAGAATCTAAACCCTCAAGTCAATTGAAGATTTTAAAATTTTTGACTTTTAAAAATTAGGGGGCTACAAGATTAATGTCAACAAAACTGAAATTATTTTAGCCAACTGCACTGTAGACACTTTAGTACCAGAATTCAGGCAGATATATAATACAGACCCAAAGAGATACCTGGGAATATTTATATTGGATAATTTGGATGATCTGTACTCGCTTAATTTTCTACCTTTATTAAAAAAGGTGGGGTCGCTTTTAGATCGTTGGAATTTATTACCCTTGTCTTTAATGGGACGGTCAGCATTAGTACGTATGTCGGTTTTACCTCTTTTTAATTTCCTCTTTAGCGCCGTACCCTGCGCAATCCAGGCCTCCTATTTTAAAAAAGTAGATGCATTGATTTCCTCTTTTCTATGGGCAAAGAAATCCCCCAGGCTTGCACTCAGCACTTTATATCTACCATCCATACAAGGAGGGCTGTCCCTTCCAAATATTAGAGAATACTACTTCGCGTCTTTTGCACACCACAGTTATAGGTTTTTCTTTTTAGAAATTCACGAGGCAGACAATATTTTTATGAAGAAGATGTTGTCAAAATCAAAAATCACTGACCCAGTTAGAATCATGAAAGATCCAAAGAAAGTACGCTACAAGTCCATACAGTGGATTTATAAGCTGAAAACTCAGTTTTTTAAATTCTATGATATTCCTAAATTAAGTAATACAACGAATTTAATCAATCTCAGTCTAGGAGAAGCTGGCTGCATGGACAATAATATATCAAATCTTTGGAAGGAGAATGTCTTCGAGAAAATGGAAGACTTCCTGATGGGTAATAGGTGGAAATCTTGGGATGTCATTTTTAGTCAGATACATCACTCTTATACAATCTTGAACTGGTCCTTCCTCATGCTAAATCCAAAACTCAGAGAGCTTGATATAGGAAATGTATTTAATAAAGAAAATATCTCTACAGCTTTGAACAATCAAATACAAAAGAAGATGAGTATTTTGGATTAAAATACTAAAAGAAAATAAAGGGCAGGAATCCTCCAGCAAGATTATTAAGAGGTGGAAAAAGAGGGAAGATATTGTAATTAGCCAGCAGGTATGGGATAAGATAAATACATTTAATAAAACCATATTCCGCGGAGCTAATTTCAAACGTATTCATTTTTATAATAAATGGTTAATATACAGAACTCCCTCTTTTCTCCATAATATCTTCCCCCAAGTCGCTGACAAATGCTTCCAGTGTGAAGGAAAAGGCACCTGGAAACATATTGTCTGGGAGTGTTCAAAAATTCAGTTATTTTGGAAGGAAATAGAAAAATATCTTTCCATCGAGCTCAAAACCACTATAATACTCGATGACCTAATTCCCATCCTAGTCTGCTCCTCGAGCCACACTCCATACGATGAGTCCCTTTTCATAGCTTCTTTAATAGTGTCAAGAGCGTACCTGAATTCCTTTGAATCCGTGGGAGCTGATGGCTGGAAGGTATATCCTAGAAGGAATTTTCCCAACTCCCCTACTCCCCTGGGCCCAGAGAACTCTAAGCCCAGGAATGAAAGGGAAAGGGGAAGTGGATAACAAAGAGAGACTGCCACACAGATATCTTCTATTCTTCTTCACTCAGGGAGATCATCTCCTGTAACAGTAAGCAAAACATTACTACAGTACCCAACACTACGCTGGTTCCCAAACCCAAACTCTCCTTTCTAGATACTATCTATAAAGTACCTTAGTGTGTGTTTGGACTTGCCCCTCTCTGCATAGACTGAACAATTTAGGATCCAAGTAGGAGAATAGTCAGTCTTCTGGAATGTGGTAAATTCAACACAGTTTATATACTCCAACCAGCTGAAGAATTAAAGGTGGTGTAACACTGTATTTTCAATATGCATATCAAACATACACTACTATACTTGAAGACTTCTAGTTCTGGAGGGCTGATGAATTACACTGCTGACTGAACACTGAGGTAGAGCCTCTATCTATGAATAAACTTTTTACAAGTATGCAGTCTTTACTTTCGCCATATAGAACATTCTGGAAACTGAGGCGACAAAACGGACTGGTAGCTTCAGAAGTTATGACCAAATGTCTCTGAAAACACGAAGCTGCAGATACTTGAATGGGCGATAACTGGAAACCCAAATTCTTACCGCCCTCTTGAAGATAACACCACAGATTGACCTTTCCTACCAGTCAATCGAATTGAAGGAAGACTTAGAGCTGCGCTGGCACAGGGGACTGCACTCGAAGCAGAAGGAAAGCGCTACTCAGACAACGGAACCAAATGTCTGAATAGCGCACCAGGAAAAGGGCCAGATAACCGCAAGACTTCCTCAAAGAACTCCTGTTCCGAAACGAACGGAAAAGGACAGAAGCGGTTCAGAGAAAACGCACTCAGGAAGATGCGTCTTAACGCCAGGGAAACGACCATTGAAGTGCGCCATGTAAGGAGCACGAGCGCACGAAATGGCCGACAGAGCCAAAGACTAGAACACAATTGCAATCTAGCGATGGCACAATCAGGAAGTAATTACTTGCCTCGAAATAGAGCTACTCTCTGCCTCCAATTACAGGCAGAGAGTGAATGAACAAAACCTGCACTGACCTTCAAGTTAAATTTTGGGACAGCGCAATCTGTAACCAGCTGGGACCTGACAGTACCCCCCACCAAAGCCCCCTCTCTAGGCTTCTGAGGATGTGTCTTGTGAAATTCTGCTACCAACCGTGGGGCCTGAACGTTCTTGCTAGGCTCCCATGATCGATCTTCTGGACCAAAACCTTTCCAATCTACTAGATAGAATAAACAATTTTTTCTCACTTTTGAGTCCAAAATTCTCTTCATCTCAAACTCCTCTGCAGATTGGACTTGAACTGGAGCGGGGGGAAGAGAACGTCGAAGATTGGGGGGATTCCGTTTTAATAAGGAAACATGAATAGTGGGATGAATCTTCATGGATTTTGGAAGAGCCAACCTAACACTGACTGGGTTGACCATGTTCACTACAGGATATGGACCCACAAATCTAGGCTGAAACTTCCTGTTCCCCACCAACCGTATATGACGAGTGGATAACCAAACCAGATCCCCCGCCTCAAACTCTGGACTCTCCCTACGTTTCTTGTCTGCCTGCTTCTTATAGTCAAGTTTTGCTTTTGAAAGATTAACTGACGCTGACTGAAAGGTCTTATGTAAATCTTGAATTACCTCTTCTGCAGCAGGAACCTCTACCTCCACTCTACCCACTAACATATTGGGATGTCTACCTGAGTTAAGGAAGAACGGGGAGTATCCAGTAGCAGAATGGACTGAATTATTATAAGCAAACTCCGCAGTACTCAATAGGGAGGGCCATTCTCCCTCTTGATCCATCAAATACATGCGAAGGTACTGCTCCAAATCCTGATTCACCCTCTCCATCTGTCCGTCCGTCTCGGGATGGAAACTGGTGGACAGACGAGAATCAACTCCTAGTCCCTTCAAAAAGGATCTCCAAAATCGAGAAACGAACTGTGAGTCTCGATCGGAGATCACTATCTTTGGAATCCCATGCACACAAACTATATGGTGGACAAACAAGGTGGCCAATTGGGGGGCAGTAGGAAGGCCTTTCAGGGGAATGAAGTGACTCATCTTAGTGAACTGATCTACCACCACCCAGATTACTGAATAACCTTGACTAGATGGGAGATCTACTATAAAATCCATTGAAATGGTATGCCACGGGGAAGGAGCTACAGGCAAAGGCATGAGTAAACCCTGAGGTGACTGTCTAGAACTCTTCCCTTTTACACACTGCTCACAAGTGGCGATGTGCTGCCTAACCTGCGCATCCATGCCTGGCCAAAAATAAGTCCTCTTCACCAGATCAAGAGTCTTGGCTGCTCCCTTATGACCTGCCAATGGATGATCATGAAACTGTTGAATAATTTCCGACTGTAAATCTTCATCTGGAACAAACAGTTTCCCTTGAAAATATGGTTTCCCATCCTTAATTTCTCTTTCTGGTCCTTCTGATATCCAATTTGTGAATTCTTTTCCTTGGAAGGCGTCTCGAACACGCTTTTCAAACTCATCCTCCAAAATTGCTGCAACAATTTTATTCTGTGGAATGATATAACCCTCCACCATCTTGTCAGTTACATCGCCCAGACTTAAACGAGAAAGGGCATCAGCTTTTCCATTTGCCGATCCAGGTTTGTATGTTAAAACAAAATCATAATCTGCAAAGAAAAGAGACCATCTCAACTGACGGGGTGAGAGAGATCTGGCAGATTTTAAGAATTGCAAATTGCGATGATCTGTGAACACCGTAATCACATGCTGAGCTCCAAGCAGATAATGCCTCCAAACCTTGAATGCCTCTTTAACAGCCAAAAGCTCTTTATCCGCAATGGAGTAATTGATTTCAGCAGCAGCAAGCTTCCGAGAATGATAGGCCACTGGATGTAATTGTACAGTTTGTTTCTGTCGTTGAGAAAGAATTCCTCCAATAGCAAAATTGGAAGCATCTGCTTCCACAAAAAAAGGTTCCTTCAAATCTGGGTGTTGCAAAACTGGCGCAGATACAAAGGCTTCTTTTAACAGTTGAAAGGCTTCTTCAGGTTCTTTTCCCCAAACAAAACGCTCATTCTTTTTTAGCAGACGAGTAATTGGACTGACCTTTTCAGAAAAATTTTGAATGAACCGCCGATAAAAATTGGCGAATCCAAGAAAACTCTGTATCTCTTTGATGGACTTTGGAGCTGGCCATGATCTGATTGCTTCCAATTTAGAATCATCCATGTTGACTCCTTCAGGAGAAAGAATAAAACCCAAAAATTTCACCTTGGCTGAATGAAAAACACACTTTTCCAATTTCACATACAGCTGATTCCTCAGCAAACGCTCTAGGATGACTCGAACATATTGGACATGTTCTTCCAAATTGTTTGAAAAAATGAGAATGTCGTCAATATAGACAACGGCAAAGCGATCCAAAAATTCTCGTAAGATGTCATTTACAAAGTGCTGAAATGCTGCTGGGGCATTGCATAAACCAAAGGGCATCACTTGATACTCAAACAGACCTAGACGAGTGCGAAACGCCGTTTTCCATTCCTCCCCCTCCGCCATTCGTACCAAATGATACGCACCCCTCAAATCCAACTTCGTGTAAACATTCGCACTCTTCACTTGATCAAGGAGCTCAGAAATGAGAGGCAACAGATAGCGGTTCTTCTTGGTGACCAGGTTTAAAGTTCGATAGTCTATGCAAGTTCTCAGGGTTCCGTCCTTTTTAGGAATAAAGAAGAGGGGGGAAGATACAGGCGACTGAGAGGGTCGAATAAAGCCACTCTCCAAGTTCTGCTCAATGTATTCTTTAAGATGTTGATTCTCTGGTTCAGATAGAGCATAAATGCTACTACATGGTAAAGTTGCACCAGGCTCCAACTCTATACGACAATCATAATCCCTATGAGGAGGTAATTTTCGTGCTTCTTGTTCATTGAAGACCTCTTTTAAATCGAGATAGACTTCAGGAATTTCGGGAACTTCCACAGCACAAATCATAGGCTCTTGATTAGCCATTTGGAAGACATGGTCGTCTGATGAAGACCCGAGGGTACATGAAAACAGTGCTCTGTACAAAATGTTGAAGTCATCTCCACTGTACGTCTGGCCCAATCGATTTTAGGGTTATGCTCAGTGAGCCAAGGCAGACCCAAAATCATTTGGAACTGCGGAGCGTCAATTAGATTAAAACTGATATAACTCCGATGTTCTTCGGGACCGATGACTGTAATAACTTCAGTATCAAAAACTATTGGGCCAGATGATAACTCGGTGCCATCCACTGCTCGCACAGGTTCTGGTTTCAATTTCTTTTCAAACTGGATTCCAACAAATTTAGCAAACTGTAGGTCACAGAAGTTTCCAGTAGCTCCGGAATCCAACATCACAGACACTTTTTCCTTCTGACCTTTACCAAACCACACAGTACAGGACAAGATCAAATGTGGAGCCGCAGACTGCCATTCATTAGCCAATAGTTGAGTCTTGGGAGTTGTGCAACTCCGTCTACTGGTGGAGCTTGTCTTTTACCCACGAATTGGTCTTTGGTTTCTTTGGGCATTCTTTGACAAAGTGGCCTGACTGTCCACAATACATGCATAGTTTTCCCAAACGTCACTTTTCTCTCTCCTCCAGAGAAAGAGGGCCTCGAACAGCGCCAATCTGCATAGGTTCCTCACTGGAATTCACTTCACTGTTCTTGAGAGACTCTGAACGTACTCGATCAAATCGTGGCGGGAAGGACTTAACGTCCTTTCTTTTTTCACTGCGACGTTCCGCTTGTCTTTGATCAATTTGAAGGACTAAGTCTATCAGTTCTGAAACATCCGTTGGTCTCTTTGGAATTTGAGACAAGCCATCCTTCAGTTCATCCCTTAAGCCTCTGTAAAAAATTGCCGCTCTAATTGCTGCTGGCCAGTTTGTTTCAACAATGAGCTTATTGTACTGTGCCAAATACGCCACAAGATCTCTGTTGCCCTGTTTCAGGTCCAATAACTCGTTATCCGTAGTCTGGGAAATGGTGCGTCGATCAAAGATTCGTAGAAACTCTGCCTTGAAATCTTCAAATTTATACAAAACCGGATCATTAGAGGAGACCAAAGGCATGGACCACGCAGCAGCGTCACCACTAAGATAGGACAGCACAAACGCCACCTTAGACTGATCTTCCTTAAACAAAATGGGCTTACAGAGAAAATGCAAGGAACACTGTGTCAAAAAGATTTGAGCCTTGTAAGGATCTCCTTGAAATCTTTCTGGAGGGGCCAAAGAAATTGTTGGAGACATGGCATGAACTACCTGCGTGGTTAACGCAGATGATGACGAAGAAGAAGGAGTAAAGGTTGGAGACTTAAGCCCCCCAAAATTAGGACTGGGACTCACTGAAAGCTCTTCAACCCGCTGCCTCAAATACCTCGCCTCCTGATTGGACTTCCTAACTTCTTCCCTAATTTCACAAAGTTGCTTTTGCAAATCCTCAAGAATGGTTGCCAAAGCCTTAACATCAAAACCTTCAGCCATCTCGCCCAGACGGAAAGAAATTTTTTAGGCACTTCAATCTGTCAAGAGCGTACCTGAATTCCTTTGAATCCATGGGAGCTGATGGCTGGAAGGTATATCCTAGAAGGAATTTTCCTAACTCCCCAACTCCCCTACTCCCCTGGGCCCAGAGAACTCTAAGCCCAGGAATGAAAGGGAAAGGGGAAGTGGATAACAAAGAGAGACTGCCACACAGATATCTTCTATTCTTCTTCACTCAGGGAGATCATCTGCTGTAACAGTAAGCAAAACATTACTACAGTTCCCAACACTACGCTGGTTCCCAAACCCAAACTCTCCTTTCTAGATACTATCTATAAAGTACCTTAGTGTGTGTGTGGACTTGCCCCTCTCTGCATAGACTGAACAATTTAGAATCCAAGTAGGAGAATAGTCAGTCTTCTGGAATGTGGTAAATTCAACACAGTTTATATACTCCAACCAGCTGAAGAATTAAAGGTGGTATAACACTGTATTTTCAATATGCATATCAAACATACACTACTATACTTGAAGACTTCTAGTTCTGGAGGGCTGATGAATTACACTGCTGACTGAACACTGAGGTAGAGCCTCTATCTCTGAATAAACTTTTTACAAGTATGCAGTCTTTACTTTCGCCATATAGAACATTCTGGAAACTGAGGCGACAAAACGGACTGGTAGCTTCAGAAGTTATGACCAAATGTCTCTGAAAACACGAAGCTGCAGATACTGGAATGGGCGATAACTGGAAACCAAAATTCTTACCGCCCTCTTGAAGATAACACCACAGATTGACCTTTCCTACCAGTCAATCGAATTGAAGGAAGACTTAGAGCTGCGCTGGCACAGGGGACTGCACTCGAAGCAGAAGGAAAGCGCTACTCAGACAACGGAACAAAATGTCTGAAAAGCGCACCAGGAAAAGGGCCAGATAACCGCAAGACTTCCTCAAAGAACTCCTGTTCCGAAACGAATGGAAAAGGACAGAAGCGGTTCAGAGAAAATGCAATCAGGAAGATGCGTCTTAACGCCAGGGAAACGACCGTTGAAATGCGCCGTGTAAGGAGCACGAGCGCACGAAATGGCCGACAGAGCCAAAGACTAGAACGCAATTGCAATCTAGCGATGGCACAATCAGGAAGTAATTACTTGCCTCGAAATAGAGCTACTCTCTGCCTCCAATTACAGGCAGAGAGTGAATGAACAAAACCTGCACTGACCTTCAAGTTAAATTTTGGGACAGCGCAATCTGTAACAAGCTGGGACCTGACAAATAGCTAAATCCCTTATATTGCAGTCCTGGAAAACAGATCTTGTACCAACCTTTCAGGCATGGAAGGCAAAATTATTACGAAACCCAGGGTAGGGAAAGAAAATATGCATTGAGATCAGGGGCTCTTAAAAAATATGAGAATTGTTGGAGCGTGTTTGATTCCTAGTTTCTTTGATGTCATCTAATCCTAACCACATCTTCTTAATATTAATATTAGTCTGCTAGATTGTTTTTAATCACGCACATTGCACTTTATAATCAAGCTCTGAAATGATGAATTTTGAAGACGTTTTTTGTATTCATATGTTTCGTACTGTATTAATTCTACTACAAATGTGTCTTGTAATGTTTATTTGTCTTCTATGAACTCTCAATAAAAAAATTTTGAGAAAAAAAAAGAAACAAGAGAATGCGGCCTTAGAATTCTGTTTTCACACTTTCTAAAGAGCCCATTCCTTATACTTTAGTATCACAACTCCCCATTGTCTCTCATCCTTGTGAAAGTCATTTTCTTACCCTAAAAAAGATACATTCAGTCAGAGTGCCAAGGATAATGGCGATCAATAAAATAAACATATCATCTTAATCACTGAGCATTTGAACTATTTGCAATGCACCAGAAACATGTCCAAGTTGAACCCTTAACCCTCGGATAGTGAATCTAAGATCTTAACCACTAGGTCACAAGTGACTCCATATGTCAAATCAAAGTCGAATTTTAACAGTAGACCTGCAAATAAAAGCCAATATGGTGCCAGAGGTGAGCATACACAGAGCACTACATCATGTTTTTAATAGAATGAAGTGAGAGAGAGATATTTAAAAAGGTTTGTGACGTGGTATACTCAAAATCAGATATTTTGATAGAGTGCCAAAAATATTATTTTCCCATCAAGGAAATTGAAATCACTTTCCACCTTTTAACATTGGAACTCTTTGTAATGGACCAAACAATAGAGCAGATGGATGACTATGTAGACACCAGGAGCCAAGCCCTTAACCTTCAGATTGAGAGTCTAAGAAAATAACCACTAGACCACAAGCAACTTTTTATTATGTTGGAACAAAACATAACTATGGGTGGGCGTGGTCAAGCAGTCCACAAGATGGCCGCAGGCTTTTGAAGCTCCGCTCAGAGCAGGAGATAGGAAGCAGATACGGGCGGCTGTGCTCAAATATGAAGACTACATCTGGACAAAATTGTTGCCCGAATACGGGGTAGCAAGGTATTTTTCCTTTACTGGCTATTTTCGAGCCATTTACCCTGTCTTTGCCCACCTGAGACGGGCATCGAAGAATCTGCGGTTGCGCCCGCCATCTTGTCTACCACAAAGCGCATTGTTGCTGACTTTGTGTTCTAGTTTGCACTAAAATATTTATATGCCTGCACAGCCCCCAAGTTTATAGAGAAGGCAGAGTAGCCTAGGTGTTATTATTTCAAGTATGACTGCCGCCCAATAGGAGTTTCTGAACTGTGATCTGGCATGTGAGGAGCTTATTAAACCCATGGCATTGTAATCTGTTCCTGTTAAGAAAATAATGTGGAGATAGAAAGTTTAGGCTGCAAACTTTCCAGAACCTGCTTTAAATGATTAGTTGCTTGTTCTAAATGCTGCACCTTTGGAGAAAACGGTCATGCTGATTATATAGTACACAAGTGGGCTCACTGCTTGGACTATTTTTGGTATCCACTCCTTCATATTAATTTATTCTGTTCAATGTTCAAATATTAGGGGTCACACTTGATATTTTGGAGTAACGCTACAACTTTGATCTACGGATCGCAAAGATTCAAACGCTCCGCCCAAGAGGCAAAAAAAAGACACTGGTTCTCCTACTAAGTCTCCTCTACCTTTGACTTTAGAGGATCTTATGGAGGAGATCAAACATTTGAAACCCTTTGTCATGGAGACTAACGTTACACTTTAACGCATCGAGGAAAAGTGATCTGCGCTGGCGTCCAGGGTGTCAAGTGTCGAACAATGCATCAGTGATGTGCAAGATGCTGCTGTCAAAATTGATGGTATGTCTAAAGAGATAGCGCACCTGAAGCAACAGATAGAAGAATTAGAAAACTGCACTAGGCGTACCAACCTTCGTATTCATGGCATTCCGGAAGGGGCTGTGGAGCCAGACATGCTTGCCTTTCTTGGGGTACATATTCCCAAACTGGTGGGCCTGAAAGAATGACCTCATCTCAATTTACAATGTGCCCATCGCAATGGCCCTAAATCCGCAAGTGCTTCAATTTCTGGCTGTCCCAGAGGAATAATTATTTTCTTCCTAGAGTATATACTGAACTGCTCATGGTTTTAACGGCTGCTGAGCAAAGGAAACAAATTCTATGGTCTGGTCAGAGGATCTTTATTTTCCAGGATGTAGCACCTGCAACTGCTGCCTGATAGAAGAAATTGTTATCTTTCCGGCAACTCTACGAGCTATGAATGCAAGATATTGACTTTTGCACCCATACTTCTTTAAAGTCACATACAATGACCTAACTTTTTTATTTGATTGCCCTGTTGATTTGAAGAAATTTACTCTGCAGCATAAAAGCGAAGCAATGGATCTCAGAAAAGTCTGAACTTTTGGTTTGAATGTCGCTACACTTGTCATACATTTTGTCTTTGACACTTGTCTCTGAGTTGAATACATATCTTAACTTATATGACTTATTATATTGACATTAGTGGTACCATATTCAAGTTTTATGTGTCAGTTGTGGTTGTTGTCCTTACTCAATTGGTCTACTTGTTTGCCTTCTTATTTGTTTATTTGTTCCTCTTGCAGCTATTTGTTGTCCAATCTGGACTCCCTCTTTTGGTGTCTTGTTCCCCAAATATTTCCTCCTGTACCTACTGTTTCCATATTATCCTCGTGTTTGGTAAGTTGTTTTTATAGTACATCTATGGTATATTTATGTATTATTTTCCCCTATTTGACATATCTGTTTTACTGTCTTATGGGTCATGGTTACGTGGATTGATGTAACATCCTATTTTTTTTTTTTATTCTCTGTTTCTTTTTCAATATATTGACTGTCTCCATTGCAACTGTCTGTCATTTAAATGTTTTTGCCTGTTGTTTGTCTTTGGTCTTGCAATTTTCTACCCCTCCATAATATCCTTCTTGCACTGGATGTGTATTTCTTTTTTCATGACTAAATCTTTTTGACTTTTTTAATCTTTTTTGTCTATTCCAGAGTTATTATTCCTCTTCTTATTTTCATCTCTTCTGTTACTTTTTCTTTTCTTGCTCTTTTTTTAATTTCTTTTATGATTTGTCTTATTGATCTTATTATACATTATAGTTCTTCATTGAAGACGATGATTGGAACATATTATTGTTTATTTATATTCAGATGAGTTGTTGTTATGGTTCCTTTTATGGAAGCATTGGCTCAATATGTGTGTTAAAATATCACAATAGTATACTCTGTTAAGGTCATTTCTTGGAATGTCAAGGGTTTATGTAATCCTATCAAAAACAGCGAGTTCTGATCAATTTAGCTCGGCATAAATGTAATATTGCTTTATTACAGCAAACACACTTACTTGATAAGGATTTAAACTCATTACGTAAGAATTGGGTGGGACACTCTCCAGCTCTTGATCATAAAAATGGGGTTGTTATTCTTGTGCATAAATCCCTTCCCTTGGTAATAAAGAAAGAAGAAAGAGATGCGGAAGGCCGATGGGCCCTAATTCATGCCACCATCTATCACATACCCATTTCTATACTAAATATCTATGGCCACACTGATATAGATGTACATTTCTGGGATCAAATGTCAGCTATTCTACGCTCCTGTTCAAATGCAAATTTAATAGGTGGTGGTGACATTTATCAGATTGCCAATCCTTTCCTAGATGGACAATCACATGTTAAATGTCGGAGAGATGGTACCCATTATATTTGTCCTGGTGGGGCAGGTTAGCTACTGTTAAGATGTTTTTACCAGTCATATATTTTTACCTGTCCATGTTACCTATTAAATTAAATTTACATGTAAACTTTAAACTATTGAATAAATCGATTACCTCGTTCTTATGGAATGGTAAGAAGGTGTGCATCTCCTTAGCATCTTTATGTAAGCCCAAAGAGTTGGGGGGTCTACGTTTTTTCTCAACATTTTCAGCAATATCATAATGCCTTTGTCGAAAAACAGGTACTACCATATATGGGAGACACTGTTTCTCCACCCAACAATATTTAGGGCAAACTGGAGGATTCACTTTTGTCGCCTTTAACTTTTTATTCTCTACCATACCTTTTGAAACCTCCTTGAGTCTTCTCTGCTCCGCCTATTATACATTCCAATATAATATCTTCTTTTATTCTCATGAAGTCCTTGTCCCCAATACAAGAATTTTTGGAATCCTCTATATGGCATAATAAATCTCTCGAAATCTCTGATTGACTTATTTTCTGGAAACAATGGGTTCAGAAAGGTATAATCCAAATAAAACAAATATTATGTGATATGACTCCTCTTCCTATTTCCGTAATACAAACCAAATTTGCTCTTCCTTCTACGTATGCCACTATATATAAGTCTCTCAAGAATGCTCTTTTACATGCTATCTCCACACTTACTCAATCACAGTTTCATATAAGTCCCTTACCTCCTGATCAAATTCCACCTTCGCCATTGCTTAAAGCGTCACATATATACAAATATTTGCATTATATAACTCCTTCTCGTCCCAAATCTAGAGTTGAGACATTGTGGGAATCTGATCTTCAACATCCCTTATCTTTAAAGGTTTGAGGTTCAATTTGGAACAAAATACATCATACTTAGGCTTTCATGTTTTCAGTTTCTATTTTTGGTAAATTCTGGTGTTTTTTTTCAGTGTTTTCAAGAGATTTTAATACCTTAAAAAAAGTGGTTATCATGATTGCACATTTTCGCACCTTTAAAAACAAAAGAAACAGTGTTTTTCAGGTGTTTATGGAACCTTTTGCTTTTATTAATGCTGTCTGCACTAATAGTGCATGGTATATAGACAGTGTATTTACACCATACAGTACTCCTTCAGTGAGTCTTTGGTCATGCACGCTCACTCTTCCCTTCCCATATAAAGTTTTATCTGTGTAAAGGCCGTCTCAACATTGACACTACAGACAGGCAAACCAAAATAGCCAGTATTCAATTTGCTAACTCTGGCCACTGACATAGCTTTCCATGCCAAAACTGGTGCACCTGAAGATTGTGATTCTCTGCAACAGGTTCTGCAACATAAGTGTTGAACTGGGCGCATATGTCCTCAGAGTTATTGAAGCAGTCAAAAAAGAGGCCGCACTTTTGAAACTCTGGAGAAAACTTCCCTTTACGGAAGGGATCTATAACTTGTGCAGAGTACCACAGTGAGGCTTCATTGACTTCAAAGGCCATGGTTGGTGAAGGGCTATTTCTCATACATTGTCAAATAAAAGTTCCTGAATTGCTCCTCAACATTTCTTTGCTTACCAAGTGGCAAGCATTCTAACATGGAATATGTTTCAGTGCCAAAGTCACTAAAAGTGTCGCCCAGTGTACTCTCAAGGAGATGTTTCTCATCTACACCAATTATGCTGAACACTTGGTAGACAAGGGTGTTTTCAGACTCTAGTTTTTTTATAATGTCCACTACAGTAGTCATGCTTTCCTTTAAAAAATCTAAGAATGCAGTAGAGTGTACTTTCTTTCAAATCACTATCAATATGTGACCAAAGATCCTCACATTTATTGCCTTTGGCATCATCACTTAGCAAACATTCTATAAACGGTTGCCACATGGATAATATAGCATTTATGACCTCTAGGACTGAGAACCACCAGCTAAGTGACACATTTGGGATGACTCTTTCGTTGATGCCACACAAAGCACACAATGAGAAATATTTGCGTTTTAGTTTCTGTACATAACAAAACAGTGCACCAGAATGGACTAAAAAGTCAGTAGCCTTCTTCATTAACTCTGAAGATTTTAAAGATGCGTTCAGCATATCATCTAATAAGTGGCAAGGATCTCTTACAGGGAAGCACTTCAGCTCAGGTATCGATTTTAACAGGTCATCACACAACTTTTTCATACCTGTAGCTGAATCACTGCAAATACAAAGAAAATCACTCCAATCTTTGCTGAACTTGGTAAGAACTTTTTGCAGCAGTATTCCAAGTGACACTGCGTTCCATGTTTTCCAAAAGTCTGGTGTCATGTTTTCACCAGTATTCCAGATGCTTTGTGACTGCACTCTTTTCACATATACCTGCCACTATACCTTCTATTGAATGTTTAAAGACTGGGGTCTTTGGCAATTCTCCTACTATCAATACTGCCTCACTAGAAAAGGGGGATGATGTATCAAGGGTGTTTACACATTCTCTGTGGGTAAATGTGATGGTACATATTGGGAAAGATTCTTATGAAACTTACATTTTTCCTATCAGTTAAAGACTCAAGCATGGCCAAAAAATCAAATATGATTTTGATATTTCCTGATTCTCTACAGTTTATAAAATAAATAAACAACACCTGAAACATGCTTCTAACTCCTGTATCTTTAGACCAAAGACCACAAAACTGAAAAAGGGAAGAAGAAACAATATTTTAGTGACATCCCTAAACAAAAAAACTTCAAGCAGAATAATGTTAGCCCAGTCTTTCTTACTGCTACTGATCCAGCGGGACACCAACCTGCAGACAACTATCACTAAATCACACACATTCGGGCCCATAAACCACACTCAGTTAGCATCTCTATCTCTCAGCGTTCTGGCAGCGATAATGCTTCCTCAACTAACAAGATACCCCAATTATACCTTTTGATGGCATGTTCCACCCCCAAATGTTTCAAGCTTGTGAAAACTCCTAATTCTGATTGGACAAGCCAAGAGCATGATCATCACACCATGCTAAGTTTATTCCTTTTTCTTAAGAGCATTGTCTTATGTTCCCACTCATTAATGTGTTTCTCCCAAGCTTTAATTCCAACCCATTTTCATAATGTCCTTATTAACATTGTATAACATGTATACCTTTGTCCATTGAGTCTTCAGGATGTTCAGCTGTTTCCCAGGACATGGGAAATGGGTGTCCTTGATCGGGTTCCAAGACTTGAGATCATGACTCCGGAGTTGTCTATATTGCCCCTGTGCATGGGGACCACGTGATTATCTTCCATAACTCTCTTTGATGCCTAATTATGAACTAACAGAGAAGTCAAAAAGAGAAGATGTTAGATTTAAATAAAATTATTTCACTGTATACCACTTAACTCTACTCTAATCCCATTTAATAAAAATAACTGTTTATGCATTAGCACTTAGAACATTACACAGTTTAGTTTCGGCAGAGCAGATGCTTAACATGTGAGTACTTAAGCGGCCATATTTAGTGTGACTGCGCAGAAGCAAAGCTTTCCCTCCAAGGGTTATGATGTCATGCAGTTGATACATGCGCAGTAAATTTTCCCGCGTTAGCAGCCATTTTGAGTCGCACTCGGGTTACTTGTTAGTAAACACATAGGCAAACTTCCCACTTTTCTAATAAATGTACAAATATTGTGTAAAATTAGTACTACAAACAATATTAGTAATTTATTACGATCTTATATGAGAGGATTTATCCAGCAAGTTGCTTACGTGCAAATCCTTGCTCCATCAATCCCCTCTCTGATGTCATTATGCCATCAACCACTACCCATACCCAAATCAAATGCCAACTTTAGCATATCTCCATTTCCTTCTCTAATTTATCTATTTCTTTATCATCTTTTCCTTCCATGTACTTCATTTTCTTGTACAATTCACCTTTTAGTTCTTCAAGCCTAATTTATTCATATTTTCTTTTCTTTCCCTGTTTATTTATTTCGTTATTTTCTTCTTCTTTTAATGCATTTGCACCAGATCATTATTATTAGACTTATCAATGTTATTCAAAGTATAGGTAGTATTACTTGGGCTACAACTCCTTTACCAAAATTAGCAAACCACAATCCTATTGAAGTTAGACTGTTCGTTAGTCTTTACCATACACTGTCAACATCCAGTGGTTTTAATTCTTTTTCCAAATTAGTAATATTCCTAATGTATTTCCCAATTTCTATACTTTTATCAGGTATGTTAGTGTAACAATGTTGCACTTTCAGCATTTTACAGACTCCACCCTCTTTCGCTAATATAATATCAAGGGCAAGTCGATTCTGCAAAACCATAGATCTGATCACAACCATTTAAATATTGATCATTAGAAACCGTCCAGCAGTGTCAGGCGATAAGTGATCAACTACCGTGGACAACTGACAAATTCTTTCTGATTTCAGAATTACTCCCACTGAAGGTATCAATGCACTAAATATATCTCCTACTATTTCTGCAAAACTAACTCTTTTACTACGTATTAGTTCATTATTGTCTTCATTGCTTCCAGTGATTCTTTTCACATAATAAACTTTAATGAATACTATTCCAAAATAGCAACTCCCATACCATCTCTCAGGTAGCTTAAAATAAGCCTTGTTCCCACATATATAATAGATTCGAGGAAATACTGGATCTATTCCTCATTTTAATCCCCATCCCCCAATAATAAAGAAATTATGTTCACATTCACTGGAACCAATAAATATATAGCTATAGTCAGTTTCTAACCTGTGGGGACAAATCTTCCCCTTCTTTTTGAAATCTAGTGCTATTGCAGTCTCAGCCTTGCCAGGTGTACATTTTTCCTTTCTCAGCTCATGGTGGAATTGTGGGTTTCTTTTCATTGGCCTTCCTCTGGAAATCTTGTCTCCTTTCTTCTACTAAATTCAAAAATATATTTTCTTCTTTTAGTGAACATGTTAAATTATGCTTGTGAGCTTCTGCTAGATCTATTGCATTTTGTGTTAAGAATAATTCTCCCATGAACGGTGCAGCTAAACTAGTGAGCACTGGATTCATATTCTTTCTAAATGGAACTTCAGAAAATATCACATCTAGGTTTGAATAGTAATACTGCAATTTTTCTGTTTTATAGAACAGACTTGTTTATACACTACATGATATACCATAGGTTAACAGTAGATGGTGGTATGTGACACCTTCTGCTACTGAAGCTGGTATTTTCATACATACATAACAATCAGTAACCTCCATAGTGTGTACATATTCAAATAATAGCATTGTTAAAACTTTTAAATCTGTGTTATTATCTGTTACATGTGATGTATTTCTAACTCATCTGATGCTTCTAGTTCCACTTTATTTCCCTTTATGTTAGCTAGTCTTCCATCTGTAACTGTAGTATTTTTCTTTTCTATACTCATCAAATATGGTATTGCTAGTGTTAATCCTAACCATACTATAATCACTAATAGGGTACTGCATATACATATTTTACAACATTACTGTAAACAATTTCATTTTGATCTTTTAGCAACTCTGTTTTTAGCCATTAAGAAGATCTCTCTTCTTTCTTTTCTTTCAGAAAATTTTTAATTCTCTTAATTAGTCTTCAAGGAGGTCTTACCTCTCCTTCATTAATTTGATCTGTAATTATTTCTTAATCACTTTCTTCATTTCAATCAAAATTTTCAAGGTATTCGAGAATAATGTAAGTCCATTCAGGTCCTTTGAACATATTGTTCAATATTTTTAGTCTCTGACTCCTTCGTTTGAGTTTTTCGTCGTTCTGTCCTGATTGACTGGTTACTTCATTCACTTGATCAGGTTCTTCATCAATGGTCTTTTGGTGATACCTCAATCTTTTGACATATCTGTGCCAATTATCACCCTTTCTCTCTTTTTGGTTGCACTGTATTTTCACTTTCTTCATCACTTTCGAGTATTCTTTTATTTGTATTTTGTTGTTGCACAACTTGATTTTCTTCGTCTTCTGAATCCCTCTCTGGTTGCCCGAATTCAGGACTTTTTGAAGTACTACCCTTCACCTGAACATGTTCTGCATTATCTAACTGACCCTGTGCAGCGTCATTTCTTGCCTGTTCTTCTCCCTGTTCTTGTTTCCTTATTATTGGCTGGTTCTGCTCATGTTTTTCTATTTTCTTCAGATTTGTGAAAATATTTGATCAACTCAGTGTTTGTGTATTTTTCTGTCCCTATCTGTCCCTGCTCAGAATCTTCAACAATCTTGTATTCTGTTTCCTGAACTTGATCTTCTGTATTAGTCTGGTCCTCACTAGCCTCTAGCTTATCTGTTTTCGTACTGCTCCTTGTTCTTATTTCTGCATCAGGTAAGTCGATTGCTGGTACCCAATCCTCCTGACTAGTGCTTGGTTGTTCTTGATCAGCTACTTCAGAGTTTGTTATTCTAGGCTATTCAGCTACACAGCCTTTTGCACCTTCAATTTCGATTTCTTGTTGTTGATTTTCCTCATCAGGAGCTGGTACTCTTTTGGTATGGCTGGCATGTATCTAGTTAGGCAATCCTGCACATTTCATTGCTGTTGTTGTAACCAGGATGACCTGTTTTGGGGTACTCCACCTGGGTGCTAGACACGTCTCTCGGGTGTGATTTTTCACTACCACCCAGTCACCTGGATTTAGATCATTTGCTTGATCCGGCTGCCTGGCCTCTGCGTCTTCTCAGACCTGGTGAGAGGCAGAACACACTAGCTCAGCCAATCTTTCACAGTAGTCCAATACCAGATCATCAGTTATGCTTAACAATCTGTGTCCAGGTATGAAAGCTAGTCTCATTGTTCTTCCCATGTGTGCTTCATTGGGACTCAACCTGGTATTTCTATCAGGATTGTTTCTGGGTCCCATCAGAACAAGAGGCAATGCATCTGGCCAACACAGTGATGTGGATGCACACACCTTTGCCAATCTTGATTTTATTGTGCCATTCAATTGATCCACTATCCTAGAAGCCTCTGGGCGGTAAGCACAGTGCAACTTTTGTTCAATCTTGAATGCTTCACAGATCAATCGAATGATTTCATTATTAAAGTGAGATCCTCTATCTGATTTCACTGTTACTGGAAAATCAAAACGCGGAATAACAACAATAATTTGGCAACTGTTATGATTTCATTTCTCCTGGTCGGGTATGCTTCCACCCATCGTGAGAACAAACACACTATGACTAGTATGTATTTTAGTTCCCTACATGGTGGTAACTGAACGAAAACTGAACGAAATCAACTTGCAGCCTTACAAATGGTTCCTCTGCCTTTCTAATTCTTCCCCAGCTGACCACTGTTTTCCTACCTTGGTTATTTTGTTGACAAATTAAGCACCTCTGGCAAAGGCTCTCTGCAACAGTTCTAAACTTCGAATTGTACCAATCCTGTCTGAAAAGTCTGATCATAGCATCTCTACCTATATGGGTATCTCTATGGTAAATTCTTGCTAGCTGTGAGAGTCAACAATATGGCATGACTGATCTGCCATCTGGATAAATCCAGACACCATCTCCTTCTCTCCTTTGGCATCCTATTTTGATCCACTCTTCCTTTTCACTTACTTCTACCTCATCTTGTAAGTTTCTAACTTCATCCCATGTTTCTAGACCTTATGAAAAGCATAAGTTGGCATCTGATTCCTATAGTTTCAATTTTCGTGTTCACTGCCATTTTTGATTTAGCACAGTATTGAGCAACTTGGTCAGCATAATGATTACCAACAGTCACATAGTCATTTCCCGACTGATGTACAGCACATTTGATCACAGCTACTTCTTTTTGCAATTGTGTTGCTTCTAAAAGCTCTTTCACATATTGTCCATTTTTGATAGGTGCTCCTGAAGAAGTCACGAAATCCCTCTGCATCCAAAGTTGGCTAAAGTCATGCACAACCCCGTAACCATACTGGCTATCAGTGCAAATGGTTACTCTTCAATTCTTCCCAATTTTGTAGGCTTTAATTAAATCAATCAATTCAGCTATTTGTGCAGACCTGACTCCAGGTAAATAGGATTCTTCGACTATTCCAGCCAATGTACAAATAGCATAAGCACCACTCAACCCTCCTTCCTCATGCACGAGTCTTCTACAAATAGTTCATGTTCACAATTGATATGGGGTTCTTCTAGTATGTCTGGGCGAGGTTTTGTACAATATTCTTTTACATTCGAGGCAGTCATGATCAACATCATCCCTCACTTCTTCTCTGTACACATCAGGTAATAAAGTAGCTGGATTTAAAACTGAACACCTGATTACTGTTACACTCTCTGCTCCTAAAATAATTCTCTTATATTTTGTCATTCGACTTGGAGTGAGATACTGTGTTCGAGCTCTGGTCAGAAGAATTTCAACTGAATGAGGGACGTATACTTTAACAGGATGTCCTATCACAATTGGTTCACTTTGTTCAAGACTTGTGCAAGCAGCAGCTACTGCTTTTAAACAACCACGTAATTCAGAGGCTACTGGGACCAAAGTAGCTGAAAAATATGCCACTGGACCTTCTCATCAAACCATGTCTTTGGGTCAATACTGACAAGGCAAAATTATCTCGTTCACAACAAAAAAATGCAATTTGTTTTGTGTAATCTGGCATTCCCAAAGCAGGAGCTTCACATAGACAATTTCTTAGTTTTACAAAAGCTCCCGTGCTTACATTATCCCATTCTACAAGATCCTTTGCTCGTTTTCTTGTCATTTGTATCAGTGCTTTGGCCAGTAAGGCAAACCCTGCAATCCATTGTCTACAATATACTACAACACTAAGAAACATTCTAATTTCCTTCTGGGTCTGTGGTAACTGCACCTGTTTTTATTATTTTGATCCTTTCAGGTGTCACCCTCCTTGCTCCTCTTTCTAATTGATGTCCCAAATATTTAACTCAGTTTTGGCAAAACTGTAGTTTTTCTGGTTGTGCCCTCCATTAGCAAAATGGTTTAACAATGCAATAGAATCCAGAACACAATCTTCTTGTGTTTTGATGCAACTAATAAATCATCTGTGTATTGTACCAAAACTGAACTTCTGGGCATTACTAATGTTTCGAAGCACTTTTTCAGGATGTGATTAAAAATTGAAGGACGTTTGGTGCACCCTTGAGGAACACGATTCCACACATAAATACGATTTTCAAATTTAAATGAAAAGAGGTATTGGCTATCTGGGTGTAAGGGGATAGAGAAAAATGCATGACACTAATCGATTACGGTGAACCATCCTGCATTCCATGGTATTTGATACAGAATTACTGCTGGATTCGGCACTACAAGACAAGGCAGCACTATTTTGTTTATCTTTCTTAGGTCTTGTACTATCCTATATTTCCCGTTAGGTTTCTTTATGTCAATTATTAGTGAATTACAAGGAATGCTCATTATTTATTTATTTATTTATTTATTTATAGTGTTTTATATAGCGCGAACAAGACCCGTGGGTATCAGAGCGCTTAACAGGAAGGAATTACATATAAAGACAATAAAAGCAATACTAACAACAAGAAAATAGTGAGGTAGAAGGCAATATACTGTATGGACGCGATTAAATATATATATTCATAATGATTGTGCAATTGTCATTATATAGAGAGCAAGGCTTGGCTTGTGTCGTGGTAACAAACCATGCTCGTTGAGGTAGGGTTATAAGGCGATTCAGTGCATATCAAGGATAGTACGTATAAATAAATCAAGTGCGGTAGAGGTTATATATAGTGGTTGTGACATATACTTAAAGATCCGCATATATGGATAAATGAATCAAAGTGAGATAGAAGTTATATAGTATGACTGTGAGATATAGTTCAAGTTCACACATATATACGAGGTAGCAGCTGTATCAGTTCATTGTTCGAAGATGATCTTCCAGTTTTTCATGGAGAGGGCAGCACTCAGTTAGCGTAAATGATCATCCCGGTGATCCTTAGGTTACTCTAAGTAGGGTATTTACTCATCAAGTGGCTCTTCAATTCTCGTTTGAATGTTACTGTATTTTGAATCTTCCTGATGTTTGGGGGGAGTGAGTTCCAGATTCTGGGGGCAGCTCCGGAGAATGCTCTGTTGTAGGTCTTTTTCTTGTGGAAAAAGGCTGGTCGTAGTAGCAAATCTTTTGCACTTCTCGTTGTTCTGTTACCTCCTGAGATCTTAAGTTTCTTGGCTAGGTATCTAGGTGTGTTGTAGTGAACCGCTTTGTGCGTGATACAGGCCATCTTCATTTGAATTCTGGCTTCATAAGGTAGCCAGTGTAGTGCTTTCAGGTGAGGAGATATGTGATCGAATTTCTTCGTTCCCGTAATGAGTCTCGCCGCTGCGTTGAGGCAGGCTTTTAGTGGTGCTATGGATGTTTTTGGCAGGCCCGCCAATGTGGTGTAGCCATATTCGATCCTCGAGATGACTAGTGATTGTATAGCCAGTTTTAGATCTTTCTCAGTGATAAAGGGTTTCAGTTTTCTTAAATAATTCAGGTGGAAGCGGGCGCTCTTGGCCATTGCGTTAATATGGTTTTTCATGTCGAGGTTCTTATCTAGTGTAATTCCTAGTGATTTGGCTGAGTTAACTAGGGTCGGGGTGCAGTTTAGCGCAGTCACCAGTTTAGTCCACTCTATAACTTCAGATTGGCTCCTTGTCGGTGAGATTAGCAGGAATTCGGTTTTCTGGCCGTTTAGTTTCAGATGATTCATTGTTAGCCATTGCACAGCACTCTTTAGTGTCTTGTTCATTAGGTCAATGTCCTCAAGGGAGGCGATCTTTATGTATAGTTGCGTGTCGTCCGCATACATGTGATAGGATACCTGTGATTTTAGAAGGATCTCCGTGAGGGGTTCTACATATAGGTTGAATAGATCTGGGGATAGCGTAGAGCCTTGTGGGACCCCTATTGCGTTGGGGCTCGGGGAAGAGATTGCTTGGTTAACCAGGAATCGCTGAGTCCTGTTCTGTAGGAAAGAATCAAACCATTTCAGCACGTTTCCAGACAAACCCATCCTGTTTTGTAGTCTGGTCATAAGCACTTCGTGTTTTACCGTATCAAAAGCTGATGATAGGTCTAGGAGGATCAGTAGGCAAGATTGATTTCGGTCTAGGGCTTGTAGGGCGTCATCGACAATGTGCAGGATCGCAGTTTCGGTACTGTGCCCTGTTCTGAAACCTGATTGGCAATCATCCAGTAGCGAGAATTTAGCGATGTGTTGACTTAGTTGGCCCTGCACGCATTTCTCAATGAGTTTAGCCAGTAGAGGGATGTTGGTCACTGGTCGATAGTTGTTCGGGTCTGTAGCAACAGCTGTCGGTTTTTTAAGGATGGGCATCACCTGCCCTGTTTTTAGACAGTCAGGGAGGGTTCCTTGTGCAAGTGAGGCGTTTATTATCTCAGTCCAGATCGGAACTAGCGTGTGGCTGATTTCTCTTACACACTTTCCGGGTAATGGGTCTTGAAAGTGGTTGTTCGGTCTAAGTGCCGCCAGCGTTCTGGCGATTTTTTCCTGGTCGTATAGTTCAAATGTGTCCCAATTTGCCTTATTTTTAGTTTGGAGGCACTCTGGTGAGAAATTGGACTCGTAACTGGATTGAGGTAGTGCCTTAAGGTTAGTTGCTGCAATTGTGAGGTCATCTTCAAGCAATTTAGATTTTTCGATGAAAAATGAGGAGAATTCCTCGCAGCTTATGGGAGTTTTTGTATTCTCTAAGACCGTTTTGGCTAGTTTATTTGACTGTTGTTTTAAAATCTCAAATAGTTTTCGTGGTCTGTTTCTGGCACTGTCCAATTCCTCTCTGAAAAATTCTTTTTTGGAGTTGATTATTTTTTTGTTGTATTCTTTTCTTGTTTTCCTAAGCGCTATCAGCTCCGGGGAGGAGGGATGTTGTCTCCACCTCCTTTCGGCCATTCTCATTATTTCTTTTAAAATGCCTTGTTGAATCATTCGTTCTATTTCTGCTATGACACCTGATTTAATTTCTGGGCTCATTCTATATTGTCTCGTATTTCGGTAAGTAACACCTTCTTTTACAGTCACTTTCACTTGGCCCACATCTACCATCAATCCTACTTCTTTTCCAGTGAAATTCAATTCCTCTGGATTTATTTTCAATTTTAACTCATCTAGTAGGTCATCTTTTGTCATCATGGAATACATCTCGTCTACCTCTGTTCCTTGTTCTGCTAGCATCAATTTATAAATACGATCTTCACCAGGGGTTTGGATTGTCAGATCATCTGGTGTACAATATATGGTACAATTCATCTTACATAGTAAATCTCTGCCTAATCAATTTACGGAACTGGAATCACAAACTACAAACTTGTGCATTTCTTCAAAATGTCCTAGATCTGAGAGGGGTGGCTTGGGGTGTCTGCTGTTCTTACAGTAGAACGGGTAGCACCAGTGTCCAATAAGAAGGTAATAGCCTTTCCTTCTACTTTTCGTCAATATATGGACCTGACTGATCTACCGGTAAGGATGCGCCAAGTACGCATTCCTATTCCCCCCTCCTCAGGCACCGTCATAATTCATCCTCCGATGAACTACTTCTCTGCAAAAGAAATTGTGAAGTTACTAAATTTGGCCTACTACTTTCTTCTTGAAATCCAGCGTCCACACTGTACTTTGTTCTGTTCAGAAAATTAGGCATAGGGGCAGGTGATAACTGATTCTGTGTATATACAACCAGTTGCGGTTTACTCTACGTCTGTGGATTTAAATTTTGATTTGGGCCATTATTAATTTGAATATTTTTACACTGGTTTTTCCAATGCCCCAATTTTCCGCACCCATGACAAGGAAACTTCTTCTTTGCTTTTTCTCTACTCATTTTTCCCCTCGGTTTTCCCTCATTATTTTCATCCTGTACTGATCCTTTATTCTGTTCGTTATTTAATTTGACTTCTTGTTGTTCTGCCAATTTTACTTGTGTCCATATTACTTTTTCTTCTAACTTTTTATATCTATTATCTATTACATCTCCACAATATTTGCCATATTTTAAGATTTCATCTATAGGTTTCATTTGCCAGCACAGCATATGTGTTTGAATCATTTGACAAATCTCTGGTCTCATCCCAGATACAAATCAATACACATAATGTACCATACTTTTATCACCAAATTTTGAAATCCACTATACTGCTTGAACACCTGCAACAGATGCTCATAGTAAGCATGGACAGTCTCATTTATTTCTTGTGTGGTTCTATCTATTTTTATCCAATCTGTTTCTTTTGGAGTAATTTACCCTTTCAAGAAAGTAATCACCTGGTTATATTCCTCATTACTTCTTCTGAAGGTGCACCTATTTTCTCATCTCTTGGATACTCATCACTAGGCTAATCTACTGTGATTTTACACTCTGTCCATAAATCAGTTTGTACCACTATGTCAAACAGACCATCCAAATCTTTCAACAAAACCTTTGAAACTTTCACAAACCTTTCAACTTGGCTGTACCATTCAATTGGCTATTCTCTTAATTTTGGGAAATCATTTGTAAACAATAAAATATCTTGTCTAGTCCATAGGACAAGTACATATCCTCCTCCGGGTACTTCTCTCATAGGACACAATCTTTCTGTTTTTTTAGGTTCTCTTAATACAAATTCTGATGCAGTTTTGTTTGCCTGAACAGCAAAGAACTCTTCAACATCATCAAGGAATTCGCCCAACCCACCAGCGAGTCCACCGACATACCTCCCTCACAAGACCTCTGCGACAAACTCAGCACCTTTTTCCACCACAAAATCAAGTGCATCTACGACAACTTCAACGAAGACAACCAATACACTAAACCCTCACCAACCACCCCTGCCACCCGGAAGCCAGCGATCGCCAACTGGACAGCCGTCACCACCGAAGACACACTAGAGACAATGAAGTCCATCCACTCCGAGGCCCGCACGAACCCCTGCCCCACCACATTTTCAACAGAGCCGTCAACGTCATCGAACCCATGCTCTGCCACACCATCAACTGCTCCCTGGCAACCGCCTCATTCCCTGATGACTGGAAACACGCTGAGATCAACCCCCTCCTGAAGAAACCCTCGGCGGACCCCACCAACCTCAAAAACTACAGACCCATCTCCCTGCTCCTGTTCCCAGCAAAAGTCATTGAGAAAGTCATCAACAGCCAAGTCGCCACATTCATTGAAGAGCACAACATCCTCGACTCCTCCCAATCCGACTTCAGAAAAAACCACAGTACGGATACCGCCCTCCTCGCCGCAACATACGACATCCGTACCTTACTGGAAAAAGGAGAAACAGCAGCTCTCATCCTCCTCGACCTCTCAGCGGCCTTCGACACAGTCTCTCACCGCACCCTAATACGCAAACTCCACAACGCAGGGATCCAAGACAAGGCCCTTGACTGAATACGCTCATTTCTCTCCAGCAGAACACAGCGGGTCAAACTCCCCCTTTCTTCTCGGACACTACACCCTAATACGCAAACTCCACAACGCAGTAATCCAAGACAAGGCCCTTGACTGAATACGCTCATTTCTCTCCAGCAGAACACAGCGGGTCAAACTCCCCCTTTCTTCTCGGACACTACACCTGCCACCTGTAGATTCCCCCAAGGGTCCTCCCTCAGCCCTACGCTCTTCAACGTCTACATGGCTCCGCAGTCTCAACATTGTGTCATACGCAGACGACAACCAACTCATCCTCTCCCTATCCAGCGAATCCAACACAGCCAGACACAACTTTCAAGAAGGCATGGAAGCTGTCGCCAAATGGATGAAAAACAGCTGACTACAACTAAACACCAACAAAATGAAAGTACTCATCATGGGCCCAAACCCCGATGCCTGGAACGACACCTGGTGGCTCCCCCGCCCTCGGAAGCCCGCCCACCCCCACTGACCACGCATGCAACCTGGGAATCATCCTGGACTCCGAGCTCCAAATGGACTGCCAGATCAACTCTGTCTCGTCCTCCTGCTTCCTCACCCTCTGCCTCCTTCGTAAAACCTTCAAATGGATCCCCCTCGAACACAGAAAGACTGTTAGTCATGCCCTGGTCACCAGCAGGCTCGACTATGGCAACGCACTCTATGCTGGAATAAACAAAAACCTCACAAGCAAGCTACAGAACACTCCACTGTCTCCCCATCGAAGCTAGAGTCACCTTCTGTGAGAAGTTGGCCTGATATGTGATGTCCACTATTCTAGTGGGCACACTTTATCAGTCCAAACAACCCTTATGGTGATGGTTGTAAAGTCAACCTTATAGACCAGCTATCCTCGTAGTGGTAGCATGGACAAAGCAGTCTTAGGCTAAACTCAAGAGGGCATGTGAAGCCAGCTGTTTTACCATGTGTAACCCCTTTAATACCAAATGAAAGGACACCACACAGGTTATATATAAAATATATATGTATTTCTTTCTAACACAACTCCTCTGAACTCTTTATGAGGTCAGAGGCACAAGCAAATAACAAGATACTTAATTATCATATAATAGGTTTCACAATATACAGTAGCACCCTAGGGGCACGTCAAACCATATACTAAAATAGTGGTATAAGAACCGCGTCATGAACAAAGGATAGGCTTAGGGCCTAGGGAATCGCTTGGGCTACACTGTACTACCAAAGGATAGGAAGTAGGAGATCCACGGGAGGAGTGTGCAGTGTCTTTACACACAAGCAAGTTACCATAGAGTTAGAATGGGAACAAAAGAATTGGCAACTAGTTCTTTTAGGTCACTTCCAGATGAACTAGGAGAAAGCTATTGAAAATTGGGACACTAGGATAGTTTATACCCACAGGAGCACCGGAGTGCTCGCGTTACCTCACCCACAGGAAGCTGGTGCATAGGTGTCAAAGTGTGTCGGGTTTCGTCGCTAAATCCTATGGAGCATTGGAGAAAGATGCTGCAGGCGACCAGGAGAGAAGTGTCTGGTTGGATCCAAGGGCGGATCGAGGATGAAGAGTACCTGAACGCAGAGGGGACAGAGTCTGGGTCACTAGCCAGTGACCAGGAAGGAACCAGGAAGGAACCAGGCGATGTCGCGAAGCAAACAGGTGATGTTGGGAAGCTTGTCTCTGCAGCCACGTGGACCAGGAGGTGTCGACGATGACCAGGAGCTGGACACAGACTGTTCCACAAAGGATCTCACTGTTGGAGGTGTCAGCTTCCGGATTGAAGTCAACAAGCCTTGGCTAAGGCAACCCATGCAGCAATCGAAGATGGCTTCTGGATCAGACCGGCAAGGTCTGATGGGCTTCTCCTTTTCAGGGAAGCAAGGGCCAGCCTGGAGCAACCAGGCCAGTGGTGGAAATTTGTAGGTTCGTCGTCACAGAGGCCACTAGCCAACGGGCAAGTGACCTGACAGATGTGTCAAGCAGGAAAATGTAAAAGGTCCCCACGCGGCACTCGGGGAGTGTGGAGGGCTGGTCTTTGGTGCAGATGATGCTTGGGGCTGGGGCTTCTCAGTCCCCAATGCACAACTTCGAGGGTGCCTCAGAAGATGCACGGAAAGCAATTCGCTGGCTTTCCGAGATGGCCAGTCCCACGTCTCGCGTCGCTTCCACGGTCTCAGCTTTGCTGGGGCTGTGGATCGGGTTGCAGGAAGTCTGGAAGTCTGGGTGTTGTCAGGCTCTGTGTTCGGGCTCTGGAAGAAGCGACGACAAAGCAAACCATTGATTGCTTGATGGTGCCTGCTTGTGCAGAGTGGTCACTCCTTGACCACAAGGGAGATTCTTCAGTCTTCTATCTTCGAGTAGAACGTCGAAGGTCCAGAGTTTAGTTTCAAGTTTCAGTCAGAATAAATCTAAAGTCTCTAGACTCAGCTCCTACCTATATACTAATCTAAGGGGCTGGATTACCTGCTAGGTCCCTCCTATAAGTGGGACCAGGGAAGGGGGTGGTTACACCCCTTTCCCTTTGTCCAGTTTCGTGCCAGAGCTCGGGCTGGAATGCCCCAGCAACTGGTTTGAACTGGGCTATGCATGGGACACCTTGTGTGCCCCAGGCAGTGTCTCATTTCATTCAGCCCTCCCTGCCCCAATACACTATGACCTGTCTGGGGTGGTGCTGGGACCTCCCAAGACAGGAAAACTATTGTCGAAGCCTCCCTCGCTGGAAGGACTCCCAGCAGCAGGAGGTCAGACTTGTATCTGTGGCAGGAGCATCCATTTTGTGATGCTGAGGTTCTGGTTAACTGTAACCGGGTTTACTGGGAACAGCATGTCTTCTCCCTCTAGAAGGGTGGAATGCTACCCCCTCGCCAGAACTGGCGAGGGGGTAGTATTCCAAAGCGTATGACACCTTACACGACATGTTTGGATAAAGCCAAACCAAAGTTAGCATTCAACCGCTAGGATTATAATGCACTTAAGAGTATATGGTATAGCTATATCATAGAACAGCTAAAAGGACATGGTTCCGAAAGCTGCAGACAGGCTCAGCTCATGCTAAAGCCTCATCTCACATAAAACCAAGCACTCTGCCTCCAGGATTGTTAAGGGCTGCCATAGGAGTGACTTTTAGGTATATATGTGTCTATATGTAAAGGTAGGTATAGGGATACTACACCTAAGCAAGGGGTGACTACACGATCTTGCCCCAGCTGAGTGATCAGCCAGTTGTGCCAATGTGTGTGGCCAGCCAGGGGTGGCATAATACATGCTGCAGCCCCTGGTAGGCCTTGGATGCACTTATGCCCTGGGTACCTATAGTACACTGTACAGGGGTCATAAGGTGACCCAGTGTCCAATTGGTAATGTACCTAAAGTACATGGTATGAATTTAGAGAGAGCACAGCTGGGCTGTGGGTCTGATTAGCAGGCCCACAGCCACATTAAGTCGAAAACCAGTAAAGCAAAAAGCAAAAAGTGGGGTGACCATAGGAAAGCAGACCCTACTCTCCTACACAACCCCCCCCCCCAAACGCAGGGACATTAGACTAACCTTGACCAGTTGTGTCTTCATGCTCTAAGTGGAAATATCTGGAGAGACCATCAGCATTACCATGGTCAGTCCCAGGCCTATGTTCCACTGTAATTTCCATCCCCTGTAGGTAAATGGACCACCTGAGCAGTTTGGGATTTTCACCCTTCATCTGATTTAGCCACAAGAGGGGCTTATGGTCGGTCTGAATCTTGAAGTGAGTGCCAAACAAGTATGGCCTCAGCTTCTTCAAGGCCCAAACCACAGCAAAGGCCTCCCTCTCAATGGCTGACCAACGTTTCTCTCTAGGGGTCAGCCTTCTGCTAATAAAAGCAATGGGCTGGTCTTGGCCATCTACATTCAGTTGTGAAAGTACAGCTCCCACCCCCAACTCAGAAGCATCTGTCTGGACAATAAACTCTTTGGAGTAGTCAGGACTCTTCAGGATAGGTGCAGAGCACATGGCCTTCTTCAGGTCATCAAATGCCTTTTGACAGCTTATTACCTGCTGCTTGCTTTTCTCAGAAGTTTGTGAGACCAGGTGGAACCAACTCTATGTTCCAACAGTGGAACGGTGTCTTGATTCCACAATGGAAGATGTCCGATATTACATTCTGATTGATTTTTACAGAACTCCTTCCGTTGAGGTGGATTAGACTCTGTGCTTCTGTAGTTAACTGCTGCATATGATTATAGGGCATTGTTTACTGCAGTTGCTGGAGTACACAGCGGTACAGCAGGTCCAAACAGTGAAACGAGGTCTTAATTCTATGAATGAGGATGTCAGAAGTTAAAGTGTGTGATGAGTTTTGTGTATACCTTCTGATGAGGCGCAACCAACTCTCGGTACCAACAGTGGAATGGTGTCTTGATCCCTCAATGGACGATGTTAGAACTGGATCTGGGAGTGGGGATGAAGGTACTCCCCTTGAGTAGGTGTAATAAACTCTAGGTCCCAACATTGGAACCGTGTCTTGATCCCACATGGACACCATGTCCGATATTACCTGTTGCTGGTTTTTCACAGAACTACCTCTGTTGAGGTGTATCAGATTCTGTGCTTCTGTAGTTAGGTGCTGCTTATGGTTATTGGGCTTAGTTGACTGCTATCACTGGAATACACTGTGGTATAGCAGGTCCAAACAGTGAAACAGGGTCTTAATTTTATGATTGAGGATGTAGGAAGTTAAAGTTTGTGATGATTTCTGTGTACCCCCTCCGATGAGGTGCAAGCAACTCTAGGTCTCAACAGTGGAATGGTGTCTTGATCCCACAATGGACGATGTTAGAACTGTATCGGAGAATGGAGAGGGAGGTACTCCCTTCAATCAGCTGCAACCAACTCTAGGTTCCAACAGTGGAACGGTGAGTTGATTCCACAATGGACGATTTTAGAACTGCATTTGAGAGTAGAGATGAAGGTACTCTCTTCGATCAGGTGCAACCAACTCTAGGTCCCAACAGTGGAACGGTGTTTTGATCCCACAATGAATGATGTCCGATATTACCTGCTGCTTGCTTTTCTCAGAAGTTTGTGTGTTGAGGTGCATCACAGTCTGTGCTTCCATAGCTAACTGCTGCACATGATTATTGGGCTTAGTTGACACTAGTCAGTGGAGTATACAGTGGTACAGCTGGTGCGAACAGTGAAATGGGGTCTTGCTTCTATGATTGAGGATGTCAATAATTAAAGTCTGTGATGATTTCTTTGTACCCCCTCTAAGCAGGTACAACCAACTCTGTGGTTTCGAATCCAACGACATGTGGCTGTGAGGTGTTAATGACCACTGCATCTGGTCTAGACTGGGTTTGCAGGGTTCACAATTTAGATTGAGTGGTTATTGTTTAATTACAGAATCCAGTAGTTAAGTAATTAGAACGTCTATTGAAACATACACAATTTTGTTTTATTAGAACATTGGAATGTTGGGAGGTCTATTGAAAGCAATGGAGTAGCTCCGGTCTTATAAAGGCTGGTAATGGCTGGAGTTCCAACATTCCAACATTTCTTTGTTCACTGCTGTGGCTGTGAACAAAGGCTTCAGGGAGCCTGAGAGGATTCCAATCGCTTAGCTCTGCCTTAAGGGTTTGTTTTATTTGTTAGAACATTCTACCCTCTAGTGGCAGAATGTTATAATAACCTTATAGCCCTTCGTAGCTGGGCTATACTGGCTACTAAAGTCCCTGTCCCTTGTTAAAAGCCCTCGCCTTCGGCTTGGGCCTTTAATAGCTGGTATAGCCTGCTACAGAGGGGTATAAGGATATGGTATACTTGCTTGAAGAAGTTTTTTAGATGAGTTATAGGTTTAGTAAAATGACCACATTCATCTTGCAAGATCAAAGGAACAGAAAATAGTGTACATTGTGGACAGATGAAAACCCAATTCAAATTGTTTGATTTATTTATTGTAGAGTTCTCTGTAATTTATGTTGTTATATTTTGTAAATAGGGAGTGAGAAAAAGTATTCATGGTTGTGTGTGTGAGTACTGCCTTTAATTAACAATGCAGACAGTACTGTTCACAATTCAGATCGAGTTGCTATTGTAGATGATGTAGTCCTGTAAGAGAAGAGCTTTGTGCAGCGTGCTCTGTTTGCACCACTCTTACGCATCATTGCAGGCTCCGCAACCCGTTTTCTTTGTTTCGCGTATTGCAAATTGTAGAGCTCAAGTCAATGCCACGTGACTGTGGGCCCTTGCTGAATGCTCTCTCTGGCCTATACTGCAGACTTCAGTGTTCACATTTGACATTGAGTCGGTATTGTAGATGGCACAGTCCTGTAGGAAAATACATTGCTCCAGTGTCTGCACCACTCTGTCTGCACCACTCATACGCATCATTGTGGGCTCTGCACACTTTTTTTTGCTTCATGTATTGTAAACCGTAGAGCTCAGGTCAATGCCACTTGGCTGTGGGCCCTTGCTGAACGCTCTCTCTGGCCTATACTGCAGACTTCAGTGTCCACACTTGACATTGAGCCGGTATTGTAGATGATTCAGTCCTGTAGGAAAAGACATTGCTCCAGTGCGCTCTGTCTGCACCACTCATATGCATCATTGCAGGCTCCGCACACTTTATTTTAGTTTTGTGTATTGTAAACTGTAGAGCTCAAGTCAATGCCACGTGGCTGTGGGCTCTTGCTGACTGCTCTCTCTGGCCTATATGGCCTACACTGCAGACAGCAGTGTTCACAATTGACATTGAGTTGCTATTGTATATGAGGTAGTCCTGTAGTAAAAGACATTGCTCCAGTACATACTGTCTGCACCACTCATGTGCATCATTGCAGGCTCTGCACACGTTTTATTTTCTTTGCGTATTCCAAACTGTAGAGCTCCAGTCAATGCCACGTGACTGTGGGCCCTTGATCAACGCTCTCTCTGGCCTATACTGAGTCGGTATTGTAGATGGCACAGTCCTGTAGGAAAAGACATTGCTCCAGTGTCTGCAACTGAGGTACCGGGTTTTCTATGGACCCGGCGGTGCCAGGGGAGCACCCAAAGACCTCTTGAGTCCTTACTGTTTCGGACCACAGAAACACAGAGTCTTCTAGGTGATGTCAAGGATCGAGTTTATTGGCTGCAACCAGTAACAGGTATCCTAGAAGTACAACAGCATGAAGCGCATGTATGTTCTCAGGAGACTGCTCGTTTTTACAGAACCAGCCTCTTCTTTTTATACACAATATTGAGCTTCAGGCAAGAATTCTTTGTTTTACGGTTCGACCATATACATGTTTTCACTACAGAGAAAAAGCAGAGTCATGATGGCAAGCCCATATTTTAGTTTGTCCAGTTCGTGATAGATTACCCGGCAAGGCCCAGAACTTCCATCAGATATCGATGAACCCCCAATAAAATCGAGCACCTCCTCCTTGTAAAACTAGTCATAAAGAAGAAACAGGGACAGGTGTGTGTGAGATTAGCCATAGCTTGTATGCGATGATCGGTTTATGACATGTTGTGCCTTGATGCTATCTCATTCGGCCACTGGGATGGGGACTGCCCGAACAGGTTTGGCTTGAGGCAGCGGAGTTAGCTCGCCCAGGTCACAGAGGAGTCAGCAAAGGTGTACGTGTCCCTTCAGATCGAATTCGGCCTTGGTCGTTTTGACTATGTAAGGGCAATCACAAAATGGATGCCGCTCACAAAATGGAACCCGAGGGTTCAAGACAGAAACTACGATTTCAGGGTGATTGATTCACTCGATCGTGACGCAAATGCATAGGTATAATATCTCAATCATTACCGGTCTGCTGATACCAAAATCGTCATGATACGATGATATTTTTGACACAAGTGTAGAGCTTCGGTACCACATAATAGCAGGGTCCAGAATTTTCAGTACCACAGACCCTCCTTTTGCCCTTCTATAGGCAATAACCAATACTCATGCTAATCTGAGTCCAGGTCTGTATACATAAAGTCATTGAGATGCTGTTGTAGCATCATCCTATTGCTTAGTTCATCTCTTGATACAAGCTTCCTTACACATGATGTAGCACAGAGGCCACATATTGCAGGAGCGCACTGTACACATAGGCAGAACATGAACAGAATGGCTAAGACCATCCCAATGACTATTAGTATTTTCCATCCCCAGGAAGATATCAGTTCCCAGAACCACCCCATTAAGGACCAGTCTCCTTTATCCACGTGAATGGATTCAGAGATCTAATGCAGTTTGGAGATGGCCTGGTATACTGTCGGAGCATTATCGGGGATAAAAATGCAGCAACTTGATTGGATCACTTTACATACCCCACCACGGTCTGCAAGTATGATATCTAGGGCAACCCTGTTCTGAAGAGTCATAAGGCGGTCCGATTGGAGTTCCGCAGTCAAGTTACTAAGGGCACCAGCCGTTTCAATCACGGTGGATTCAACTACCCTCGTCAATTGGCGAATGTTCCTGCTGTTCACCATAGGCCCCCAAAACGGCAGAAAACCTTTTGCTAAATCCCCAAACTCCTGTTCCGCAGTGTCGTCTTTACTCACAACACCCCTAACTGTCCTTGTCCTATGGTAATCTGCCTTGGCCGTGTAGGTGGGTGGCAACAGGAACAAGATAAAACATGTGCCCGAAAAGTCAGGGGGCAGCCATGTATATGCTCTATCATAGCAGACGAAGTATGTACCCTTAGCTGCCAAGAATGAGGGGGAGGTCTGAGACGAGAAGACATATGTTTCTGTACAGATGCTCTTCTCTAAGGGAGCTCTGGAGTTTTTGCCATTTCCCTGCAGACATAGGTGACCCTGATGGGGCACTATCCAAATTGGGGAGGATTTCTTTGCTGGCTGGCTCTCACTCAAAGAAATTCCATACTTCGTTATATTCCATCTACTGTAAGCCTTCAATTCATCTCTGGGAATCGTTCTATACGTGTCGATATCTCTGCTCATGTTTCTGATTCCTGCCACTAGTGCCCTGTTGCTCGAGTTGCTTCCTATGGGACGTGGGGGATATGGTTCGATGGCGAATAGGAACATTGTTTGAAATGCCCACAAAGAACCATAGTAGTTGAATGGCAGGACAAAATATGGGATACCCTTATCAGTCGTGTGTGGCATAAGTCCACATACCCAACAATTTGTCGTTTTCATTACGAACTGGTGCTGGTGTAGGAGCTGGAGGAATGAGTTATTTATAAATTCTAACCTTCTGGCAGACTCATGTTCAGGTAGAGGGTGAAAAGAGTGCGGGGAAACAGTAGGAGGAGGTGTGGGCTGTGTGGTGTGTGCAAATGATACTCGAAAGGTGAATAAAGCATAGCCTATTAAAAACATCATTATACTACACAACATGAAAATGCATATTATTAAAAATCGTGTTTTCGCCATCGCAGTGCATATTCTCATTTCAAAGTTCGTTAATCTGGCAGGTCTCTCTATCTTGGGAAACTCCATCCTCTAAGTTGCTGCCCGCGGTGGTAGGTTGATTCTGCTAAGGAGTGCTTCTGTCAGTTTAGGGCAACTCCCTTAGACCAACCAGAACTGTCGACCTAACCGTCTCCAGCTGCACTCCAAAGACTGTGGCAACCGCGACCTTAGCAGCAGAACCGGATGGCGGTTCGAAAATCAAAAATGCGCAAGTTTCCTGGATGAGAGAGCTGCACAATCAAAAAGAAAAAACTTTTATTTGTCCATAGTCATAGGTCTTGGCCTCAGATTATAACGATTTCTACCGGGTGCTGTGTGGTCTTGAAACAAGAGTTCAGGCTCAGCAGTGTTCAATCGAAATGACGGAGGCACAGCTTCTTGTAAAATGTTGTCGCTGTCCTTTTCAGAAGTAGTTCCTTTCAGACGTGCATCACTAAAGGGTAGGAACCGAGGCACAGTCTCAGCTCCAGAGTCAGCAATTCCCTCCTGGACCCAACGGTCATACGGAAGGGGCAGAGGGACCCTCTTACAGTGATTTCCATGCACCCAATGTTTCTTTCCTTCCACTCGGACGGCAGATCTGGTCGAGAGAAGGACTAGATGAGGGCCGGTCCATCGGGGCTGGTCATTCTTTGTCCACTGGAAATTCTTGACCAACATATATGATCCAGGATCGATGGGATGCCCTGGAGCTTCAGAGGCCTGAGGTAAAATGTTGTGGACCTGTTGGTGTAAAACACGCAATTTAGCAGTCAATTCATACAGATAATCAAGCAGTACAGGATGCTCTATTTCACTAAACCTGGTGGGCCTTGGCACTCCCCATATGTTGGCCGGGCGGCCGAACACAATTTCATGTGGACTAAGTCCCACTCTAGAGTGAACAGTCATTCTTGTTGATAGGAGTGCCAAAGGCAGGGCGTCAGGCCATTTAAGACCTGTGCTTGCTTGAATTTTGGCCAGTTTCAATTTTAATGTGCCGTTATAGCACTCTACTAATCCAGCTGATTGGGGGTGATTTGCAGCGTTGTATGCCTAGCCCCTCACACACTTTCTTCATCACTCGTCCCACAAATTCACTCCCATTATCACTCCAGACCATTCTAGGCATTCCAAACCTAGGGAAGAACTCTTTGACAAGGGCTTTGGCTGTGGATAAGGCAGTATTGTCCTTAAGGGGATATGCTTCCACCCACTTGGAAAAGGCACAACCAACAACGAGTACGTATTTCAAATTGTTGCACCTTTCCATGTGGATGAAATCTAGCGGCAAAACCTCGAACGGATACGTTGGAGGCGCAAAATGACCAGCTGGAGTTGGGGTTCCCCTACCAGGATTGTACTTCAGACACACCATACAGTTCTTGAGCACATTCTCTGCACACTTAGGGATCCCACTATTCTGCCATACTGGGGCCAACAACTTACAGATCCCTTTTACACTGATGTGAGCCATTCCATGAGCCATTGTCACCACTGCAAGCACATACGCATCGGGTAGCAACCATCTCTGATGCTCTGACAATTCAATCCAACAACCATTCGCATCAAATTTACCCTTGCTTTCTCTCCATTCATTCACCTCTTTCTCTGTGGCTTCAGCTTGGATGGACTTCACACTCTCAATCGTATCTTCACACATACCAACATAACCAATCCATGTCGCAGGACCTGCAACATACATTCGACTCATTACATTCCTTGCAGTTTCTTTTGCAACTTCATCCGCAAACGCGTTTCCACGACCAACATCATCCGTTACCTTTTTGTGTGCACTGCATTTCACAATCGCAACTTGCAATGGCAAGGTCAGTGACTCGAGAAGCTCATTTACTAACTGACCATGTTGGATCTTAGTACCATGCGACGTCAGGAACCCACGTTCTCTCCACAATCGTCCAAAACTGTGAGCCACGCCAAAGGCGTATTGGCTGTCCGTGTACACATTCACTCGTTTTCCTTTTGCCAACACACATGCTCTTGTAAGTGCAATCAATTCTGCTGCTTGTGCTGAGTTGTGTGGGATACGTGCAGCTTCAACAATCGAATGCAATGTTGTCACGGCATATGCTGCAGTCGTATCACCATTCGGCAACTTGAAACACGAACCATCAACCCATAAAGTATCATTACATTCAGGAAGAGGAGTGTCCTGTAAATCTATTCTCCCTTTTGTCTCTTCTTCTGTCCTAAAGCAGCAGTCATGTTCTTTGACCTCATTTGTCTCTACGGGGATGGGCAATAACGTAGCTGGGTTCAGCGTCTCACACCTCTTTATGTGTATGTGACTCGCTAACAGTGTCAGCTCATAACTTGACAATCGAGCACTAGTTAAGTGCTGTGTCCTTGTTCTGTTTAGCAAAATGTCTACTGCATGTGGGACCATAACGATTAGCATATTATTCATCACTAACCCAGCAGACTGTCGAATACAGACAGCTGCTGCCGCAGTGGCCCTCAAGCAACTTGGCAATGCCTTAGCTACCGGATCTAAAGTCGCCGAAAAGTACGCACATGGATGCTGTTTGTCCCCAAAAGATTGTGTCAGGACTGATAATGCACAACCTTCCTTCTCATGGACATACAATGTAAAAGGCTTACTGTAGTCGGGGGTACCCAACACAGGAGCCGAACACAATGCATCACGTAATTCGTAAAAGCTTTTCTGACACTCTTCAGACCATGGAATGGGTTTTGGTGTATCCTTGCAAGTTAATTCCACCAAAGGTTGGCCAACAAGGAAAAATTCGGTATCCATTGTCTGCAATATGATGTAATGCCCAAGAAAGCACGCACTTCTCTCTGTGTCCTTGGGACACTCAATTTTGCAATTGCCTGAATCCTTTCTGGGGTCAGTTTCCTTCCCTCCTTCGATAAGAGGTGACCTAAGTAGGTCACTTCTTGTCGACAATATTGCAACTTTGAAAGAGAGACTTTGTGGTGCAGATCACATAAATGACGCAATAATGACAAAGTGGCTTGTTTGCAAATCTCCTCAGTATCTGCAGCGACCAGCAAATCATCGACGTACTGAATAAGAGCAGCACCATCGGGTAAAACAATCGTGTCAAGCTGTGATTTCAGAGCCTGACTGAATATTGATGGACTTTCACAGTAGCCCTGAGGAGCGCGTTTGAAGCGGAAACTTCGGCCTCCTAAATTGAAGCCAAAAATATCTCTGCTCTCCTCGGCAATCGGGATGCTGAAGAAAGCATTCTTCAAGTCAATCACTGAGAACCAAGTGGCTGAAGCTGGAATCATAGTCAATAGGGCAGTGATATCAGGAACAACTGGAAACTGTGGCACAACAATCTTATTCACTTCCCTAAGATCAATCACAAATCTGTACACAGGTGGCTGGGAAGGATCAGTACGCTTTAAAACCGGCAGAACTGGACTATTATAAATGTTGCCTGTTGTCTCTTCAATGACATCTTTCTCAATCAGATCATAAATGATTGCTAACAACGCCTTTTCACATTCGCTAGAGATCTTGTATTGGGGAATACGTGGCAGCCTAACATGGGCTCTCAATGTTATAACATATGGCGCTATTTCCAAAAGACCCACATCATTAGAGCCAGTAGCCCAAAGTATATCCGGAAGAGAAGACAATTCTGTTGGAAGTTTTTCCCTTGACAAATACATTGGAGAAACCACTTTCTTACCCAGTGTAAGTTGTACTCCAGAAGGAGAACAGTACAAAGTCGCATATAATCTCGTTAACAGATCCAATCCCAACAAGTGTTCACCGCAACCCGTTGTAAGAATGAGGGGTGCTTCTAATTCACATGGCCCAACAGAAAGGGACATAGGACTAGAAATCGGGTTCCTAACCGAGGCGCCAGAAAAACCTACTGAAACGTTCATTTCGCCAGACAAAGGTGCACCAGGGAGCTTTGAGTGCATAATAGAACTCTTTGTAGCACCAGTATCCAACAGAAAAGGCTCTGACACACCTGATGTAATCACCTCAACATAAGGTCCATTATGATCTACTGGAACTGAAACAACTCTCTCTCTTTGTCCATGGCTGTCCTAGGAATCATTACCCTCATTCTTGTTTTCTGCATAGTAGTCATCAGCATAGTACTGAGCTGTCCTAGAAAACGCATTATTCTGCTGGTCAAAACTATTCACAGAATTCTGAGGCGGGAAAGAAGGAGCATTCTGGGGGAAATTTCCACGACCCCTACCTCTAGGGGCTTGTTGAACACCTCGACCTCTCGTACCAGAAACACCATTCATACGCCGTAACAAGACCGGACAACTACTCTTGAAATGACCCTCTTCCTTACAATACGCACACTGATTGGGTCCATACGGTAAACGCTGTTGAGAAGACTCGTTTCTCTGCGAGTTCCTCGAATACTGCTGGTGTTGCTGATAATCGTGCTGACTAGCAGTACGAGGTGGATAAGCTTGCTGTAGAAGGACTTTAGTTTTCAATTCTTTAGTCTTTTTATCTGCCTTCTCTAGCTCATCTTTGCGTCTATTCTCATAGTACTGGGCTGTGGCTAAAATCTGTGCTGACATGGAAACAGCCCAAGCACTCTCAGAATCCTTTAACTTATTACATAGTTCAGGAAGCAAATTATGTACAAATTTGTCAACAAACAATATTTGGCCACCCTCGGTAGCCATATCATGACCACTATGATCGACGAAAGTCTCTTCAAACCGCGTGAAAAAGTCTGACACAGTCTCATCTTTCTTCTGTTTGCAGGCAGACAGCTTGTCCCAATTCACATGCAATTCGGGCATCAAAGTCTTCATATACGTGATGATTCTACCAGGAAGCTCTACTACTAAAGGCTCGGACTTAGAGCCACCAACTTGTCTAGCATCAGCAGCAGCAATATTAACCCATGTGTCACCTAACTCTTGATCATGATCTGCATGACGAATCTTTCCCCATAAAGGCTGTGGAACAACATTTCCAAACAACATGTCTATATCTGCTAAATTCATGATACAGGAGCTGGCAGTCTGTGATAACTCCTTATAATACCCTGCAGGATTTTTACGGGGGCCAGGCAATGTCTGTTTCAGAGCCAAAACCTCAGATCTCTTCCAAGGAACATGTACCCACACATGCTGAAAATGCGGCGGAATGGCTGGATTCGCATTTGCGTCACCTTCCCTCCAAACTGGGGGAACCTCTCTCATGGGATACTGTTGCGCCTTTTTTCTACCTGGCATGTCATGCTCAGATAGTGATCGAGAATTGCTTCCCTTACTCCTGTAAGACAACAACGTTTCAACTGCTTGTTCAACATCGGCACCCACAATCATGCCTTCTGCGAACTTGAACCGCACACGGAATAATTCAGGCATGTTGTGTTCTGGATCATTTCCCTCCAAATCCTCACGGAGATATACACACATTTGTTCAAATACATATCTCTGCGTAGATGCTTCCCACTGACGGAAGACTTCCATGACGGACTGAACGTCATATCTTACAGTATTGGTAACCCATTTACGCGCTAACTCATTCAGTACTTCTCTCTCTTGAAAGTCAGGCAGTCGACTCCGCAACTGTCTTCGTTCTGTGTTAGGGGTCGTTTTAGGCGACCCAAAGAAAGGTGAGAAAAGACCAGTGACAGTGTTTGCTACTCTCTGCCGAACAGAAGGAGAAAGTGGCAGAAAGGTAGATACGCCAGAAAAGACAGGCTGGTGTAAAGCAGATGTGGAGGCAGTAGCAGAGGGAGTATTAGGATAAGCAGTTGGAGTAGTATGCGAAGTCGTAGAAAAAGCAGATGGAGTAGGTAGCAAAGGCGGCGGCCCTTGAGAGGGCTGCGCCGGAGGAGTAGAAACCAGCTGAAGAGGAGCTGGTGGTTGTGGTAGGACCTGTGGTCCAACAATAGGAGGTTGTACAACCAAAGGTTGCTGTGGTGCTGTAGCACTTTGCGCATATGGAGGTGGTGAACTCAGTAAATGGGACATTAAAGGATCCTTATCAAGTTCGTCTTTTGATCCTCGTGCTTTACGCGGCAAAACTGGGTAGCATTTATATACTGCTAACTTCCTACTTCTAAGCGTTTTTTCATTCTCTTGCTCTTCCTCATTATCCCTGAACGCAATGGCAGCCTGCACCATTGACATACCTCGTTTATTTTTCTTTGCTAATTTTATTTCTTTCTGTTTGGCTTCTTTGCGCCATAGGCGAAAGGAGTCAAACATCGCCGGCCGGGCTTTCTTCTTGAAGAGTTTTACCTCCAGATTATCTAAAATCTCTGTGTCAAAGCTACCATATTGTGGCCATTTTAAAACACCATTGTTTCTGGTGTATCGGATCCACACTTCATTATATGTGATAGGGCCTACGCCATGCTTCACATAGAGCTCATATGTTGGAGTTCCAATCGGAGGAACCGGACACGAGTCCTCCAAGCGGGAGTCCCTACTACAACCAAGACAAAACAAATTTCCAAGTCTGCTAAGACCAGGCATCTTCGCTCACTAGTCTAGCTTCAAACTTCAAAGGATTATCGAATACGATAGTCTCGTGAATGCACGAGTCCCTCAGGGTTGGCGCTTGCAAGTTCCAAATCAAAGCTATCCCAAGGGATATTAAACTAAGAACCAAAACTAAGGACTGGGAGACGCTCCACTTATACTTAACTGAAGTATCGATGATCGATGACGTCACTAGAAGATTCGTCTATCGTTTCGCTCTACCAATCATCAAGGGTCCAAAACAGGGCGATAGTCAGGGCAGCAGTCCTTCGTAGCCGTCGGGACGCGGGGAACCTCGCAGCAAAGACCTTCGGAACCACGTCGACATACAGGGGTCGCTGAAGTGGCTGGCCGTCCTCTGGAATTTTCACACAAAGCTCCTCACGAACATCTGGCTTGGACCGATACCACTTGATACCGCCCGAGTTGGGCGCCAACTGAGGTACCGGGTTTTCTATGGACCCGGCGGTGCCAGGGGAGCACCCAAAGACCTCTTGAGTCCTTCCTGTTTCGGACCACAGAAACACAGAGTCTTCTAGGTGATGTCAAGGATCGAGTTTATTGGCTGCAATCAGTAACGGGTATCCTAGAAGTACAACAGCATGAAGCGCATGTATGTTCTCAGGAGACTGCTCGTTTTTACAGAACCAGCCTCTTCTTTTTATACACAATATTGCGCTTCAGGCAAGAATTCTTTGTTTTACGGTTCGACCATATACATGTTTTCACTACAGAGAAAAAGCAGAGTCATGATGGCAAGCCCATATTTTAGTTTGTCCAGTTCGTGATAGATTACCCGGCAAGGCCCAGAACTTCCATCAGATATCGATGAACCCCCAATAAAATCGGGCACCTCCTCCTTGTAAAACTAGTCATAAAGAAGAAACAGGGACAGGTGTGTGTGAGATTAGCCATAGCTTGTATGCGATGATCGGTTTATGACATGTTGTGCCTTGATGCTATCTCATTCGGCCACTGGGATGGGGACTGCCCGAACAGGTTTGGCTTGAGGCAGCGGAGTTAGCTCGCCCAGGTCACAGAGGAGTCAGCAAAGGTGTACGTGTCCCTTCAGATCGAAATCAGCCTTGGTCGTTTTGACTATGTAAGGGCAATCACAAAATGGATGCCGCTCACAAAATGGAACCCGAGGGTTCAAGACAGAAACTACGATTTCAGGGTGATTGCGTCACTCGATCGTGACGCAAATGCATAGGTATAATATCTCAATCATTACCGGTCTGCCGATACCAAAATCGTCATGATACGATGATATTTTTGACATGAGTGTAGAGCTTGGTACCACATAATAGCAGGGTCCAGAATTTTCCGTACCAGACACCACTCTGTCTGCACCACTCATACGCATCATTGTGGGCTCTGCACACTTTTCTTTGCTTCATGTATTGCAAACCGAAGAGCTCAGGCCAATGCCACTTGGCTGTGGGCTCTTGCTGAACGCTCTCTCTGGCCTATACTGCAGACTTCAGTGTCCACATTTGACATTGAGTCGGTATTGTAGATGATGGAGTCCTGTAGGAAAAGACATTGCTCTATCTGCACCACTCATACGCTTTATTGCAGGCTCTGCACACGTTGTTTTGGTTCGCGTATTGCAAACTGTAGAGCTCAAGTCAATGGCACGTGGCTGTGGGTCCTTGCTGACCGCTCTCTGTGGCCTACACTGCAGACAGCAGTGTTCATAATTCAGATTGAGTCGCTAAATGCAGATGATGCAGTGTTGATGGTAACAGATATTGCTCCTAGTACGGCCTGTCTACAGCACGCATTATCGGTGGCTGTGCACATGCTGAATGCTTCTGATGTGGCTATGTGAGTGCACTAGAACTGATGGAGCATTTATGATATAATATTTTTGTTTATTATTTCAAATCTTTTGATTGTGTGTTAGTATACCACAAGTTGTTGTCCTTTTACAATACAATTATTTCTGTATTATTTCACAGCAACTGTCCCTACCTTACTGCAGCATAAATGATTGATTCTTTTAATATTGAATCTCTGTGTGTGATCCAATGATTACTGTTGTTGGTGATGCTAGCAGCAACCATTCCCTGAAGGCTGGTTTACACTTACCTCACACACATCCAGCACAGACGTCACTAGATATGTCACAATGGTAATAAAAAGGAGTTGAGCGTACTTGCCTGTATCCACTTCCACTATCTATCTGTGCTGATCCTTCTAAACCTGATAAATTGTGATAATGGCAAATGCTTTTTTAAAGTGGAAGAAAGGAAACTATTATAATGCAAAGCATTATTCCTGTCAGTCGGTTTTTTGAATACCCGCATAGCCAAGTTGTTGGCTTTTCTTTCAATGAGGATGTCAAGATAATTGATAGTGGTAGAGTTGATAGAATGTGTGAATTTGATTTGTGGGTGACAGTTGTTCAACATAAGTAGCTCATTTTCTAGTTGATACCGAGTCCCTCGCTATATTATCAGAATATCATCTATGTAACCAAGATACATCAACAAATGATCTGTTCATGATTTATTGCATAATATGTGTGTGTCCTCAAACTTGGCCATAAAGATGTTGGCATACGTCGGTGCCCCAGTAAAACCCATGGAGGCACCCGTCTTTCGTAGGTAAAATTGCTGTTTCTATGAGAAGTAACTGTGGTAAAGACTGAATTACAATAATTCCAATAAGAACATGTTGAGTGATTCTTCATAGTCATGCTTCAGCAAAATCCATTCCACTGCCTCAATTCCTTCTCCATGTGGGACCATATCTCTGCATCTGCTGGTATCTTGAAATTCTGTAATTTTTTGAGGCAGTCCGTTGTATCTTGAATGTAAGTGGACCAGTTTTGGACCAAAAGTTGCAGATGGTAATCTAAAAGATTTCCTACAGGTTCATGCAAGGACACACATCCTGCAACTATCAGGCCGAATGGGGGATCAAGATGATCTTTATGCATCTTCGGGAGCATATATATGTGTGGTCCCTTCAGGTAATCTGATATCAGGAATTTGTAAGTGTTATCGTCAACCCATCTCTAATAAAAGAGAGAGGGACCCCAGAACCAAAGGGATAGGGCTCCACAATTGACACAAGTCAAAATATAATTCCCTTTGGGCGAATTACCGTAGAAAAACAAATTCTTACAGACATACACATATAAACTCACCAATATCAAATCATAACAAGGAAGCAATATAAACAATATTAAAAAAGTAGTGAAAACACTATAATAAAAGTAGATCTGCACAGTTTATTAACATACACTATATTTTGTTAAAAATGGGAAAGATATACAAGACGGAACACTATAAAATAAATAAATCCAACATTCCAATAAAAAAGGAGGTACAGGTAAAGGACTAAATTCCAACAGAAATTCAGAATTTTCCTTAATTTGTTATTCCAGTATTACTCCTTATGCATCGACGCGTTTCGCCGGTATACTTAATGTTTGACCACCTTCATCAGGACAATTACAATAAATGTTTCCCAATGGTTCTGAAATTCAAACAAACCCAATCTTAGTTACATATAATAATATCATAACTTTTTTTTAAAAAAACATAATGTATACAGATTTCTACATCCCTAAGACATACACTAACATTGCTTCCATGTTACACTAGACAAACAGTACATTCTATTACAACATAACAATCATTTATATCTCCTATATATATATATATATATATATATATATATATATATATATATATATATATATATATATATATATATATATATATATAACCAAATCATAGACAATGCATTCACTGATTTTGGTCACATGAGTATATTCCTCGTACTCACAATATCTTATAAGGTCTATACAGGTTGGTCATCTATTTTTAAGTGCCCTACACAGTGCTCCAGTCACTGAACAAACAGCATTGGGTCCACATTAATACACTTCGTAAAGACTAAATAGCCAGATAGCACCATTTAAGTTTATTTTGGACAAGAGAGGCGGCTACTGAAATGAACATGATATATCACCTACCTCAATTGTTATATATCATTCAATATAAGATCAGGGGTACTCTGCCTCCTTCTCAGTCAAAAAAGATATTCGTCCAGCGAATTATCTCTTCAAAGTTAAAATAGTGTTTTCCTATATAGGGTAGATAAACAACTTATTTTAGTATCAGCGAGCACCGATGTCTATGAAGGATGGTATTTGTTACCACACTCAGATATTTTCTAAAGGCATACGGGCTCTATTAAATAATAGCCCCATTGGATATCTATACTAGACTCATGACGAGCTGTTATGATGACAGTCTACACATAAGCCTAGAAGTAACAAGTGTCCAGGTATGTCTATATTGTACCTGCAACTTTTAAACTTAACAAAAAAGGTGACAAGTAGTTAAGGTTTTTACTCGCCACAAAAACGCTCACCTCCTAATTTGTCTTGATAAGGATAAGGGGACAACGACACTTGTATGCTGCGTTGTTTCTGAGCTTCGTAACTAACAACATCAATCTGTGGACAAAAAGAACGCCATTATGGGCTGCTGAGAGTACATAGTCCAGACTGCTCTTCCTATTCCACTCCCCTATTATACTTACATAAGTCTGGAGTGATAAAACCACACACGCAGTATCAGTGTGATCATATGCACACACTCTGTAAAGTTTGTATTTAAAAGTCCACTGAAAGAAAGTAGAAGAATCCGTATCTTACTCCTTTATCTGTGCTTAAAGCAACGCTATTTTTACAGATACCCAAGTCATGAAAAAATATATAGCTTACTTGTTGATAGACAATCCCAGAATAGGGGAACCATTAATCACACGTGATTCTAACAGCGTGCACTCCCTGGAAGATATACAAACGGACACGACACGTATTAGGGGCTTAATTAAAAAATCAGTTGCATTTTCACAGACAAAGCACCGTCCGTTCCTTATCTGTCGGTGCTGAAACAAAAGCGTCACGCGTGTTGGCAAATGAAGCTGGAAACGGCAAACAACAACGCCGTACCAGCCGCCGGTTTAAATACCCGATCTCTCCAAGTAGTATGTACGGAGTTCCTGTCACATGGCCTAATGTGCAGCAGATACAAATGACGGACTACAAAATGGAGGCAGAGCTAAAAATACTCACTTCCTCCCGAATGTAAACAGAGCATCGTATTATAATATTCTCAGCGTGATACTCTAATGAAATATATAAGCGATTGTAATATCGATTGCAGGCTACGATGCTCTGTTTACATTCGGGAGGAAGTGTGTATTTTTAGCTCTGCCTCCATTTTGTAGTCTGTCATTTGTATCTGCTACATATCGATTGCAGGCTACGATGCTCTGTTTACATTCGGGAGGAAGTGAGTATTTTTAGCTCTGCCTCCATTTTGTAGTCCGTCATTTGTATCTGCTGCACATTAGGCCATGTGACAGGAACTCCGTACATACTACTTGGAGAGATCGGGTATTTAAACCGGCGGCTGGTACGGCGTTGTTGTTTGCCATTTCCAGCTTCGTTTGCCAACACGGGTGACGCTTTTGTTTCAGCGCCGACAGGTAAGGAAGGGGCGGTGCTTTGTCTGTGAAAATGCGACTGATTTTTTAATTAAGCCCCTAATACGTGTCGTGTCCGTTTGTATATCTTCCAGGGAGTGCACGCTGTTAGAATCACGTGTGATTAATGGTTCCCCTATCCTGGGATTGTCTATCAACAAGTAAGCTATATATTTTTTCATGACTTGGGTATCCGTAAAAATAGCGTTGCTTTAAGCACAGATAAAGGAGTAAGATACGGATTCTTCTTCTTTCTTTCAGTGGACTTTTAAATACAAACTTTACAGAGTGTGTGCATATGACCACACTGATACCGCGTGTGTGGTTTTTATCACTCTAGACTTATGTAAGTATAATAGGGGAGTGGAATAGGAAGAGCCGTCTGGACTATGTACTCTCAGCAGCCCATAATGGCGTTCTTTTTGTCCACAGATTTATGTTGTTAGTTACGAAGCTCAGAAACAACGCAGCATACAAGTGTCGTTGTCCCCTTATCCTTATCAAGACAAATTAGGAGGTGAGCGTTTTTGTGGCGAGTAAAAACCTTAACTACTTGTCACCTTTTTTGTTAAGTTTAAAAGTTGCAGGTACAATATAGACATACCTGGACACTTGTTACTTCTAGGCTTATGTGTAGACTGTCATCATAACAGCTCGTCATGAGTCTAGTATAGATATCCAATGGGGCTATTATTTAATAGAGCCCGTATGCCTTTAGAAAATATCTGGGTGTGGTAACAAATACCATCCTTCATAGACATCGGTGCTCGCTGATACTAAAATAAGTTGTTTATCTACCCTATATAGGATAACACTATTTTACCTTTGAAGAGATAATTTGCTGGGCGAATATCTTTTGTGACTGAGAAGGAGGCAGCGTACCCCTGATCTTATATTGAATGATATTTAACAATTGAGGTAGGTGATATATCATGTTCATTTCAGTAGCCGCCTCTCTTGTCCAAAATAAACTTAAATGGTGCTATCTGGCTATTTAGTCTTTACGAAGTGTATTAATGTGGACCCAATGCTGTTTGTTCAGTGACTGGAGCACTGTGTAGGGCACTTAAAAATAGATGACCAACCTGTATAGACCTTATGAGATATTGTGAGTACGAGGAATATACTCATGTGACCAAAATCAGTGAATACATTGTCTATGATTTGGTTTTATATATATATATATATATATATAGGAGATATCAATGATTGTTATGTTGTAATAGAATGTACTGTTTGTCTAGTGTAACATGGAAGCAATGTTAGTGTATGTCTTAGGGAAGTAGAAATCTGTATACATTATGTTTTTTTTAAAAAAAGTAATGATATTATTATGTGTAACTAAGATTAGGTTTGTTTGAATTTCAGAACCATTGGGAAACATTTATTGTAATTGTCCTGATGAAGGTGGTCAAACATTAAGTATACCGCCGAAACGCGTCGATGCATAAGGAGTAATACTGGAATAACAAATTAAGGAAAATTCTGAATTTCTGTTGGAATTTAGTCCTTTACCTGTACCTCCTTTTTTATTGGAATGTTGGATTTATTTATTTTATAGTGTTCCGTCTTGTATATGTTTCCCATTTTTAACAAAATATAGTGTATGTTAATAAACTGTGCAGATCTACTTTTATTATAGTGTTTTCACTACTTTTTTAATATTGTTTATATTGCTTCCTTGTTATGATTTGATATTGGTGAGTTTATATGTGTATGTCTGTAAGAATCTGTTTTTCTACGGTAATTCGCCCAAAGGGAATTATATTTTGACTTGTGTTATTGTCAACCCATCCAAGGTCTTTCGCTTTGGTCAAAATCTGCAGTAGAGTGGTTTGAAAAACAGATGTAGGATCGGATTCCAAAGGTATATAAGTGTCAGTATCCCTTTCATGCTGATCCACTTTGAATTTGTAGTATGTAGTGTTCATGACAACTAGCGCTCCACCCTTATCCGCAGGTTTGGACGTCAAGTTCTTATACATGGCAAAATTGCGTAGAGTAACCAGTTCCTTTTTAGACAAATTATGCTGTGTATGGTCTTTTTGGTGTATCAATGCAAGATCCTTTTTAATCAAAAGTTCAAAAGATCGAGTGCTTTGTGCGACATAGGGGGTATGAAAGTCCTTTTGGGTTTAAAAACTTTCTTCGTTATTGCAAGAGTGGTGTCAATTGCCGGTGCTAGTGCTACATGATGGAAAAACCAGCGCAGCCTCAATTTCCAGTGTGCTCTGTCTGCACCACTCATACGCATCATTGCTGGCTCTGCACACGTTTTTTTGGTTCCTGTATTGCAAACTGTAGAGCTCAAGTCAATGGCATCAGTGATGTCACTGACCATGTCATGAGTGATGTAATATGTGACATCATCAGCAGTGCATTGCGGGCGCGCAAGTTGTAGTTAGTTCAACAGGCAAATTTCTCTGGTTTTCTATGAGTCAAATGTTCAACTAACTATAATTTCCCTGAAACCTATGGTTTTTTCTGTGAATATATATATATATATAGATAGATAGATAGATAGATAGATAGATAGATAGATAGATAGATAGATAGATAGATAGATAGATAGATAGATAGATAGATAGATAGATAGATAGATAGATATAGATAGATAGATATATATAAAACATATTTTTATACTTTACAGAAACACACATTCACTGGATGATGTCTTCAGTGATGTCATCAGTGATGTCACTGAGCATGTCATAAGTGATGTAATATGTGTCGTTATCAGCAGTGCATTGCGGGGGTGCGAGTTATAGTTAGGTCTACTAAACATAACACCCGAATTTCTATGGTTTTTGTAAGAGTGAAATCTCCAACTAACTATATCGTCCCTGAAACCTATGGCTTTTTCAGTGAATATTTATATATATATATATATATATATATATATATATATATATATATATATATATATATATATATATATATATATATACACATATATTACCTAGAGGTGGTCGCCACAGGGTAGTTATATTTAGGATCATCTTTCCATAGGAAATACATTTTTTGGTTTGCTTATATCTTTGACACTGTTTGACGAATCTTCACAAAACATTCCCCCTAAAAACGTTTCAGCGCATCTTCTAACTGGAAAGTTTCGGGGAAATCCATCAAGCAGGGGCTAGGATCTTGAGACACAGCTACAGCCCAAGCTGCTAAATGGATTTATATCACATTTGGCAGAAAGCTTTAGCTTGGTCCAGAAAGAGTGATTTTTGTGATTTTGTGTAAATCAATTCAGTAGTTTTGAGTAATGGATATATCATGCTGCAGAGGCTCCACAGGGCTGACAGAACTCATGGTGAGATGTGACTGGCTGCCACCACATCAACACTAATGTGGTGGTAGCCATCTTAGGACTAAAGACTGAGTCGGAGTACTAAAAAAAAAATGGTAGGTGTACCCTGACCCACTAGGATCCGTGGAAAATTTTAAAATGAAAACAGTACAGGCTCTTGCCCTGCTCTTTACCCTCCACACACCACCTGGTTCTCTCTCCCTGTACCTTTGTAAGGCTCTGGGGATCACTTTCTCAAGACCAATGATTAAAAGAGGGGAGGGAGTGGCCGACCTCCTCCCCGAGCCTTATTAGGCCCTGGGGAACACATCCCACTGGGCTGACTTCCATATTAAACGAGGAGGGGGAGGCCCTAGGAATAGGGCAATGAGAAAATGATGGGAGAAGGCACAGCCCACCGTGCCTTATTAGACCCCAGGGACACCATCCCCTGGGGCTGAATTCAATAAAATAGAAAGAGGTGGGGCCATGTTGCCCCTCCTCAAGCCTTAAAAGGACCCATGGGCCCCATCTCTTGAGGCCACAAAGAACTTAAAAGGGAGGAGGGCTGTACCGCCTCCCTTGCGGAGCATCTAAAGGACCCAAAGACCCCATCACCCAGGGCCAGCTCCCAGACTGTGTCCTGGGGATCCCATCCCCAGAAAACTGTAGATTCCCTGTCTGCATCAGCACAGGCAGGGAAACATGTTTGCTCCCACCTGGCTGGAGCATTTTTTAACCTCCTGCCAGGTGGGGGCAAACTTGCCTTTCCTGCCTGCAGGAGCATGGACAGGGAAGGCTCTGATTCATTGGAGCTTTAAAAATGCTCCCGTCGGGTGGAAGCAGACTTCTGTTTCCCTGCCCTCTTTATGGAAAACACAGATTGCTCCTTCCCGGCGGAATCAAGCAGAAACATCTGCTCCCACTGAATGGCAGCAATGCCAGCTGCCCAGTATGCGTAGAGCCGGCTGGGGCTACGGAGGCCCTAGGGCTTCCCCCGAGGCTCCGATCTTCCAGCTTGTAGGGCACCGGGGCGCCCACCTATAATTCAAACTGACCCCAGGGGAAAGGGTACCCAGGCCCACAATAGGCTCAGGGTGGTGGTCATGCGACCCCTCAAATTTTTATTGAACTTCAGCCGAGGAGTTTGGGGGGAATAATTAGGCTTGGGGAGGGGGATGCAGTCCCCTTCCCTTAATATATATTTCTTTTCCTCAGGGCCACTATGAACTTAGGGAGGGGGACTGTGCACCTCCTCCCATTAACATATAAGGTTTGGCCCTGGAGGGTGGGATCCTCTGTGCCTGTTCTGGCTCGGGAGGGAGGCATTTGGTTGTGAAGGTGTGGGGTTGGAAGCCTGCGGGGTTGCCCACAGGCCAGGCCCTGCAGCCAGGCCCACAGTGCACACTGCCATGGGCTGACTGTCTGCACTCATCATGCGCTACTAATAACTCCACATATCACAATGCTTACGACATATCCTATGATGTGTTTGCTAATATTACTCGAACATTTTCAATGTAATTATTGATGAAAAAACGGTGCTTGGCAGGTCTCAAGCGCCTTGAGACCCTCTGGGTGAGTAGTGCGCTATACAAATCTCAACTTGACTTGACTTGACTTGATTTTGTTTGTTCAAAACATTACGTTGTCACTGAAGTTCTCACTTAACTCAGCAGTCAAAGTGCAATAAAAAAAATATGAGAACTGCAATACTGTGCACAATGGGGGTGGGCTGAGTGAGCATGAGGGTGGGGTCAAAGGCATGGCTCAAGAAACAAAATAAGGAAAAACACAACGAATGTAGAGGAGAAGGGTATAACACTGTGCGTCCCTTCACCAATCACAAGTAAGAGTATGGTGGAAAATGAAACAAAGAAAGTGGTGTACTGTATACCAGAAGGTAAACAACATTTACCGCGAATCTTTCTCCCCACAGGGAATCACAACGCGGTCGTTACAACGACCGCGTTATGATTCCGCATACCATTACTCAGCAAGTCGGAACAACGACTTGCGGGGGGGAAGGTGTTGGATTTAAAATCCAACGCCTTCCCTATTGTCCGCATTGAGTTGGAATGGTACATCATACTATTCCAACATCCAGCGCCCCCCCTCAGCAAGTCTTTCTTCCGACTTGCGGAGTAATGGTATGCGGAATCACAACTCTGTCGTTGTAACAACCGCGTTGTGTTCCCTGCGGGGAGAAATACAGCGGGATGGTATCACATATTCATACCAGAACTATGGTCCAGTACAAGAATCCAGATTATGTAAGTGACTGAAAGGTTGTCTCGTAACTAGGAAAAGTCATCCTTAATGGAAGAGGAAAGCTCACAAATATTTAGACAACATTTCAGTCACTTCCGTAATCTGGATTCTTGTACTGGACCATTATTCTGTTATACAGTACACCACTTTCTTTGTTTCAATTGCCACCATACTCTTACTTGTTATTGGTTTAAAGAAACAAAATATTCTGTAACTTTTTTGGTCTTGCCGGTAACTACATATAAAATAACTCATAGATTAAATGAAAAATAAATGCAAATTAAGTTGATCAGTAGGGAATGCACTATCCTACCTCTATACGTTAATTTATTGCAGGAGTCAGTATCTGTAATCAGAGAGAAACACAATATGAATCCTGGTTGGAGTAGTGAAGAATAGTGAATTGTGTTGTTTGGTGCTAAGAGGTCCAAGTCTTTGTCAGAAAGCACTGTGAACATTTAAGCCATTGTTTTAATCTTCCACCACACACCGAATAAAATAGAGTACTACACAATGTTCAAAAAGGCTTAAGATTAAACGTGCTTCCAAAACATAGATTTTACCAATACCCAGACTGTGTCTCATGTAATTTTTTTATAACGGTCCCTTAAAAACACTCACTTCATAGCTCAGCTGGTAACTCCCTAGCAATACAACTCAAAACAAATACATTTGTGTCACCAGGAAGCTTCAAGTGAGATGTGGCCTAATGGCCTAAGAAGGCTTGTTTAGCAGTCTGCCCCTCTCTTGGTTCCACAGCACAGGAGAATCCTTACACTTCCGCTCCCAGGACAGTTATCTTTCCACATAAAGAAAGGGAACTGTTTTCTTAAATGAAAAAGTATGAGCATTGTTGGACCTGGGATTTCCAGATCACAAGGGGTAGCCTGGCCCAGGGTAAGACAATCAATTCTAGAGGCAAAAGTATTAAGCTTGCGTTACACCCCTACAGCAACCCAGCATCCATCCACTCAAAAATGACACTACACCACTTATTTTTAGGAAAATATGAGCTGTTTATAAAAATAATATTATTTACTCTTACTTTTCCTGTCTTTCAACTTGGTTATGGCTCAAATCAAATATTTTTCCATATGCACTTTTACATAAATTAATTCACCAACAATCAATTCACATTACACTGTTACTTAACTCCCTGGGAACACTCCGGGTATCATAAATTGGCCTGGAACATTCGTAAGCAGGGTTGGACTCTTTCTCAGGCACAGGTGAGTAGTCACAAGGGTTCAGATGAAAGATTCAATTCTACAATCAGCTTAATTAAATTAACTCTGATGATTAACAAGAGAGATGCGAGAGTTTTCTTCCCATTCCACCACTAAAAGAAAAAGGTCAAGAAACAGTCTCAGTCTTTTTCAACATTAAAAGGGAACAGTTAACTCCTTTTGTTCAATCACCCTCCTTTACTTTACTAGTTCCCTTTGTCACAAGTTCTGGCGATCTCCTAGTCTCAGACTTCCCTGTCTTGCCAGTGCTGTGCTTCCAGAGCTCAAAATAGGGGAAAGTAAGATCTCCCTACTGGGACCTCGCCTTGTTAATTCCTGGTCCCACAACAGCCCCCAGTTTCCACCTTACTTGAGGCCGGCAGAGTTTTGGATCTCCCCTGCCGTTATTGCACAGCTGCAGCCACCCGGCGCTCACCACCAGACTTCCTTGCCCAGCAGTGCCTCCCTCGTGGGCCTGGCCAAGGGATATTCAAGCCGGCACCGAGGGGAGGCCGCCCTGGGTTAATGGAGTTGTGAGCTCCTCTTCTGTGGAACTGCTTCTCAAGTCGTCTTTTCTGACCATCCAACAGCAGCGTTACAGGGCAGGTGCGGGAGAGCAGTGGCTCAGTTAGTTGCCGCCCCTCTCCCTCCTCAGGCAATCGGAAGTTCACTTCTGGGCCTACGCGCCAGCTGACGCTTCTTTGACAACACTCCGCCCAACCTCAAGATGGGGAAACACCACACCAGACTTGCGCAGTATCGCGCTATCTCTGCAGACGCTTCCAGGTGCCGGTAAGGGGAATCGTAGTGGGTCTGACCCGGGCAGCAGACGTTGTCCAACAGAGAGGAGGGGAAGGGGTGTAGCAGAACAGCCTCTGACACCTCAGCTGTCCTCTGTCAACGGACGACTGCTCCCCTCAAAAAGGGGGGGTTGCGATGACACCTCCCACAGGGACCTCTTCAGGAGGTTTGGCCAGTAAAGTCAATTGATGAGCGTCAGGGCTCGGTCAAAGGCTAGGGGGAGACGTCCTCAAAGAAGAGGCTGTCGACTTATGGGACGATCTAACCACTTCTAGTGCGCCTACCTCTCCAAACCACTGCCTCACTCCTCACTCTCTGGACATCACCTAAAATGGCTACCTACCATTCCGCTATTTATAGCCTAGGTCCAGAGGGTCTAGAGTGGACCAGAAAGTTCTGGAACCCTCATAGTTCCCAATGGCCCTAGATTCTGAGGTGACAGTTGTGGCAGTTTGTAAGCCACCATTTTATATGTCTGGTAGATTTTAGTCAGAAAGGCACCTAGGGCTTCAAGAAAAAGTCTATGAGGGCAAAGAGCACCTAACCCCTAGGTCAACACCTGAAAAATCCAGTAGACATAAAACAAAGTGAAATGATTGAGGGGCAGAAAGGGGACAAAAATAAATAAATGAGAAGGAGGGACCGGTATACAACCGTTACCACGCATCTTTTACCACGAAGTACTGTTACAACGAAACCATTACAACGCAAGGGTATTTACAACACATGTATTTACAACGCATTACACTACAACGCAGCTACTATTACAACGCATACCATTTCAACGTAAGTATAGGTAAGTTTATCTTTTTTTTAATACATTTGTTAGGGGTATTGGGTTATGGGGTACAGGGGTATTTTAGGGTTTAGGGCTAGGTTTGGGTTATGGGGTACAGGGGTATTTTAGGGTTCAGGACTAGGTTTGGGTTATGGGGTACAGGGGTATTTTTAGGGTTCAGGGCTGGGTTTGGGTTTTGGGGTACAGGGGTATTTTTAGGGTTCAGGGCTGGGTTTGGGTTTTGGGGTACAGGGGTATTTTTAGGGTTCAGGGCTGGGTTTGGGTTATGGGGTACAGGTGTATTTTTAGGGTTCAGGGCTGGGTTTGGGTTATGGGGTACAGGGGTATTTTTAGGGTTCAGGGCTGGGTTTGGGTTTTGGGGTACAGGGGTATTTTTAGGGTTCAGGGTTAGGTTTGGGTTTTGGGGTACAGGGGTATTTTTAGGGTTCAGGGCTGGGATTGGGTTTTGGGGTACAGGGGTATTTTTAGGGTTCAGGGCAGGGTTTGGGTTTTGGGGTATAGGGGTATTTTTAGGGTTCAGGGCTGGGTTTGGGTTATGGGGTACAGGGGTATCTTTAGGGTTCAGGGCTGGGTTTGGGTTTTGGGGTACAGGGGTATTTTTTACATATATATTTACAAATTCTTTAATAAAATTTAATTTAAATAATTAAATAATTTTAAAAATTATTAATTACATTATTTAAAAAAATTATATACTTACCTATACTTACGTTGTAATGGTATGCGTTGTAATAGTATCTGCGATGTAATGTCATGCGTGGTAAAAGTATGCGTGCTAACAACATATATCCGGAGGGACCACCCAGAGGGCTGACAGGTCTAACACGCGTCCCCCCCAGCTGAAAGTGGGGAGAGCTACCCAACCCCTTGGGAGTCCTCATCACTAAGGCGGAAATACCTAGAGAGACTGTCTGCATTGGCGTGGTCCACTCCAGGCCGATGTTCCACCCGGAAGTCCATTCCCTGTAGGGTGATGGACCATCTCAACAACTTGGGATTTTCCCCCTTCATTTGCATCAGCCAACGAAGGGGGCGGTGGTCGGTCTGAACCAGGAAGTGCGAGCCAAACAGGTATGGCCGCAACTTCTTCAGAGCCCATACCACTGCAAAAGCTTCCCGCTCAATGGCACTCCACTTCTGTTCCCGGGGAAGCAGTCTCCTAGATAGAAAGACAACAGGTTGATCCAGACCCTCTTCATTGAGTTGTGATAACACTGCCCCAATGCCATGATCTGATGCATCTGTCTGGACGATGAACTCCTTGGAGAAATCTGGGGCCCTCAGGACCGGTGCTGCACACATTGCCTGTTTCAGCTTCTCAAAGGCTTGCTGACAAGCCTCCGTCCAGACTACCCGTCGAGGTTGTTTCTTGGAAGTGAGCTCAGTGAGGGGCGCTACAATGGTGCCATACCCCTTCACAAAGCGACTGTAGTAACCTGTGAGGCCCAGGAAAGCTCGGACCTCAGTTTGGGTCTTGGGGGGCTCCCAGGCCATGATTGCCTCAATCTTTGCCTGGAGGGGCTGCACTGTTCCCCTACCCAGCAAGTGGCCTAGGTACACAACCGACCCCTGCCCAATCTGACATTTACTGGCCTTGATTGTCAAGCCAGCCTGTTTCAGGACCTGGAGAACAGCTTGCAAGTGACACAAATGGTCCTCCCAGCTGCTGCTGAAGACGGCAATGTCATCCAGATAAGCAGCGGAGAAAGCCTCCATTCCAGAGAGGACCTGGTTCACCAGCCGCTGAAAAGTGGCAGGGGCGTTCTTGAGCCCAAAGGGCATCACACAGAACTGGTAGTGGCCCTCAGGCGTGGAGAAGGCTGACCTTTCCTTTGCTCCATCTGTAAGGGAGATCTGCCAGTACCCTGAAGTAAGGTCAAAGGTACTCAGATATTGGGCAGCTCCCAGTCGGTCAATAAGTTCATCCGCCCTAGGGATCGGATGGGCATCAGTCTTGGTCACTGAGTTCAGTCCCCGGTAATCCACACAGAACCTCAGTTCTGGAGTGGTGCCCGGTGGGGCAGCTTTTGGTACTAGAACCACCGGACTGGACCAGGGGCTACTGGAAGGTTCAATGACTCCTAGCTCCAGCATCTTGGTAACCTCACCGTGGACACTAGCCTTCACCTTGTCTGACAGCCGGTAGGTCTTAGACTTCACTGGTGGGCTGTCTCCTGTGTCCACATCATGGGTACACAGATGGGTCCTTGTAAAACAGGAAGGCAATCAATGAACGAAATAACCTTAAGTATTGCCCGGCGATGTCGCCTCTTAACCCACAAAGTATTTATTCAATGAAGAGGCAGGCGCTGGAGACTGGAAGGCAGGAAACAAGGGTTTATTCTCTCCGGAGGAGAACACATCAGATCAGATCAACACGGAATCTTCTCGAGGTGCTCTAACTGCATCTCTGAGGCCTAGCCTCTTATACACGCATTTATGGCAGGAAGACATTCTTTATTACAATAAAAGTACTTTGAAGTATGAAAGACATCCCCGGAATCTTCCGCTTCAGGCCCGTTCCCACAAACCCTTACAGCGAGAATCCCCTCCCCAATCATAATACAGGATCGTTATCGGACGGTGGGAACAGCGGGGCATTCCGCCGATTCCCGGAATGCGTGTGGTGGGACGGATCTCACGGGGTGGGGAGCTTTGATCTACTGTAACTCCTTTGAAGAGTGCTGATTCTTTACAGTTGGGGCCATAAACTGCATCCGCAGGGCTAGGTGATAGCCTGGGACCGGCCTGGACAGTCGGACATGGAGGAAGAGGAGTGTTAGAGGGTGCGATAGTGAATAGGATGAAAGGGAGGTGTCAGGCAGGCACGGGGTGTGATTCTCATGGAAGAGCAGCGCAGATGGAGGGGGTTTATGGCCCAGGCATGAGAGAGAGAGAGAGAGAGAGAGAGAGAGAGAGCGGGGGTGACCAGTGCGTGGGGGATATGCTTGCGAGGGTGGGGAGCCGCGCTGGGGATCGGCGGCGTGCAGAGAGTGGGTCTGATCAAAGCATCTAAAATGGCTGCCGGGTGCGACAAAAAGTGTGGCATTGAAAAAAGAGGGCAAGATGGCACAGATAATGTTTAGCAATATGAATTAATTTTCCACAGTCCTCCCTTTTAACATTTCTCGCCAACTTGTTAATTCGGGTCGATCCCCATAATGCCACGTATTTCTGCATCATACAAAGCTTTCATGTGTTCAGTCTGTAAGTCCAAAGTCTTTGGGCAAATGCAATTTGAAAACAATGAACACAGAGGAGGCAAACATTGGATACCTAAGCAACACCCGCATAGCACCACAATCGGAATTAGAATGAATGTGAACAATCTCCACCCCCAGGCTTTCAGTGAGTCCCAGAACCAGCTCCCAAGCGACCATCCTTCTTGTTCCTGGTGTACTTCGGAGGAGAGTCTATGGAGGTGTTCGATGGCCTTGTAAACAGAAGGCGAATTGTCTGGCACGTAGGTGCAACAGCTGGACCCAATGATGCGGCATGCTCCTCCACGGTCTGCCAGAACCACGTCTAGAACGAGGCGGTTCTGAAGAGCCACCAGACTGCCTGAAGCTCTGAGGTGTTATTGGTCAAGATGCCAGCTGTGATGTTCATGGTGGTTTCAACTGCCTGGGTCAAATGCCGGATGGCACAGCTGTTCGTCATCGGACCCCAGAATGGCACAAGTCCCTTTACGGCATCCAGGAACTGTGCTCCTGTGGAGTCGGCCTGGTCGATGTCCCTTGCACGCTTTTGCCGGTGGTGGCTTGCCGGGGCCACATACGTAGGTGGAAGAATGAAGGCAATGTAGCAAGTGCCCCCCCAACCTTTGGGGAGCCAGGTGTAAGCTTTGGTGCCGCAAACAAAGTACATATTTGGAGAAGTAACAAAAGAGGGAGGGTCTGATGAATCCAGTGTCCTGGTGATGGCGCAGGTGCTGTGGCCCACCAGTTGTGTTCCCAGGCCTTTGATGCACACGAGGCCTGAGACGTTGACAACAGACAGGGCCACAGTCAGAGTGGTGGCTGTTCGTTTCCGAAGGTAGGAGAAAGTGGGTCTGGCTGGATTATGGAACACCTGCATTTCCACTCGCTCTTTGGCAGGGATGTCCATGTGAATAGAGGCACCAGAGGTCAGAGGGCAAAAAGGAGCGGCGGTTCGCCCAGTCTTATTCAGCCATACCCCGTGGTAGAAATGCGAAGCAGTTCTTTCTGAAGTGGCATTGTCTTTAAAGCTTTCTTGCAGAAGGATCAGCCAGGCAAGACAGGAGCCGTGGATGGAAAAAGGCGAAGGAATAAACGGGATGGAGTGTCCGGTGGCATGGGGCAGCAGCCCGCAGATCCAGCAATTAGTGGCATTGGCGGCGAGGTTGTGTTGGTGTAGTAGTTGTACAAAGGAGTTATTCCAGAACTCCCTGCGTCTTTCTCGGAGTTGTGGTGAGAGGGCAATCAGGAAGTGTTCTTTGGTAGTTATCGGCAGTTCAGTGGGGAACAATGTTTTGTGAGCGGGTGTGCTTTCTTCGACGATCCAGGAGGTTGTCATGAGGAGGAGGCAAAAGAGAAGGGTTATGAAAATGGCTATAGTCTTTGAGCTGTGCAGCTTGTCGGTTTTTGGGTTTCGGTAGACCACCTTCGGATATCCGGTTGCTTCCATCATTGGGGAATCGGGCGCTTCCATCATCTTCAGAGTGCTCGGTAGCGGGCAGAACCACCAACTTCCTCTTACTTCTCTCCTGGCAACCTTGAGTGTGTTAGGCTACCGCTCTGAGATTTGACTTAGTCAGTGGTCTGCTTTGCCGAAGCTCCTCCCTTTTTACGTAGGTTGTACCCTTCCCTGGACGGTACAGTGGGATCGGGAAACTTTGCCAGTTCGAGTGTCTCTGGGTTGGTGTAACAGCTCAATGATGGTCTGTCTTGCGTCAGGAGCTCTTCTTGAGTCGCGATGTCTTCTTCCGTCGTCAGGGTTGATGGGACACGTTTACAATGGTGCGCATGCACCCAGTGACGCTTGCCTTCCACTCGAAGGGCCGTCCGTGTAGTGATCAGGACTTGCCAGGGGCCCATCCACCGAGGTTCCAAGCTTCTGGCACGCTGGAAGTTGCGGATCAAGATGTGATCCCCTGGGCGAATGTCGTGTCCTGGGCCCCTGGAAGCGTCTGGGATGGCTTGCAGCACCTGCTGATGAATGATAGTTAAGGTTTTAGTGAGGGTGTACAGATAATCAGACATTAGGATGTCTGGGATCGAGGTTGGCCTAGGCGCGGCCCAAATGTTCATAGGTCGCCCGAATACTACTTCGTAGGGGGTCAAGTGGTGCTTAGTGGGGGTGGAACGCATGGATAGCAATGCCAGTGGGAGGGCATCAGGCCACTTCAGTCCGGTGGAGGCAACAATCTTAGAGATTTTCAGCTTGAGGGTGGCGTTGTGTCGTTCGACCAGGCCTGCAGATTGGGGGTGGAAGACTGCGTGAAATTTCTGTTTTACACCCAACCCCTTTAGGATAAGTTGGATAACTTCAGCTATGAAGTGGGGGCCATTATCACTCCATAAAATCCGACATAGGCCATATCGGGGAAAAAACTCTTTTAACAGGACTTTGGCAGTGGTCATGGCAGTGTTGTCGCGTGTGGGATAGGCTTCCACCCATTTGCTAAAGGCGCACACGACAACAAGGATGTACTTCAAACCCAGGCAACGTTCTAGCTGAATGTAGTCCATCTGTAGGACTTCAAAGGGATGGTCGGGGACCCCGAACCCACCCCGAGGGATAACAGTTCCTTTCCCCGGGTTATGTTGCAGGCAGATTAAGCATTGCAGAACTAGGCGTCTAGCAGAGTCGGGAATCTTGTCTTTGTGCCAGACCCGGGTGATGAGTTCAATCATAGTGGCAGATCCTATGTGTGCTGGGGAGTGTGCCATGGTTAGTATGGGGATCAAGTAGGAATCGGGTAGCAGCCATTTGTTTGTCTTTTTTGTCAGCCAGCAGCCTTCATCATCTTTCAGTCCCACCCTTGCCCATTCAGTCAGTTCTTGAGGGGAGCAGGCCATCTGTATGTCCCTAATGTGTTCTCTAGCGTCCTTCCATTTCTCCGTCTGTGACCTAGTCACGTACATGTGTGTGGTCGTCCTATTCTCGGCTGTGGTTCGGGCAGTGATGTCAGCTAGTGCGTTTCCTTGTCCAATGAGATCTGTTACCTTCTTGTGTGCCTGGCATTTTATCACCGCTAATTGTTTGGGGAGGAGGACTGCTTCGGTCAGGGCAGAGACTAGATCTCCGTGAAGGATGGGTGTGCCATGCGAAGTCAGGAATCCCCTTTCTTTCCATAAGAGTCCAAAATGGTGAACCACCCCGAAGGCATACTGGCTGTCAGTGTAAATGTTCGCAACTGTGCCTGCTGCTAGGATGCACGCTCGTGTGAGGGCAATCAGTTCTGCTGCTTGTGCGGACCGTTGGGTGATGCGGGCCGTCTCAACTACCGTCCGGGCTGTGGTGACTGCATAGGCAGCTGAGGTCGTGCCGTCGGGGAGCTTAATGCACGAGCCGTCTACCCATAGATCTCCATCAGGGTCTGGGATAGCAGTGTCACGGAGGTCAGCCCTACTTCTAGTTTGTTCGTCCGTGAGGGTCACACAGTCATGCATAGGGGACACATTGGGGTCATCATCGGGGAGGGGCAACAGAGTGGCAGGGTTCAGAGTGGTACATCGTTTCAGTGTAATGTGGGGTGCAAGCAGAGTCAATTCGTAACCAGTCAGTCGTGCGCTAGTCAGGTGCTGGGTCTTAGTCTGGTTCAGGAGGGTGTCGACAGCATGGGGGACCAGTACTGTGAAGGAATTCGAAAGTACAATCCCTTCACTTTGTCGGATAGAGACGGCAGCGGCAGCTACCGCTCGTAGGCAGGCGGGCAGATCTCTGGCTACGGGGTCGAGAGTGGCAGAGAAGTAGGCACAAGGGCATTGCTTGGGACCTATGGGTTGTGTTAGGACAGACAAAGCACACCCCTCCCTTTCGTGGGTGAAGAGGGAGAAGGGTTTGGTGTAGTCGGGGGTTCCTAGGACAGGGGCTGAGCAAAGGGCATCTCGTAGTTCTTGAAAGGAGGATCGGCATTCAGGGGTCCAAGGGAGTGGGAAGGGAACGTCTTTCGCTAACAGAGAGAGTAGAGGTTTGACAATGAGACTAAAGTTTGGTAGCCACTGTCGGCAGAAGGACGTGAGGCCTACTAAGGAGCGAACTTGTTTCTGAGTTTTGGGAACAGGGGTCTCTAGGATGGTCTGGATCCGATCGGGTGTAAGCTTCCTCCCGTCTTTGGACAGGAGGTGGCCTAAGTATGTCACCTGGGGTTGGCAGAACTGCAGCTTCTTCTTGGAGACCTTGTGACCGTTCTCCGCGAGGAAGTGCAGGAGTTGGATGGTGGCTGTGATGGCAAGTGGAGTGGTGTCGGCTGCCAGGAGAATGTCGTCGACATACTGGATTAACACCACTCCGTCCGGGAGCTGAACTGTATCCAGCTGTCTCTTGAGAGCTTGGCTGTAGATTCTGGGGCTCTCAGTGTAGCCCTGGGGTGCTCTACAGAATCTATATGAAAGGGCCTTTAGGGTGAAGCCGAAGAGGTATCGGCTGTCTGGATGGATGGGGATGGAAAAGAAAGCATTTTTGAGGTCTATGACGGTGAAGATAGTGGCAGTGGATGGGATCAGGGTCAAGATAGTGGTGATGTCGGAGACTACTGGGTACTGAGGTACAACTACTTTGTTCACTTCTCGGAGGTCAATGATGAAGCGATAAGCCTTCTCATCTCCTTCGCCTTGCTTCTTAACAATGGGTAGGATAGGGCTGTTACAGATGTTACTGACTACTTCCTCTACCACTCCTGCATCGACTAAGGATTGTATGATTTCTACCAATGCCTTCTCGCCCTCGGGCGATATCCGATATTGTGGGAGCTTTGGGAGCATAGCGTCTGACCGTACGGTGATGTGTACAGGGTCTATCATCATGCGTCCTACGTCTGAGTCGGTCTTGGCCCAAAGGTATGAGGGTAAAGTGTCGAGTAGGGACAAGTCAGCGTCAGTGATGGAAAACATGCGTCGGGTGGGACAAGGCCTGGACAGATTCTGGTTATCGTACAGTATGACTCGTACTCCGTCTGGGGAACACCGAATGGTGGCTCGAAAGTGTTTCAAGAGGTCAAGACCCATAATAGCGTTGGGGGTGCTGGAGGATAGCAGGAAAGTCGTGTCCGTGATGTTGTCCTCTAAGTCAAAGGGAATCGGTGCAGATAAGGAATTAGTAGAGGTCGTTCCATCAAAGCCTATTGATGTCACGTGTGAGCCAGACAAGGGTGCCCTTGGAATCAGTCGTTTGAATAACGCACTACGTGTTGCCCCAGTGTCCACCAAAAATGGGGACTTCGTACCCAGGACCTTAGCAGTGACGTAAGGACCTTGCTGGTCAACACAAAGCTCGACTGGATCTCTCCCTTGTCCCTGGCTGTCCTATGCGAAATCGTGGGCGTTCTCGCAATCGGACTAGTGATACTGGTTCTGTCGTGGGCGGTCAAATGTGTTAGGTCGGCTTGATCTGTCATAGTTAGCGTTATTGGTGTGTCCTCGTCCCTGGTCCCTGTTCTTTTGTCCGTTTGTCCCGTCCCTAGCCTCTCTGTTCTTGTTCGTTTTATGAAGGACCGGGCACTGTGACTTCCAGTGACCGTATCCCTTACAAAACGCGCATTGGTTTTTGTCTAAGTCCCTTCGGCCTGCATAGGGTGCGGACGTTCGTTCTCTGGAGGGTGTATTCTTAGGGGCTGTCAACTGGTAGTTTCCTTTGGAGGGTTCCCTACCTATCGTCACCCCCTGCAGCTGAGCTATCATGACCCTCTCTTTCAACTCCTTCTTTTTACGTTCGGATGCCCTGTCATTCTCATTTTTCTGATGCTCATAGTATTGGGCCATCTGGAGAATCGCCGCAGGTTTAGAGGCTGCCCAGCTGCTTTCGCTCACCTGCAGTTTTTGAGAAACCTCTTGCACCAGACCCTTCACAAAGTTCTGGACGAACAAGTGGTGTCCGGTTGCAGTGGTCATATCTTGGCCGCTGTAGTCGGAGAACACCGTTTCGAACCTGGAAAAGTATTCCGAAGCGTCTTCTTGTGGTTTCTGTCTACATGCCGTCACTATTGACCAGTCTATTTTCTTCTCGGGAATTAGGGTCTTGAGTTTCTGGACGATCTTGTCTGGGAGTTCAAGAATAACTTTTACGGGTTTCTGTCCGGCACCTCGTTGCTTGTCGATCCCATCGAGTTGTCCCCAGGTATGTCCGAACAGCTCAAGGTGGTCGACCTTGCGGATCTGCTTCCACACATCAGCTGGCAGACATAACCCGAAGAACAAATCGATATCCGCTAGGGTCATGATGGTGGAACCCAAGGCTGTACCTAGTTCAGTGTAGAAGGCAGTGGGGTTTTTTCGTAAATCAGGCAAGGATTTTCGGAATGTCAGAATATCCTGTCGATCCCATGGTTGGTAGACCCAGTTGTACACTATCCTCCCTTTTGCATCCTGATGGTTAACATCATCGTGTGTTCCCTGACCTCGTGGGGGAACCCAGTAGGGGGCAGCTTCTCTTATTGGCATCATGGTGCTAGGTTGTTCTACTCGTGGTTCGGTCGTTACAGGGGTCGTAGGTTTAGCTTCCGATTCTTGTTCAGTGAGGTGGCGGAAAACCTCAAGCGTACGCACAAGGAGGTCCGTCATGTCACATTCGCCCTCATCCCCGATATCAACCTTTCTATACAGAGTCGTCAAGCTCTCGGGACCTTTGTCCCGATATCGGTCCTCGTACGCATTTAAGGCATGATAACATAATCATACAACAAAGTGCCGTCTGTGGCTCCCAGCATATGAGTTGAACATATCCATGATGTGCTCCTCACTCTCTTTTCGTTCTACTAGTGTCCTTACTACCTTGTCAATCCCTGCTCACTCATCTTTGCTCAATCTGTTCGTCCTCGTGGAATCTGTCTTTCGGGCCTCATGGTCATCTAACATTGTCGCTTGTGCTGTATCTAGTACAAGGGGTGCGGAGGCCATGGGGACCGAGGCCCTGGTGCTACTCTCACCTGTGCTTGGGCGCAGCGGGTGTTGTGCTGAGAGTTGGGAAGGGGCATATGGAGGGGGCATGTAGATGATCGGGGGACCTAATAAGAGATCATCGTTGGCTCGCTGTTTCGAGGGTAATTCAGGGTAGAGCGTAGAGGGTGTTCTAACAGGACACTGGCTTGATGTTTCGGTTTCTTGTTTTCGCTTAGCTTCCTCTCTCTCCTTTATTTCTTCCTCTAGTTTCTTTGCGGCTAGGTGGGCTGCTTTACGTAGCTCCTTGTCTAGCCTAGCTTCCTCTTTCTTCTTTCGCTGTACTGCTTCTTTGCGCCACAGGCCAACGCTGTCTAGCATGGTCGGTGTCGTCCTACGAGTTTTTAGAACTTCATCTAATGCATCTAGATTGCTCTCTTCAAAGGATCCTATCAGTGGCCACTGACTCTGGGGTTCCTTCTTCGTATACCTGTGCCATAATTTGCTATATGCTATGGCGACTAGTCCATGCTTTGTGAACATGTCCTTGTTAGGGGTGCCTTCCAGTGGGACTGGATGATCCACCTCTAACAAGCGGTCCGGGCTGAACCAGCTACCAACCATTGGGGAGAAGATAGGCATGACAGATTACAACGGGGGACAAAGATCCGCACTACCTATCCTTTCACTACTTGCAAAGACTAGACAGAATATTTCTATTCTTCGTTATTTGCAAGCAGAGAATATCTCACAGAGCCAATATCGAATAGTCAATGTTCGGACAATCAAACAATCAGTGGGGAGAAAGAATAGGCACGACGAGTTACAACGGGGGACAAAAGTCCGCGTTACCTACCCCTCACTGTCTGCAAAGGAAGAGAGAATGTTTCTATTCTTCCTCGTTTGTAGGCAGAGAGAATCTCAAGAGAACAATCCTCGAACAAACAATGTTCGGGTAAACAATCAATCAGTGGGGGAGAAAAATAGGCACGACGGGTTACAACGGAGACAAACGTCTGCATTACCTACCCTTCACTACTTGCAAAGGAAGAGAGAATCTTTCTATTCTTCTCCGTTTGCAGATAGAGAATCTCCAAAAAGAACCAACAATTCGAAGAGTAATACTAGTATTTTCCAAACAATCAAACAATCATTTCGCAAGTTTGTCGTGTTATACGACCTTACCCGGACCGCATGGACAGTTTCTTGTCTTCCGAACCCAGCGCCCGATCGTCCTCCAATCTCCGATATTGCCACGGCACTCCTGATGGTTCCCAGTCAGGACCGTAGATCACTCGAGAGAGGTCGATTCGGAACCAGTGAAGTTCGGATGATCGGCTGCCAGACGAGGGTCTATCGGGCAGGAGCTCTTTCCCGATCGTTGCAGTCGTTCACTCTGTCGTCAGGACCTCTCCCACTGGATCCACGTGTCGCTGATGGGCCCCACGCTTGGGACGCCAATTGTAAAACAGGAAGGCAATCAATGAACGAAATAACCTTAAGTATTGCCCGGCGATGTCGCCTCTTAACCCACAAAGTATTTAATCAATGAAGAGGCAGGCGCTGGAGACTGGAAGGCAGGAAACAAGGGTTTATTCTCTCCGGAGGAGAACACATCAGATCAGATCAACACGGAATCTTCTCGAGGTGCTCTAACTGCATCTCTGAGGCCTAGCCTCTTATACACGCATTTATGGCAGGAAGACATTCTTTACTACAATAAAAGTACTTTGAAGTATGAAAGACATCCCCGGAATCTTCCGCTTCAGGCCCGTTCCCACAAACCCTTACACCGAGAATCCCCTCCCCAATCATAATACAGGATCGTTATTGGACGGTGGGAACAGCGGGGCATTCCGCCGATTCCCGGAATGCGTGTGGTGTGACGGATCTCACGGGGTGGGGAGCTTTGATCTACTGTAACTCCTTTGAAGAGGGCTGATTCTTTACAGTTGGGGCCATAAACTGCATCCGCAGGGCTAAGTGATAGCCTGGGACCGGCCTGGACAGTTGGACATGGAGGAAGAGGAGTGTCAGAGGGTGCGATAGTGAATAGGATGAAAGGGAGGTGTCGGGCAGGCACGGGGTGTGATTCTCATGGAAGAGCAGCGCAGATGGAGGGGGTTTATGGCCCATGCATGAGAGAGAGAGAGAGAGTGGGGGGTGACCAGTGCGTGGGGGAGATGCTTGCGAGGGTGGGGAGCCATGCTGGGGATCGGCGGCGTGCAGAGAGTGGGTCTGATCAAAGCATCTAAAATGGCTGCCGTGTGCGACAAAAAGTGTGGCATTGAAAAAAGAGGGCAAGATGGCGCAGATAATGTTTAGCAATATGAATTAATTTTCCACATCCTTCCCGGGACAAGGGAGAACAACGAGGAGTACTGGTCCAAGACCTGGCGGCAGTCCTCTCGTTGCTCAGGAGTTAGGGATGGGGAGAGAATCACTCCCTCCACCGACCCATCCTTTTCCTGAGACGAAAAAAGATCCGGGAGAGGCTCGCTTTCCGCTTCCTCTGCACCATCAGTCACCATCATCAAGATGACCTCGGGCCTCTCATGAAGGGGTTTGAGGCGATTGGCATGCAGCACTCGTAGAGGCTGTCGAGGGGTCTTAAGATCCACCAAGTAGGTGGCCTTACCGTTCTTCTCCAACACCTCAAAGGGGCCTGTCCAGCGATCTTGGAGGGTACTTAGCTCTCCAGGTTCCATCACCCACACTTTCTGGCCAGGCTCCAACTCCACAGGGTGAGCCTTGTGGTCATACCACTCTTTCATTACTGCTTGACTGGCTTCCAAGTTGTCAGAAGCTTGCTTCCACAACTTTGCCATTTGGCTCCGGAAAGCCAGCATGTAGCTCACCACATCCTGGGGAGGCTTTCTGGGAGACTTTTCCCATCCATCCTTCACCAGGCTGAGAGGTCCATGCACAGGGTGCTCATACAGAAGCTCGAAGGGGCTGAAGCCCACTCCTTTCTGTGGCACTTCCCTGTTGGAAAATAGCAGACAGGGTAGGAGGACGTCCCATTTCCTCCGCAGGCTCTCAGGCAGACTTCTTATCATGCCTTTCAAGGTCTTGTTGAACCTTTCCACCAGACCATTGGACTGGGGGTGATAAGGAGTGGTAAACCGGTAGGTAACTCCACACTCCTTCCACATAGCCCGCATGTACGCTGACATGAAGTTGGTCCCCCTATTGGACACAACTTCCTTGGGGAAACCCACTCGGGTAAAGATCCCCATCAGGGCCCTAGCCACTGCAGGTGCAGTGACAGTCCTCAGAGGAATTGCCTCTGGGTACCGCGTGGCGTGATCTACCAGAACCAGGATAAACCTGTGACCAGCTGTAGTTGGTGGATCCAATGGCCCCACAATGTCGATGCCCACCCTTTCAAAGGGGGTGCTAACGACAGGAAGTGGTTCCAGGGGAGCTTTCAGCTTCACCCCTGTCTTCCCACTGGCTTGACAGGATACACACGTCCGACAGTATGTGTCGGATGCCACTTTCATCTGAGGCCAGTAAAAGTGGGGGACAAGCCAGGCAAAGGTCTTGTCCTGTCCTAAGTGTCCTGCCAAGGGAATTTCATGAGCCAATTCTAAAAGAAAGGCTCGGTATCGTTGAGGGACTACCAAGGCCCGTGATGAACCGGGCAAAGGTACCTTGGGTTCACTGTAGAAGAGTCCGTCCTCCCAGTAAATATGGTAGTGCCCTGCAACGTTCCCTGCTGCCTGGGCTTCGGCCTGTCGCCTCAGTCCCTCAAGGGTAGGGCACTCCCTCTGGCCCTTACACAACTCCTCCCTGGTAGGCCCTCCTTCCACATGCCACTCAGCAGGGATAGGTAAGTCCTCCAGGGAGACTACTTCCCCCTCCACGGACTCCTGGCCCACCACCGCAGGTGGCCGATCTGTCTAATGGGGCGTGGAAGCCGAAGCAGGTTTCTCCTGTCTTCGGGTCTTTCCCTTTTTGGCAGCGGGCTGGGCCATTGTTCCAGGCTCCAGCCCAGGCGAACTCCCTCTCCGGATAGTCGCAGACCTTGTTCTTGCACAGGCCCAGTCAGGTGTACCCAGCATCTCCGAATGAGTCCGGTATTCCACCTCCTTCCAAGCATTGTGCTCCATGTCATTTCCCAACAGACAATCGACTGGCACGGCAGGGCTTACGGCAACTCGAAGTGAACCTGCAACCCCTTCCCACTCAAAGGGAACCTCGGCTACAGGGTAGTGGCCCAATCTGCCGTCAGCCATCGCGGCGGGGTGGAGTACATGTGGAATCACCTGCTCTGGAGACACCAGCTGACTCCTTACCATAGTCATACTGGCTCCTGTGTCTCTCAGAGCCTCCCCTCTTTGGCCATTGATGGTGACCCATTGCCCATACTTTGTGGTATTTGAGGACACCTGGATCTTAGGAACCACCTCCCGATCTCCCAGGGACACTAAGGTGACACCCGCCCACTCACCCCCCTTATCTGAGGGCAACTCCTCCCCGAGCACTACACTAGCTACTCCCGGGGCTTTTCCTCCAGTGGGATGGGGTGGTCTCTTTGGGCACTTGACATCTCCCTTATAATGTCCAACACCACCACACTCAAAGCAGTGGACAACCCTTGGCTGCTGGCTTTGGCCAGGATGAGGGTTTCTGGGCGGGTTAGCCTTAGGGGTGAATCCTGTTCCCTTTCCCTGGAAACTGTTTTGGGGGCCTTTTGAGAACTCCCGCTTTTTATCTCCCCCCTCTTTCTTCTGGGGGGCGCCCTGTCCGGACCTTTGAGAGTCCCCTCCAGTCCCCTTTGAGGATACCCGGGTACTTGCCCAGATGTCCGCCTCCTCTGCAAGCTTCCGGGGGTTGGTCAGCTTGCTGTCCACCAGGTGTTGACGCAGCTCGGGAAAACATTTCTCGAGTAGGTGCTCTTTGAGTATAAGGTCATACAACCCCTCATAGTCCCCTACCTCGCTGCCTTGCACCCAGCCCTCTAATGCCTTCTTTGCGTAGTCTAGGAAATGCACCCAATTCTGTGTGCCTAGTTTGTGACTGCCCCTAAACTTTTGTCGGTATTTCTCTGGAGTCAGTCCAAACTTTCTGATTAGCGCCACTTTCATGGTGGGGTAGTGGGTTTGCTCCCCCTGCTCCAGGGCTAAGAGTGTGTTCCTCCCTGCAGGAGGCATGTACTTATACAAGCCACCCCCCCAGTGTTTCTCTATAATCCCATGGGCTCTTAAGGAGACCTCATAGGCAGCTAGCCACTTAGCAATATCATCACCTGCGCTGTAGCTAGCGACTACATCCTTGGGTAAATAGGGTCTGGGTTCCCTGGTTATTTCCTTGGTTTCGCTGCCACCATTATCAGGATTGGAATTCCCCATTTGTAGGGCCTTGAGATCCAGCTCCCTAAGAGTTACTTCATGAGCTAGTCTCCTTCCCTACTTTTACAACTCCAATCCAGCTAACTCCCACCTTAGCTTCCTCTCTTCCCTCCTGTCCGTCAGTTCAGCTTCGGTAAGACTCCTCCCCGAGACACTGCTGCCCTCCCTTGAAAGTGTCCTGGGACCTGTCAGTAGGTTCCCTCTTCAGTTTGGTACAACAGCTCTGCCCCAATGACAGTGTCTCTATCAACCTCTTCCTTCTCCAGTTCCTCCTCCAAATGAGCTTCCACCCAGGCCCTCAAGCTTGTCTGCAGCTCACTTTCCTTGGCACCCTTTTTGTAGAATACCCCATTCCTTTGACAGAAATCTCTGGGTTGGGCCACAGAATAGGTCTCCATCTCCTCAAGGCTCAATTCCATCATGTGATAGGGTATCAAATGGTACTCAGGAGAGAACAAGGAAGTATATGATGTAAGGATAACCTCCACCCACCACCAGGAGTAAATTTGGAAAAGCAAAAATAGAATTAGGGAGTCCGCAAGGAGAAAACTCCAGATGTAGGCCTGTGGAGTACACTAGGTTACTATAGAGTGGACGCAAGCACAGTTCTCATCCCACCGCTGGACACCAATTATGTTGGACCTGGGATTTCCAGATCACAAGGGGTAGCCTGGCCCAGGGTAAGACAATCAATCTTAGAGGTAAAAGTATTAAGCTTGCGTTACACCCCTACAGCAACCCAGCATCCATCCACTCAAAAATGACACTACACCACTTATTTTTAGGAAAATATGAGCTGTTTATAAAAATAATATTATTTACTCTTACTTTTCCTGTCTTTCAACTTGGTTATGGCTCAAATCAAATATTTTTCCATATGCACTTTTACATAAATTAATTCACCAACAATCAATTCACATTACACTGTTACTTAACTCCCTGGGAACACTCCGGGTATCATAAATTGGCCTGGAACATTCGTAAGCAGGGTTGGACTCTTTCTCAGGCACAGGTGAGTAGTCACAAGGGTTCAGATGAAAGATTCAATTCTACAATCAGCTTAATTAAATTAACTCTGATGATTAACAAGAGAGATGCGAGAGTTTTCTTCCCATTCCACCACTAAAAGAAAAAGGTCAAGCAACAGTCTCAGTCTTTTTCAACATTAAAAGGGAACAGTTAACTTCTTTTGTTCAATCACCCTCCTTTACTTTACTAGTTCCCTTTGTCACAAGTTCTGGCGATCTCCTAGTCTCAGACTTCCCTGTCTTGCCAGTGCTGTGCTTCCAGAGCTCAAAATAGGGGAAAGTAAGATTTCCCTACTGGGACCTCGCCTTGTTAATTCCTGGTCCCACAACAGCCCCCAGTTTCCACCTTACTTGAGGCCGGCAGAGTTTTGGATCTCCCCTGCCGTTATTGCACAGCTGCAGCCACCCGGCGCTCACCACCAGACTTCCTTGCCCAGCAGTGCTTCCCTCGTGGGCCTGGCCAAGGGATATTCAAGCCGGCACCGAGGGGAGGCCGCCCTGGGTTAGTGGCGTTGCGGGCTCCTCTTCTGTGGAACTGCTTCTCGAGTCGTCTTTTCTGACCTTCCGACAGCAGCGTTACTGGGCAGGTGCGGGAGAGCAGTGGCTCAGTTAGTTGCCGCCCCTCTCCCTCCTCAGGCAATCGGAAGTTCACTTCTGGGCCTGCGCGCCGGCTGACGCTTCTTTGACAACACTCCGCCCACTCCCAGGATGGGGAAACACCGCACCAGCCCTGCGCAGTATCGCGCTATCTCTGCAGACGCTGCTCTCCCCACCAGGAACACTTGGAGCTGAGGAGAACACTCCGCCCACCCTCAAGATGGGGAAACACCACACCAGACTTGCGCAGTATCGCGCTATCTCTGCAGACGCTTCCAGGTGCCGGTAAGGGGAATCGTAGTGGGTCTGACCCGGGCAGCAGACGTTGTCCAACAGAGAGGAGGGGAAGGGGTGTAGCAGAACAGCCTCTGACACCTCAGCTGTCCTCTGTCAACGGACGACTGCTCCCCTCAAAAAGGGGGGGTTGCGATGACGCCTCCCACAGGGACCTCTTCAGGAGGTTTGGCCAGTAAAGTCAATCGATGCGCGTCAGGGCTCGGTCAAAGGCTAGGGGGAGACGTCCTCAAAGAAGAGGCTGTCGACTTATGGGACGATCTAACCACTTCTAGTGCGCCTACCTCCCCAAACCACTGCCTCTCTCCTCACTCTCTGGACATCACCTAAAATGGCTGCCTACCATTTCGCTATTTATAGCCTAGGTCCAGAGGGTCTAGAGTGGACCAGAAAGTTCTGGAACCCCTCATAGTTCCCAATGGCCCTAGATTCTGAGGTGACAGTTGTGGCAGTTGTAAGCCACCATTTTATATGTCTGGTAGATTTTAGTCAGAAAGGCACCTAGGGCTTCAAGAAAAAGTCTATGAGGGCAAAGAGCACCTAACCCCTAGGTCAACACCTGAAAAATCCAGTAGACATAAAACAAAGTGAAATGATTGAGGGGCAAAAAGGGGACAAAAATAAATAAATGAGAAGGAGGGACCACCCAGAGGGCTGACAGGTCTAACAAGCATGTCTTGACCTTATGATCCAGCCCACCGCGACCACTAACAAATCTATATATAACGTTACTTTAACCTTTGTTTTTTTTCAGTGTTTATATATTTATATATAAAATAAACTTATGCTCGTCTGGTATTCTATTGTTTTTAGCTCTCGCCTATCGTTGCAGCACATGCGCTACTCGCTCTGCAAGATCTATTGTAATCGAGGTGATTTCGGAAGTGGAGTGGAAGCTCCGCCCTTCCTTTCTATTGGCCGGCGTCATCCTTTATAATTGCTAAAGACAATGGTCCCTAGATATCTTCTAGATATTTTTAATAGTAAATATAGACTAGATAGGTTCTATATTCTTTGTCCAGCCGGACAGAATTTTAATATTCAATAAATATATAGAAAAACATTCATACACAATTCAAGCCGGACACAGCCTGGGTCCTACTACCACATTAGAACAGACAACAATTAAGGGATAAAGGTTCAGGCAACGGGAATAAGTCTGTGAACATAAAAATGTAGTAGACTTAAATAGCATGGAGACACCATTGCCGATGAAGCTATTTATTTATTTATTTTTGTAATTTGTACAGCGCATACAATTGCCCGTAGGCGTCTCGGCGCTAGAAACTGTGCATGTATTCCTGAAGGCTAAGCCAGTCACTATTCTTGATCAAACAGCCAGGTCTTCATTTTTCTGCGGAAATGCATCAAGGACGGGCTGTCTTTGATAGAGGCTGGCAGGGGGATATATGATGTTACAACGCGAACTTTTAGCACGCATACCATTACAACGGATTTTTTACAACGCAAGTCATGTTACAACTGATACCTTTACAACACAAAACACTACAACGCAGATACTATTACAACGCATACCATTACAACGTAAGTATAGGTAAGTATATAATAATAATAAATAATTTTAAAATATAATGTAAATATTTATTAATGTATTATTTAATTTAATTATTTGTAATATATTTTTTTAATAAAATTATTATTTAAATTAATTCTAATTTTATTATTTGTAAAAATAGGTTAAAAAACACTCTACCCCAAAACCCAAACCCAACCCTAAAACCTAAAACTACCCCTGTACCCCAAAACCCAAACCCAACCCTAAAACCTAAAAATACCCCTGTACCCCAAAACCCAAACCCAACCCTAAAACCTAAAAATACCCCTGTACCCCAAAACCCAAACCCAACCCTAAAACCTAAAAATACCCCTGTACCCCAAAACCCAAACCCAGCCCTAAAACCTAAAAATACCCCTGTACCCCAAAACCCAAACCCAGCCCTAAAACCTAAAAATACCCCTGTACCCCAAAACCCAAACCCAGCCCTAAAACCTAAAAATACCTCTGTACCCCAAAACCCAAACCCAGCCCTAAAACTCAAAAATACCCCTGTACCCCAAAACCCAAACCCAGCCCTAAAACCTAAAAATACCCCTGTACCCCAAAACCCAAACCCAGCCCTAAAACCTAAAAATACCCCTGTACCCCAAAACCCAAACCCAGCCCTAAAACCTAAAAATACCCCTGTACCCCAAAACCCAAACCCAGCCCTAAAACCTACAAAAACCCCTGTACCCCAAAACCCAAACCCAGCCCTAAAACCTAAAAATACCCCTGTACCCCAAAACCCAAACCCAGCCCTAAAACCTAAAAATACCCCTGTACCCCAAAACCCAAACCCAGCCCTAAAACCTAAAAATACCCCTGTACCCCAAAACCCAAACCCAGCCCTAAAACCTAAAAATTCCCCTGTACCCCAAAACCCAATGTTTTAAAAAAAAGATAAACTTACCTATAATTATACTTACGATGTAATGGTATGCGTTGTAATAGTATGTGCGTTGTAGTGTAATGCGATGTAAAGGTATCCGTTGTAAAATGACCTGCGTTGTAATAGTATCCGTTGTAATGGTATGCGTTGTAAAAAATCCGTGGTAACAGTTACATACCCTGGCAGGGAATTCCATAGTCTGGGCGCTGCCACTAGAAAGCGTCTATCGCCCCAGTTGACTGTTTTGGTTCGAGGTATAAGTAAAAGTTTAAGATTGTTAGATCGAAGCGATCTTATGGAGGACTGGTAACTGAGTTGGGATTTTAGAAAGTGCGGACCACAGCTGTGCAGTGCTTTGTAGAGTATGCACAACGCTTTCAACTTGATCCTATTACGGATCTTGAGCCAATGCAGGTCCTTTATAGTTTCGGAAATTGGGGAAAACTTAGGGATTCCAGACAGGAGACGGGCAGCAGCATTCTGGATGGTCTGCATTTTGTTAGTCACTCTTGCTTGGGCGTTGATAAATAGGCCATTGCAGTAGTCAAGAGATGACAACACGTGGGCGCTTACCAGCGTCTTACCTGCCGAGATTGGTAAAAACTGCATGATTTTCTTGATCAGCCTAAGTTGATGGTGGGCTGTTGCTGCTATTTTATTTGAGTGGGCCATAAAATTTAGTTTAGCATCGAAAATCACTCCTAGATTTCTGACGGTAAGGGCTGGTGTGGGTGGGGTTCCGTGCGTAGAAGGCCACCAGGTGGTTGACCATCCAGGGGAGAGAGGTCCAAATATGACGACCTCCGTTTTTTCAGCGTTTAGCTTTAGGCAGTTGGAGGCCATCCACTCCCCGATCGCCCGCATGCCCTCTTGGAATATTTCTGCTACCTTCTCTCCATTCCCATTGATGGACAACACAAGCTGTGTATCATCTGCGTAAGAGGTGAGGCTCATTCCATGGGCCTTGATGACGGAGGCCAGGTCCGACACATAGATATTAAATAGTGTCGGACTAAGGAATGAGCCTCGGGGAACCCCACACGGTAGTGACAGCTTGTGTGATTGATAAGGCCCTAGTGTGACCACCTGTGATCTCCCGGCTAGGAAGGAGGAAAGCAGATGTTTAGCCATATGGCGGATGCCCAGGTTTTCGGCACGGTCGACCAAAATCTTGTGGTCGACCGTGTCGAAGGCTGCAGACAGATCGGGCAATATCAGTATTGCTGTACCTCCCTGGTCCCGGATCACTCTTATGTCCTCTGTAGCTTTTATTAGGGCAGTCTCGGTTCCGTGGTACTTACGAAAACTCGGTTCCGTGGTACTTACGAAAACCGAACTGGGTACTGTCCAGTACTAGTTGGTGTTTTTCTATGAACTCCGAAAGTTGTATGTTCATAGCCTTTTCCGCTACCTTAGCCAGAAAGGAAAGTACTGGCTATGGGGCGGTAGTTTTTTAGTTGGTCCTTGTCCAGATTGGCCTTCTTAAGTAGAGGTTTAACCAGGGTGTTTTTCAGGGAGTCCGGATATATCCCAGTTCTGAACATTGTGTTGCAGATTGAGACAATGTCAGGAGCAAGATAGTCCATGATCGGACGAATAACTTTGAGAGGACAGGGATCTAAGGCAGATCCTGATTTAATCGAGGCCGTTATTTCCATGATTTGCGTTTCTCTAAGGTCTGTGAACTGAGATAGTTCGATGTTATTAGTCCCGTTGTTAGATATGGGTGAGTCGATTACTGTTTTCGTGGAAAATGCTTGATAAATATCAGTCACCTTTGTGAAGAAGAAATCGGCTAGTGAATCACAAAAGGCTTGGGATTGTTGCGGGGTTAGGTCCGGTGCATTTCCCGCTAAGACCTTAGTTATCTCAAAGAGTTTTTTACTTGAGTTTATTGCAGTATTGATCTGTTCGGTGAAGTAAGTTTTCTTTGTCTCGACAATAAGGGCTTTATATTGTCCAAGTGCTTCCTTATAACTGGCCTTGCTTCCAGCGCTATAGGATCTGCGCCAGTGTCTCTCCCTATTTCTACAGAATTGTCTCTTAATACGAAGTTCCTCTGTGAACCACGGGGCTGATGGCGTTGCTCTGTTTCTTGAGAGTTTTTTGGTAGGAGCTAGGGAGTCAGTGGCGGTACCTATCCACTCCTGAAATTGTCGGGTGGCCAAGTTAGGTTCAGAGGTTGGATCAGGAAGGGTTCTTTCGAGTAAGGCCGTTAGCTTGGCCTGATCTATGTCCTTCCACACCTTGATGGTTTGTGGTTTCCATGCGGGGTGGGGTCTAATTCTATTTGAATTGACTGATATTTTTATTAAAATGACATAGTGGTCAGTCCATGGCATTGGTAAGGTGTCTGTTATATTTACGCCTTGCATATTAGTAAAGATGCCGTCTAATGTATGACTGGCTGTATGGGTAGGGGTGGTGACCAATTGCCGAAGACTCATGGTGTGCATGTCTGATATCAAGGAGCAAGTGTCTTTGTCACATGCATTCTCAAGATGGAAGTTCACGTCGCCCAATGCTGTGAATGAGTCTTCCAGCGCTGGAACTTCTAGTATTGTGCCTAGATTAGCTAGAAAGACCTATACAATATATTGACATGCATATGGTGTACAAATCGTCAAAGGCGTTCCGATCCCTATGTCAGAATAAGGGGGTCCTCATCAGGACATTAGAAAATTCATGCCTGTATATTTTGTTCCCAAGACAGTACATCATTCTTGTCTTGGTACATTCAGTAGCTAGTTACGATTGGTCCTTTGTAAAGTCACAAGGCAAGGAGGAATAATTGTCCTGCCTACAATCAAGGGTATAATAACCTAGGGCCAGATGTAGGTGAAATAGATTTACCGATTTTAAATTACCGAATTTTACTGATTCGGTAATTGAAAATCGGTAAATCTATGGTGTCGACATGTAGGTATTCCAGATGTGCTGGAATACCAAATCGGATGATTTCGGTATTTACCGATTCGGTAAATACCGAATCGGTAATGCCCATTCATTCCTATGGGCTTTGAAGTCCATAGGAATGAATGGGCATTACCGATTCGGTATTTACCGAATCGGTAAATACCGATTTTCACAAGGGTGCAGGGGGTGTCACTTTGACACCCTCTGGCACCCCCAAAACAGGCTCGGGTGCCATAGGTGTGCATACACACATGTGCATGCACACCGGAATCGGTATTTTACCATCAAACTGGATTTGATGGTAAAATACCAATTTGTTAAGGCTCCTGGGACTCTGAAGAGTCCCACCTACATATGGGTGGCTCAGAATCGGTAAATTTACCAATTTTTTATTTTACCAAATCGGTAATTTTACCGATTCGGTAAAATAATGCCCCCTACATACCATTCACCTATTTACCGATCGGTAACGGACGAAAATACCGATTTTCGGCCGTTACCGACCGACCTACATCGGGCCCCTAGTCTTTTGCAATCGCTGACAGTGGTATTATCCAGTGGGGGCGACCAAAGAAATCTTGGTGCCGGACCAAGAGGTGGGGTCCTGGGCACGGTAGCTCAATCACTGCTCGTGATCCTTTATGGTAAACGCTGGCCTCCGATTGAAAGTGAGGCTTTTTGGTGACCGCCCTGTCTCCTTTAGGCCCCACCCACCTGGACTGAATTGTTTGCTTGTGGCGTTAGATTGTGGCCTTTAATTACTGGGTAAGCACTTTTTGTTTCCCCTTCCCTCTGTCTCTCTCCCCTAGCAGGACACAGCTGCTTGTTTTAATGGCAGGCGCGTGTTTATTTTTGCATCGCGCTTTAACTTAAAGTGAATGCACAATGCAAATATAAACAAGCAGCTGCGTTGGCGTAATGGCGACAGCTTGTTCTACAAGCACCCTTGGTGGCAGCGAGACCCGAGTGCAGCAGCCGGTGCCTGTATTCCAGCAGCGGATGCGTGTGTCGGCCCGGCGGTGCACACGGGTGCATCGATCCGCTCCCGGTTCAAATTTAGCTCATAATCATGTCACGCTGCAGCGACAGGAGATAAAAGGGCGTGGGAGAATGGATTTCATGTCTGCCAGGACTGCGCTGTTGTCATCGGCTGTGTGTGAGGCGCGAGAGGGCTGGTGCTGTTACCAGGCAAGGCTGCCGGGGGAGGGGGAGTCGGTGGGCGGAGGGGGCTCTACAGCTGGCCGGGGCTGTGTGTGAGGTGCATTGGAAGTTACTGCACGATGCTCTACCTCCGCACACCAACCTCCCCGCACCATCTAATACTGTACACCAAACTCCACGTAGCTGTCTGAAATGACAGTGCACCTTTCTACACACGCCGAACACCCTGCACCGGTTTGATGTTACCGCACACCGACCTCCACGCACCAGAGGGGGGCTTTGTGTGAATGTGCTTAGCCTGAAGTTACCGCACATAGACCTCCCCGCACCGCGAAGTTCGGATAGGCTGTTGGGGCCGGGGTCTCCCACAGCCACTCACTGGCTCCACCTCACCCGAGTCCAGAGAGAGGCTGTTGTGAGGAGTCCGTCTCTTTGTGAGGCCTGTTCATAGCTGTGCTCTGATAGGCGCACACTCCAGTCTTTTAGAAACTTCAAGCTGTTCCGTGTCAGGGGTCTGTGTCTCACCACCTTTATACAGGGATCTGCAGCTGTCCTCTGGTTGGTGTGTCCCCCATTGTCTATGTAGCTCCCTAGGGGTCCCTAGTCAAATATGAGTGTCCCACGCAGTTCATGCAGAGGTATTAAGTTTTCTTATTTAGGTGTAAATGTAACCTGGTCTGTTCATTGCTTTCTAGTCCCATGCCATGTCTGAGTGTCTTAGGCTATTGCCGCCTCTTTACTTACGTCTGGTGTGAGTGTCTCACCTGATCAGTGCAGTGTTTCAACCTAGTCAGTCTCATGTTGGGAGCAGGTGCCTCTCCTGGTCTGTCCATTGCTCTATAGACGTCCCATGCCATGTTTGACTGTCTCAGTCTATGCCGGCCACCCCGCTTACGTCAGCTGTGAGTGTCTCATCTAATCTGTTCACTGCTGTCTAAATGTCCCATACCACTTCCAAGTGTAGTCCGTCTCTTTGGTTAAGTCAGGCGTGAGTGTCTCATCTCATCGGTTTATTTCTCTCTAGATGTTCCAAGCGGTGTCTGCATTTCCAGTCTGTTCAGGCCTTTCTAGTTATACTGTTGTTCTTTTCACTGCTCTCTAGATGTCCCATGCCATGTCTGGGTGTCCCAGCCACGTCTGGCCTCTCTACGTCAGGAGAGAGCCTTCAGTGTCTATATATCACTTTACATTTGTTTTCACTACACCCTGTGATTTTTTTCATATGCTCATACTGGGGCTGTAAATGTTTGGGTTATGCTTTACAAGGATTTCACTACACTCTGTGATTTTTTTTATGATTAGCAGATGTATTTACTAGCTCATGTGTTTTATTTTACATGTACACATTGGGGAAATTGGGAATTCTAATGTTTCTGTATTCCACTTTAAAAAGATCTTACTGGGGCATGGCCAAGATGGCAGCGTGAGCGGACGGACGACTCCGGAGCTCCCGCCGAAGGCCTTTTCCAGCACCGACCTTCGGGTCGTTTTAGCATTAGTCGGCACTTGCATGGGTGGCGGTTCTGCCCGGGGTCCCTGTGGGTCGCTTTCTGTGCAGGAGCGAGCAGTTGCGCTGCAGTTTGGGGCCAGCGGCCTGCGGAGAGCCGGAGCAGCGTCTCCGACAGTGGAGGGAGGTGCGGACCCTGAGCCCAATAGTGAAGCTCCTGAGTATCGGAGCGGTGGCCTGGGCAGTCCGGAGAATGGCGATGAGGGAGCCAGAGAGCAGGCGCCTGCGGTGAGGGCCCGGAGTGCTGGTGTCTAGCGGCCCGCGAAGACTGTGGCCTGTGGTGGAGCTGAGGTGACAGTCTGGGCCGCCATCTTGTGAAGAGGGCGACCCTCTTGCCCAGAGGTAGCGACTGAGGAGCGTATCGGAGCCCCCAGGACCAGTGGCCGGCCTTGCAGCAGCGGGAGGTGGACTGCCTCGCTCGGCTGCCCTGCCCGCGAGCGAGGTGACAGAGGTGGGGGCCTGAGGTACCGGAGTGAAGAGCGAGGCCGTGAGGCCGAGTGGCGTGCTTGGTGCGTGTGACTACCCAGCCTGCTGCCGTGAGTACCAGGAGGTCGAGACTGCAGCCTTCCCCACACAGACAGGAGAGAGGCATCGGCTAGAGTTGCAGGAGCAGCAAGGGAGGCGCATTGACTGAGCGGATGTGAGGGGCAGCGAGGGGCCACCATCTTGGGCTGCTGCACGACCGGGCCTGCAGGCCCTGGTGAACGCGACTGTGGCTGCGGTACAGGCCCCCCTAGGGAGCTGGAGGCGGTGAGCTGGCTCGGCTGGAGTACTAACGGTGGCCCCGTGGAGCAGCAGTGACGCATTTTGACAGCCTGGGTCCACCGAATCAGAAGCTGCGGGTGAGCGAGGGACCTCCGCACCTGGAGGTGTAGAGCCGGAGCCGGTTGGAGGGAGATTGGACGGCCTACCCCGACCCGCTTTGGCCTGAACCGGGTGATTGAACGGACGCTCCCTGCGGACCTGGGGTGAGACTCTAGATCTGGGGGACAGTACTGTGCTCCTTGTCTGGGAAGAGATCGGATCGGCCCTTGAGTGTGTCTAGATCGAAATACTGCAAGGGAAGATTCATCCGGCTTATGGTCGCTGCGGGAGGACTCTCTGGGCATAGCGTGTCGCAGCAACGTCCGGCGGTTCAGATTGGCCTGTGAGTGGAACTCTGAGGGGTGGCATTCGGAGGAGGCAGGGCGCCTGAGAACGGCGGTCCACTGGTGTCGAGATAATCCGCCAAGGAGAGTATATACTGGCCTTCACCATGACCTGAGAGGGCGAGTAAACATTCCAGCTTCAGTTGCAAGAGTTGATCCTTTCTACGGGTCGGCGACGGCCGGGCAGCTTGGTCTTGGCCGGGCAGCTTGGTCTTGGCCCACCGGTAGTCAAGAGGTCTCTTTGGGTCTGTTGGGAAAGAGCGGACCAGAGGTGACCCCGACTTGGGATCTAAGGTTGTGCCTGGAGTGGGTGTTGTCCACCACCAGAGGATGTAGGGACAAAACGGTGAAGGACCAATTCGCCAAGGTCCAGGTGAGCCAGCAATCCAGCGCCATGGCCTCCACCTCGACTCCGGCCCCCTCGGCGCAGGAAGCGGGATCTGAGCCCATCACTAAAGCCTTTCTTGAGTCGCTGTTCACGTCCTTACGAGAGGATATCCACATTCTGAAGGAGGAGGTTGCGGGGAGTGATGGTAAGGACACGGAAATAGCGTTTTTGCAATAAGAACTTATCCGGGTACACGACCAACAGGTGGATCTTCAGACTCAACTTGAGGATTTAGAGAACCGTTCCCGACGGCACAATGTCAGGGTTCGGAATGTGCAGCTGACAGGCGAGACGAAGGACCTGTTCCACTTCACAAGAGAGCTTTTCAATCACATTTTGGGACGGCCGCTGGAGTCGTAGCTTTGCCTTGACAGAGCACACAGGGTGGGGCCGCTGCGGGCCCTTCCGGCACCACCGCCGGACATCTTAGTCTGTGTGCAAGACTTTCGCACTAAAGAAGAGATCCTCCAGAAAGCCAGGCAGATGCATCCATTGTCCTTCCAGGGCCAGTCGCCACTCCTGTTCCAAGACTTATCGGCTCTTACGTTGCAAAAACGCAGAACTTTCAAACCCGTCACGACCCACCTGCAACAGCTCAGCATTTCTTATAGCTGGGGCCACCCGTTTCGCCTGGTGTTTAAACTGGATAATAAGCTCTATCAACTGCGATCAGTGTCAGAAGCCTGCCATCTGCTGGGCATTGATCCACCTGCCGAGGAGGAGGAGGGGACGAACCAAACCACTGCCGAGAACGCTTCTAGGCCCCAGTGGCAGCAGCAGCACAGACGGCAACGGGTAAAGAGACCCCCTGTAGCGGAGATTGTGGAGGATCAGCGGGCCGCAGTAGAAACGGTCGCATTGGACAGGAATTCTTCCCCAACCGGCTAATTTTTATGTTCTTTCAGGGCTGACTGTTTTCCTGACATGTTTCCTGGGTCATGGGCGGGAGGGGGTCTGTTTGGAGTTAGTTGGATTACCCCTACTTACTCCTTTTCCAATCATCTTGGGAGAATGGACATTGAGACTGTGCTTGTTTTGCTTCTTTTTTGGGGGGGTTTGGGTGGCGAGTCTGGGGGGAGGGGTGTGCTTTTCCAAGTCCACCGGATGTCTGTGGTCGTCAGAGGTGCTCTAGTGTGCGTCTACTATGGCAGCGAGATGTTCATGGCCCGATCCATTCCTCTACGGATGGATCTCTTTCGCCTTTTCTGTTCTTGATCGACTGAATGCCAGCTACATAGCTTAAAATCCTTACACTGAGGGGGTTAAATAATCCAGTAAAGCGTAAGGCAGTCCTCTCACTCCTGGAGCATTCCCAAGCTGACATCTGTCTCTTGCAGGAGACGCACTTGCTACAGAAGGACTGTCATCGTCTCCGGAAATTCCCTTCACAGTTCTTTTCTTCTAATGCCACGAAGACTGCAGGGGTTGCAATTCTGGTGGCCCACAGCTTCAAGGGTAGGGTGCTGCACAAAGGGGCGGAGATTAAGGGTAGGTTGTTGACCTATAGGTTTTCCTTGGGTGCCTCTACGTTCACGATTGGGTCCGTCTATGCTCCCAATGAGAGTCAGGAGAGATTCTTTCATTTAGCCATTACTGAAGCTTCCAATACTGCTGACCTTCATGTCTTGCTGGGAGGGGATCTTTACTTAGTCTTTGATAACACACTGGATAGGTCATGTCACCGCACCTCCCAATTAGGTACTCTCACTGCCGAGGGGTTGTCCCGTCTGGGTGAGTTGGGCTTAGTGGACTTGTGGCTTTGTTTTCACCCTCGAAGGCAGGAATACTCCTATTACTCCAATGCACACAAAACATACGCCCGCTTAGATTATTTCTTAGCTTCGGCCTCCGTACAGGTGCTTACGACCGTGGTAGAAATTGGGACCGCGTCACTATCGGATCACGCGCCGGTGACAGTTGCTCTCGCCCTTCCCCCTGCTGCACGTCCGTCGCGTTGCTGGCGCCTCCGGGACACACTACTGCATCGCAAGGATGTGGTTGCACGGATCCAATGAGTTATGGCTGACTACCTTCTGCATAATAGCAATGCGGATACTGCGCTTGCGACGCAGTGGTCGGCACTGAAAGCTGTGGTCAGAGGCGAGTTAATAGCGGTCTCGGCGGCTGATAATGTTGAGCGTGCGCGTAAGCGGGAGGAACTCACTCAGCAGACTCGGTAGTTGGAGAAAATGCATCAAAGGACGGGGTCCCCCGAGTGTGGAGGCAGCTTAAGGCAGCGCGGCAATAGCCAGCCGCTTTAGATCAGGATCGGGCAGAATTCGCAGCACTCAGATTGAAACATGCATACTATACAGGTGGGGACCAGTGCGGGCGTCTTCTTGCTCACAAGCTATGTGATGTTAGACAATGGCAGAATGTGCAGGAGATTCTCCGGCCTGACAGCAGGCGCATCAGGGACGACGCCAATATTGCCTGTGCCTTTAGCTAATTTTATGCCGATCTATATGCTGGGAACCCTCCAGGGTGCCTCAGCCGGAGAGGCTTTTTTAGATTCTGTTTCACTTCCAACTCTTACGGGGGACCAGGCAGATCACCTGGACCGCGATGGAGGAGGTCATTGCTGCCATCTCTCGCTTGAAGTTGGCGAAGATGCCGGGGCCGGATGGCTTCCCTACAAGTTTTTATAAGACATTTTGTGCACATGTGGCCCCCCTTCTCAGGTACCTTTTTAATTCCCTTTTCGGAACCAGGGATGATCTCAAACGACCTCTTAGAGGCTACTATTGCGGTCATTCCGAAGCCTGGGAAGGATCGTTCGCAATGTGGGACATATCGTCTGATTTCCCTCCTTAATGTTGATCTTAAAATATATACGGGAATTTTAGCTGCCCGTCTTGCGCCTTATATGGGCAACTTAATCGATCCGGACCAGGCGGGCTTCATCCCGGAGCGCCAACCCTCAGATAATACCAAGAGGGCTTTGCATCTGGTGGAAAAAGCTACAGGTACACAGGGGGAATTCAGGATGCTTGCCAATGACGCCGAGAAAGCGTTTGATCGGGTCCATTGGCCCTACTTGGAAAGAGTCCTGGAGAAGGCGGGGTTGGGGGATAAGTTTCGTACTTATGTTTTGAATTGCTATAAATTTCCAACTGCTGCGGTTCGAGTTAACGGTTGCACTTCCCCTCGGTTTGCTATCGAACGGGGCACGGGGCAGGGGTGCCCACTGTCGCCTCTGCTTTTCGCCCTCTACATTGAGCCGTTGGCGCAGAGGTTGAGGCTTAACCAGAGGGTGCAGGGAATCAAGTTTGGAGGCTATATTCATACCATAAGCCTTTATGCAGACGACGTCCTGTTTACATTATCCCAGCCATGAGAGTCACTATCTGCATGCCTCGAAGACCTGCATTCTTTTGCCCAGGCGGCCAGCTTTAAGGTGAATATGAGCAAGTCTATGGCACTTGATCTGTCCTTGGAAAAATCGACTAGAGAGTTCTTGCAGGGCTCGTTTCCCTTCCAATGGGCGACAGATGCGATTCCCTACCTCGGGATCCAGTTGGCGCCCTCGCACCTGGCCACGGTTAGCATTAATTACTCCTTGCTGCGGCACAAAATCAGGAGAGAGTTGGGACGGTGGATGCACTATCCTTTGTCCTGGCTGGGTAAAGTGGCGGCAGTTAAGATGACAATTTTGCCCCAGATCCTCTATCTGGTCCGCACTATCCCGTTCCGCCCGCCGGTGGGCTGGATAAAACAGACACAGTCGGAGTTAGCTCAGTTTATTTGGAACGGCAGAAAGCTGCGCCTAAAGCTGCGTCTGGCTACACTTCCCCCTGAATCTGGGGGACTTGGCTTCCCCGAACCTGTTGCTCTACTTTCAGGTGGCACAGTTGCGCCTTCTTGTGGAGTGGAGCAGATGAGAGTCCAGCAAACATTGGCTTTTCCAGGACAAGGTGGTAGCGGGTCGCCCATTACAGTAAATCCCCTTCCTTCATAGGCAGCATAGACCCCCTAACTTGTATGACTCATATATCACCAGAGACCCCATGGAGGTTTGGGATCATACAAATATCAAGCATGAGCTTACCACCTTCCCGTCCCCACTTACCCCTTTAATAGATAACCCCGATTTCACCCCAGGCATGGACTCGGTGGCCGACGGGAGGTGGAGACCGGCCGGGTGCAGGTACCCTTTCCACTTGTACAACGCTGAGGGTGTTATGTCTTTTCCTCTTTTCCGTCAAGAGTATGGGTTGCCAGAGGCAGAGAGGCAGAGAGGCTTCGCTACCTATAGGCGCGGCACTGGGTGCTTAGCGAGCAGGTACGTTCTCGGGCAGACATGCGTTGCTACCGTATGAACTCTGGTTAATCACACGCCAATCCGACAAAAAACTAATTTCAGATTTGTATAAGATGTTGCAGGCTAAATAGACTCATACCTATAGCTCGGGGAAGGCGCGCTGGGAAAGGGAACTGGGGAGGACGTTTAGCCATAAGGACTGGGAGGGCATTTTTTATAGAGCCAGACACTCTGCCTATCACATGGGCCTTACAGATACACTCACTAAGGTCGCCACTTATTGGGATTACACCCCTGAACGGTTGCATGAGATGGATCACTCTAGAGAGTCAACATGCTGGCGGGGTTGTGGTCAGGTAGGCACACTGGTTCACTTGCTTTGGGACTGTGTTCATGTTCAGGGATATTGGAAGCAAGTTTTGGATGAGGTGGATGCACACTTTGAAACAGAGATCCCATGATTTCCTTCCTATGTATTGTTGGGCCTACCAAACCCACTCACAAATCCACTGCGCTCCCGCAGGGGTCGCCTGATTGCAATTGCGCTAGGTTCTGCCATGCAGAATATCATTTCCCATTGGCGCACCACATATATCCCTACATTCCAAGGTTGGCTACACCGCTTGTGGTTTGTGTTGGGTATGGAGAAGCTTTCATTGACTCTGGGGACTCTGATGCTGAGCTGTAGCAACCCTTTCTGTCTTTGTTGGCCTCGGAGTTTCGTGAGGTCACTTGTCCTCGCTTCTTGCGATTGTTGCGCCTCTCTAATGTGAGGAACCCAATGACAGGCAAGTGGGAAGGAGCTTTTGGATGACTGGATTGGTGGACTTGGAACGTGGGAGGAGGGTGGGGAGGGGTGGGTTAGGGTGGGTGGCTGGGGGTTTTGTTTGCTTGCCTTTTTTTTTCACCCAATGTTGATCGTTTGCACATACCAAACGCCTTTTTACGAACCTTACCCCCCACTTTGGAATGGTCCTATACGTTTTTGTTGAGCTCTGGATTTTTGCTATGCAATGGGTGAAGGGGTTGATATTGATAAACGCGTTCTGTGTATGTGCTTTGATTTTCCAATAAAAAGATTTAATACTAAAAAGGTCTTACTACACCTTAGGTCTTAATACTCCATATGATGTGTTTAACCTAATTACTTTTGCGCAACTGTGGATTCCAGTCCTTGTATTTTGCACTCTAGAGGTTTTGTTTTACTAAGCTCTGTAATTTGTTCATACACTCGTGGTGGCGATACTTGGTGGTCTGCTTTCTTTTACTCTTTTGCAGTGTAATAGGTCTTGCATTTTTTAAACTTTGACCTATTGGTAATGTAACGAACAATGCCTTTTATTAAAGCAGGTTTTTAAACATATAAATAAAAAGAATTGTCATTTACAATGCCAATAGCTGAAAATCTAGCAATCGCGAGACCTATTGCATTGCAAATGCTTGTTAATAAGTTGTGCTCAATCATGTTAAGTGTAAAGAAGGCTTTTGTTCTGCCCAATTACCAGAAGGCATCAGCTTTGCCACTTTAAGAGTTCTCTTGTTTACTCTGGAGACACCAGTTTCTGTTGGAAGAGGGAGGGAGGCGACACATCTCACAGGAGAGGAAGTGTGCGTAGAGCAGCTGGGAGATGGTGAGAATGCGTGCAAGGAGTAAGCGCGAGAGCATGTGGTGGGGAGGATGCATAGTCCGTGGGAACGCGTGCTGTGGCAGCTCTAGCACTAGATTGGATTGGGTTGGAAGATGGTCGCGGGGAGAAGGTGTAAGGAGCTAGGGTGACGCGAGCATGTGTCCAAGGGCGAAAAGCGTGTAGAGGGGTGGGGGGAGCAGGTAGAGACCGTGAATGCGGACAGTAAAGTGTGAGCTTTTGCAGAGGAAGGACATCGGCGGGGAAAGGGGATCTCAGCAGTGCAGGGGGAAGCGGAAGCCTGTGATTGGGTGGGCAAGGTGGTGGGATTTATGCAACTGGTTACATAAGGTTCAGCGAGGCAGGGCGTGAGTGCGCGCTCAGTGAAGTGTGAAAACGTGTGGGGAGGGGCGGGACTGGGATGTGTGCGACGGAGCAGATGGAGCAGCCGGCCGCTCTCCCCGCTTATAGCACTCATCCGTAAGATGCAGAATCAGCGCGCGCTGCACTTTGGCCAAGGGCTCGCTATAAATACCAGGAGGAGCTCGGCCCCGCTGCACTCCGGGGCTGGGATCAGGACACGCGCGCGCACACCATGGACAGCAGCAGCAGCAGCAGGGCCGAGGCCAGCGCGGCGCTGAAGAAGGTGTTTTATAGATCAAGAGAGGAGTGCCCAGAACCGCTGAAAGCACGGGTGCAAGGTAAGGAGGGGAGAGGCCGTGTACCGCCAGAGGAGAGGGGAGGAAAGTAAGGGAGAAAGAGAGGAGCGAGATTGTATGCCAACAAGTGTGAGATGCGAAACTGTACCAGAGAGTGAAAACACGGGGGAGGGAGTACGAGAGGGGGGGGGGGGGGGGGAGAAGAGCGAGAGAGGCGAGGCTCTGTGGGAGGGGAGGGCGAACTCTAGTGAGAGAGAGGAGCAAGGCTGTGTACCAGAGAGAGAGGGGGAGGAGGTGGAGGATGGAGGGAGAGGATAGGGAGCGGGCAGATAGCGAGAGACAGGCCAGGCTGTGTGTGGAGGGGTGAGACCTAGTACCAGTGAGAGAGATAAGAAGTGTAGTGATCTCATGGATGGGGGAAACAAAAGAACAAATAGGGCAATTGGTGGGAGCGCATAGAAAAGGGAAACAGCGAGAGGAAAAGAGGAATAGAGAGCGAGAAAGGGGAATGGAAAAGACGAAATAAAATGGTAGGGAGATAATAGACGGCGGCCAGGGCGAGAGGGAGGGGGGGTGGCGCCAGGCATGGACGGGTGGCTGCGTGCGGCACCTGACTCGAGTCAGAAACACGCTTGGCCCCAGCCCAGCAGAGAGAGGAACACGTGGTTGTGCAGCACTTACCCCGGTCTGCGGGATTTTGAGTGGAAATAGATGGATGTCTGGCATCCGGCCCAGGGTGCGTGGGAGAGGGGTCGGTGGGAACAGCTGGAGGGAGCGGGGAGGAGGCGGGAGGGAGTGGTCTGGTCAGAAAGACAGGACCGAGCAGCTCCAGCCCTGTGTGAGGAACACCAGGTCTGATATCTGTGTGCAGAACATTCGGGCTCTTACCACACCGTCCAGCGGCACTGAGTACACACACCCCGTACTCGGTCCATTCTGCGCTCCCACTAACTGCCCTATTTAAATGGGGAACCTGTGTGTGCATGTACTGCATCATTAAAAAAATCAACCCAAACATATCGTCCTGAGTGGACAGTTTTTCTTGACTCTTTGGCATGGCATATATCCTTCTTTTGCAGATGCAAAAAGGGCTTCCTGCATTTTTTTAAACCAGAGCAAAAAGAACAACTGATGGACAGAATGCTGAACAATGCAAACATTCACCCCCAGTCACAAAGATCTGGGTTTCATCCATTGTTCTTTTGCTCACCACACCACCCCAGTTTGGACCCAGCCATATGCAGAAATGTAGAGGATGATATTGGGGGGACGTCTGCCACAATCCCCATAACTGGGAATGACCATAGCCTTTTTAAAATATCTGTAGCAAAATGTGTACAGCCGTTAGGGCATGGTCCAAAAACAAGTGCTAGGATTGGATAAAATTCCGGGGACCTCTTCCTGGGGTGAGGTTGAAATCTCTGGAGCTTATTTTTCACCATTGTTCACAGCTTTCCTGCAAGGGGAACCTCTGCCCCCCATGTGGGCGGGGTCAGTAATTGTCCTCATTTATAAAAAGGGACCCGTGAACTTCCAATTAACTACCTACTTATTAGTCAGCTCAATAGCTCCCAAAAGTTATTTTCCAGCATTCTACTTGGCAGACTACAGGATTGAATGACAAATAATAACATCCTGTCCCCGTTGCAGGCGGGGTTTAGGAAGGCCACAAGTACGGTTGATCATGTGTACCGACTCTTTATGTTAATTTGGAAAACAGTCACACTGGGGGTGGTCACCTGTACATCATATTTGTAGACCTCCACTCCGCCTTTGATCTAGTCCCTAGGTCAACTCTATGGTGAGTGTTGCAGGAGCTAAGTGTGCCAAATTATCTACAAGATATCATAACGAGGCTGCACAACAATAACTATGCACAGGTCAGATGCGGGAAAGCGGGTGAGCTTAAAGAGACATTTCCAGTCAATAGAGGGGTCAGGCAGGGGTGCGTGCTTGCCCCCACTCTAAACTCACTCTACATCAATGGTCTTATAAAGCACTTAGATCAGGGTGACAACGATACCCCTAAGTTGGTAGACATGAAGATGCCTGGTCTCATGTTTGCCAACGATTCCCTCCTCATTTCCAAATCACCAATGAGCCTCCAAACACTACTGGGCCATTTTGAAGACTTTTGCATAGCACGGGGCCTTGAAATAAACATGGCCAAAGACAAGTATATGGTAATCAACCCGGGTCCCACAACCAGGGAAAATCCAACATTAACAGGAAAATCTTTGGAGAAAGTACAGACATTGATCTATTCGGGCATCATAGTAACAGAGCAGGGCGGGTGGCAGGCACACATTATGCAGCACAGATTACGACTAGAGCAAGTAGCAGGAAGCATTACAAAGCTGACCCGAAACTCTGAGTTCCGACCGGCACAGCCGACACTACAGGTCTACCACCACCAAACCCTGAGGAAGGCCACTTATGATGCAGAACTGTGGGGCCATCTAGATATCAGCAAGTCAGAGGGAAATCCCTGGAGTGCGCTAATTAACTTCACATACCAATATAGATACACTTATACATTTAAATGGCAGAAACCTATAGTTTACTGTGCTATAGGGAATACATAATAATTTCCACAGAGAAATAAAGTCGTTTACAATCTATTTTTAATAAAAGCCATACATCTGAACAACTTAAAATACAAGACAATTAAAATTTCAAAGAAATATTCTTTGAAAAGTATAAATACTTGAAATCAATATCTCTCATGCAAAATTAGACAATACAGCAGTTAAAATTTCAGGACAATGGAAAAACATATATATGACATTTCAGCAGTTCATAAACGATCAACAATGAAATAGGAAATAAACACTACAAAGTGACGAACTCCTAGTATAACTGTGGCTCCTAGATGTCTTTGCCACTATTGATCTGTAGATCCACGGGCCTATTATTACATTAGATTCTGTAGACAACTGTGACAGTAATACATGTACATCCAGTGTTTACTGGGCCCTAGTTGGATTCTTTATATCTGAGAAATACGTCGACGCGTTTCGGTGCAGTACATTTAATTCGTGGGCACCTTCTTCAGGACTTCTTTGGTAGGGGTTTCTTGTTTCAAAGAGTCTTGGTTTTTACTTTCTCCCCACTGACTGTGGTAGAGGATCCAAGCTGGGGCCTGTGTAGCGTTTCAATGGATTTCTGTAGTCTCTTGCTACTACGCCCTTTCTCTTTTTAAAGAAGCTCCTCGTATTGGGATGTCTTTTTCCGTCTTTTTAGTCCTTTTGGCAGTTTAAACTTGTATATCTTATAGTGTTTTAAAACTTTCCTTGAACGGGCATAGGATAACAGGATTCCTCCCGGGAACTGGATATGTTCTCGGTCTCGCCGGAGCCGCGTCTCTGCCTCGTTCAAATCACTCTCCCGGCGAGACCGAGAACATATCCAGTTCCCGGGAGGAATCCTGTTATCCTATGCCCGTTCAAGGAAAGTTTTAAAACACTATAAGATATACAAGTTTAAACTGCCAAAAGGACTGAAAAGACGGAAAAAGACATCCCAATACGAGGAGCTTCTTTAAAAAGAGAAAGGGCGTAGTAGCAAGAGACTACAGAAATCCATTGAAACGCTACACAGGCCCCAGCTTGGATCCTCTACCACAGTCAGTGGGGAGAAAGTAAAAACCAAGACTCTTTGAAACAAGAAACCCCTACCAAAGAAGTCCTGAAGAAGGTGCCACAGAATTAAATGTACAGCACCGAAACGCGTCAACGCAGTTCTCAGATATAAAGAATCCAACTAGGGCCCAGTAAACACTGGATGTACATGTATTACTGTCACAGTTGTCTACAGAAGCTAATGTAATAATAGGCCCGTGGATCTACAGATCAATAGTGGCAAAGACATCCAGGAGCCACAGTTATACTAGGGGTTCGTCACTTTGTAGTGTTTATTTCCTATTTCATTGTTGATCGTTTATGAACTGCTGAAATGTCATATATATGTTTTTCCATTGTCCTGAAATTTTAACTGCTGTATTGTCTAATTTTGCATGAGAGATATTGATTTCAAGTATTTTTACTTTTCAAAGAATATTTCTTTGAAATTTTAATTGTCTTGTATTTTAAGTTGTTCAGATGTATGGCTTTTATTAAAAATAGATTGTAAACGACTTTATTTCTCTGTGGAAATTATTATGTATTACCTATAGCACAGTAAACTATAGGTTTCTGCCATTTAAATGTATAAGTGTATCTATATTGGTATGTGAAGTTAATTAGCGCACTCCAGGGATTTCCCTCTGACTTGCTGTCGTTTTACCCTGTTCCCTGGTGAAAGTGGGGTACCCTCTCTTTTGAAATCAAAAAGCCATCTAGATATCTCCTCGCTAAAATTGGTGGAAAACCTATTCATGCAAACACTAGTGGGTATCCCGATAAGTATGCCTTCATTGCCACTAAGACTTGGTTTGGGGTTGTGACCTCTCTTGGATAAAGTTGGTTTCCATCCCATTCTCTTTTGCAGGAGTATCTGGCCTACCCTAGAGTTCTGTCCATACCAAGATGGATTAGAAGAAATACTTAGGCTGGTGGGATCAAGCAATGTACCTTGGATTAAGTATATTAAAGTCACCCTGGGGGAGATTGGGCTACCATCAATGTGGAGGCTAGATCGGAACCCAAAAATAATATCAAATTAGCATACTGGCAGCATCAAGAGTCTTTAATACACTCAAATGTGCAGCACAGCTCCCTGACCGATCATCAGAGAAGAATTCATGAATGAGATTGAACCCCCCCCAAGCGAGGCGTCTAGTCCACTGGTGTAACGAAACTTGAGGGAGACCCCCTGCAAGGTACGTGGAGGGCCCCCTCCAGGCTCATTAAGGAGCTCTCCGGGCAGAGTACTTTGCTGAGGGGTCCCCTGGAAATTGGGGACCCCACACCACAGGGGCTGCGGGGCCTGTGTTATGCCACTGGTCTATTGCTGCTATTTCGCTATGGAACCATGCCCGTCCATTGAGTTAAATCGCCTTTGACGGATGAGCAGCTCTGCCCAGGTTGTGGGTCCTATAGGAGTCTCTAGAACATGTCATGCTATTCTGTCCAGCCTACCTAACTAGTAGATATCTTTGGATCCTACCTCTGCCGAAATTTGGAGAGTAGAGAATATAAGTCTGCTCTAAGGATATTAAAAACTGATTGTAGTAAACCATTGGTTTTTGCACTCTCCTGCTACTTGTTGGCTATGTGGATAACAAGGGCCAAATTTAAGGCCTAAAATGGCTAAACATCTGGTGCAATTTTACTAAAGAGCTTACACATATAAAAAGTTCATTTTACTGTTTTATTTATTCTGAGTTCTTATTCTCTATCCACAAGACAGTTTTCAATATTGTTCTTAGCCACATTTACTTCTGGACTTTGTATTCATTGCATTATAATTGTCAATGTTTTACCATGCTTATATATGTGCTTTTATGGCCTTGAGCCAAAATAAAGCTTGTATGAAATGAATCAATTGAACTGCAGAACCTGCGGTGCTGGAAAGCAACCCGACGGTGAAGCATACAATGTTGTAAATGTAAAATGTAAACACACACATCATTTTTTTGCTGTCGAGAAATAACGCTCTGGCTACTTGGCTCTATCTTGAAATATTAAAAGTACACATGAGTTTCTCTTCAGAACCACCTGCAAAATCTCTTTTTTTAGGCAATATGTTTAGAATATTAAAGTATGTTCAGTAAACGCCAACTGGTCTGATGGAAACTAATGCAGTGCAGTACTTCAGAACTCTGACCTAGAAAGAAATGAGGTGGAAAATTACAGGTATTGGCAGAATATCAATTACTCTGGAATGTGGTAATATCATAGGGTAATCGCTTGTAGAGAAATAACACAGATAAAACGCTCAAGTCCTTATTTGTAAAAAACAAACCCCAAAATACCCCAAGTTATTATGCCCATTTCCCTAGATTCTCATGCCAAGATTATTGGGCAGGTGATTCTCAAGCAACTGATGAAGTGCCTTCTTCTATATCAATGTATTAGCCATAGCCAGAACGGTTCACACTCGAAACATCTACAGGAGACCCGTGTATGTATCCAGTCAACCTTGTGTCAAAAAGTGTAAGTGTTCTGCATTCTGGGTAAGAATAAAATGTTGGTGCTGTTAATGGAGAACTTCCCAGGAACACCCTCCCCTCAATGGCATTAGATGAGGACCTTTTAAATTGTTTTATGTCTTTAACTGAAAACATGTGCCAAACAGTTCAGACTACCATATAGATCTAGGTAACAGATAGTTTTGCCATAGAGACAGGGCAGAGTTTCAGATGTGTACCCACCCTTCGACTATTAGTGCTATTGATAAAATAAAGTGACAAACCATCTCAGAGCAAAAGAGCCTGATGCATCCATGGTAGAAATACAAAGAGTGCCCATTCTACTGTATGCAGAGCATTCATGGCTAAACAACAGGTGCCTGGTAGAGATTGCTGTGAGCTTTAGAGATATTTCCTCTGAGAGAATTCTTCAGGTCATTGTCCAAGAATCGAAAGTGATGTGCTTTAGGGCAAAAATTGTGTTTTTCCCAATTCAAGCGAGCAATTAGATTGCCCTGTATAGAGATACCCTGCTTCCCTTGATTGGGTTAACTGGATAAGGAGTGAAGCAAATGGAATAATACAACCAAATGGGGCTATTTTGCACTTCCACAGTTTCTTGGGAGACTCCTCTCTTATTTGAGGCTGTAGAGTATATCAGGCTAAATCCATAGTGTTGTACTTGGCCATTTTTGCAGGGTCATGCCCAGACTTTATGCCTTCACTTCTGCATCTACTGAATTTGTTTTTGTCGGCCTTTGGGCTCTGAGCTCTTCACCACTGCTAACCAGTGCTTAAGTGCTTGTGCTCTCTCCTCTAAACATGGTAGCATTGGCTTATACCTTAGTGACATATATAATTTACTTATAAGTACCTAGTATGGTGGCACTACAGAAGCACAGGGTCTGTTAATGAAATGCTACTAGTGGGCCTACAAAGCAAGCACAAGGAGATGATGGAGGGAGCTCTGAAACTTTTCAGACACTCACCCCCAGTCACAACTCTGGGTTGAATCCATCATCGTTCTTTAGCTCACTTCACCACCATCGTTCAGACACAGCTATACGCAAATCACTTTAGGCCCTGTGGCTCATGGGAACAGTCCAGCATGAACTGCCAAACCCTGTCTTACCTGGACCGGAAACAAGCATCCTGGGACCGTTTTCAGGCTAACAGACCTCATCAGCCAGGCTAGCTTGAATCCAGTGGCAAAGTGAGCCAGGAACCCACATCTGGGCATAACCTGTCAACTTAGGGCGAACAAAGCAAACACAAGGAGATGATGGACAGAGCGCTGAAACTTTTCGGACACTCACCCCCAGTCACAGATCTGGGATGAATCCATCATCGTTCTTTAGCTCACTTCGCCACCCAAGTTCAGACACAGCCATATGCAAATCAGTCTTGACCCTGTGCCTCATGGGAACAGTCCAGCCCGAATTGCCAAGCCATGTCTTCCCTGGGCCGGAAACAAACATCGTGAGACTGGTTTATAGCTAACAGCCCTCATCAGCCAGGTTAGCTTGAATCCAGTGCCAAAGTGAGCAAGAGACCCACGTCTGGGCATTCCCTGCCATCTTAGGGCGAACTAGTAGGCTTGCAGCACCGCAATGTATTTTAAAAGGTAAGAAATGCATTTTTAAGTTTCACATGTCCTGGTAGTGAAAAACTCTTAAATAGGGTTTTCTCTACTGTAAGGGCTATCTCTCCCATAGTATACCATTGGTGTTGCTTTGTTACATCTTGCAAGTGAAATTTCCAAATAGGAAGAGATAACCAGTTCTAGTGTCTTTGGAATCACAATTTAAAACCCAAACTTATGGTGGAGTTGGATTTTAAATTACAATTCTGAAAATACCACTTTTAGAAAGATGCCATTTTATTGCCTTAGCATTTTGGTGTCTGTAGCCTGTCTCTGGTCACATGGCAGGGTGTAGCTGACAGTTGGACTTTGTATTCCTTTCACTAACACAAAACACAGGGGGGAGAGAGGTACCACCTTCCCTTTGCCCTCCATACTCTTACATTTACTCACACATAGGAAAGGAAGGGGATTGCAAATGGGTCTGTTGTCTTTATGGGAGCTGCTCATTTTACTCCACTGGAAACAAGTTTCTTGTTTTAATACTGCCCTCACTCACTATATAGTGTCATGCTTCATTATAGGGCACGCATCAACATTATGGCGCAGACCAACTTACAGAATGGAGAGAAATAGAAAACACATTTTTGTTCGTTATTGTCAGATGTTCAAGGACTCAAGGAAGTCTCTCTGTCCCATCTGAGTCAAAGATCCTTTCAACACATAAAAAATATCAAAACTACCTAGGAGATAGTCCGTAAAATTTTATTTTGGACTTCTCCTGGCAGGTTTAAAATTATCTGGGCGACGTATTTCTGGATCATTAGTATCCTTTCCCCCTAATCATTGTGTTAATTATATATTTGTGTATTCCTCCTTGACAGTCACACACAATGGGGAGCTTAGGTGTGACTGGATGGACCGTTAGTGGCAGGATGGGTGGAAGGAGCTAGGCCGAGCCCTACTTACACTTGAATAGGCTGTGTCCTGCCTCCACACAAAGGACTATATATCCCCTGCAGTTAGTCTGGAACCAAAACAGAGGAGGCAGGGCATCTGTGCACTTCAAAGGCAGGCCTCCAGAAGCCACGTCCCACTTCAAAATTACAACTGTGTATAAATACTGGACCTCAGACACCAACTATTCAGTACACTTCTGGATCTGTGGATACTCTGCCAGGAAGAAGGACTGCTGTGCTGCTACTAGGACTACAAATTTGCCGGACTGCTGTTCTAAATGAACTGATGCCCTGCTGTGCTGCCCTCTTGCCTGGTAAAGAAGAACTGAACCTGCAACTTCATCTTGAATCCAGGATCACAGAGTGACACCAAGGACGAGATACTCTGTGACCTTCTGATCTGAGCCTCAGGGAAATAAAAGGCTCCCCACCAGCTCCTGGTTACAGCTGTAGCGAGTTCCTGACCTCCAAGTGGTGCTTTTCAGGACCTGGAGCCGTGGTGTCGCTCACAGGCTCTTAAATCAAGCTTTTGGACTCTGTAATTGAACACAGTCACCTTTGCACCGAGAGCACTCTGCTTGCACCGAAAATCAGCGTGAGCCACGGCCAACCTGTCTCTTCGCATTGCAGCATCTACCGCGTTTGGGGAACTGCCAACGCAAAGCAACAGCCCACCCATCCCCAACAGCCTCCCGCCATGCCCTCCTTGATCTGAGCGACTCTCTCCATCATGAACGGAACTCTTGGCACAAAACTTGAGAAGGTAAAACTTCAGCCACAATCCATCATGGTCGGCATGAACTTTTGACTTTGACCAAGTCTAGCACCACCAGATAGCCGCAGTTGGCGCTTTGGTATTTTAGGCATAATGTTACACTTTATTCTTTAGAAAAATCATAACTCCAGTTCTTCAGATTAGAATTTTGTTGTTTTGGTCTTTTTTATTTATTACATTTTATATTTTTTTAACTTGGTGAGGGATACTTTTAGTGTGGTGTTTTCACTGTTGTAGTGTGTGAAGTGTTACACAAGCACTTTCCACATTGCCTCTAAGTTAAGCCTGACTGGTCTATACCAAGCTACCAGGGGGTTGACCACAGACTACTTTGGGGTTTGCTTGTGCTTTACCCTGACAAGCATTGTGGTTGCTGCCTGACCCCAGTCAACCACTAACCCAATTTCTCACACACAGCATGGGCCAAATATGGAAAATATGCGCAAATTACTTTGATAAGACTAGGATGTTACCCTAAATATATTATTAGAAAAATACTGCCACAAAATATATAGATTTATCCTTTGGAATGTTAATTATCTATTAACTCACTGACAGAAACTTTAGAAATTGAGAGAGCATGGTAATGGATAAAGTGTTGGCAGAGTAAGGCACACATTTTGTTAAAGTTCCTCATTCAGGAATTGGTATGCTCCTGCCAACTGATTAAAGTCTCAAGATTCACTAGACCTGATTATGAGTTCCCCGTATTTGAGTGTGGGAAAACCAGATAGGTAATATCTCTGATTCTGACCTGCAACCTCACACTTAAATCCAGGGAGTACAAGTTATTTCTCTAGGAATGGGAAATAACATGTGGATAAGAGAATACCAGGCTCAAATCTGCATCTTTTTCCACCTTCTGCGGTAAATACATGGGCCCAAATATGTACCCATGGAGCAGGTGATAAATTGGTGATGGGAATTTTTGGAGGCCGGTGGTAGAGTTTGCAGGGTGGGAGGGTAGAGTAGGAGATGGGGTAATGTTTGTTGCATTTAGAGAGTAGGCAGGGCAGGCACAGCATCTGGCCACTCAAAGACTGGCCCTGAATTATCCGATCCGGAGTTGTCAGACCTAGTAATTCTGGACCTCAGACACTGAGAAAGTTAGAATGGCCAATGCGATATCTCCTCATAATGAGTACCTTAGCAGGTAAGCAAATTATGCATAGGTTAATTTTGAGGGACTAGGTCCAAGGCCAGTCTGGCCTTCTGGTGTCGCTCGGTGCGACAATTCCTGTTGGCGCCCCCTCTCAATGACCAGCTCTGCCACCGATTCCCTCACTAGCACCCTTTAAGAGTGCCATTTAGTTTTATAGCACCACTCGAACCAGTGTATGGTGTCAGAGCATTTTACACCACACACACATTGCACATATGTGTGTAAATCAGTGTATTGGAAATGTTACATCAGATAGGACTACAAGGTGTGGTGTAGGAGTGACATGTCATCGATACTGTTAGGCTATATAGTCTGAGTCCTTAATCTGGAAAAGCACACATTCAGAATCTAAAATGTAACATTATTGTTAGGGGTTCTCTTTCATAATAAGAATTGTTTCTACCCAAATGAACCCTTTTCACAAGATTAGGATGATGGAAGACTGGGCAAAAAACATATAGCTCTAACATATACCTTGCAGTGTGCATGCAGCTATTTGATGACAGGTAATAGTTCAATGTTCTATATTAAGATTTTGACTTAGAAACCACAAGTAACTAAAGGATCTCACTTACAGAAGCAGTAACCCACTGACCTATTTACATTATATGCACTTCCTTAACTGCATGGCACACAGTCTTAGCAACAGGCATCTTAATCCTCTGCACTACCTTAGGATGAGTCAACACTTCCACTAGACAAACCTGCAGTCTCTTTCCAGTAAGACCATTAATCGCCGGATCTATCTTGACGTTTTAATTGATGCCTGAAAATTGCTGGAGACCAGGAAAGCGTCAGCAGGTGCTTTTAAAATGATAGTATACATTTTCAACGTGCATTGGCATAGCCAATAGGTCTCACCTTTGGGACCTTATGTGTTTAGCCAGAACGTTTGGCTATGTTGTAGAGCATTGTGGCTGCTGTGCTTTATGTTAAAAAGTTATAATAAAAAGTGTTAAGCATTTTTGTTACCTTTATACAAACGAAGACGACATTATATACAACTGAAAAACCTGATTAAAAAAAGATTTTACATAAAAAATGTCTTCTAGTTCTTTTGTACTTGCACTGCTGACAACTTCTTCCTGCCTGTTTTCATGCTTGAGTGGTATTATGGGGAGTGTATTTTGTATTTAGTAGAGTGTAATTATGTGGCGTGTAATTATGTGGCACTGAGTGGTATTATTTGAAGTGTATGTTGCACTGAGTGCAGTATAATTATGTAGCATAGAATTATGTGGCACTGAGTGGTATTGTGTGGAGTGTATGTTGCATCAGTAGAGTGCAATTATGTGACGTGTAATTATGTGGCACTGAGTGGTATTATGACACAGGGCCTTCTGGAAACATCTGCCGGCTCAGGAGCTCATTAGCTGCTCCCCGCCCCTCAGACTGTCACATTGGCAGCCTTTTGGACTCAGACATTCCCAGACGTGGGTCCCATGCTCATTGCACCATTGGATTCAAGCTAGCCTGGCTGATGAGGGGGGATTCCCCGAAACCGATCCCAGGATGCTTTTTTTGGTCGAGGACCTGATTTGACAGTTGGTGCTGGTCTGTTCCCATAAGGAACTGTTTCAAGACTGATTTGCATATAGCTGGGTCCAAACACGGGTGGTGTGGTGAGAAAAAGAATGATGGATTAAACCTAGATCCTTGTGACGGCGGGGCGAATGTTTGCATTGTCCAGGATTACGTCCATCAATTGTTTCTTTTGCATTTGTTGCCCTAAGTGGAAAGGGTATGCCCAGACTTGAGTCCAGTGCTCACTGCGCCGCTACTTGATTCAAGCTAGCCTAGCTGATGAAGGGTGATGCCCCAAAAGCAGTCCCAGGATGCTAGTTTCTGGTCCAGGGAGGACCTCACTTGGCAGTTCGGACTGGACTGTTCCCACAAGGAACAGGGTCAAGACTGATTTGCATATGGCTAGGTCCAAACTGGGGTGGCATGGTGGGCAAAAGAATGATGCATTAAACCCAGATCCTTGTGATTTGGATGAATTTGCATTGTTCACCACTCCGTCCATAAATTGTTTCTTTTACATAGCTAGTGGGAAAGCAAGCCTTAAAAGGGCATGATAGAGAAGGCATTACGAGTTTTCTTATCTTTTATCCCTGGAATAAGAAGTTTTCGACATATCTTGTATCAGTTGGGAAGTTTAAGAGAATTTAGGCTCTAAACGAATCTTGGTCACCAATATTTTGTTCATAAGTTCCATAAAAAACAGCACGTTTGATCTCATTTACCCTCTGAACAAGCATCGGCATAGCCAATAGGTCTCGCCTTTGATATCTTATAAGTGTTTAGCTACATATTTTGAGTTTGCGTAAGTGTTTAAGCTGTTTAAATGCTGGTAAGTTGTATGTACTTCTGTGAATGTTTGCTTAGTATGTTTTTTTTGTGATGGGGTGGATAAATAATAGGAGTGTGAAGGTTAGTTAGTTAGTGATAGTGAGAGAATTAGTTATTAAGAGAGAGTGAGTGTAAGTTAGTTAGTGAGACAGTTAGTGAGTGAGAGAGTTAGTTAGTGAGAGTGAGAGAGTTAGTTAGTTTGTTAGTTAGTGAGTGAGTTAGTAAGTCAGTTAGCAACTGAGTTAGTTAGTTAGTGAGATAGTTAGTCGGTGAGAGTGAGTTAGTTAGTGAGAAAGTTAGTTATTGTGAGTGAGAGAGTTTGTTAATTTTTTAGTTTGTTAGAGTGAAATAGTTATTTACTTAGAGTGAGAGTGAGTTAGTTAGTGCGAGTGAGTGAGTTAGTTAGTGAGAGTGAGAGAGTTTATTAGTGATTGTGTGAGAGAGTTAGTTACTTAGTTAAACTGGCATTGAGAATTTACGTATGCAAATTGCTTTTGTCCTCACACCTGAAGTGACCTTGTACGGGGAAGGGTGGGAAGGCAGTTCAGAGGCCATGTCTAAAGATTGACGAAGTGCATTATTTTTAGCCTGGTCTATTGTCTACAGTAATTCCAAAATGAAGATATGGATCAGTGTGAAAAATATAAACTATTCTTATTTAAAGCCCTCCTGGGTGCACGTTTAAAAATAGGCAAGTTTGTACTTTCGTATTTGTGTTCTGCCATTGACTTTGCCTAGTATGTGGCACATAGCAATTTCCGGTGCTACGCATTGCTACTCTTAGTGTGGAGTTAAAGCACAGATAACATATCTGAAAACCCATGCAGGGTAGTGCTACTTGTGTGTCCATTGCTCTCATTTTATACTTTTGTACCGGATTGTGTTTCACTTGTAAGGTAGGAGTGAAAACACAGCTTTTAAAGAAGAAATCACTTAAATATTGACTAAACCTGTATGTAGCTCCAACTCTGCTGCATGCATACTATTGTAGTCATTTATAATAGTACTGTTTTATATAGTGTTTCATACCATTCGTCTGCTATTTCTAGGCACAGTAAAAACCTGTGTTATTAGCCAATTTGTAACTGAATTTATATATTTATTCAATAGTGTTTTGAATTTTCTTTTTATTCAAAAGTAGATGACTTATTGGGGGGTGTTGTAAAATATATATGTATCTTTTTGTAATCTGACAATGTTAATTTCGCACTGTGGTTTTATTAGGTTTTTTAAAAATTATTATTTATTGCGATTATATATATATATATATATATATATATATATATATATATATATATATATATATATATATATATATATTCAAACTTTGAGCAGAGGATTAGTTACCGGGATCCATATCCCTTAGTCAGGTGGCGTGTTGCGCTCGGCTAATCCCATCGCCGAGTATTGACAATGTCCAAAAGAAACTGCTTTCAAAAGCAAAAACACGCACTCGGAAAGGTGCAGCAAAAAGGGGTTTATTCACGAGGTAACGCTACGCGTTTCAGCACAAGGGTGCCTTGATCACACGTAAAAACCTGTGTTATTAGCCAATTTGTAACTGAATTTATATATTTATTCAATAGTGTTTTGAATTTTCTTTTTATTCAAAAGTAGATGACTTATTGGGGGGTGTTGTAAAATATATATGTATCTTTTTGTAATCTGACAATGTTAATTTCGCACTGTGGTTTTATTAGGTTTTTTAAAAATTATTATTTATTGCGATTATATATATATATATATTTTCCAAAAACAACTTTCCCATCAAAAAGTTGACTCGAGCCCAGATCCTTTTAGCGTGCAGTAATTTATTTACACAGAATGTCAATCAACACCCGACGCGTTTTGGTGCAGCCGCACCTTGGTCACGGGTAACGGTGTTTACTCGCATTAACATTTTTAAAGTAAATCAACATATAAACGTAAACGTAGGACTACTCGTCCTCACACCAGTGTTTGCTCTACCTCTGTGTGGCGGCCATATTTAAATGTATAATTGACCACAGGAATAGTATACATCATGTATAGACAAAACCTTTGCGGACAAATGAAATTAATTCTTGTAACAATTAGATTCGATTTGTTACATGTAGGTGCCCATAAGCATTTACACTTTATCCCAAGTCACTGATTCGCAAAATTTAGCCCATGTGGGCACATGTACCCATACTCAGATACACATAGCGTGACAATTCTGCCCCAGTGGGCATAATGATTTCGTGCGCTGGATTCGGCCCCAGTGGGCATGAATGCCCCCTTACATTACAGTGTCCTTGAACTCAAAGAAGTAATTGAACTCATAAAGTTTTTTAAATCAACAAATGCATAGTCCTGTGATTCCATCCAATCAAATCAGCAGCAACCAGTGGTTTTACATCCTCCCTGTGCGGCGACATATGTGTCTCCTACAAACATAAAAGATACGATCACTTTAAAATATACACAAAATAATTTAAAAATCCAAGACAGCTTCAAATTCATGTTTTTAAAGGGATTCCATCACTAGAGTATTTTCAGTACGGTGAATACATTACATTGACTCCTAAATTAAGTGGACAGCTAACCCCTCATCCCTATTCAACCCCAGAGGTTGCACAGTGTCATATTTAATTATGAACCTTGATTCAAGTTGTCGTAGTTGTCTTATTCTATTACCACCTCGTTCCGATGGTGGCACCCTGTCTAAAGCACAAAACTTGAATACACTCAGATTCTTTCCATGAAAATCCTTAAAATGTTTGGCTATGGGATAGTTTTTGTCCTCATTAGTTATGGCCCTCATGTGTTCCAGTACTCGTTTTTTGCAGGGATGTTTTGTGCTTCCAATATATGTCAGTGGACACGGGCACTGTAGTGCATAGACACAATAGTCAGATTTGCACGTAAGATGTTTTTGAATCCTGAAAGGTTTGTTATTCCTGGACAGAGTGATTTCCTTCCTGTTGACACTATTCTTACAGGCTTTGCATGAGCGACAGGTAAAGAAGCCTTCCACCTTCCTGGTGTCTACTTTGTCCTTTACCATGTTGCTGCAAAGCACATCTTTCAGGGCTGGACACTTCCTGTAGGTAATCATGGGTTGATTTCCCACAGCATCTTTTAGTGTTTCGTCCAACTGGAGTACATGCCAAAATTTTTTCAGACTTCTTCTGACCTGCCATGTTTGGTCGGAATATGTGGTGATGAATCTTAATGGTCCCTCTTCACTGTCATCTGGTGGTTTAGATACAAGGAGATCTTTCCTATTTACGTCTCTGACTTTGTTACAGGCTTGTTCGACCACTTTGGCCGAATAGCCCCTCACCCTGAATCTCTCCTTCATGATATTCATTTCTTTGTGGAAGTCTGCATTGGTTGCACAGTTCCTCTTCGCACGTAGCAACTCGCCAAAAGGTATACTGTGAATCAAGTTTTTGGGATGACAGCTCGACGCATGTAGTATGCTGTTGCCTGCTGTAGGCTTACGATACAGCTTACTAATGAGTCGTCCATTGTTAACTGACACCAAAACATCCAGAAATTCAATTGATTGCTTATCAATAGTACTGGTAAACTGTAGGTTACATTCATTTTGATTCAATTCCTTGACAAATTGCAGAGCTGCATCTTTGCTGCCCTTCCACAGACAAAACACATCGTCTATATACCTGGCCCAGAGGACCACGTTCTGGGTAAATATATATATATATATTGCGAACCTCGCCCTAGGCAGTGCGCAGTGAGGTACTCCAATGAATTTGCTCAACAAAGCACGGAATGCACCTGTTTGCATGTGAATTCTATATTTTGTTTGGGAATGGTTCACATGCCCATAGAATCGGGACGGTGCCTCCGTGGGTGAACTGGACTAGATTTTTTTAAAGATAGCGGTGGGCTAAGAGGCACGTTCCTCCTGTACTTGTGTCCCGAGGAATAACATAGCCATCTGCTACTTGGTGATTTGTGTAGTTTAACCTCTCCAGGCCAGGGGAAGCACTAATTAGGATGGTTCCATGTGAGCTGAGACGACCAACTGATACACGTTTGGGTGCATGAACTGATGTAATAAATGGTTAAACCAGAGAGACAACTGGTCCCCTACAGAGTACTTTACTCTCACCTATGACCTCTCCCTGCCACCACTCGGGCACATCCTGACTCCCTTGCATTGAATGAATTGGGAGTCATTCTTCTGCTTGCCCATGAATGCCTCTCTCCCACCCGGGGTGCGTGGAGGGCACTTTGAGGCGCACATCAGCACTAATCTCCCTCTGATGGCGCCTCTCTTCAGATGAAAATGAGGCAGAACTCGTGTTCCTTCTACCCACGCTAGTGGAGAGGCTGCCTGTGCGGTGTCAGCATGGTGAGGGTGTTAATGAGCGGTGTTAATGAGCAGGAGAATTAATGCACTCGGTATTGTGTGTGCTAATATTTACCATCAATGGAGCCACAACAAGCCGAGCAGCCGTGTGATCGTGGCTTCTGCATGGAAAGTGAAGCCTGCACTGAGGCGTGGTAGAGCAAAGGCGGCTTTTGCTTTGACAGCAGAGCTGCCAGGCTGGCAAGTGTTTACACAGTGGCACTTTGTGATTTAATGTTCGTAAAACCCAAAGATCAGCAGTGAAAGGAAGAGGATTCAAGCTCCATTGGGAAAAGATAACAAGGCCAACAAGTGTGCAGCTGACCAGCAACCAAAGTGTGGGGCTCGCGTTGGTGACCATAATCGTCTGCCTTGAGTTTGGAACCTTTACTTTGGATCACCATCATTGCATTCCATGGGTTCACTGTTGTTTATAGTTTGATCTGCGCGGCTGTCTAACCTCTTTACTGGGAGGTTAATGGTCCCGGTTGGCTGTTATGTACGCTCGAAAAAACAGAACTTCAAAGGCAAGTCTTATCTCCGAAAGGAATGAAAATACAGCACCAACAAAAAGAAAACAAGCGCGCGCTCCTGACACTGAAAGTGAAAAAAAAAACAAGTTTAACGAGGATAGGAGGAGGCAGCAGGGGGAGGGGAGAGAGGAGGGGACCTGCGCCTGTTTCCCTTGCTGGAACGAGCAGGAACCATCTGTTAATTACAAACACAAGGTTTCAAAGATCGCTCCTGCAAGGGTATCGCCAAACGTGCACACATTGCCATTGAAAGCAATGCAAAGCCTGCACGTTTTTGGCAGAAAATGAATCGATTACTAAAGGTCTTCCCCAAACAGCGCATGCGCGCTGTGTAGGCGAGACCTAAAAAGGGAAAGAATCAAATGTACTGTAGTGATTTTTATGACACTAGATTATTGCAAAGACATCAATATAACTGGCCCCTATATGTAATTTGTTTGTAGCTAGAGTTAGTTTACCTTCGATAAACTCCCATGCTGGGAAGATAAACTGACTCTTATGATACTTGGACTAATCAAATTACAGTGTCAGGTTTTAAGATAACAAGTTGCAGATATGCAAGTTTGTGTTGTCATTTTAAGATTTAGTATTAAACAATCTCATTTTAAATCGTAAAATCAAATGGATCCCCAAGAATCTTTAGATGCTGGAGGAAAAGTTATGTAAAATAAATGAAATGATCGGGAATTGTTTTGACGTGTAGAGACATTATGCAATTTTTTTTTAATAAATATATTTTCCCTTGACTTGAAATGCGCAATCACTGCATAGCGTGGAGCTCGAATCCTTAGCCACTTAGGTGTTTTAAAAAAAATATAAAGGTCTCACAATGCATTGTTTACCCAAGTGCACTTTGGATTGTGTTTATATAACACGCTCTGCATTGCAGTGCACCGAGGCCCTTTATGTCCACCCTGACAGTGCTTCGAAGAGTCTGTTTTTAGCTTCTCTGTTGGGGGGCAGGCTTTAGGCCCCAAGAGCCTCAAGGGAGTGAGTGTGAGGGGATTAATGCTGTCAGCCCTCCCCAGCTGCTTTGATTTACACTCAGCACCAACAGGCGCGTGCAAACCACTCCTTGCTATTTGGCCCTTCCGACTGAAAGGTCATGCCTTCATTAGGCCCTTTAATCCTTTAGTCTATCACTGTCAGGAGGTACCGGGTGACATTACTCGCAAGCAGCCACGCACATCTTCACTCTCGAGTTTTGGGGGTCAATTGAATCCCTCGGAGGGCTGGCTCGCGGGCAGGGCACAGCTTTTGGGCTTTTCCTTTGGGATGAAACCGCTGAGAAATTCCTCAAAGTCGTATGCTCAAACCAGGCATGGAAACTTATACCCCTATACAATCAGAAGAAGCCACTCATCACCCCTCAACTTAGAGACAAATGAAGATATGACGTATCACAGCGACATCATCCATACATGTCAATCGTTCCGAGTCTGCCGGAAAACGACCGATTTCAAGGCGGGTCTCCCGCCTCCTTTCCTGCATGCAGAAACCCGATTCAGAGTTGTGTAAAACTAACCAGAAGTCACGCAAGCTCCAGTCACGAAAGCTCCAGTCTCTCCCTCCAAGAATTACCTCTCACATCAAAGCTTAACACTTTGTCTTAGTTCTTAGAGCATGTGACAGGCCTCAACATTTTTTTGTTTGTGCTGTTATTAAACTGCCAAAAATAAATGATTGTCTGTCACCATACATAGCAATAGGCCCGATTCAGGCAGATTGCATCAATACAAGTCATGGGGAAAATACATTATCCTGGCTATTTTTTTAAATCTCCTACTTGCCTGCTCGAAAATGTTGACATGTATGCGAATCACCCCTTCTGTCTTGGGCTAACTGAACTGTGCAGAAACATTAACCCTTTCAGCCGGTGCAGTTTTGCAAATACAGGGCTTTAACCTTTGCAGATTATCACGTTTTCTTCTCTTCTTTGTACCTTGGTAGCAGTGCTGGAATTGGACAAAATGCACTCCAGGAACCCTTAAATTGGGGGCCAAGGTGTATCGAAGAAAAGGGGGGTGAAGTCACGAGGAGTGGAGATTAAAAAGCAGAATCTGACTGTCAATGTACACATTTTTTTTTTTAAATCAGCCTCAATGAAATTGGCAACAAGGACACATGGGACAGCAGATCCGTTATAGTTAATACTTAATTGGTCACAAAGAGGCTGCATTTGAAAATATCTTACAGGGTTAAGACACCTACTGTAGAACTCCTTGTGTGACCAGCCATTTTCTAGGGCAGTACAATAATGGTGAGATAACTCTGGTGGTTAATGCAGTTCAGAGAGAGTTCTGTGTTTTGTCCAATCATAGTTTTATTCATTAAGTAACATTGGGGGTTAATGTAACTGCTGTAAAGCACATTGTGTAACATGCAGATCACAGAATTGTACCCTATGTAGATAGGTAGGTGGCTTCTGGTTTTGACACAGAGATCATTTTCTTACATCCAGTCAATAGATTGCAATCCTTCTAATAATCATGAAGACCTATTTACCAGCAATGAGGAGCTGCATGCAAATGGCAAGTCATGGGTTTCGATCTGTTTTGTTTTTTTCCTCAATCTGTTTTATTCTGATTGTAAAGAAGGACTGTCCTGGAAATTAATAGAGTCCTATTAGTACAGACAACCCTAATCACTGTGTTACATTTTATATCCTGGCTTTGTGTTTCTCCCAACCGTTCGCTCTTAACGTTTGGGGATATATTACTCTAGAGGTGCATTTTCCTTGATTGTGCCGGGTGCACCTTCTAAAAGGTGCACCCGGAGCAAACAATGAAAAGGCGCCACACCGGGTGCACCTTTTAAAAGGTGCACCCGTAGCAAACAATGAAAATGTGCAGTATTACCATGAATGCGCTGCCCTCAGGGCAGCTGTGAAGTCGCTGTCTCTCTCTGTACCCATGTCTTTAACCCTTTCCGTGCTGATGACGGAACCGCTCCGTCATCAGCCACGGTGGTGCTGTGCTGATGACGGAGCGGTTCCGTCATGGCCCGCCCATTGCGCCTGCGCTGGGCATTCCATTGATCGGGCGGGGCCATGACGGACCCGCTCTGTCATGAGCACAGCTCAACCGCGGCTGGTGATGGAGCGGTCTGTCACCAGCATGTGCGCGCCGCGCGGCCCCCCTCCCCCTTAGTGCTGCGGCGGAATAGCCGCTGCAGCGAAGGTGTTAATACAGCATGGGCACAGAGTAAAAGGGATTCCCTCATTTGCACGGGGCACACCCCAATGCAAATGAGGGAACGCCCCCTGATGATAGCGCTGTTGCTTTATGTGAGCCAGCACTATTGGTATTACAGAAGGGGCCACATAAACATCTGCAGCCCCATTTTTATTACCAAAGTGCCCCAGGGGTGCGCAAAGCGGGTGCAAACGCCTGTTGCGCCCCCAGGGCACTTTCATAATATGGCCCATAATGTCTGCAGGTATGGACGATATGCAAATCCTATACCAGATCCAGCCCAAATATAACACAGAAACTGTGACCTGGGAATATGCCTCTACTTTCCAGCACTACTTGTTAGGCATATTTGTAATATTACCGAACGTTCGAGACCTACAAATAACAACTTTGAAATTATGCTTATTTATTTTATTTCCTTAGGTTTTTGAAATCGTTAGGTAAACAGGACAGGCATGTAGGCATGTGCACAGACGTATGCTAAAAAATATGCACTCCCTTTGATACATTTGTGTTACAAAAAATTTGTCATTTTGTAGGTAATTTGCCACCCTGGCTGAAAGGAACCCTCCTCAGAAATGGCCCGGGCAAGCACTTCGTGGGGGAGACCTCCTATAATCATTGGTTCGATGGTTTGGCCCTGCTGCACAGTTTTACAATAAAAGATGGTATGTTGTTTGAATTGAGATCAGTTGATATGCGAAATATATGGAATCGCTCAACAAACTCGTTAGTGTCGCCTAGAATGAGAAAAGTATGTGGTTTATTCTGTTGGCTAACATCACATCAAGGTATTTAAAAAAGAAGAGGAATTCATTAGAAGATTAAAACTGGGGTGCAAAACTCAGAAGTGATCGATGCCTAGCATTTACATTTTGTATTTCTGTATTGGAAATCTACTAGATAAGTGCAGGTGATGGCAATTGGTAAAATCTTAAAATCAATGGAGATAGCTTTTTTCTTCAATAGGAATTGTGTAACTCTGCAGTAAGTTGTATTATATCAGTCTCGAGAAATCTGTGTTTGCAACTCCTGAATGGGGAACATCAATGATTTGTCCAGCTTAGTAATACTCATAAATAACTGTTAGTGAAGCCACCAAGCTTTCTGACAGGGCTGCAGAGCAAAAATCAGGCCATGTCTGTTTCATGCCATGATATGTTAAGCTGTGCTATGCTAGGACCTTCTAAGCTATTGGCATTTGTATAGGGCAGAATCGGCAACTGCATGGCATTGCAGTACTTTTGGTATTCCAGGGGTGACTTTCCCAATGGTGTTGATGGGTGAGACCGGAAGCCTGTACTGAATCACTTCCTGGTCCTCTAGGCTAATATGGATGCCCATTGTTTGGCAGCGGTGTACATGTGTAAAACGATGAAATGTTTGAGAAACTCTGAATTAGAGAGTTCACTTAATCAGAACTGGGGTGCATAGTTTTGCCACAGGGAAATATCAGTTTTGTGATAGATCTAAATCAAGGTAGCTAGTGGTAGCTCTCCAGCTACCAGTGAGTAGATATCCTGTGTACCTCCCAGTTTACGAAATTAGAAGCTTTTGCTTGGTTTAAATAATATGCATACCGAAATTGTGCGCGTGTATTTGAGGCGAACATGTGTGCATTTTCAGAACTCATAGATACAGGTTGATGACAAATGGCTTCATTTCCTAAATACATTTAAAGGTGAAATTTCAATGATAAATGATGAGGCATTATAAAATTCTTATGCCTAATATTATTACGTTGGTGCCTTGTGCACTGTAGGTATGATTGTTAAATATTGCCCATGTAGAGGCTTTCCAAATGGACAAAGGCTTTTTAGATTACTGCTGGCAACCCTGCCTGGTGCACTGAGGTGATCACTGCTGGTAATTTTGCATTTGGCGGCCACTACTGTAATTGTGTCTAATGTGGCACTAGCACAACCCTAATAATGTTGGTCGCTCAGGATGATTTTCATTGAATACAAGTCGCTCTGATTACAAAAAAGGTTGGAGACCGATGATCTATGTGTTTAAATTAAGTGGTGTGTTTGCAAACTAAAGGGTCTATTTAGACCTGAGCTGATGTAGGACATTTGCCAAACAGTGGTGGGGGTCCCGTCCACCCTCTTTAGATTGTGTACTTTAAATAGGGCTGGCAGGGCATCCACCTCTTTTTTGTGGAAGTTCATATATCAAACTCTAAAGCAGACCATACTTATTTGTCATCGAATGATGCATTTAAATGAAGTGCAGATTTCAAATACTGCTTACAGGCAGTACACTGGCTCCGGAGGGCTCAGCAGCACATATTTACTCATGCTGATTTACTCATGTGAATAAATGTTTTCTTGTTTGGCAGGTGAAGTTCACTATAGGAGTAAATACCTTCGCAGTGACACATACAAGTGCAATATGGAGGCAGACCGGATAGTGATTTCAGAGTTTGGCACCATGGCGTACCCAGATCCTTGTAAAAATATATTCTCCAAGTAAGTTGCGTGTTACGTTTATCTTTTTAAATATTTACTCTTGTTCTGTACAAGCTGCTGAGTAGAGGAAGGCCAGTAGGAAAATAAAAGTACTGCTCATTTTCCAAGCACATACTTGAAGAATAGTCATTCTTTTTTATGGAAACCATAATAACATGTTTAACCTTCACATTATCAAATTCTTCTAGGCTGGAGAAATGCTCTCAAATTAACAGTATAGCACGCTACATCTCAACCCCAAATTGGACATAGATTAATGATTAGTCAAAAGGTGGACCTGATGAAATGTCAGCAAATCTGCTTTTCCGACATTTTTAGGATTTCGCCTTCCATTGTTCTGTTGTTACCATCTATGGGAAATCTTGTACCTTCTCATTCAGTAGCGGTCATTTTTTGAGGGGGGCGGAGCTAATCTGACTGACTGTCAAATGGTCAGTCAAAGGCTGGCAGATAGGAAGATCCAACTGGCTGTTGGTCAGCTAGCATGTTCTTTGGACAACCGCATGCCCATCTTTGATGGGAGAATCACAAAGGCAGCTTGAATTCCTCCTCTACCACTTTATGGGGTGGCACATTGCGCCCACTGCTGCACCTGTCGCCTAAACCCATTACAAGAGCTCGACTAAAGCACCATAAATAATAACTGTGGAGATTGACGTCCTTTTTTAATGAAAACACCAAACAATCAAGAAATTCAGCAAAAGGTTGCATTTTCTCACCATAATAACTAGAGAGTTTCTAGACTTGCAAATCTAAGTATTACTAAGAAAGGAATTATGCTATTGAAGGATGTAGGGTCAAGAACATCGTCCTGCATGCAATCCGTACAACCAGAAATCTATGGCACTCCACAGTTTTTGCTCCCAATGAGAAAATCGAGGTATAGCACAACCTGCCTGGAATTGAATGTTTGAAAGGCAGAAGCTGCCCACTATGTTTACAGCTCCTTTCGCACATGTAGCGCCATATAATAGTATCTCTTAAGGGTGCATTCTTAACCTATTAAGTCCAATGTGTTTATACATCTATGTCCACAATGTAGCGGGCTCAAAACACGAGTCTACAAACATTTTGCAATGAATAAGGAACTGGTTTACCTGTGAAAAAAACATTCTTTATTCACACATCCAATTCTCTATATCTTACATGCATTTTAGAAAGAAAGCAATCCTAGTTTGTATGTTTTTTATTGCATTATTTCTAAAAAAAATGTTTTTGTCTGAACAATACAGTACAAGACATTCCTATACCACTTTTACTGCCACAACCATTAAAGTCCCTTACTACTACCACACTGACAAACACCATTAAAACTACAAACCATTATAAGCCCCACCACTACCATCATAAAATCATCTGGGCAGGCCAGTGTTTGCATTCTTTCTTAAATACAATCCAGACTTAAAGGCTTTGCTACTGCTTGTTTTGTACCATGTTCTGTTCATTTGTATCTAGGTCACAATGTTAAAAGAAATTCCTTCATTCACACACTTGTGTGTGAGTATTATATATTTACTCGAAAAAAAATCCAGTTAATTATATGATGATTGACACAATAATGGATACGGTAGGTTCTCATTCTATATGTGTTGTAATTGAAAGATATGGTATGATGTCATCCTATTTATTGTTATAAATTTTGTAAATATTGTGAGGTCATAAGCACATCATTTTGAGTGTGAGTTTGCATGGCAGGTGTGCCAGCACAGGGAGGGCCCGAACCAACAAATTCAAATATGGACTCCCAAATTCTATGACAAAATGTACTTTTCATATTTTTTTACCTGGTGGGCTGGTTGGCCCCCACAGACCCTCAGGATTCAAGGGGACTTAATCCTCAAACTTAAAACATGCCACGGGGCTTGTTTGCACACTTGTCACTTGCCACTGTGCAAACCCGCCCCGTGGCGCAATTTAAGTTGGGGGATTAAGTCCACTTGAATCCTGAGGGTCCCCGGTGTCCAACTAGCCCACCAGGTACCTCCAGTAAGTGCCACAGAGTTTTTTAGATTTTTATTATTTGGGTGTGGTTGTGAATGAAGGAGGAGAACCAGTCTAAGACCACCTCATCTAGGCCTGCCCTTTCTTGAAGCACCTTAATGAGGAGTTTGTGGTTGACCACGTTGAAAGCTGCCGATAGGTCTAGGAGAATGAGAAGGCAGCATTTGTCCGCATCAAGTGATTTGTGGATATCATCAATGACTTTGAGGATCGCGGTTTCCGTGCTGCAGCCTTTTCTGAAGCCCGATTGGTGGACATCGAGGAGGTTGAAGCTATCCAGGTGCTGAGTTAGTTGAAGGAGAACATATCTTTCGAAGGTTTTGGATAGAAGAGGTAAATTAGAAACTGGTCTGAAATTATTCAGATCTTTTGTGTCTAGGCCTGTTTTTTTTTAGCAGTGGCTTGACTTGACCGACTTTAAGGCAGTCTGGGACAACTCCGGATCTCAGGGAGCTGTTTATGATCTTGCACCAGAGCGGGGCAAGGGAGAGTTTACGCTTTTTGGTCAGTTGAGGAGGAAGAGGATCTAGAGCGTGGGAGGAGGTCTTGGATTTGGAGATCAGTTTGACTATCTCAGCTCCCTGGGTTTTGTAGGGGGCTTGGATGTGTTGTCCTTGGTCCCAGGCGATATGCTCTTGATGAGGGGAGTGATGTTGATGTCCAGTGAGAGCTCAATCTTGTTGGTCTTGTCCTCAAAGAAGTTTGCAAAGTTATCACAGAGCTCTTTGGAAGCCTGCACTGAGGAGATAGCTGGCTTGGAGGTTTGTGGTCTAATGATGATAAAGAGCTCCCTAGGCCTGTTTTTTGCGTTGTCAAGCGCGGTGCAGAAAAATGAAGTTTTTTCCTTCTGGATGTGTTTTTTATACTTCCATCGAGCTGCTTTGAGTTGCTCGTGGAGGATGTCGGAGGGGGTGCTTCTCTTCAGAGTCTCTTTGTGGCTCTTAGTTGTCTCTTTTTCGGTGTTGTCAGTGTTAAACCATGATCTCAATGGAGTTTTCCTGGGTTTTTTTAATTTCAGGTGGGCTAATTGATCAAGAATGGACGTCATATTTGAGATGTAGTGCGAGGTGAGTTCCAATGCGGAGAGGTGATCAGATGCGCTGGGGAGGAGCGAGCCTATCCTTTCCTCTAGGTTGGCGAGGGGAATCTGCATTAGATTTCTAGACCATTTTGAGGGGGTCTTGTGAGGGGGCTGGAGTAAAGTCTTTTGGTTGAATATGATGTTGTGGTCAGACCAGTCCACGGGGAGGACGTGGTCGATCGTAACTGCTTCCTGTTGTGCGATAATGGCATCTAAGGTTGCTCCTTTATTGTGGGTTTCTACTGAGCAGAATTGGGTCAGATTGTTGTCCTTAAGAAGATTTTTTAGGGTTAGAATTAGTGAATTGTTGACCTCATTCCAATGTAGGTTGAGGTCACCGAGAATTAGGTTGTTTGAGTCACCGAGTGAGCAGTGCGCAATCAGATCAGACAAGTGTTCCCCGAATGCGGAGGTGTTGCCTTGGGGTGATATAGTAGATGGCAAAGTATTGCTCTATTGTCGTTTGTCTTATGTGGGCGGTAAGACATTCAATGGTGCTGTAATTGAAGGTGTCCATTTCTACAATGGTAATGTTGTTGTTATGTATGATTCCTATGCCTCCACCTCTTTGATCTTTTCTGTCCTTCTTGATGATAGTGAAGCCTAGGGGCCCCAACATATCTAGGCTTGGTGTGGAGAACTCTTTTAGCCAAGTCTCGGTGATGAACACGATGTCTATGTCATGTGAGAGGTTGGTTTCTGCTAATTCAGTTGCATGTTTCGAGGCTGATCTACAGTTTATGAGCATTCAGTTGGTAGTGGACTCCTCTTTGGTGTGTTTCTTTACAAGTGGCGCCCTGGGTATGGTAGTGAGGAGGGCCGGGGGTCTTGGTGAATTCAGAGCATGGTGATCCCTTCCGAAACCGGTGATCACTTGGATCTTGGATATAGGGTAGGCTGTGGGGGGAGAGTTGTAGGTTAAAGATAGCTCCGCTGTGTTCGGTACTCTGTATTGGTTTCTCTGGGTCTCTGTGTTAGGGTCTCAGAGGTGGTTGTGTGTATATATATATAGCTCCTGTTTCAAAAGAAACGCCTCACTCGCGGGACACCCTCAGAAGTGCATTTATTAGAATAATTGCACTTCTGATGGTGTCCCGCGAGTGAGGCGTTTCTTTTGAAACAGGAGCTTTGATTTTAAGTATGGGTCACCGCCATACTAGCCGCACCCGACCCCAAGAGTGCGCAGATTGCCCTGGCGGTGACCTTTGGGAGTGTGATATATATATATATATATATATATATATATATATATATATATATATATATATATATATATGTGCAAAAAAGAAGCAGAGAACTCTGGGTAGTTCTCAAGTTTCGGTGGAAAGCAGCTCCTGTATAGAGCGCCCCCAACACCAGCGACACTCTAGACTTGCTCATCTCAAATGTCTGATTTACTACCAAAGTGTTTATGCATAGGATTAGCACAGTGCCATCCACTGAGACATAGAAAGGAACAAAGTATTTTGCCATTTCTACAGCAAAGTCTTTAAGCATTGAACTAGCAGTGCTGTCCATGCCGAAATGTAATATGACAACCACCATTTACCACACCAGGCACAGTATTACAACTTTGAATTGGTAAAATGCCAACCAAGCCAACCTGAAATGAGTAAAAGCAACCCCTGACACAGTGCTTCGCTCTTCTTATAGCTCTTCAGAGAGGTATAACTTTGTCCAGACACAAGGCAGTACCCAGTATAAGTCAAAACAATACCCTTTCAGGCATAGAATGACACATAACTTATGAGGCACTCTATGCCTGTGCTAGTCCTATGCTATCAGAGGGAATTCAAACAGTATAAAGTTAGCAATGCATTAATAATTGTGAGGGGTGAATGAGTTAGTACTGGCTTAGGCTATTCTCTTGGTAAGGTATCGAGTAATTCTAATGAATGCAAATTCTGACACTTTGACCTCTCAGGGAAAACGATGGATGATGCTCTTGTGACACCTCCCTGAACTCCCGTCTACCCCCAAAAGATCATACTAGACCTCTGTGGGATTAAGGCAGGAGCAATGCAAGTAATTGAAACCAGAGAAAGAGAGACTGCACTCCACTCATTCTGATCACAGTCATGTTGATCTTAACTGGCGCATCTTCCTCAGGACCAAACACAAACCCGCCTCTCAAAGAAAGTGAAAAGCCCACCCTCAAGTCACAGCAGTGATCAAAAAGCAGAGGTTTGACGCAACAAATTGCCAAATATGGTGTGCAACGTGAGGATAGTCCTAACCTTCCCAAGACAAAAAACGCTGTTTCGATTTTCTAAGCACCCAGCTTTCAGAGGTGCTTCATTTTTTATCAGGAAAACTGTAGGATGTTTAGGGCATTCATCGGTGCAATCCCATCACAGGTGCACCTCCTTCTTGGTATGCTGCAGGAGCATGAGGATCTCGAGACTTCACAACAAGGCCTGGTGGTGCAGGTCTATCCCTGGATGGCAGCTGGATCCTTCCAGTTTCTTCTTCCCAGCTCCCCTTAATCCTCCTTTTCTAGTCAACCATGAGCCCTTCATCAGTAGAGAGAAGCAGTATTGGAGAGCAAAGAAAAATCCTCTGGCGTTGCTGGAAATGCTGCCTAGTTCCTCTCAGGTCACAGTACCACTCACAGGCACACCGGTTCATCTCCAAAGCTCGTCAGCAGTATTAGAGATCTACTGGTGAAGGGCTCAACCCAGAAACACATGTCTAGAGCTATACAGCAATGTCTGCACCAACTTTGGTGAAAAACTCTGGCTAATTTTGAAGTAAGCATGAACTGTGTACTGCATTTACCAGGATGCAAAGAGGTGAACTGTGCTCAGATGTGAGAAAGTGTCCTCCCAACCCTGATTCTGTTTAAAAGGCTCCCTTGAGCCAGCAAGCTGATGACCTTTGGAGATGCACCTGTGTGCCTGGGAGGGTTTGGGTTAGAAGGCCGATTACCATGTATTCCTTTGCCATGAAAATTCATGGTAAAGGAATGCGTGGTAAAATAAATTGTGGTTGAGTTGCAGTCGACTAGAGACCGCGTTGTTCAGGTAGTCATTGTTGAGGAACTCGTTGATCCAACATACAACCAACTATAGATGGGAGGCAGTAATTTACCAGGATGTTTTTCACCAAGGGGTTCTGAATGACATCAAATAGCCCACAAGAGCAAAGCTTGAGTTGTCTATGATGTCTCTCAGAAACCTAAGGGGGAAAACATCGCTGTCATTCACTTTTTACTCATCCCTGATTTTATGTTATGTATGGCCACCAAAATCATCTGCCTCTGCTTTCAACTGCTACGCAGGGAAAGAGGAGTAATGGTGTAGCCCTACATAAAATGGCCTCTACTCCCTGACCCAAATGTGAAAAAAATATACCATACCTGCCATTCTTAGCCAACCCTCACCAGTGCTTAATTTGAGCCGGTGGCTGCCGCTGCTCGGCAGCAGGACTAAATTGTCAATACCTGTACTTTGACAGTCTGCCACATGGCGGTCCTGTCTGTCTAGGTTCGAGATAAGCACTGCAGTTTTTTATTAATTTATTATGCATTAAAAATAACTAATACCTGCTAATTGAGTCATTCTTATAGCTTAGGGGGCAAGGAATAGTCTAAACTGTCAAACTTGCAGGAGTGTGACGCTTAGTAGCTGTGTTGGTAATGTCATTGTCAGTGCCGGTAGGGGCAATGGGTGTGGCAAGATGCAGTGACCTCCTCACGAGGTCCCTGGCACTTATTGTTTTTACAAATTAAGCACTGCTGCACTCCCTTCCCTGTTTCCCCCCCCCCTCCCCCTGCAGCTGTGCTTTCTTCTTTCAGTCAAAACAGACATGCAGAACTGCGCTGACATTCTCTCAGCCAGAGACGATTGGAAGGCCTTCATGACATAGCAACAGCTCGTAACGAGTTTTGTTATCAACCATTTACTACATCATAGCAATGATTTACCAGATTTAGAATGTGGTGTAAACAATAGAGGCTTTCTTTAGAAACCATGCTTAACAAAGTAATTGGAGACATGTTTTTATACACGGATTACAGACTCGTATGTAATATAGTGACATACATACCACACAGAGCGACTGAGGTCTCTCCAGTCTCTGTATATTCATTTAATCATCTTTGCTATTGCAGGACAGTATTCTAGAGACGTCTGAGCCCCTATAAATAGCTTAGAGCAAAGCATTAACTAACACTTTGCCATCTGTTTCTTTGTAGGGCAGCCACGTATTTGTCACATGCCATCCCTGATTTCACTGATAACTGCTTGATTAATATCATAAGATGCGGTGAAGATTTCTACGCTACCACAGAGACAAACTACATACGGAAGATTGACCCGCAAACTCTGGAGACGCTGGAGAAGGTACAACACTTCTTTTCTATTCACCGTTAGGAACCTGTCCTTGCTTTTGCCTTGATTTCATGTTTGTTTGCAGCATTTCATATGATTACTTACTGTATTTGGACATTTATTTGCGTAACTGATAAAGGGCTGATGATATATTTGAGATGAATTACAAGTTATGTAGAGAAAAATTGTCACACAAAACAAAGACATCTTTTACTGTCGGCAAGGTTGTCACAAGGAGAGTATGATTCAATATCCATTGCATTACTGTGAAAAAAAGTGGATTATTGGTTGGTGATGCAAAACCTTACTAAGCAATAATATCACTAGTCTTAATCAGGTCCACTTAGGGCTCTTTAAATCAAACCGTAGCTCAGTCCTGGGTAGCTCTGACACAGAGCAGCCAGGCTAAACTCAAAGAAAAACAAGTGTAAAACATTTACCAGGTCTAGAACAGTCAATAAGTAAAAAACACAACACAATAAAATACCACTCCATTTTATAAAACTAGAATATATTGTTATGTTTTATTAGACACCAAAATGACAAAAATTAGACGACAAGAACTAGAGTTATGACTTTTCCAAGCTTTTCAGGCTGTCTGGTATCACAACTGCTGCAGGCAACCAGAAGTGGCACCTCGAAATTTGGTGCAAGAAAGAGGTGGCATTCTAAAGCCATGCTTGTATTAAACGTTAACTTAAATCAAACTTCAACATTTACGGGCCGATTAGGATTGCGGTGACTCCACATCATCCGGGGAGGGGGAAGCCACCACCGGCCCAGAGGATGCAGATTCACCGCTGCGGTGATTGCAAGGACTCCCCCCGCCAGATTGGGATGGCAGGGGGGTCATCTGCGGACGTGAAGACCGTCCGCCGCTTTTCCACCGCGGTCCTGTGGCGGAAAAGCTCTAATATGGTGGCGGTGTCTATCAGACACTGCCAGCCATATTAGTATTCATGCGGAAACATGCTTTTCCATGGCGGGTTTTCTGCCGTGGAAAAGCATGTGGTCTTTTGTGTTTGGGGGCCCGTTGCGGGCCCCTTGGTGTCAGGGGGTGGGGGGTGCACATGGGGGGTACCTATGGTACCCCCCAGCATTTACATGCACAAAGCGGCAGGCACCGCGCGGTGCCTGCCACTTTGTGCATGTAAATGTTAAACATGCATTTTTAACCTTGCGGCAGGTGCTGCTTCAAGCAGCACCCGCAACAAGGTTAAAGATACAGGATGTGACCGCCAGGGTGGCGGTCACATCCTAATTTGCATGGAGGGACCGCCGCTGCCCATGCGGACGGTCCCTCTACCTCGGGGGTAGCGGACGGACGCAGGTCCGTCCGCCATCCTAATGACCCCCTAAGTCGGGTTTAATGTAACAATTATTTTGATACATTGGACTACTAGTAGTAGTATGACTTTATTTGCATGATTAATTAAAACCTTTGCAATTTCGTTTGCATTATAATTATTAGAAAAAGAAAAAAGAAAAGATGCTCAAACTTTACATACAGTTTCCCTCTATGCATATGTTAAAATTGCGACATTCATCCAGTAGAATCAAAAAACAGGGAAGCGTTTGTATTTTTTTCCAGCTTATTTGTATAAAGGGACATTTCCCTTTCCCCAGATATACCAATATGAAGCTTTTGATGTCTTATTGCCAGACCCCATTTATTGGAATGCTGTTATGACTTTAAAAACAATAAACCATTGGAAGAAAAAGCTGTTCAATTTTCCTTGACTTTTTTCCATTTCTCCGTTTGTTTTATAAAATCTTTGTTGATTTTCCAGCTTTTCCTCCTCCCAGGGTCTTTGAATGGTGGTTCAGAATGCGTTTAGCTAAAAATGATAAATGTTCATCCACTAAGTATTGTTGTAGTGTCCTGATTTTTTTCCTATTTGGTAGTCAGTAACCCCTTGTGCCGATTGCTATTTGCTCTCTGCTCCTTCGTTCTGGCCAGTATTTGAGAAAGTCTCCTTTCTGCTATACCGAAGAACTTTGTGAGGTGGTAGTTTAGTTGGATGACAGTAGAGTTGAAGAATAGCTTTACTGCCTGCCTGCAAGTCTTAGTGCACTTTTGTTTGAAAGTAGGAAGAAGTAGAGTACGTCTGATGTCCAGTAGACTTGGGCAAATGCAGATAACGTGCACAAGAACTTCACTTCCCATTCTGCAGAGGCAGATGGTATGCTCTCCCGATTTCCTTTTTCAGGGAGGTAAGTGCGGGAGGATCGGTACAATGCCCAGGCGTAGTCTTAAGAATTTTTCTTTCGTCTTAATTTTAAATGACGAAAAAAAACTACACTTAAATATGATTGTGGTTTGAGAACTTTATAATCATAAAGCACAGACTAGCCATGTCTACTAGGTTTGTTGGTCCTAAATGGAAATAGGCACTTAGCACATGGGCTAATGAAACTCCATGTTAGCCAAAGTGGCCACCAGCTTTGCTACAGTGAAAATGAGAATTTCGAGTTTTAATTGTCAGGACATGTAAAGTTTACACTTGACATGTCCCTCTTCTTAATATCTGGTACTAGGCCTTATGGGCTATTAAGCCCTGCTTTAAGGGTGACTTACACATATTTAAATGGAAGATCTGGGCATAGCAAAAGGGTTATTTTGGCATGTCAAGTTAGCAGTTTACAAGACTTAGCTGGAATGGCACACCTAGAGCCCTGATTTCACTCTGTCACTACTCTGGTGGCACAATAAAGGCTGCAGTCCTCAGGTGTCTTAAACTTTCTACCATATACTAGGGACTTACAGGTAAATTAATATGTCAACTGGGGATTAGCCAATGGCACAAACATTTTGATGGGTCAGAGCATATGAACTGGGGCCTGGTCAGCGTGGCCCAGTGCACTTCAGAGTCAAAAACTAGCAGCATCAGCCAAAAAAGTAGAAGGTGTTCATGCAAAAAGATCCCTTTCTTTACAATTACGATATAGTATTTGGGGTTAGGTATCTGCATAGCTGAAGAAATAAAGTCTTCCTTTCCTCATGGTCACAATGTTGTTGTGTTATGCTTGATGTGTTCTAAAAAAGGCCTAAACACAGTGATATGTTGTGTTGGAATGCTCCACATCATTATCTGATGGGTCCTTAAAATATTGTGATTTTTCAGACTCTCTTTAGAATGTTAGGACATCACCTGACATGTTACTCAAATTACTCCAGGTGTACCATCCTCCTAGAGTTGCTGACCATTCTGTAAATCTCCCTTTTCTTCAAGAAGTCAGTCCACTTGCTACAACATACAGCATGTTTTCGATACAGATCAACGTGTTGTGGGCCTATTTTTAGGGAGTGGATAACTTTCCAGTTTTCTGATGTAATGCCAAATGCGAAATTGGAGGTCTTTTCTCTGGTGGAGATCCCTGCCTACACCATGTACAACAGCATTTGGCTGATTTATGCCTTTAACATATCTGTACGGTTGCTCGTAGTAACTTTAGGGTGATATTTTGAATTTTACCTGTCCTCACTCCTTGGTGTAGGGAGGTGGGGACACTTATTCCTACTAATAGATGTAAATCTCCACCAGTAGTTGCTTAATTTAATTGATTTATGGGTATTCCTGGAGTGACTCTATGAGTGTGGAAAATTCCACTCGTAGATTCCCCTTTATGAATTAGGCCCAGAATCTTTTTAACAACTTAAGGGCAAGGTGATTGCTTGATGGGGGCACTTTTTTTTGTGAGCAGGGACTCTAGGTCCCAGAAGTCCACGGGGCCACGCCAGCTGACTTCCATCAGCCCCTCCCACGACCGGCTGCTGCATAACTCCTCGCTTCGCACCAGGAGCTTGCTGGGGGCACTTTGTCTGTGAGTAGGGACTCCAGGTCCCAGGAGTCCACGGGGCCACGCCAGCTGACTTCCATCAGCCCCGCCCACCACCGGCTGCTACATAACTCCTCGCGCCACCCGCTACGCGGAACGTGCGCAGGCGCGCGCCGAGCCATGCCCGGGCCAAGGATGGGCCCGTCTACGCCCGTCATCGCTCGGAGAAGGGCGAGCTGGGCCCACTCTCTTTCGCCTGCTGCAGAACCAGGTACTTAATTTTAACTGTTCATATCCCCTGGTAATGGCTAAAAGGAGCGGTTTAAAAGAAATAGGAGGTGTGGGTGTAGGGGCAACCCATGACTCTTTCTTGACCAGGGCTACAAACATTCTTGCTCAAGAAATTGAAATTACAGAGAAACGGCTCTCAATGGAACTTGGAGTTCTCCCTGGTAGACTTTCTCTTCCTTTAGTTTCGGTTTCTTCTCCAAACCTTACTAATGAGTCTCTGGGCATCATTCGAGTTTTCACCGAAAATGAACCTATTTCTCCCAATCAATGTCCCCCTACTGAGTTAGAACATAACTGTAGTTCTTCACCATCTGATGTACAAGCATCTCCAGAGAAACCTCTACCTTCACCTAAGCCAAGGCGCACCAGAGGCAAGAATGTTACTGTGGCCCCAAAGTCCAAACAAGTGAAATCTGTGTGTCCTGCTAAAACAAAGGGCCCAATAAATGAAACGGCTTCTAAGGCCCCTAAGTTATGTCAGCCAACTTTAACATTTGCTTCTTCCCCACTCCCAGTTCCTCCAGTTATTGACCACGCTTCAGTCTGGGATGATCTGCTGCTAAAAATGGATTCCATTATGCTGCCAATCATAGACAAATTATCATCTATTGAATCTAGACTGAATGAACTTGAGTCACAGCTTTGTCTTACTCCTGTCCAGGGTTTTAACTCGGCACAGTTTGCAAATCCTGTTCCGCTACAGCCAGTCCAACCAGCTATGAGTGTGGAAATTACACAATCTTTGTAGTCTGTGTCCACTCCATCAACCTGTACGATTTCTAAACCAGTACCACCTTCCCCTACAGCCATGCCAGCTCCTTTGCTACATACCTCTAGTCCTCCTGTAAGGGAGGTTATGAACAATGCAACAGCACCATGCTTATCGGGCCATGGAGGGCGTAAAAAGCCGGAAATAATTAGACCTTTAATGTCTATTGCATTCAATACCCCAGCCCGACCAAGTTTTCATCTTCTGCCTGCTGCTGCTCCTCTGGCCTTGGTCCTAGGCTAATGTTCCTCGACTTCGACCAGATCAGATGGAATCCACGACAGATCTTATGGATACATGCCTGCACTGGATTCCCTCCAATATAAGTGCTACGGAAAGGACCTGTCCATTTCTGGCAAATGAACTAATCATGGCAAGGAGGGTGGAATGGGTGGGCAGCCAGGAAAAACGTTTTAAAGGGGATTGTGTTATTGTTAATTTTTCAAATACCAAGATTCTACCAATACTGTTAGCAAATGTTTACCCCCTCAACATAGGAGCTATGAGATAGTTCCCCTAACTCTAGACTATTTTTATAATTCATATTCTCTGAGGAAGAATAGATTGAATATGGATAAGTCTGTTAATGTGCCATCTAATGAAGAGACCAGGATGCATCCCTTGGGCAATGGCTCGGTGCTAACTGAGAATAGATTTGAAGCTCTATCGACACTGGAGGAATGTGATTGACTGACTAGCACATCTGCTTATCCAACTTTGAAGACAGATGATTTAATCTCTATGGAGACCACTGCCCCCACTTCACACAGGACAATAGAATGCATTATAAATATTCTCCCCTCATCAGCTACTTTCCCTTTACCAATGGCAGAAGCAGGCACACTTTTGGCAAATAAACTGGGGTTAACCCAGTCCTCCAGAAACCGGCCTCCCAATAATCCTAGCGATTGCTTTATCAGGGGCCCAAATTTAAAGGTACTATCCTGGAATGTGGCAGGCATTAAAAATAAGTTACAGAACCCAGATTGGGTAAAGTTTATATCCCAATTTGATCTTTGCCTGTTCCAGGAAACCTGGGCAATAGATGATATTGTGAGCCAGGGCTATGCCACGTACAATGTACCCCCACATAGAAGCAAAAGGGGAAGACCCTCAGGGGGTTTGTCTCTGTGGTTGCAACCCACCTGGATTGCCAGATGGAGGAAGTGATCACTTTATCAGATGATATTCAGGGTGTCAAGCTAACCTTTCTTTCTAATCATAAAATTGTGGTTATTAACTTGTATTCACGCCCTGTAAGTGTCTTGAAGGAATCTTCTGTAATCGATGATCTGTCCGCAATTTTACAATCCTTATCTAAGGATGTAAGGTAGGTGATAGGGGGCGATTTTAACTGTCAATTTGAGCCCCTTGTTAACCCTTTAGATACAGTTCCTAGTGACGAGGAGAGATTTTTGCTAATTCCTGATCCACAGATTAAGCAGGTAAAGGCGCGGTCCCCATTGGTGATGCAGATAAACAAGGCCATGCTAATGCACTCTTTTAGGGCATGTAATGGCCGCACCAAGTCCGACCAACCAGGGAGGTTCACCTTTAATAGATCCGTACAGTTTTCTCTTCTGAACTATATTTTGGTGGAAACCAGTGCCTGGCTGTGTGGGTAGTTGATTTTATGGTTCTCTCGAGACACAATAGTGATCATAATGCTTTAGTCCTGGAACTCCGGATCCTGACACTCAAATATCAGCAAGGAGTCTCTCTAATGCTTGTACCAATCTAGTTTTGGCCAATAGCAAAAGAAGGATAAGGTGGGAATCGGTCAGGTTAGCACCGGAAAAACTGGCATCTTTATACATTTTATCTACCCCTTTTCTTGAGAAACTTATGGAAGAGACAAACCGACTTCCTACCACCTGGGATACGAACGTGGTTGAAATAACCCATGCCGAGCTAACGGTGGACCTTAAATAATGTTTTAATTCTTCCTCTAAGCCCCTTGCAAATAGGACCTACAAGCTCTCTGAGGGGCATATTATCAAGGACCGGTGTTAAAATTATCACCGTTTTATCAGCAGGAAACTGCTGATAAAACGGTGATAATGGGCTTGATAATACGCCCTTGTTAATTCCCATAGAAGCCCATGTTCCGGTGTTAACATGGGCTTCTATGGGAATTAACAAGGGCGTATTATCAAGCCCATTATCGCAGTTTTATCGGCAGTTTCCTGGCGATAAAACAGCGATAATTTTAACATCGGTCTTTGATATTATGCCCCTTGGTTTGACAAATCCTGCCGAACGGCCAAGGGTGCTCTTATTGAGGCAATCCGGAGCGAGACCAGACCACAAATAAGAATAAAAAGGCAACTGTATAATGCTACGTTTAATCAAGCTAAACATCTTTGGGAGTGTGCTAGATGGGAACATATTAGAGTAGCCCTACACAATAGGGACATGAAGGGCTTCTGGTACCTAGGGGGTCATTAGGATGACGGGCGGACTTAGTCCGCCCGCCATCCTATCGGGACTAGGGACCGCCTGCCATAAGGGCGGGGGTCCCGTGGGTGGAATTAGGATGCGGCCGCCACAGTGGCAGCCGCATCCTGCATTCATAACATTGTGGCGGACGATGCTCTCTGCACCGCCACAATGCCATAAATGCATGTATGCATTTGCATACACAATGCGGCAGGCACCGCACGGTGCCTACCGCATTGTATATGCAAATGCAGGGGGGTACCACCCCGTGTACACCCCCCACCCCTCCTTCACTTTGGGGGCCCGCAGGGGGCCCCCAAAGTGAAGAGCGCATGCGATGCCGCCACGGAAAGGCACCTGCCCAGGCCCATTGTAATATGGCTGGCGGTGTCTAATAGACACCGCCACCATATTATTCCTTTTCCACCCCGGTCGCCTTGCGACCGGGGCAGAAAAGTGGCGGACGGTCTTGCCGTCCGCCGAGGTCCTCCCCGCCATACTAATATGGCGGGGGGAAAACGAGCTTGGATGTCGGCGGATTGCCCCTGCCAGGCTGGCGGTGGCTACCGCCAGCCTGGCTGGGGCAATCCGCCCGACATCATAATGGGGCCCCTAGTTTCCAACCATAATTCTGTCGAACGGTCTCCGGTGGAGCCGAATATTTCTGCCTCAGCCTGGGAAGTGCATTTCAAATCCCTTTATGCTAGTGAACTGTTATCATCACCTATGGAAATTAAACAATATTCTGCATCTTTGCCACTTCTAGAGGCAAATACTCTAGCAGAGGTTCAAGGTGCAATCAAGTCACTCCCCCTTGGTAAAGCCCCAGGATTGGATAAGATCCCTGGGGATCTTTTCAGGGAAGAACCAACGATCTGGAGCCCCTACCTTTGGATAGTATTTAACGCTATAGTGCGGGGGTTGAAAATCCCAGATACATGGCTTGGTGCTGAAATATTCCCGATATATAAAAAAGGCTCTCCCACCCTGCCACAAACTATAGGCCAATCAGCCTGATAGACGTCACTCAGAAGTTGTTTTCGAGAATTTTGCTTGATCGTCTACATATGTGGATGGAAGATCGTGACATACTGAGTGACTGCCAGTCTGGTTTTAGGGAAAATGTATCGACCATCGACCAAATTCTTAGGCTCCAACTACTTTATTGAAATACAGTATCAATAGAGGGTGGCAGCCTCTATTTGATATTTGTCGACTTAAAATCAGCCTTTGACATGGTACCCAGGGCCAAGTTGTGGGCAGTCCTTGATGAACTTGGAATTCCGCCAGACCTATTAAATATGATTATCCGCCTACATACTGGGAATTTTGCCCAGGTCAGATTTGGGAAATCAGGGGAATTGACATCACGCTTTCCGGTGGACAGGGGGGTAAGGCAGGGCTGTGTTCTTGCTCCCACCCTCTTTTGCCTTTAATTCAATGCCCTGGTTTCCCAATTAAGCTGTGTCAAGCACAGTGACGCTCCGAAACTAGCTCGAAGGAGGTTGCCCGCATTGTTGTTTGCGGATGACACCTTGTTGCTATCTAAGTCCCCAATGGGGATTCAGTTAATTTTAGATAGCTTTGCCCTATTTTGCGTAAACAGGGGCCTGGAAATAAACGCAAGTAAGACAAAAGTTTATGGTGTTTATCCCAGTAAAATCATCTCGCCCCAACCCTACGCTCAATGGCACTCCGTTAGAAAAGGTTTCACTTTTTGACTATCTTGGGGTTACTCTCTCTGAGTCTTTTTCCTGGGGACCCCAAATGGGAAAGGCGGTTTTAAGGTTGGATCAGTTGTCTGGTGGTGTCATGAGAGTTGCAAAGTCCCTAAGTACTGTGGTCCCTGGCCCTGCTACAGAGATATATAAAGTGCAGGTGAGAAGTGCTGCACTATATGGGGCAGAGCTCTGGGGGCACTGTTCAACGAAGGACTTGATCTTAGCTGGGAACAAGTATATGAGATCTCTGATGAATCTTCCACTAAGCACCCCCCTTGTTCCTCTGCGTCTTGACCTGGGCATAAGACCTATTTCTGAAGAAACGGGACTGCGCCCATTGACTTTTTGGCGAAGAATCTGGTTGACCCCTGAGCTAGCCTCATACAGGTCTGAGCTTTCCTCGATCCTGGAGCTAACTGGGATAGTGTAATTTCCTTGGCTTGTATATATTAAAGATCTCTGTGCCAAAATTGGTCATTCTGACCTCTGGTTTAGTCCAGAGGCTTACTGCACGCAGATTTCCCATCTTGATCTGGTGAAATCCTATAGATTGTACAGGCTTAGGGTTTTGCAGGAAAATAGCACTTTTGGCCAACTTACAATAGATTCTTTAAGCTTTAAAGATCAATACGTGTTTGAACCCTATATGGATGAAATCCAACCCGCACTGGCGAGGAAGCTTTATATTCAATTCAGGCTGGGCACTCTTCCTTTATTTGATTTTACAAAGAACTGGGCAAACCCCACTGTAAATATATGCCCAGCTTGTAATGGTCCCACAGAGACAGTGATACATGTATTATTTTTCTGTCCTGGGTATAGATTATTAAGAAAATACTGCGCTCATCCCATTTTGTAAATATAGGGGGTTCTCTCAATGCACTGCTTCTTATCGAATTTTAAGATCTGATACCAAAACTATTGTGGTCTTTGCTGTTTCCCGCTTTCTTCTTTCAATGTGGATAAGGCATCAAAAGTTGCTGAAAACAATACTGTAATTGTGCAATTCGTTTTTATATATCTCTTTTTTAACGTAATGGGCTGCTTTTAGTTGATGTAGTCTGTAAATATTTTTTTTTAATCTTTCATGGATTGTTACTTTTAAAGTATTTTTATCATTGTGATGTGTTCTTATGTGACTTTTATGGTCTTTTACGGCCGAAATAAAGTTTATAAATGGAAATGGATTGCTTGATGGCTCTTTTCGACATTGAAATATGGCGTATGTCATTTAAAAATGTCCCACTCACAATTTTGCATTTTGTAGTAGATTTGCAGCCCAGTTGCCTTATTTATATATGTTCTTCACTAAGGGAAACAAATGAATTTCCTCTAAGGAGCTTTGTGACAGTACTATACAAGCCCAGAGTTCACTGCTCTACTGAAGTCATTGTCAGATGATTTGTGTGACCTCCTGTCTCCCTGCGTCATCCTGTTAAAAAGGTAAACAAATGGGGGACCAGCACTCTGGGGAAAGACATTTTTGGACTGATCATGCTGGTTTATCGACTTTGAGGATGCACTGAGGTTGCTAATCAGACCTCAGAGCCTGTGTTCTTACCCATGGCAAAGTGTATGTCAAATTGGCTGTCTCCAATTGCAAGGACTGACTTACCTATAAGTCCCTAGTATATAGTGCCCAGGGCATGTAAGGAAGAGTGTCCACACAGAGCTGCGGAATGGGTTGTACCACCCTGAGTGTGACAATGTACAAAATAGCTCCCAGCTTGCCACCGCAGACTGGAAGGGCAATGGTAACAATGCTAAATCGACTTTGCCATTTAAACTAATGGCAACGCCCCACTTCCCTTAACAATATAAGTATGTCTCCACTAAGGAAGGCCTATACAGCCCTAAGCAGGGAACTGTATATTATGAAGTAGGATATGTATTTTGTATATGTCCTAAAAGCAACACTTCTAAATTGTTGTTTTGCTGTGGAAAGGCTAGTAGCCCCATTGGCTAACAATGTTACCGGCTAACATCTCAGCCTGAATAACGTCTGAAAGGGATAGTTAGCTAGTTACTGTAAGGTGTGAAATTCATCAAGGCATTCAACTCGACCTGAAGCCCAGGACAAATTTAATGTCACTATTAAAGTAATGCAAGTTTCTTTAAGTTGCCACTCTGGGACCCAGTTGTCCAGTAGCCTCACCCAGGCACTGGCCAACAGACAGCATCCTGCCTGCCTGGGGAGTCGTGTGAACGATTCCCAGGCTTAGGAACAATAGCAACCTGGATCAGGGCAAGGTGTTACCTCCCCTTCCCAGGAAGCCACTCAGGGTCTAGCCCAAAAGGCGAGCTTCAAAGGCAAAGCCGCCTTTGGTGGCCAGATGGCATTTACGCTCCTGAATGACTGCTCTTTGTTCAGTCAGACAGACTAGAGACAGGGACAGAGAGGGAAATCCAGTGCCCAAACTAGTTTTCTTGTGGGTGTGTAACCCTCTGGTAGCCACAACTCTAAGGTGGGCTACCAACCTTCTGACATCCAAGGAAAGGTCCAGAGATCTTGAGAGGTGACAGAATAGTGCACTGTGATATGGGTAAATGCAATACATAGCTGGAAAATCATCACCAAGAAGGAGGTGTCCTGGTAGCCCATTGGCTAGTGACCATATCATGACCCCATGGTACTTTCTGGAAATAAATATGGCACCTTCCACCGCAGATCATGTCGGAACTGGAACAAGGACTGAAGAAAGACTGCCCTGCTGCCTCCTTAATCGCACAAAGAGAGGGTCCACCGTCAGCTGGACTGACCCTGCTGCACCATGGGCTAGCGAACAGAGGACTGTGCCTGTGGCTCCTGGCTCGAGGAAATATTGTGCCCCAGACCAAAGGAGTGACTCAAAGTAACCCACAACTGACCCTCTGGAACTTACAAAAGGGTCACCACAGCCCAAGTAGCCCACACTGGCAAGTTGAGCAATCACAGAAGATTTGCTGTTAGGTACCGTTGACATCCTACTGTCATAAAGTGAAAGTTTCACTAACCTCGATAGCCGGATACAACATGAGCGATGCTATGATACCTATCCCCCTACTCTGGCAACACCTGCGAGTCTTTTGAAGTAACTCCACAGATCATACCATAGCCGGGGAAAGGGTAAAAAGGGACAAAGGAAACAATAAAGTTGTTGCAGTATTTCAATGGATGGCGTGTATCGGAGGTTTGTAGTCTTCACTTCTCTACGTGCCCCTGGGTTCCTGTATGTAATACAATAGACAAATAGTGAGTGTAACCTGGCCCTTCCCTTACACTGTATATACTGAAGATTATAAGGAGCATACAACTATGCACTTACAATGATATACTGCCACAATTACTCCTAGCAAAAACAGCACAAAATAGAAAAATAAAGAAAAGAAAATAAACACAGTCTGTAGGTGTCTTTAAATGTCTGAGATAATTCCAGAGTTCAGTAAAATCACCTTTCAAGTAGTAGCAAAAATAGGATTGAATATCAATAATAGTACTTAGCTGTCCAGCAGACAGTTGAAGAGGTTATCTGGATGAACAAAAGACCTGCGTGTACGAAATATTAACCAGCGCTGCTTCTTGCATCAGAAGACAGCCTTCAATTAATCCCCATGGAATATAACAGGAAATTTCGCTAAACTACCGATAACAGCCACTCTCAGGGCTAGACTCGGTAAAGGCGGGGAAAAGCAACCAACTTCTCGTAGCTCCATGATCTCCCTTCTTAGATCGGGTAAGGAAAACCACCAAGGAGCGGCAGCTGCCGTGTTCGCTCTCCAGCGCTTGCACCGATACGGGAAAGAACAACCAAAGACAAACAAACGCGGTTGCGCTCCAGCGCTAATGCGTTAGAATACAGTCTCGCTCTTGATAAACACAGAGAAATCCGCGAAGGGGTATCATCGAGTGTTTGCCTCAGGGAAGGTCCAGCAAGTAATCAGGTGACAAGCACAGAGGAAAGGGAGGAGTGAGTATAGATAGGCAAAGGTGAGAAAGAGAAGTAGGACCATACCTCAGGCATTCTGGGAGAAGTAGTTTAGCAGTGTTCCCACTAAGCCTATAGCTTGACTGTGACAGAACCCCCTCTCAATGTCCGACGTCTTGGCGGACCACCAGGCTTATGAGGGAATAAGACGTGAAAGCGCCGTAAGAGACCCGGACAATGCAAATTGCGTTTAGGTTCCCATGTGCGCTCCTCAGGGCCATAGCCGTTCCACTCTATGAGATACTGCACACCGCCCCTCACCCTTCGAGAATTCAGTATATACTCAACTTCATATTCTTCCTCCCCATCCACTTCAATAGGAGCAGGTCTCGCAGGCACTCTAGACCCAGGGAGGCAGGGTTTAAGAAGAGACACATGGAATACAGGATGTATGTGCCATTGGGAGGGGACCTGCAACTTCATAGCTACAGGGTTGATGATTCGAACAATGGGATAGGGACCTACATATTTAGGCTGAAGTCTTGTGTTCCCCTTTATTTTCAAATGTTTAGTATGCAACCATACTTTGTCTCCCACCTTGTAGAGAGGTTCTGGAACCCTCTTTTTATCAGCATTAGCTTTGCCTCTGGCTCTGGCTACTTCCAAATGTAATTTGGCGTCGACTAAAACCTGTTTTAGGTGTGCCTGATGCTCATGGATAGTGGGATTTGAAGATGTTCCAGGCAGCTCTAGTGGTGACATGTTAGGGTGATAACCATTAATGCAGAAAAAACAACCTAATGACAAGTGCTCGGCGTTATTGTAAGCGAACTCTGCAGTCCATAGTAATGTCCTCCACTCTTCGCCATGTTGTAATGTAAAGCATCTCAGATATTGCTCTAATGTCTGATTTAGCCTCTCGGTTTTCCCATCAGTTTGAGGGTGGTAACTAGTAGAAAGTCTAGCGTCAATTTTCAAGATGTCACACAAGGCCTTCCAAAACCTAGACATGAATTGGGACCCCCTATCTGTAATGAAAATCGAAGGGATTCCATGTAATCTAACTATGTGTTGTAACATTACCGTAGCCAATTCTCCTGAAGTGGGTAGCTTATTCAGGGCTATGAAATGACCCATTTTTGTTAGATGGTCTACCACCACTATAGTTGAAGAGGTTATCTGGATGAACAAAAGACCTGCGTGTACGAAATAATAACCAGCGCTGCTTCTTGCACCAGAAGACAACCTTCAAATAATCCCCGTGGAATATAACAGGAAATTACGCTAAACTACCGATAACAGCCACTCTCAGGGCTAGACTCGGTAAATGTCGGGAAAAGCAACCAACTTCTCGTAGCTCCACGATCTCCCTTCTTTGATCTGGGAAAGGAAAAACACCAAGGAGCAGCAGCTGCCGCGATCGCGCTCCAGCACTTGCACCGATACGGGAAAGAACAACCAAAGACAAACAAACGCGGTTGCACTCCAGCGCTAACACGTTAGAATGCAGTCTCGCTCCAGATAAACACAGAGAAATCCGCGAAGGGGTATCATCAAGTGTTCGCCTCAGGGAAGGTCCAGGAAGTAATCAGGTGACAAGCACAGAGGAAAGGGAGGAGTGGGTATAGATAGGCAAAGGTGAGAAAGAGAAGTAGGACCATACCTCAGGAATTCTGGGCGACGTAGTTTAGCAGTGTTCCCACTAAGCCTATAGCTTGACTGTGACACCTAAGTGGTCAATACATGACAGCCAAATGTTGTACCTGACCCAAGAGTGCATTCAGAGTCCAAATTGGTCGCCCAAGAAGAACATTAGCCTCCACTAAAGGATTTTACTGTGATTTTGCTGTGACCACTGTGTTCAGAGACTAGAAGCCACAGCTGGCCTTCTGCAGTCTTGAAGAGGGCTTTGTGGGACCCCAACCGCTCTGGCCAAAGTCACCCCACATGAACCGTGAGCAAATAATCACCAGAAAAGAATCCCCGTCAACTGCACAGCAACCGGAGCATTCTTGAGCATCTCTTGATCCTTTATATTCAGCTTCAGGACCACTCAATGGCGGCCGTGTTGTAAAGCCTGGAACTGGATTGGAAAATGCCCCATTGGGGCCCCAAACCATCTCCCTGTCATATTTGGTCACCCAAGCCGGGTCAAAGTTGCCAAACTTACTTTTACAAGCTTTCCAAAAATTTCAAAACTTTTGATTCACCAATATTTGTTTCCAGTTGAATTAAAAAGTGATAACACCTTTGGGAATCTGTATATCTGTAACTCTTCAGTGGATTTTGCTCAACAAGGACTCTAACATTCCTAAAAATATTATCTATTTTTATAAATTGGTGTTTTGTTTCTTTCGTGTTGTGTTTCTTATTTTGTTCTTTGGCAGGGCCGGACTGGCCATTGCGGGCACCGGGTGTTTCCCTGGTAGGCTGCTAGGGTGGCGGCCGGGTTAGGGCTCCTGTGGTGCCGTTTTTGTTACCGGGGGTCGGCAATATCGGCCCCGGTAATAAAATCGGCCAAAACCGACCCTCGCAAACTCCTGGGCTGCACTCCCCCTCACCCCAGGGGGGGCACCTGAGCAGTTTGCCAGGGCCGGTTTCTGTTCCCAGTCCGGCCCTGTTCTTTGGTACTGTTAAATACTTTACACTAAGGTTCTGATTCACAAATGCAACTCTGCACTAATGGCGGAGGTCCCGTAGTCATGGTGGGACTGCTGTGATGCAGTTACCTATTTTGGAACCCCACCACTAGTGCGGGCACCCGCCATGACTGCAAGGCTACCGTCATGAGTGCGGAGGCCCTTTCTGAACCGCCTCCTCAGTTCCATTGTGCTAGCCATGCTGTTCAAAGCCATAGCTACCCAAGGTTGAGCTTAAGGTTGTTCAAACAAGCCTGACTGGACCCAAGACACTTTTTGTTAGTGTATTCCATGGTAAGGCTATCCAGCCATATCATATAATGCACCTAAATCTTCACAAACATTCACTAAAAAATATGCACCTAAAAATGTAATTAGAAGGGTAGGTGCATTTGACCCACTGATGGCATTTTAAGGACCTTTATTCATATACTCAAGGTGTATCTTTCACTTGGTATTCCTATTTCTCTGATCCATCATATTATATGCTTTGGCACGCAGAATGTTGTCTACGGATATTATTGAATTTTGTCTAAAGATCTTGTTTTAATTTGTTAATTGATTTTAACCGTACAAACAATTTTGAGTGCATCAAAATAGCTATCCATACAATAATACATTGATTCCCGCAACCCTATTGTGTTACAATTCCTGTATTATTTTAAACCCTCAGGTAAACCCGTGACATTTGGCCGTATTTTTAAGTTCATCATAACAACAACTTCTTCTTTTAATTAGACTTGAGAATCCGGGACATGACTGTCCCGTGCTCTCAGTTCCCCCTTGTTAGCTTATTTGCTTCAACTATTTCACTTCGGATTTCCTCTTTAACTATTTCAGATATCTTATGCTCAGATAACTAGATTCCTGAACTTCTATACTAACCATCTTTCCTGCTGTTGGTCATTATTTTGCATCTGTTGTAGCCATGTAGGGCCTTATGTGTCAAAAAGGCTTCCCAATCTGTGTCTATGGAGAAATGGGTTGATACAAAGGGCCAAAGAGCTTACTGTTGAATTATCTTTCCTATTGGTAAGTGTGGCCTGATTAGCATTTTGAGGTGTCCTAATTCCTGCTACCAGACGTATCCAGAGCCGCAGATTAAGGTGAGAGATGTTGATTACATCTTGTAGTACACTCCCTTCTTTAACTAATTCATGATGCCAGTTTTACCCATTCTTGCCATTATTTCTTCAAAGGAGACCCCTTTTTTCCTCCCCATGCAGGGCTATACATTCATTTTCATGCCCACTGTTACACTTCCTTCTTCCATTTTTTAAAAAGCGATGGATCTACTGATCTTCAGTTTATTGCTATGACAGGTTTCGCCAGGATTAGGGCTATGCCGATAGACCTGCTTCTTTATGTGTAGGACATTGTGTGATGGAACAACGCATGCCGCTACCACGCAAATGCCTTTACAACACATGCCTTTACCACACAAAATGTTACCATGCATCCCTTTACAATGACTGTAAGTATTTCGCAGGTTAAGTATAAAGCCCTATATATATAATATATATATATATATATATATTTATTTATATATATTTATTTTTTTACTTCTGGCGGTCACCAGTAGGTAGTTATAGTTAGGACCTATTATCCATAGGAAAAGCATTTTTTCTTTTCCCAATAACTTTGGCGCCGGTTGACGAATCTTCGCCAAATTTTCAAAACTTATGGCCCGCTCCGGTCAGCTCCTATCTTGAAAGTTTCGGGATGATTCGGAATGCGGGGGCCGTGAAAAAAGGGAGGTCCCAAAAAGTGTTTTCTCCATGTTAATTACCATAGAAAACGTTAGACAAGACTACTGTCCGAACTGCAGAATGGAATTACCCCAAATTTGGCAAAACGGTAGCCCTTGGTTCAGAAAGAACTATTTTTGATAAATGGTGTATATCCGTCAGCAGTTCCAGAGAAATTAAAAAAAAAAGAGGTAAAAAAATGCATTTTCCATAGCAAACTTTAGGCACTGCTACATCTCGAACTGCTGAACGGAATTACTCCAATTTGGCATGAAGGTAGCCGTTGCCTCAGAAAGAGCTCTTTTTCAGAGAGGTGTTCAGAGGCCACGCCCCTTATTACACCTCTCTGCAACACAGCTCTTTGGTGCTTACTGGAGGTACCTGGTGAGCTAGTTGGATCCCACGGACCCTCAGGATTCAAGGGGACTTAATCCCCCAACTCAAAACTCGCCACGGGGGCGTTTTCACAGTGGTGAAGGGAGGGGGCGGGGCCTGAGGTTACATGTGTGCAAACACACCCTGTGGCGCGTTTTAACTTGGGGAATTTATTCCTCTTCAATCCTGTGGTTTCCTGGGGGCCAACTAGCCCACCACTTACCTCCAGTAAGCACCACTGTGACACTTACTGGAGGTAAGTGGTGGGCTAATTGGCCCCAGGGACCCTCAGGACTCAAGGGGACTTAATCCCCCAATTTACAATGCACCAGGGGGTGCGTTTGTGCATTGGTGCAGGGAGGGGGCGTTGCCTGATGTCACAAGTGTGGAAACGCGCCCTGTGGCGCGTTTTAAGTTGGGGAATCAAGTCCCCTTGAATCATGAGGGTTTCTGGGGGCCAACTAACCCACCAGGTATGTCCAGTAAGTGCCGCAGAGTTGCATTGCAGAGAGGTGTAAAATACGGCATGGCCTCGGACCACCTCTTTGCAACACAGCTCTGTGGTGCTTACTAGAGGTACATGGTGGGCTACTTGGACCCAGAGTTGCATTGCAGAGAGGTGCAAAATGGGGCATGGCCTCGGACTACCTCTCTGCACTGCAGCTCTGTGGTGCTTACTGGAGGTACATGGTGGGCTAGTTGGACCCAGGGACTCTCAGGATTAATGGGGACTTAATCCCCCAACTTAAAATGCGCCACAAGGCGTTTTTGGACACGTCACCTCTGGCCCCGCCCCCTTCCTTTACCACTGTGCAAAGGCGCCCTGTGTCACGTTTTAAGTTGGGGGATTAAGTCCCCTTGAATCCTGAGAGTCCCTGGGTCCATGCTTCTTCCTGCACTTTTCTTCCTCTTTGTGGACTTCTGTTGCTTCTTTCTGCATTTCTTTTTGTTCTTTCTGTGCGTTGTTTCTTCTTTCACCACATGTCCTACCTCTGTTGGCATAGTTAGAAAGTAGCATTTGAAAAACCTTTGAAATTCACTGAAAAAACCATAGGTTTCAGGGGCGTTATAGTTAGTTGGACATTTAACTCATACAAAACCAAAGAAATTCCCCTGTTATAGTTAGTTCAGCTAACTATAACTATAACTCGTGCCCCCTCAATGCACTGCTGATGACGTCACATATTACATCACTCATGACATGGTCAGTGACATCAGTGATGATATCACTGATGACATCTCAAATTTCATATTCCCGAATAAAGTGCCAGTGCTCATTGTAATCATATGCTACATGAAAAACTATTATTGAAAAAAATCATCACATCCTGGATGCAAGGATAAAAATCACATTGCAGTTATCAGACACATAACATATATAGTAGATGAGGGATAAAACAATGTTACGTCCACAGTTATAATAGGTGCTCTGGTTTACTGAGCTGTTGGTTTGGGGAGTAATAGAGTCACGTCAGTATGCTATTTAATCAAGTAATCTAGATTAGTACTACTGTCCTAAATTGAAAATTACCATACAAACTACTAACAGTTCATAAAAAGTTTATAAAAAGTTGGCCAAGTCCTCATTAGTGTTCAACCCGTTCGACATTTTAGTGTCACGTGCAGTTATAAACTCCGACTCCAACTGCTGCAACAGTTTCTCCCGTTAACCCCTCTTCTGGGTGTGGAGACTGCCCCAGTTACAAAATGTTTGAGTTCATTGATATTGTTCTGGTGCACCAGTTTAAAATCCCTGGCCACCGGGTAACTCGGGTCTGAGTTTACCATTGCTCTCAAATGCAGAAGGATTCTGTTGTAGACTTGGAGCTTACTGCTCCCTATGTATTTGAGTCCACAGGGGCACGCTAATACATAGACTGCGTAATCAGTGCGGCAGGTGTAATGGCTTCTGATCTTCACTGGTTTGGTACTCAATGCAGTCATATATTCAGTCATATCAATTCCAAATGTACAAGCTCGACAAGAGCTGCATTTGAAGAATCCTGACTTGGATGATAGCCAATTGAGAGTTGGGGTAACTTCAGGACTGCTCCTCACTAATGCATCTCTCATGGAGGGGCCACGTCTAAAAGTTAGTGATGGTTTTGCAGGGAGAATCGGATTAAGGGCTATGTTGGTTAACACTATGGGCCATTGGGAATTAATAATGTGTCTGATTTGCTGTTCCTGTTTACTGAATGTAGTAATCATTCTGACATCTCGTGGTGTCTCCTCAGGAGTGGTGCGGTAATGGCAGTGGGTACTCTTTTCTAGAAACAGTATAACCTCCTTACCTTGGGCATTGGCTTTTGACAAAACTTTTTGTAGGTCCTCTTTCTTCTAGCCTCGAGCAATAAATCTCTCAGTTGCCTCCCTCTGGTATTGAATTAGGGCCTCAGCAGTACTGCAAATTCTATGTATGCGCAAATATTCGCTATATGGAATACTCCATATCAAATGCCTGGGATGTGCGCTCTGCAGCAAGATGGAAGTTCTTGCTGTGTTCTTTCTATGGAGCTTTGGCTGGACTTTATTCTTGTCAATGTATATTTGCACCTCTAAAAATTCGACAGACTGACTGCTGATATGGGCTGTAAATCTTAAATTGAGATCATTTGAATTGATGCACTCTACAAAAATGTTAGCCTACTCCACACTTCCTCTCCAGATTACACGAACATCATTGATGAAGCGCCACCATTGCATCTTATGAATGTCCCATATTTCTTTGAACTGGACTCTGAGGACCTTCTCTTCCCACCAGCCCGCATGAAGACATTCGTAGCTGGGGGAACAGCAGTCCCCCATGGCTACTCCCCTCATCTGTTGATACAAATCCTTGTTGAACAAAAAATTGTTGTTTTTGGGGCCAAGCTCAATCATCGTAATTAGCATCTTATTGTGTTCATAGAGGTGTATCAACTGTTGGTCCAGGAAGTGTTTGACAGCCCTAATTCCATCCTTATGGTTAATGCTGGTATACAGCGATGTGATGTCCATCACAATGAATAACAAATCTTGCTCCCATGTCATGTTGTGCACATTGCGTCCAAAATCTTCTGTGTCTCTGATGAAAGAAGGTAACCTTGCCACATAGTCATATATATATATTCACAGAACATCGCTTCTTTATCCAAGTCAGAAGAAAAACGAAAACTGGCCCAAATAGGTATTTTGCAGTCTTCTTTATTTCGTGTGGATTCCCGTGACTGCCATATATATATATATATGGTAAACAGTCATAATATCGATTCCAAAATATAGAATGGACATAATATCGAAGTAAAAATGTAGAATGGACAAAATATCGAATTGACACAATATAGTGGTTAAAAATATCGAATTTAAGGTAAGTAATATCGATTTTCAAAATATAGAAGTCAAAATATCGAAGTATACAATATAGACATTAAATATATCGATTTTTTAATAATATCAAGTGTTTTGTATGTTAGTATATGTCTGAAAAGTGTATATTATTTTTTTAATGTATGTTTAATGTATTTTAAGTAATGAATTTTATGTTATTTAATTTTTGCGTAATTTAATTCTGTAGCGGGTTGTGGGTTTATAGGGGAATAGGGTGGGAAGTAATTTAATTGTAATAATTAAATACTTTTATTTATTTATTGCTATTCATTTTGAATGTATTGTTATTTTTTAATTGGTAATTAATTTTTATTAATTGCCAATTAATTTGTATTCATTGATTATTTGTTAATTATGTTAATTTTCGAAATTTATTTTCTGTAGCGGGTTGTGGGTTTATAGGGGAATAGGGTGGGCAGTAATTTAATTGTAATTAAGTAAATAATTTTTTTCATTTATTGGTATTGATTTTAAATTTATTGTTAATTAATTTTTAATTGGTAATTAATTTCTATTAATTGGCAATAATTTGTATTAATTGGTAATTATTTTGCATTAATTAAATATTTGATAATTATGATAATTGTATTAATGTATTTTCTGTAGTGGGATGTGGGTTTATAGGGAAATCGGGTGGGAAGTGATGTAATTGTAATTAATTACATATTAACAATAAAAAACTACAGAAATAAAAAAAAATTAAAAAAAACTTTTTGTGTATTGATAATTAATTTACTGTTAAATTTTAATTAGTATTAATTTTTATTATTAATTTGTTTTTGTGATTGAAAATTAATTAGTTGTTAAATAATTATGAATAGGGTATTAATTTTTAATAACTAATATGTAGTTGTATTTCTAATTAATTATTACATAATATTAAATTGGTTATTAATTTCAATTAATGTTTTATTTGTATTGATATTTAATTTATTTTTAATAATATATTAAATCATTACTTTCCCTACTGTTAAACTCACTGGAGTGGGAATAGTAATTTTCACCCTCCCGCTATCCAATGCTTTCCCTACTGTTGCACTCTCTGGAGTGGGAATAGTATTTTTTACCCCTACGCTATCCAACGCTTTCCCTACTGTTGCACTCTCTGGAGTTGGAATAGTAATTTTTACCCCTACGCTATCCAAAGCTTTCCCTACTGTTGCACTATCTGGAGTGGGAATAGTAATTTTCACACTCCCGCTATCCAACGCTTTCCCTACTGTTGCACTCTCTGGAGTGGGAATAGTATTTTTTACCCCTACGCTATCCAACGCTTTCCCTACTGTTGCACTCTCTGGAGTGGGAATAGTAATTTTTACCCCTACACTATCCAATGCTTTCCCTACTGTTGTACTCTCTGGAGTGGAAATAGTAATTTTTACCCTTCCAATATCCAATGCTTTCCCTACTGTTGCACTCACTGGAGTGGGAATAGTAATTCTTACCCTTATGCTATCCAACGCTTTCCCTACTGTTGCACTCTCTGGAGTGGGAATAGTAATTTTTACCCCTACGCTATCCAACGCTTTCCCTACTGTTGCACTCTCTGGAGTGGGAATAGTATTTTTTACCCTTATGCTATCCAACGCTTTCCCTACTGTTGCACTCACTGGAGTGGGAATAGTATTTTTTACCCCTACGCTATCCAACGCTTTCCCTACTGTTGCACTCACTGGAGTGGTAATATTAAATGTTACCCTCCTGCTATCCGACGGTAAAATATTGTACATTTTTTATTAATAACTTAAATTAATTATATCTTAATTTTAAGGTTATTTGAGTATTTTTAAGTATGTTTTAGTTAATTATATTTATTATTCCATTAATTTTAAATTACTTTTAAGACATTTAAAAAAATTCGATATTTTGACTGACTATATTTTTTACAGACTATATTTTGGATTCAATATTTTTGTACTTACCTGTTTGTAGATAGGAATTCGATATTTTGGCATTCTATATTTTGGTGACTATATTTTGGTAAGTCTATATTTTGTCATTCTATATTATGTCATTGATCCATATATATATTACCTTATCAACCCCAACCCCTAAACCCTACCCACCCAATGCAATAAAAATAACCTTACAACTTACCCACCCAAAACCCTAAAAATACCCTTGCCACCCAAAATACCCTCTCCCACCCTAAACCCTAAAAATAACCTTGCCACCATTATAATGTAGAGGGTGGTTTGACTATACCTGCACCCAAGCTCTAAATCAACTGAAGCAGGCCCTGCACTACAAACCAAGAGACAATGCACTAATTAAAACTCTACGGTTTAATTATAAATCTGTCCTTGAGGTGAGGAAAAAAGAGCTGCAGGAGCTAGCTTGGGATAAGCTATCCATGGCAGCAGATACAGCTAATAATAAGTTATGTTGGGAAACAGTGAATTCTCCATTTTTAAAGTGTGATTCATTCCCTGAATTTCTATCCCATGTTACATATGAAGCGTGGGTGATGCATTTCTTAAGCATTTTTAGTCCATCAGATTATGAAGCATCTAGGGTATTAAGCGTATCTCAGAGTAATTGGCCCACTTTACCACTAAATATCACAACTGCAGAGGTTCAGATGAGATTATAGGGAAGCAGGGGGGAAAGCCCCCGGGCCTGGCTGGGGTCCCAGTCGATGTATATTAAGCTGCAACAGATTTATGGGGGCCCATTCTTACTAGGGTTTTTGATACAATAGCAACAGAGAATATACCTCCCTCGTGGGGTCAATCTGTTATTATTCCTATTTATAAGAAAGGCAATAAGTTTGAAGCAAAGAATTACCTCCCCATATCTCTCCTAGATTCGTCAGTAAAGGTGATGAGTAAAGTATTATTAGTGAGCTTAGAAGAGTGGGCAATTGAAAATGAGATAATCTCCCCAGCGCAATATGGTTTGATGAAAGGGTTAGGGACCATAGAGCAATGCATTAATTTGAAATTACTAATAGGCAAATACACGTGCGCCAAAGAAGGGAGATTATAGCTTTGCTATGCAGATTTTAGCAGTGCTTTTGATCTTGTTGACCTAACAATTCTTTGGCCAACTCTGCTTAACCTTAGTACGCCTAAACCGATCATCTGTATCCTTGCAAGGCTTTATGAGATGTTATCATGCAAGGTGCAATATGGGCAGCAGGGCGAGGGTACACCCAATTTTGATGTAAAACAAGGTATACGCCAGAGCTGCGTCCTCGCCCCACTCCTTTTTTCGTTATTTATAAATGAGGTCGACAAAGTGTTGCAATTGGTCCAGGCGGTCGCCCCACAAAAAAGCTTGTAGTTATATACCGGCGCTGCTACATGCAGATAATGCTGTGCTGCTTTCTAGGACCCCGGTAAGCCTACAGCGATTAATTGATAATTTTATTACCGCAGGAAACTGCTAGCTAACAAAACAAAAACTTTTATATTGATCTGCGGTCCTAAACCAAAGAAATGTAAAACTTTTTTATATTGATAGCACCCTGTAGAAACTGTTAACACTTTCTGCTACCTGGTAGTAACCTTCTCGGGCAGTGGGAATTGGACACATGAATTAACCAGTGTTCGATCTAAGATGATTAAGAGCGCATATGGGGTCTTTAGATTTGCATCAAAATTAGGCAATCGCCTGATCAAGGAAATGTTAGCAATATATAAGGCTATATCTGTTGCTACTGCCCTATGTAGTGCAGGGGTGTGGGGACATAACTGTAGCCAGATTCTGCAACGAGAAGAAAACTCCTTTTTAAAACGTCTCTTAAGTTTACCCTTAACAGCGCCCACTGAAGTAATAGATCAAGAATTAGGATTAGTATACTTAGCCGATCTGATTGCCATGCGGCCGCTGTTGTTATGGAGATCTATCTGGACCACAGATGAAACTAACTTTACGACATCAATCATTAAGGACTGCCTCCTCCTGGATAAAAAATGGTGTACTCCTTGGTTAAAATATATTAGTGACACATATAGCAAATTATTTAAGTTAAATAGAAATAAACCTAGGGCAAGTGATTACCTTAACTAAACAGGAAATTAAGGATGCATTTTTGACTTATAAAACAGCAGGGGCTGCTCCTCCATTAGGTCATTGCAGATGTGCAGTTTAGAACTGCATTGTTAAAGACAGTTGACCAGCTGCAGTGCAGTAGTCGTACAATTGCATAGTTAAAGTGTTGCAGTTATGTAGCTGTGGAGGTGAAGGGATGTGATGTAATAGTGCAATTTAGCAGTGGTAGTCTTCTTATGAAGTTATATATATTGGTGGTGATTTTATAGATGGTACTTTCTGCATAGAGAATAGAAAGTAGAGACAGTGGAACCTGGACAACAAGGCCCCCATTACATCTGGCCTATAGTTGTATTCCTGAGGGGATACAGTTCTGAGCCATTCCAACATTACGGGTGGCTCTGCGCTCTGACTTATCGGGTCGGCAAACACCAGACCCGATAAATCCAGGTCTGGAGACACGGCCTAGATTTTAGAGAAAAGCTTTGGGTGTTGTGGGCAGCTGCTGCACCTGGCCCCACCCACAATCTAAAGGCAGAATGATGGGAGCAATAAATACTCTCCCCTTACCAGCTCTGCCCTTCCCTTGCACCCACCTCACAGCCCTGAAAATACCACCCCAGCACATATAGCACCTGTTCTGAGAAGGGGGTGGCAAATATATGCAGATTTGGGCCTGTTATTTCTCCTAAACAAGATAAAATTTGAGAATTAGGATCTGATATTCCCAGGTCTGCGTGTTATTCCCCGTTGCAGTCCTTGAATTTAGATTCAGGGATATCAGCCAGAATCAAAGATTCCATTCCTCCGGCATCCCCACACTAATTCCTCGGATCTCGATATGTGTGCCCATGTGTCTTCTGCTGATGACTGACCCCCTTGCTATCTTAATGATACACCAAATCTGTGGAGATAGACAAAGGAGGACAAAGGAAGTGTACTTACTATAAACATGGCAATGGAGATGGGTGACTGAGTGCTTCTTTTGGACTCATGTAGGCATCATTACAGATTTTGTCTTAAATGGCACTAAAGCATGATTAACACTAAACCTAAATGAGGCAATGTTTATTGTAAAATATTTGGTGGCACAAAATCAAACCTTTTTCACCATAACATTTATATGTCTTTTCTACAGGTAAACTATACAAAGTATGTCGCTGTAAACCTGGCAACATCTCATCCTCATTACGACAGTGATCAGAATACAATCAACATGGGCACATCCATAGGAGATAAAGGGAAAACGAAATACATTATTTTTAAAATTCCTTCTGTCAACCCAGGTAAGTAATATAAACCTGTAACCTCACATAAAGTTATGTGCAGATCTCCAACTGGAGGCTACCATGTAGAAACTTGTTTGAGGGACAGAACCTGCCACCTGTCACTTTGACATATTTACTGTACTAGTAGTGGGATGCCTGACTCCATAATGGCAGCCTGCAGAATTTATTTTCATTATAGACAACTGGCAGCAGGCACTGCTTCACTCATTGCTCAATGCATGTAAAAAATCTTACTTTGTTCAAAAGGGGAGAAAAATTACTCAAATGTTTTCCAAGAGCTGGCAATATTCTCCCATCATGCCTTCATACAAGGGGCAGATAGCCCATCCGACACAGTGGGGGTTTTCTAACATCATTTGCACTGGTGTTCATGCATGGGGTTTTCCTTACATTTGTGCCCATTGTGGCTCTGGCATCAGGAACACCTTGCATCCCCTTCTAGCTGAGACAATGGGTTCAAGAAGTGGGCGAACGGTACGGATCCCAATTTTTGCCAGCTGTCCTGTTGCAGCCAACCTCTAAACAAGAGTCCGATACTAATTTAGTTTCTGAATGTTATGATAAAATGCACTAATGTCTGCAACTAATCCACCGAAAGAATGCAAGAGATTTGCCACAAATCCTTCTGGGACCCACATCACTCAATTGAGCTTCAGTTCATCAGCTCTTTGAAAAAAAATATGTAATTGAGTGAGGAAATTATTTGTGTCAATCAGTCAAAATACACTTTATTCGATTTGGCCCCCAACCTTTTTGAAAAGCCCAAAAAGGCAGACGTGGAACGGGCCAGGGATAAACTCTTCGCCTTAATCTGGGGAACCCACGTCCCCCTCTCGTCGAAAAGGACCCCAAGATAGGGAAAGACTGGGACCCTTGAAAAACCTTGCCCTTACAGGTGAAAATTTTGGGTCTAGGCTTACTTCTCTGTCGTCCTACTATCATGGAGTGCGATTTTTTTGTGTTGACTCTTAAGTCAAGGTTCTCCAAGAAGGACCCAAAGAGGGTCAGTAAGGCCTGGAGGCCATTACCAGTGCATCGTCCGCATATAGGAGGGCCAGAACATGCACTCCTCCTACACGCGGGACGTCTGCCCTCCCTACCTCTAGATGTTTTCCCAGCCCATTGATGTAGATAGTAAGAAGGAGGGGGGCCAGAATGCACCCTTGGCGCACCCCTTTCTCCGACCTGAATCTGGACCTGCACCTACCTTCCTTTGTGACCCGTACTGTGGCAAATAGCTCCTGGTGCATAGAAGCCATGAATGTGACTAGAGAAACGTCTATCCCTATCTCCAGTAGGATGGACCACAGCTTGGACCTGTTCACCAAATCGAAAGCTGAGGAGAGGTCCATAAAAGCCAAAAAAGTGACCCCTCCTCGGCTACCATGTATTTGGAGATTAAGAGGTGCAAGTTGGAACATTGGTCCAGGGTGCCTCGTTTCTCTCTGAACCCATATTGTATGTTCGAGAGCCCCCCACAGACCTCCAGATTTACCCTCAATTTGGACAGTAAGACTCTGCCTAAGATCTTTATGGCAGAGTCGAGAAGGGAAATGGGTCTGTAACACACTGGGTCGTCACGTTGCTCCTTTTTAAATATTGGCACTATAATGGAGTTTGCCCAGGTAACAGGGAATACATTATCATTAGCTGCCTGAAAGACATTAGTTAACACCTGAGACCAAATTATCGGGGAATGTCTATATAGGTTCGCAGGTATGCCGTCAGGCCCCGGCGCCTTATTTTTCGAGGTCTCTAGAATTGCCTTCAACACCTCATCCTCGTTAAACTCTACCGGGGCGGGAACCCGGACTGCCTTTGTACCCCAAGGAACTGGACTGTTCTTGTCGCCACATACATCTTTGAAATGGAGAAGCCACCTCTCATCAGGAATAACGCAGTCAGTGACTGCGTTATCTGCCCCTGCAAAGAACTGCTGGTTTATGATATCCCAAAATTGCTTGCTGTCTCGCAAGACGTCTGTAGCAAGTAGTCTATTCCATGCATCGCTTTTAATGGCATTTTTCCTCCCGTTTAAAATTAGTTTATGTTCCCTCCTCAGGTTGGCGATGAGGGCCTTATCCCTCGGGATGGATTTGAGTGCTTGCTTTAGGCGACTATGGATTCTTGAGCAGTTGGCGTCAAACCACTTAAAGGGCCTAGGCGATCTCTGTGTTGGATTTGACGTCAAGTCCCTCGAGATTTGTGTACAAATGGATTCGAAAGCCTGTATGATTACTTGGTTGGGGGCCTTTTGTTCCAGGCAGTTCGCTATGTGGCCCTCAATTTTAGGCAATAAGGTTGCCATAAAATCTTCTGGGACCACCTTGCCCCACTTGAGCAGTCTACCCTGATCGGTAGGCACTACTGCTGCCCAAGCCTGGGAGCGGCCTACCCGTTTGCACTGGGAATCTCCCCAAAGCATCTCTAATAGCAAAGGGTTATGATCGCTATAGGATGAGGCGATAACCTTATATTTCTTCACCTTGGAGATCAACCCTGATGAGGCAAAAATGTAATCAATGACAGACCCATGGGCCGTACCCTTATAGGTGGCTACTCTCTCCCCCCTCCTGTGTTATAAGGTTCATATAAATTAAAACTAGCTAACAGCGCTTCAAGCGCTTCTCCTGGTTTTGTATGTTCAAAATGAGGGGTAATTGCGCCGGCGAAACCCTCATACTCCCCTGAATAACAGGGAGAATCACATAAATGAATGTTAAAATTGCCCATCAAGATGAGCTCAAAGGTAGTGTGCTTATTTAGACTGAATTTACATAAGAAATTCTCCAGAGAGGCAATGTGATCAGTATCCACTGCCCTCTCCCAGAAATTATAGAAAATAATTAATAAAGTGTGCAAACCGGTGAAACAATCCATTCCACGATTAAAAGGTTGTAGGAGCCTGACTCTAATTTCTTAAATGACCCAGTGAGTTGTAAGGAAAAAAAGAAAAGGAGACCCCCCATAGCTCTCCCCGCAATACTAGGCGTTGCTGGCACGGAGAAGCTGGCAAAGCCATCCATCCAAGAGCTTGCTGAGGTGTCCCAGGATTCTTGAATGGCTATCACATCATAACTAGAGATAAAATTAACCCATAAAGGGTCTGCCCTTTTAGCTCTCATGCCTGCAACGTTCCAGCTAATGAGTTTGCAGAGTGTTGCATCCTCCTCCCGCGAGGGCCCAGATGCGGAGGACGGCAGTGGGGCTGGTTATCAGTCAATATCCTCCATGTCAGCAAGTGGGGCGAATCTGTTAAACAGGACTGGATCGGGACCTACCCTTATGGGAATGGTCCTGCCCTGTATGGTCCTGTTGGTTACTGCTCTCCATTCATTACCAAGTGTGGCCGGCTGGAATGGCCTAATGTATGGTTCTGTGACAAGATGTTTTCTAACTGGAGGTGGGTAAAAAAAGCCCAAAGGGACCGATCTCATGTTCCCACTATCTTGTATCTCTGAGCCATCCCAAAACAACCTGTCTGCCAGATGTACACTATCGAAATTATTTGTGTATGATCTGAGTGCGCGCACCAAAGTGAAAAGTTAATCTAAGAACAAGCCATGGCTGTTTGGCAGAACCTTTCATCTTTATATTCAATGCACGGGGAACACCCACCACATTCACTGGAGAAGTAGGTCCTTAGTGGAAAACTGTTATTTCTTTATTTAAACAACTTTTCGTTTTCGTGTGCAAATTAACAATTAGCGCATTAGGATTTGAAGAACTATCAAGCATTATCTAGAATACGGGATTCACCTCACAGTTTTAATTGTATATGTTCCACCTTGTTGGATAGCATCAGGAAGCATGCTCATTGGCTCAGCTGTGCTTGTCTCGTTACAACCTTGTGGCAACAAGAAGATGTGTGTTGCAATGCACAAGGATAAATGACGTCGATATTATGATATTTTCCTCCAGAATTACTTTTGTTGCTATCTGTTGCAGTGATTGTCATGGATCTACACTGTGGACACAATGTATTAGGAAAGTATGTAATATATTTGTTTATTTGATGTTTTATAAGATGGTCAGCCCATAAGAGAATGCAACACAGCACCTGAAGTGTCCAGGAAACTGGGGATGGGGGGTAGGCATGGAAGGGTGGCTAAGAGCTTTTTGTGAGAGAGGAACAGGTGGTTCTTAGGATGCTTTTGGAATGATCTCAAATGATTGTTGTGCGGATGCAATGAGACATCCAGAGGAGAGCAGATGTCGTCAGTTGGCCTCACCTTGCATCTTAGAGGACTAGGGTCTATTCCCCGCTCTGACACCTGACCAGCTGCAAGTGGTCACAAATCACAACGCTACGGATAAGTGTCAAGTTTTCCCAATAGCGCTTTCCCCATTTTCCCACCATTTTCCATTCACATCCTAGTGTTTTCACATTGCTGTGCTACGAAGAGCACCTCAAATTTGGGATGCGCTACCTACAGCAACAGTGTTTTCCGTAAAGGGCTCTGCTGCCCCTTTGAGTTCATCTCATTTAAAGCTAGGACTTAAAATTGAAATTAGCCTTTGGTTCGAACTGCTTAGTGGTCAGTATGTGCATTACAATTATGGAAGAGACTTTTCACATATACCGAAGAAGAACAAAATTATGTCAGCCAAACTGTGAACGCACAAAATTGCAGATTAATTCATTCGCTTTGAATGGTGAACATTGATTTATGTGATTGATCTTGGCCAACATTTAAATAAATCAGATTCTACATGCAACTGAAATCTGTAATGTTGCTAGTGACATTTACTACAACCTAAACCAGTTAAAAAAATACATTACCCAACTGAAATAAATGAAGTTCTTAGAGACACTTAAATTAGTGAGGTTTAAGAGTAACTCTAGTCAGTGAGATTTTATGTGCAACTGAAATCTTTGTGATTTAAAGCAGTTAATATTTTATCACATGACACAGTTAGATTCTAAGTCCAAGTTTGCTTACGCATTGTAGCGTTAGTCCTTGTGTGTAGTTCTAAAGCTTCATACAAGAGTACTTTGGAAATAATTGTGCCATATATGAAAATTTGTGCCTGAGCAAAAAAAACAGAAACAGGATTTCAAAACAGCTCTAAAGCGGTGGGAAGCCGAAATACCTTACATGTGTGGGATTAATAAAGTCCTTATTCATGGGGGGGTGCTAGAGCGCACACTGCAGGATATCTGCCTTCGAAGACAGCTCCCCCGGTCCGGTTCATTTATCGGCGAAAGGATCATGCTGCGGATGTCAAATCAACCGCAAAAAACTCCACAGAATGTTGGAATGGTCCAGCAGTGAAGGGAACGTGTTATAAACCCGGAAGGACCCTTAATCATCCTGCAATTCGGATGTGAAAAAATAGCGTGTGGAGATGAACCAGAGCTTTCAAAATGGCGGCGCCCAGGGTGATCTCCGATAGGAGAGACTGAGAGTTGCGGTGTGAATTATTTATGCGCCTGACAGTGAATGCTGCAGTCCAGGGACGGCGGATATTGGGTACTTTGGGCTGTGGCACCTGCTGGAGCCTGCAGGTAGAATTTGGCCCGCGGAACGGACTACATTCCCTGCACTGTGGGAGACGAGATTCCAGGCGGCACAAATTGGCGGCCGGAGTAATGGCGACATAGCGGGAGATATCCTACTATGAGACAGGGGCGCAGAAATCTTACACCGACAGAGGTATGAAAGTACTGACAACGACACCCACATAATGACTTGAGACATGATGCGCCGCCCTTCATACTACTGACATTGTAAAACCTCCAAGAGCGGCTGTTCTACAGGAGGGCTGTCTTCTGTGATGTGTCTTAATAAACAAAATCAGCGTGAGACGACGAAGCAATGGATTGCCCAGGTATTGTGATGCGGTGGGGAGAGCCAGACAGCGAATTGCACAGATTGGGTGCAGTTTCTGTGAGTGACTTGCACTACCACTAATGCTGGGCGACACTGATGTGACGTGTTTCAGGTGCTATCCCGCATAAATCTATGTGCTGGCCCCCGTAATAAAACGTTATGAGGCCCACTACCTGGCACTGCTGACGACTACCTACTTCTGTGTCTGAGAAATTACATGAGGGGCACAACGCACATATGCTGAGGAACCTTCCACAACTGTAGTGGCAATTTGACTATCTGACATTACAGCGAGGCCGGTGTGCCTTGAAGAGACATTCTGCTGGGAGGTGCGTGAATACGCAGTTAGCGGTTATTTGTGGACCGATTCGTGGCACTGACATCATGTGACTGACGGCAGATATATACCTTAAGTACGACCAATACAATTGGAGTGGAATACGACGTAGCTGCACAAGGATACTTCACACCTACGGCTGCGGTACTCAGACTAATTCGACTATTTCAACCACCTGTGGCACTGGCTCCTGGGCATAATGGGTAAGCCAGATAGACAACAACCTAAACTGACATTTGAAACAAAACGGTACTCCAAAGGCGCAACTGCGCATTCAGATGCAGAACTGGAAGTGGAGGGTACAACAAGTAAGGCCATGGAAAATGTCCTCCAAGCAATACAGCAAAGTCTACAAGACATCAACGGTAAACTGGATTCTCTTACCCAGAGGGTAGACAACATGTCTGCGAAACTGGATAAGCAAGGGGAACGACTAGATGAGGCCGAGAATCGTATCACAGCAGTGGAGGATAAATCACACTCTATGACCCGCAAATGCACGGAGATGGAGAAAATTATAGAGGTCATAAAGAACGAAGCTGAGGATTTAGAAGCAAGGTCGCATCACAATAAAGTTCGAATCGCGGAAGTCCCAGACTCCACAAACACTGGGAAGGTGGAGACGTTTTTGGCACCAATAATTTCTCAACGGTTCTAATTGTGGAGAGTGCACACAGGTCGCTTGCCCAGACTCTGCCACCGGGTGCCCCGCGACCCATCATCGCTCGGATATTTAACTATCGGGACCGGGACGCAATTTTAAGGATGGCAAGGGAAAAGCAGCAAATCACCTATCAGGGCAATACTCTGGCATTCTGCCCGGACTTTACGATGGCCGTACAGTTAGCACGTAAAGACTTTAATCCTGCGAAAAAGAAACTGCGTCAGATGGGAGTCGAATATGCAATGCTCTACCTGGCTAAACTGAAGGTGACATGTGATGGGCGCCCCTTAATCCTTCTGACGCCAAATGCAGCACAAGACTTCATTAAACAAAGTAGAGGCCAGGCAAAAAGAGCACAAACGCACTGACCAGGGCCAAGATTCCGAATAACCCAGGAATGGCTGGGATGTTCTCCTTGAACTAAAAGCGTTGCGGAAGGCTGGAGAGATTGGAATTAACTGAAGAGATGGTCACCTTACAAGGGAGAATAGCTGTCGTGTACCATATGGAATAGGATGAGAAATCACTAGATCGACTACGTGATATCGATGTTGCCTAAAAGAGATGGACATCTTTCTTGTGCATGACATTCTGTGGCTGGACGACCTACAAACTGCGGCATAACTTTTGAAAGGACAAAATGCGCTGATATCTACTGGTGTTAATGTATGGATTATGCATATACTGATCTATTCCAGGCAGAGGACATGGGCGCTGGGTATGTGGACACCCTTTCCTGCTCACTGTAGCTACTGCTCTCTGGTTGCACTGGGCACATGTTTGTTAGATCATAACGCAATAGAATAGGGATTTGGGGGGGAGGCCGACCGGAGGGAGGCCTGCTACCCCCGGGACCGGGGGAAGGGGGGGGAAGATGACCAGCACCGTACGTTGGGCTAGTTTTTGGCTGGCAGGAGGTTTGAGCTGGGGCTTGGGCTGGATTGGGCTAGTGGTTGGGCTGGCTATAATAAAGCCGGCCATTTTGTGTCACAAGCCACCATTTCGGTGGCAAGTGACACAGCAGCCGGGTGGGGGGATTTTGAGGCGGTAAAATTGCTTTTCCTCCCACCCTCCCTTGTCTGTGGAAGTTTTTTTGGTAGTAGTGGGGGGTGGGGTGTGGTATTTTAGCTTAGCGCAATGTTGGTTAAGAAAGTTTTTGTTGGTGTGAGCTGGGTTTTTTGGGAGGGGTTTTCTTGGGAGCCGGTGCACTGGGGATGTTTTTTGTATGGGGATTGTTTAGTCGTGTCGCTGGAACAGGTGCTGGTGTGCTTTAAGATGTCTGGAGCGTTTCTTTCTAAGTTAAGGGGAGATTGTAGGAGATCTGGATGGATTATCAAAGGGTGGGGTTTAAGTATAATAAGTTATTTGGTAAGATAGAGAGGCAAAGTTGAAGTTTGGAAATTGTTTCATGTTTGTTGATTGGGGGAACCATGTTAGGGGAGGGGGTGGGGGTGTGTGTTAGGAAATCATATATTTAGTGAGGTTTAGTTTTGTACGGCACAGGCCAAGGGTTTTCAATTTGTGTAAGGTGCACCTGCTTCCAATAAAGCGGCCCTTGTCACACCTTAAATTGAGTCTGTGGTCGGTGCTGTTTCCCCCCTCCCCGTTGGGCCCCAAATAAGGGCGTTTGACACGGGTAGAAATGTACAGAAATAGCACTACTACAGATTGGCTCTGCATACCGCAAGTACTGTAACTGAGACTACTTTTTGCGGATTGTTATATCGTAATAGTTGGTTCCCTAGTGTATGTATCTACGTAGGTTGGTTCAGAAGGACGGTAGGTGCTGTATAATGCCTTACCTCTAACAACAACCAGGCAGGAATAGTAATGTTACAGCCTGCAACGGATGGCATATTTAGGGTAATATTATATATGCACTAGTAATGAATACCTGACCACATCCACTAAGATGGATGGAGTTGTGTGCACTTGGCGGATCCCCGGAGACAGGTGCTCCCCAACAAGAGTTTTGTTATGTTGTTATTTCAGGTGGGGGTCTGTCTTTGGCACAGTTGGGATGCTAAAGTGGGAAGGGGATGGGCGGGGTGGGATTGGGAAATGTTATGCAGACTGCGGTATTTGAGATGCATCGCGGATATCCAGGTTAATTCCACTATGTTTATTGTTGCCAGGCTTCTAATAGTAACACTAGATGCACACATTACAAGTCCTGTACATTATTACATTATAAGATAACTCATGATAACACATGAAGATAGATTACAACCAGCACATCTAAATCTGGTGACTTGGAATATTAGAGGGCTTAATAACCCAAAAAAGATTTGTCAAATATTTGCGTTTAACACTAGATGCACACATTACAAGTCCTGTACATTATTACATTATAAGATAACTCATGATAACACATGAAGATAGATTACAACCAGCACATCTAAATCTGGTGACTTGGAATATTAGAGGGCTTAATAACCCAAAAAAGATTTCTTAAATATTTGCTTATTTCGATTGACTTCATATTGATATTGCCCTCCTCCAAGATACCCATCTTGCCCCTACACACAGGAGTAATATTGGGAACAAATGGGAGGAACCAATGCACAGCTCCTCGTATTTTACATACTCTAGGGGCGTAATGATCTTGGTAAAAAAAAGGGGCGCAATTTAGTGTAGATAGCACTATCACAGATGATCTGGGTCGATATGTCATTATAACAGGACGACTCAGGGGGCAGAAACTAGCTTTGATCAATACATATGGCCCAAATATAGACAACCCAGACTTCTATAACATGATTTGGCGTATAATCAATGAGTTACCTGACATGACACTACTCTGGGGAGGAGACCTCAATATTGCTCTGGATGTAAATTTGGAGAGATCGGGCCCTCAAAAGAGCCACACAGATGGGCGGTGGAAGTATTAAAGGATATTATGACTGAAACACGTTTGATCGATCTCTGGAGAGCCCGACATCCTGGGCGTATGGAGGCCACCCATACCTCAGCGATACATAATAGTTGGTCCCGTATTGATTACTGGTTAGGCACAGAGGAAATAGCGTCCTGGACACTAGCTATACATCACCTGCCTAAAACCCTATCTGATCATAATCCGGTGCTATTATTTATGAATATACCGCATTACACGCCTCCACCGTATGGAGGTTTAATGCAAAGGCACTCTTATACTCTGTATACACTAAAACTATTAGCCAGGCTATCACTGATTACTTTGCATTAAACCATCCCTCCATTGACGAACCTAGCCTGTTATGGGAAGCCTTTAAAGCCACCATAAGGAGAGTATGTATAAGCACCAACGCGGGAATATTAAAAGATATACGTTGCCAACTTAACAAGCGGGAAGCCACACTGGGCGCACTGGAACATGAATACGAACAAACACACAACCCAAAAATCTTAAGTGAAATTCGTAAAGTAATAACGGAATATCAGACATTTGCAGATGATGATCTCAAATATCGAATAAAACGCCAAATTGCACATTCATATGGTGAGGGGGTAGACCAGGTCGTGTGTTAGCGAACAAAATTTGCTCTGGCTATACGCCGCAAACGGTCCTGGCAGTAAAAGATACTAACGGTGAGCTCCAATATGATACACAGAAGATACTGTGCGCATTCGTGGGACTGTATGGTGAACTGTATGCCTCACAAAACACTGCACCACACTCTGAGATCATGACATATTTGGAAGATGTGGAGATAGCATGGCTATCTGACACGCAAAGAGAATATCTATCCCTACCAGTAATGGTGGAGGAGGTAACTGAAGTCATTAATTCACTTCCAAATGGTAAGTCACCAGGCCCAGATGGCTTCACTTGTGAATTTTATAAGGCATTTGTTGACCAGCTGGTGCCCCATCTTGTAGAGATGTACGGAGACGCCCATGCCAAATAGATTTTGCCTCCTACACTGAGAGAAGCCATGCTCATCGCCCTCTTAAAAACGAATAAAGACCCAGAGCAATGTGATTCATATAGGTCGCTTTCCTTAATTAACGTAGATACAAAAATACTGGCCAAACATCTTGCAAAACTGCTACAGCCGCTAATGCCTAATCTCATACTGCCAGATCAATCTGGATTTATACCCTCTAGATCAACAGACAATAACACCAGAAAACTATTTGCATTATCATTACTTAACCCCACACACGAAGGCCGCTGCAGTCCTTTTGGACGCAGCTAAAGCCTTTGATTCCATTGAATGGCCCTATCTTCACACTGTATTACAAAGAATGGGGTTTCCACCCATCTTGCTGCAGTGGGTTCAAATACTGTACACAGTGCCTACAGAGCAAATGAAAGTTAATAAATATATATCAGATGCCATACCGATTGCAAAGGGAACAAGACAGGGCTGTCTATTGTACCCCTTGCTCTTTGCAATTATACCCTTAACAGACACCACAACACCGCACCCACTTGAATGGCAATCAGACCCAGTAATATATTTAGGCGTCTGGTATCACCGTGATCCGGAAGTAGAAATTTGCACAAACTATGGTAGAGCAATTAGTGCCATGGAGGACGAAATAGGACGCTGGATTCAACTTCCATTAACATAGGAGGATCGCCTGGCCATTGTTAAGATGGTCGTTTTACCTAAATTTCTATATTTGTTTAACAATATCCCCATTACACCTCCAGCAGCTGTATTTAGCAGATTTAATGCTTTGGTAACACGACTGATATGGGCTGGAAAGCAGGCCCGAATTGAGATGTGTTTCCTCGTCCTGCCCTACTCAAGAGGGGCTTTCAAGGTTCCATTCTTTCTTCTTTAATATTTATGTGCGCAAGCACAATATGCGCATTACTGGTATCACCCTGTCCCTTATCTAACACACGTGGCAATAGAGGAAGGTGATGCGCACCCAACACAGCTGAATGCTATCCTAACTCATCGCTGACCCCTGCTTCATTCTAGAGATATAAATACTGTAGATACCACTAATGCAGCCTGGCGAAAGATGGGTAGATTGGCACGTAAACTCCCACTATATGCCCCTGCGTTGCTACTGCACCATCACCCAGAACGATCAGTCACTCGGGAAGAAGTAGGAAAGGGTTTACTAAAGCAAGTGGGTATTGATACAATGGGGGATTTGTACAAAAATTGCACCTTTATAGAACCTAAAGATATTACATATATTAGTAATCAGACGTTACTTTTTCGATTCACGTACTATAGGTTACAAGGAGCAATCAAGAAACTATACCCCTCCTACCCAACAGAACCGCCACAACTATCCGCATTACAGTTGATACTTACTGAATTTCGTAACTCACATATGGTATCGAAACTATACGTTAAATTGCAGGAGGACATAGCTAACACTACGCACAAAGCACTGATGAGATGGAACGATACACTTGACGTCCCCCTCACGGAGGAAGAATGGGCAATATGCTGCACTCTAACTAGTATGCTAACACCAAATGGCAACCTGCGTATCTTGCACTATAAATACTTACACCAAACATATTACACTCCTGCCAGACTCTGTAAATATGGACTGCGGGCAGATGCTAGATGTCGACGAGGCAGTGCAGAAGAAGCCAATTTCATACACCTGACCTGGTATTGTGAATCAATTAATAAATATTGGGTAAAAGTTGTAAAGATATTGAGTGACATGGTGGGTGTTACTTTTGAATGCACAATTCGTACATGTCTGATGGGACTCATCCCTGGGGGTGCGATCTACTAAACGTAAATTTTGCATAATTGCCTTACTCCTAGCCAAAAACAGAATCTCACTATGTTGGGACGGTAGGGAGGTCTCAAAAACCAAACAGTGGATTATGGATATGCCCTACTGTAAAGACACCCTACAAGCATATGAGGAAGAACTGCCCGCTGGTTCCAAGCCAAGAGACTATTGGAAATACCTAGTTGAATATCTACAAACAAATCAAGTTGATTAATTGTGCATTGCTTTGTAATATGACATATGATATTTAAAGGTGACATTGTATAATTGCAATATACTGGATGATGGATGTTGTAGTACTGCAGTCTGTATGTTGTCCGATTGTTATGGACATTGTAAGTCTTGAAAAATGCTAATAAAAAAATAATAATAAAGTCCTTATTCACTGTTGTGATACCTATCTCTCCCATTGACTAACACTGGGTTATTATATTTAATAAGTTCTAACTTTGGGTGGGAGCTAGTAGAAATATACGGTTTACACTCAAATTGTATATAATGTAAACTCCTCTTTAATGGTAAAGTTAAATTGTAAGTTAAAATTATGAAAATGACACTTTTAGAAAGTTGGTTTTTTCATGTCCCAACCATTTGCACCTTGTGCCACTGTCCTGGGTCACATTCCTGTGAATGGCTCTGCTACTGGGACTTGTGTATGACTTCCAGGCAGTAACACACAGGGGGCTTAAGTGTGGACAGGATGAGCCAACCTAGCAGGATGACTGGGGAGTGGCTGTACCCAGCCCCACTTACACTTTAAAGGGCTTTTCCTCTTGCAGACAGAGAGGAATCTGACACCAGGCTTACCCTGTTTCTTGTCACCCCCAGACAGTTTGGAGTGAAGCCTTGACCAGGGTACGGAAAGAACTTTCTAGAGACAGATGTGGTATAGGCGAGGAAATCCCCTCCCACATAGACTGGCACCAGGTATAAATATTGGAATGCTCTTAGACCTGTGGAATTTTACAGAAGTAGGACTACCCTGCTCCCAGAGGACTGCCCTGACACTTGAGGGACTACATTGTTGTCTGACAAGGAAGATTCCACCTGCTTGCCTTCATCCCAGGCTAACCAGAGTGCCTCCAAAGCTCAGTTGGCTGACTTCTGTGTGAGTTACAGGGACACAAAAGGCGCCAGAGGCCTCATTGCAACTTCCCAGCCAACCTGCTGTAATTGGACCTACCTGAGCCCTGCTATTGGCATCTGCTGGAGTGTGTCCCTGATCCCAAAAAGGTGTTTTCCCCAGATCCTGGACTCTTGACTGGTGTCAGAATGTACTTCTCTACAGGAAAACATGAAATTCCTTAAGTTTGGACTCCTCGTGACCACAAATGGGCCTGTTCGCACCAAAACTCAGCCACCTGTCAATGTGCAGGCTCCAGTTAGACCTGTTCTACATATCAACAGCCACCACTAGCAACCATCAGCAATGATTGGCAATTCAGGACCCACACAATGCAACAGCAATGACAGCCCACATTGACCGCCACCCAGAGCTGCAGAAATGACCGTCCGAAACCCTTAACTGGCTCTTCAAGCTACCATAAAGACATTCTGCTACACCTGCTCCGTCTGCTCCTCAAGGCCTCTTCCACCACTAATAGAACTCTTTGCACCAGTCTTTGAAAGTAACTCTTGAGTGGGACTTACTTGTTCACTGTATCCAACCCGTGCTCCAGCACAGTTGGTCTGAACTCCTGCCTTTCCCCCCGTCTTGTGCAACCAGATGACTGCAAGTGGCACTTAGTGCTTTTAGGTGCTATTTTCTCTAGAAACTTTGAAACTGCATATCTTCAGTTCTGCTGATTGTTGTAATGCATATCTCCAGTTCCACTGATTTTTGTCATTCTGATTTTGTTTTTTAGATTAAAATGTACTCTATTTGTCTAAATTGTTTTGTTGTAACTGTATTACTGTTTGTGTGCTGCATAAATATTTCACACATTGTTTCAAAGTTAAGCTTGACAGCTTTGTGACAAGCTACTAAAGGGTTACGTCCAGGTCAATTTAGTGACTTTTGTGGTTCACCCTGACAAGGATTGTGGCTGTTGCCTGAGTGGGGCTTCCACCCCAAAACCCAATTACCCAATTTCTTATATGTACCCCATAACAAATAATTCCTATTGTGAATGAATACAATTTGCTATCCTTTTTTCTATATGCACCTTTTACAAATCCTCAAAAAGGGACAAAAAAGGTAGAGCCTTATCACCCCAATTTTTTTTTAAAAACAGTGGGGAATATGTACAGCAAGATGTCAGAGTGTGGAGCTATGCCAAATTTGCAGCGCCAAGCTCCACTATTTTCAAAACGCAGGGATGCGCCGTATTTACTACAATACGGTACACCCCTGTGTTATACCTAGTACTGGCTCTAAAATTAGCTACCTATTGCCAAGGCAGGCACGCTTGTACCATAGTGCAAAGGTGCCTGCATTGCAGGGAATAATTGTTTATGTGCAGGAAGGTGTCCCTTCCTGCACATAAACAATCCATAATAGCGATTTGTTACTTCAATGTTATGTGTGCTGCATTCTGCAGGACACATAGAAGTAGCAATTTGTCATTATTTAAGGATTGTTTATGTGCAGGAAGGGACACCTTCCTGTACATAAACAATCATTAATGGTTTTTTGCTCTTTCTATTTGTACTGCAAAATGCAACACACATAGAAAAAGCAAAAAGCCATGAGAAATAAAAGTATTTCTCCTTGTGCGCCATTCCAACACCTGCTCTTACATGGCGTTAGTTTTTGACACTTCCACAGATTTACACCTCCTGGTAAATCTGGGGCAGCGTCAAAAAGCAATGGGTGTTGCGGTGGAACGCCCTCAGCAACACCCATTGCACACCTCTCTCATGAAGATACCTGCCTGAAAGGGTAGCATATTTGCAAACTGGCGTTAAGTCTCAAAAAGTGGCTTAACGCCACTTTGTAAATATGGAGCTTCAAAAAATGGGATGCTGTGGGTGCGCTAGGGACTTGTGCATTTGCTGCTGTGTTCTTGTATCCTTTCAAGGATAATCATCCAAAGGAAATCACATAATTTTATGAATTTTACCTCAAAGTTTAAGGGTCTGGTTTGCAATAAAAATATTATCCAAAAGGGAGGGGGTTATTAACCAGGATAAAGTAGGGCACTCGGGTTGTATCAGGACCCTTTGGCTGCACCCTGAGCAGTACCTACTTTAGAGTGACCTACCCCTTGGAAAATTTTGTTTAAATAAGGAATATTTGTAAGCTCTATAGCCAACGATCCCACCAGGCCTAAGGCCTTCTTCATAAGCATGGGATCCTTTTCAAATGCACATGTATGTACAAATGTGTCATACCTTAACTTCTCCTACTCAAATTCAAAGGTGTTTCTCCAATAATACAATGTGATTGAAATGAAACGTTCTTATTTTCGGGCCTTTCTTGTGTCTTAGTGGGGCATATAGTGTCACCAAGATATTTAAATATTATACAACCTATATTCCTAGTTTGAGCAATGACTGAAGCTCCCCGGTTTTACAGAAAGGAACTAAAAAATGTTGGTTTGGTAAAGGTAGATGCATACATGGCTTCATGTGCACTTTGCTGGTGCTCCCTACATTCAGGCGTTTTCACCAGTAAACTTTATTTTTCACGCCTGACTTTCACTTTGGGGATGCCCAGTAGGGGTTATCTCGCAGGGAAAAGCCAGGACGGGTTTCCAAAAGCAAGCGCCTTGAGACCTTACGGTGAAAGGCGCTATATAAGAACGTATGATTTATGATTTACGATTACAATAAATCATGAGGAATCGGAGGCACTACTGAGAATGTGGCAGATGGTGTCTTGGAAGACTGGGGGGAAGGAGCTAAATGTTTGCTGGCATGCAAGATCTGTGGTAGGCTGTGTAGTCTCCTGCCTACAGGGAACGAAGTGGAGGCAGACAGACATTAACAGAGAATGGGAGTACTCTTTAAATACATATGGCATCTTTCCTGGCCTACATATCCCCCAGATAAAGCAAATAATTGGCAATGGTTGGGCCAGCAAAAAAACAATTTAAAAAATGTGCCACCTCACATGTTAATGTATTGGAAGAGGGAGATGAGAGCTATGCAGGAACAGTGGACTCAGGGTATAGCTATATAACCCTGTGACTAAACTCTTATAGTGGAAGTTACTGCAGTATTCAGTATATTGTATCAACAAGCTGGTAATTGTTAATGGGCTAATCAATAATCAAAAAGCTTCAGACTGATGCTAGCATGAATAGTTTCAGGGGCAGCTGGCAAACCACATGACAGATCCTTGCTTTACTCATTGCTTCGAAGTTATTTCAGATGTCATGTTAGGTGTCAGAAGCTTACCCTATTTTTCTTGCAGTGTAGTCGTTTTCTCATTCTTAATGCAGGACTAGAAGAGCCACGATGCTCAGAAAACAACAGGGCTGGATAAACTGATTTATTCTTTATACAAAGCAACTTGAAGTTTCAGTTTTATATGAGTTCTCTCTGCCTAATATAGGTTAATTGGAGCAAAGTTTGAACTTTTTTCCAGAAATTTGGCTAGATGCACAGGCCAGAAATCAAATGTATAAATAACATAAATGTATAAGATGTGTACAAGTTAAAAGCAGAAACTCCTGTCAATGTAGTGTAAAATGGACCATTGTCCATGACATTTTAAAGTCATTTCCTGAGGGAGATTTCAAATTCTCCCAGAAATGTTCTGATCAAATTTACCAGCCCATTCTACTTTACAAGTTTGATTTTCCGTGTACCAATCACTTTCTTCATAGGAGACACCTCCATTTCCATAAGGTCAACTTTATATAATATTAGTTTCGTCCTGTGTAACTGGGCCAGTGGGCTTTACATTCCAGCAATTGCCCACAAATTCAAAAAAGCTCTAGAGGGGACTCTGCCTCCATAATGAGATTTTTAAGTTACCCCAAAGCTCTGAGTCACACGGATACAAAGGATCTAGCCATGGGTTTTAGAAGCCAGTGTATTCTCACAGTGGTTGTCTTGTTCTGCTTTCATTAAATAAATTAGCTGGGACAGGGAAAAACTATTTATTGTTAAAGAAAAACAAAGAACTCAATGCTATGACACTGTAATGTGGAAACTCGCTTTATAATATACCCTTGTTCCAAAATTTCCACCATAGGTTCTCCTCATTACCTCATGACCCATTAAGGTTTTTTTTTTCATCGAGCAAGTATCACCCTTATTTTGGTCATGAAAAGATGACAGGTATGTAAATGTTTGTTCCAGTAAATGAAAAGTAGACTACTTTCTGTAAAGAGTAGGTAGAAGTCAGCCGGTGCTGGCTCTTTCACTTCTCTGGGATCCACTGGCACTTACAGGATACTTTCAGCCAGGATTCTGTTGTCACAAAGACTCTAGACAAAGGGGAATGACAAGACAGACAAATGTGAGTCATCACAACTCGCAAAGCTATGGACAAGTGTCATGATTGTACAATGACATTTGCTCCATTGTCATGAAGATTTAGCAATGCCAATCAAACTCAGATGTTGCTTTCTTCATTTTTGTAATCAATTCGTAAATCTATGATAGTCTTGACCAATGCTGGTCCAAAATTAACAGTAATCAAATATGATGTTGATCTTTTTTTTAATTGATACAGCTCCCTGAAAAAGACCGACAGCTAAATACTTTGTTCTCAGTGGGTATCATTCTAAGATAAAATGGTCACCGTCAATATACTTTTATGTATTGGTACCTTACAGATCAACAGCTGGTGCTTTTACCTTGATTCTAGAGTGAAACCACTCAATGCATGGCAACAAGATGGCTTTCGTTTATGTTGAAGTTTATGGGAACTTAATGCTTTCTACTGTTTAGATGGTGAAGCCTCAGTATGTCCCTCAATAGTAAAACTGTTTGGTGCACTCGCAATAACCATTGTGTTCAATATGAGTTAGATATTTGAATTTGAAGCCATACTTTATTCTCCCAGAGAAAGAAAAGAAGAAATCCTGTGTGAAGTACGCTGAAGTGATGTGCTCTATTCCTTCGCAAGGGCTTCTAAGCCCCAGCTACTACCACAGCTTTGGAATGACCGAAAACTACATCATCTTTTTGGAGCAGCCTTTCAAACTTGACATTCTGAAACTGGCCACGGCGTATTTCAGAGGGGTGAACTGGGCTTCCTGCCTTAGTTTCCACAGTGAGGAGAAGGTAACTAAACTGATCTGCTGAAGCAGCAAAAGTACATTTAAGCCTTTATTTACTATGTAGTACTAAGTCATAAATAGAATCCACATTTGCCTATATACCGTAGAAAATATATATATTGAACAATATTTTCAAAATCAGTTTAGTAGCTAATAGTAAGGAGATATGGACTAGTATTTTCAAGTATTTTCCAGTTCTGGCATCTGAAAGACAGATTGTGCTAACTTGACTTGCTCACTCCATCTACTTTCTGTAAATAGTACAATTTGGATGTTACTTATTGATACTAGATCATCACTTTAAGGCCATGAATTCAAATAGTGTGGAACTGTGTGGGTTGTTTCCCAGAACTGATAAATACCATTACCCCAGAGTGGGATAGTTACTGGGTTTGCTTAATGCAGCCAATTCCAAGTTTTCACCTTGAAAATGGTGCGTAACTGGCTGAATTGGGATTTAACCCTCTGCATTCCGAGTGGTTTGTCTTTTTCAAGGTCTTTTCTCCCAATAAATTTCAGTATTTGGGCAACCTTACATGGCACTATTGGGTAGATGAAAATGCTAACCATCTAAGTGAACACGGCTAAAATATAAAACTATTCTCCCTAAAGTCTCTACACCATAGAACTACCACAACTGAAATAACCCAGTCCGAGGGAATTAAGGGCGTGCAAGTCAGGGGGCACTAAAGCAGTTTCACCAAGGACTTTAGATATCAGATGTCCTAAAGACCGCTTCTATGCGCTCTAGAGTCTTATCATTTTCAGGATTCTCCTTACAAATTGCAAGGTCTAGCAACCAATCACTCACATGGGTTGGACGGCTTAGCATTCATGTCAGAACTGGCCAGTGTTTCGCCAGCAGCAAAGCCAATGGGGCAAGTTTCCTAACAAGTTTAGGATAACTCTACAGATGGCCAACTTGTGCTGTCAGATGGGCTGGAGCAAAAGCAGTATCTAGTATTTTAGTCAGTGTATCAAAGATCAGTGCCCAGTAGTCTCCAACACCTGCACTGTACCACCCCAGATTCATAAAGTCTGCAGTGCCTAATCCTAGGGCTTTCCTTTCTGAGAAATGGGTCAAACCTGGGTAACCTTACTGGTGTGCAATAAACATAATGGAACATTTGTAATGCAATTAAATGTGTCTAATTTAGGCTATATGTGGGCAATCTGAAATTGGAAATTTTCCCATTGGATCTTAATGAACCTTCACACCGAGGTCTTTTCCCATCGCCTTCTGACCCCAAACAAAACATCGGTCCTGCAGACCATGGCTACAGCATAAATCCGTAACACCTTGTAACATGTCAGGGGATCGCATGACGTAAAATAACAATTTGTGCTTCAAAGATTCCACATGAAAGTACTTACTGACTGTCTGCAACTTAGGATGGAACCTGAAGTAGAGCAATACATCAAGGGAGAAGTGCCCCCTTTATCTTTGTATTATTCTAATGATAGAAACCATGTCGCGTCATACATGTCAATCAGACAGGACAGCAAAAGCTTTGATATTGTTTTCTTGTATTGAAACACATGCAAGCTACTTCATTGTAGTTTTGCATCTAGGACTTCTGTCAGCTGGAATTAGTGCCCTTTGAAGAATCTTGCGAAGTTGCATGCACTTTCTGTTGACAACATTAAAGGTGCACAGACAGATCAATGAAGTGTGACATGCAATCATGGAGCCCATGTACTAGAAGCCATGCAGGTGATACACAACCCCCTGATGACTTTCTTGCTTCGTAGGGCATATATGATCCAGTCCTGAGGGCACTTCTATGCTTTTCACTTCAACAGTCTTCACTCAGTGCCACAATTACACAAAGTGCTTAATTTGTTAAAGAAAGAGGGCTGGTGCCCATAGCTCTGCTCTGAAGCCCGCAGCTGGAGTAATGAAATGTTGGTGTGCCGACTTCCAAGGCTGCGCATTCTTAAATCCACCTTATGCCTTTTTAATCCACTACGAGACATTGACTTCCCTGTTATCTCTCTCTTGCTGGTTCCTGTTTTCTCCCTTTGTAACAGTTTTTCTGTCTTTCAGTTTCTTTGTCTTTCCGCCTATGTGTTTTTCCCTCTGTAGGTCTTGGTGAATGTCTGAAGCGGAAAAATACGTTCCAGTCCCCAAAAATGAGTGCTTGTGCCACACTGTCAGCCACTAGCTCAAATTAAGCACTGCCTGTCCACAAGTGGCAGCTGAAGAATTTCATGAGTGTAAGCTTTGAAATCTTGGGCTAAGATCTATGTGATATTTACTCTCTAGTTGCAGACCCACTGTGAACAGTTTGGTTGTACGCTTCAATTTCTCTGTCTGACTTTTATTCTCTGACTGCTGCCTAACAATTTGAGAAAGTACTGTTGGAATTATAGCCATCAAAAAAGGTACTATACCTGGTGCATATTTAATGATTTGGTATGTCTCTATATCATGGATTTAATACAAGCCCCGGCATGAAGGACTTTTATTCACAAATTGATGAGACATCTAATAAATATATGTGATTTTTTTTAATTCTGTTAATCAATAGGGTAATGCAACAGATTGATTTTCATTCTGATTCTTTACAAAGCATTTATGAGTGGTAGGAATAACATAAAATATTCTATGCCTATATGCCGATAGGATACTATCTGCCATTGGACTGATTTTACAGATAAAGTGGAAATGATGTATAAAAGAGTGGCCTTGGATGTAAAAGCTTAAGTTCAGTACAGCTAGGTGCAACTTCATTCAGTGCGGGCTCAGAATTGATGAAGAGAAAATGAGATTGGGAGATGAATTCCTACCGGTCCCAAAGCAGTAGGTCCATTTTGAGGTTATTATATCTGTCATTAAATTTCACCAAGCAGTATCCCCACTTCACTCCTCACTACTAATGCTTTGCCAGGAACATTTTCCATTTTTACAGCAGATAACAAATGTCCAGAAACATGAAGGAAATCTTACTTCCTCAAAAAGTATGTCCCTCATTGAGCCTATGTTGACTTCCAATGACCAAACTGACAATATGAGTCGGCCTGGAACTCATATTAAAGGACGCGGGCTCTGTTGCTTCCCGGAACCATACCGCTGGCATTGTTGAGTAAGGGTGAGCGCAAAATCCGTTCCGCTCGCGGATTTTGCGAATTTTCGGTAAATTTGCGATCCGCGAACTCCCGCGAATTTACCGCGAATTCGCAAATCCGCGAGCGGCGGATTCCGGGGGCAAAAGTTGAAGCCTAGCTGGCCTGTTGTAACTATTTTACGATGGTGTCGGCAAGCTGCCAGCGCCATCCTAAAATAGTTACTAAGTTAGATTCAACAGGAAGCTCTAATAGATAAAATAAAGCAGGTGCTCAAGCACCTGCTTTATTTTATCTATTAGAGCTTCCTGTTGAAGCTAATTTAGTAACTATTTTAGGATGGCGCTGGCAGCTTGCCGGCGCCATCGTAAAATATTTACAACATGCCCTTCCTGTGACTTCAGTGACTCATTCATCAGCCCAAAAACAATTGTGAGCGTCGTCGAGGCAGGTGTGCCTTCTTCCCAAATCTACAGTCGAAAATCAGCTGTGATAGAGGCCTTTGCATCCTTGGCTTTCACGAGCGCAATCCTCGTGCTGTTCCTGTGGCCAGGAGCTGAAGGGACCCCTGCACCCCTCGGGGCGATTGCATAGTAACACACACATGGTCGCTGAAACTAGTTGAAGCTCAAATGCAGTGACTCATTCATCTGCCCAAAAAGTACATGCCAGCCATGCCACCTGGAGTCTGAAGCTTAACATGAAATACAGTTTAAAGGCAGCTGACACTTATAGCACCTTTATCTGCTTCTCTTCAGCCAGAAACGCAGCTCGGCAGTGTTTCATGCATTTTTCAGAAATTTTGTGGGCGCCAGACTTTGGGCTTGGAAGCCCCCCCCACACACTCGCAGTGTGCACCGTCTTCCCGCCATTGACCCGCTATGATGGACAGCTCACCCAAGGGACCCCTGCGCCCCTCGGGGCGATTGCATAGTAACACACACATGGTCGCTGAAACTAGTTGAAGCTCAAATGCAGTGACTCATTCAGCAGGGCAAATCCGCGGATCCGTAAATCCGCAAAATCCGCGGATCATGGATCCGCAAAATCCGCCCATGCTTATTGTTGAGCTTAATAGATCGATGTCAGAATTTCTAACACGCAACAAACACACAGGGGATGCTAACGGTCTAAGCATGACTATATCTACTTATTGGAAAGTAGGTGCATGTAAAGGCAAAGCCAAGTGAGAAACTGTGTGGGAATATAGTGTGAAAATATGCCCATCAGCCCACCAGGTGGCAGAAACTCATCATCTGGGATTTTGATCAAACTGGTATCCACTAGGTTACTCACTTCAGATATCGGGAGAGATCCTAATGCAGATCCACCAGTGATGGAAGCCACAAAGCTGTGGAGCAGGTGCTGGCGTGGGAAAAGAAGTTGCAGTGCTCAAAAAAGTGTGAACCAAATTGTAAACCAAAAAAGAGGTGTGACTTAAAATTGCCTAGTGTGGTGCCAAGAAGTAACTTTATTGAGAGAGCCACCACAATGGCAAGGTTAAAAGCAGAGTGTGGATAGTGCCAACAAATACTACTATCAATAGATGGAACTGGTCGACATGTTTCAGCCAAAAATGGCTTTCTTCAGGACCTAATAATATTGAAACACTACTGCAACAAGTGGGGACAGAATAAATGTTATCTATCCGCAAAACAAAATGTACCATGTGAGTGTGACCTACCGTATATATGGTATTTACCGGTAAGGCAATGAGGGCGTGGTCACCAAAATTCTCACCTGTAAAAAGACAAATGCATGCACGTACAATTTTAAACAAATTTAGACCTATGATCAAGACTTCATTCATCCTTGTGATCAAGACTTCATTCATCCTTGTGTTCCAAGTTTTTGGAAAAAAGGGGGAACTCGCCCAAAAGTTTGATGGGGAAAAGCCTCACCTCGCCTGGCACTCGCTCAGGTGGAGAAGCCCCGCTCTATAAAGACAGAGAAAAGGGAGAGAAGGAAGAAAAACATTCATTTCATCCATAATATTGGTAAATGAAACTTATATGTTTAACAATATCTCTTAAGCGATCTTTAGTGTACGATGGACATGGTGGAATGGCAATCTTAGCAGACCAACGGAACCGATGGTCGACTATGATTAATTCTCTCAATTATGAATTAAGATTGAACTAGTCTTGATATAGAGAGTTCCCAACTGGCACTAAACAGAAGTTCATACATCAAAAATGTAGAGATGATGCCGTCGGGAAAGTACTATCCGTATCACTGTGGAAGGAAGACAATTACCTCTAAGAAAAAGACTCTCCAGGTAGATAAAGAATCTCTGCTGTGCAAGTAAGGATGCAAAAGAGTCCCCCAGAGGAACAAAATCAAACCGGCATTCCTTCAATGTTCAAAGACGCCGAATGGAAACGCCACCCACCTATCCGTCGGTACCTCCGGCTATAACTGAGCCGAGGGGAAGGTATCGGCGTAGGTGGCGCAGCGGAAATAAAACAAGAGACTGCGGACCAGAGAGGAGACAGGGCTCCTCTTGTATGATTGGTTGGCCACTAAGCCGGAAACCCGAAGTGAGTGTACAACCCTCCGGTAATTAACGCGGCTAGATGGGGACAAATCAAAGAATGAGACCAATGTATACGAAGGTGTACAGGTGGTAAGACAAGCCCACACAAAGATTAAGTCTTGACTAACTGTCGTTAAAGTATAAATCATGTGTGAACAGTACGAGTTCAAGAGTTAACTGCAGACCAGATAGGAGACAAAGCTCCTCTTCACTGATTGGTGTGGCCACAACGCCGGAAAACAGAAGTTGACGAACATAGCTCCGATGACCAGCGCGGCTAGATGGAGACAGATCAAAATCACCAGTGTATCAGAGAAGTGAAAAGGCCCACCCAGAGGTTAGGTCTTGGCTACCTATCATAGAAGATAAAAAGAGTGTGTAAAATAAAGCATGTATAAACGATAGGCAAAAAACAGAAACAGAAACAAAAGTTCAAGGGTTTCTGTACCGCATATTGTTGCGGACCAGAAAGGAAAGCGGGCTTGTTCCTTTTTAAATGGCTACTCACATAGCCACGGAAACCGGAAGTAAAAACAAATCTCTTCGGTACTCAAAAGGGCTAACAGCTCCCCAAGCTCGTGAAATTAAAAAGTCTATTGATTGATAAAGTCACCATTCATATATAAAATATAAAACGATGACAAACAAACTGATAAGTCATGAAAAAAAATGTTGATCATGAGGTCCACATACTCATAGAAACTCGGGAGAAAGCAATCATATTAACAGACTAAAAATAATCATCTATGGGTAACCGTGACCTCCCAACGATGATACTGTTTTTTTTTTTTTTTAAATATATTTTTATTGCAGAGTTATAAACCACAGGATACAATTATTCAGCCAGTACACTTGTGGGGTCCCCCCGTCCAATAAGAATTCCCAGTCATACACAGCCATTCAGCCCGCATCCCGGAGGCCGGGCGGCATATTATATCGCTCAAGAGGAACACATCACAGTGCACGTCCCATAGGGACCCTGGTTGAAAGATCGTTTTGCGTATCTGCTTTTACCCCCCCACCCACAACAACATTCCCGTCAGCCATCCCAGTGATAGTCAGTGATGTCGCCCTTGTCGGGACCTGCCCTAGGCGCTATGGGTCGTCACACCTGGCCGCTCTATCCAGCCATTCTACCCTCCACATAGTATCCACCGTCCCAGTAAATCCAAGGCCCTAACAAGCGACCAACTAATGGCTTCCGGCCCTCCCCAAACACCCTACAACCAACCCCCCCAAAGCCCCCCCTCCCCTGGCAACTGCTAAGGTGTGTGCCTCGTTCTGTCGAATTGGATGGGTCCACTACAGTGCGCGGTACCATACTTCTGTGTTCGCCCCGCGGTGTCCAGCGGCTTAGTTCTCGCCATCCTCATCCTCTACCAAAGAATCACGCAAAGCCTGTACCACTAACTCCCATGCACGCGCCGCATCCAATGCCTTCTCATTCCCCGACTTCACAGCTTGCTTCATCCGGAGCACACTCTCACAGTCAGACCACCGCAACAGCTCATTCTTCCATCTACGCAGTGAGGGTCCCCCCCTGGACTTCCAATGCCATGATATTTCCCTCTGTGCCAATATCAGGCCCAGATCTATGAATTTGCTTGTCACCCTGGTGTGCTTAGTATGCGGGAACCAGAGCAATAGGCACGCCGCCATGTCGAATTCCACCTCCCTGTCAGTCACTTCATTCAGAAGTTCCCCTACCTCCGCCCAATAGGTCCCCAGTTGTTGGCACCCCCAAAACAAGTGGTCCATGTCCGCTCCCAGGGACGAACACCGCGGGCAACAGGCATCCGGCACCTGAAAGTACCGCTGTAATTTCTCAGGAGTTAAATAGGCCCTATGGAGCACATAGAAATGCACCTGCTGAAAACGCGCGTTTCTAGTGCCCTTCCACGTGCGTCGCAGGATGTGACCCCATGCCGTATCCGGTATGGGCCGGCCGACGCTCACCTCCCATTTAGCCTTGAGCCCTTGGAGTGGTTCCAGCCCCTCGTTCAGCATCCTATTATGGAGGCACGTCACAGCTTTGAACGTACCAGCCGCCATCACCACATATTGGCACGCCATAGTCGTCGTGGGTTCCAGGAGCCCCTCTTTCCAATGCTTTTGTATGGCAGCCACTACTGCTGCGTGTAGGAGGAAGCCCCCAGCAGGCAGCCCGAACTGGTCCCGGAGCACTTCGAACGGCGCCAAAGCCCCATCTATGTACAAGTCGCCCACCACCTGCAGTCCCGCCTCCTCCCAATCTAGCAACGGGGACCAATCTCCTCCGTGCGGCAATGCCGTCAACATCCCGATCGGGATCTCCGGGGCATAAGGCCGCGATGCCCTCGCTCTCCGAAGGCTCCTTTGCCAACACAGCCGGAGCGTCCGCTCTTCCATGGTGAGGGCCCGTAACTCGAGCCGCTGCTGCATGATGATGTAGGACAGCACGTGGCGTTGTATTCCCCGATCCCGGTCCTCCTCCGGGCCCCGGAACACCCTGGCCACGTTCTGTGTAAGGACCTGTAACTGCGCTGCAAGATAATACAGCTCGAGATCGGGCACAGCCATGCCCCCTTCCAGCTTGGGGCAAAGTAGCGTACTCAGGGCTACTCTACGGCGGCCGTGCCCCCATAGAAAGCCAATTATCATTGACCGCAGTTCTCTAAACACCCCCTGGGGAATCCAGACAGGCAGCGTTCGGAAATAATAGAGGAAGCGGGGGAGCGCCACCATTTTCAACAGTGCTATCCTGCCCAGGACTGTCAGCGGGAGGGTCGACCAGAAAGACAAGCTGCCCCGCAGCGCCCGGACACAGCAGCCAATGTTGCCCTCCAATAGGTCCGCAGCCGCGTGGTAAATGCGGACACCCAAATAGGTGATGCAAGAGGGTTCCCATACCACACCCAAATCGCTGCTAGGGGCTGGCGATCCCGCTCGCAGCGGGAACACACAAGTCTTCGCCCAATTGACCTTAAGGCCCGACAGCCGGCCGAACTCAGACAACAGATCCATCGCTCCAACCAATGCCCCCGAGGTGTCAGCTAGGTACAGGAGCAAGTCATCCGCGTATAGCGATATATAATGCCACTGCCCGCCACTAACTATCCCCGCGTATCGGTCACCTGACCTCGCATGGACCGCCAAGGGTTCCATCGCCAGGGCAAACAATAGGGGGGAGAGAGAACATCCCTGTCGTGTTCCCCTGCCCACCGGGTACGCCGCAGACACCAGGCCGCCCAATCGTACTCTCGCCATCGCCGAGGTATATAAGACCCTCGTCCACCTCCGAAACCCCTCGCCCTTGCCAAACCTCTCTAGCACTCCATCCAAGAAAGGCCATTCCAAGCTATCGAAGGCCTTCTCGATGTCCACCGACAGAACCGCCGGTGCTCCCTCCCCGTCCAAGATGGCGTCCATTATTCCCACCAGGCGGCGGATATTCAGCGCCGTGCTCCTCGTGGGTATAAACCCGGCCTGGTCCCTGTGTACCAGGCCCGTCATATGCGGGGCCAGCCTGGTGGCCAGGATTCGGCTCAGGATCTTATAATCCACCGTCAACATGGACAGCGGGCGATAAGACCTCACATCCGCGGCATCCCGGCCAGGCTTGAGGAGCGGTACAATCAAGGCCTCCCGCATGGACCCAGGCAATGCCCCCGTCTCGAAGGCTTCCGTGTACACCACCAGCAGCCTGGGCGCCAAGCTGTCCACATATTGTTGATAGAATTCAATTGGCAGTCCGTCCACCCCGGGCGTCTTGTTGCGGGCCATATGTTTGATGGCCACCCGTATTTCTGTGAGCGTGATCGGGCTACCCAGCTCCCTCACGTCGTCCTCGTCCAGGACCGGAAGCTGCCTCTCCCCCAGGTATTCCGCGATGTCCTGAACCCCTACTCCCAGCTGACTCCGGTATAGTTCCTCATAATACCCCCTAAATCGTTCCAATACCGCTGCCTGGGAGTACACCATCTCTCCCTGCTCGTTATTAATGCTGAGAATCGGGCAGCCCCTTAGTTCCGGGTTAGCTAGTCTGGCCAAGAGGGTACCCACCTTGTCCCTTTCTGCGTGTGCCCTGATGATGTACTGCCTATAGTCATAGCACCTCAAACGTTCCGTCTCGGTGGCAACCACTTCCTTCGCCTCCAACAACTGGGCCTGTAGACCTGGCCTAGCCGGCCTGCGGCGCTCCAAGTCCCTCAAAGTTTCTTCCGCTTTCATTAGGTCATTCAGCACAGTCGTACGAGCATTTGAGAACCTACCCAAACACACCCCTCTCACAACCACTTTCATTGCGTCCCATTCAGTAGACCTACTCGCAGCCGTGCCCTCATTCACTCCGAAATAACTATCAATGCCTTGCCGAACCGCATCGCTGAACACAGAATCCTCTAGCGTCTCCGGCCGAAGCCGCCATGTTGGAATCACTGAGCGCTCCCTCTGCCACTGAATGTGCACCAATAGGGGGTTATGATCGGATATAGTCCTAGCCAGGTACTCCGCATGGGTAATCAACGGGGCTAGGGATCCCCCGCAAAGCACCGAATCGATCCTGACATGTAGATCATGGAGAGCGGAATAAAAGGAATAATCCCTGGCTCCCCCGTGCCGCTCCCTCCAGACATCCAGCAACCCCCATCGTTCCTGCCAGTCCTTCCTGTGCGCGGCCAGCCTGCGCACCGGAGAGTCTACTAGGGGGGGATGGGACCTATCCAGAGTAACATCCGTAATCGAGTTGAAGTCCCCCCTAACACTATCGGACCCGCCAGGAAAGAGGCCAAGGACCCCGAGAGACCATCAAAGTATCGGCCTTGGTCAGTGTTCGGTGCGTAGACACAGCAGAAAACCACATCCCGTCCATATAACCTCCCCTCCACCGCCACAAACCTGCCATCCGGATCTACTACTTGGTTCAGCATTTGAAAGGGTATCCCCGCCCTCACCCAGATCAACACCCCCCTGGCATACGCTGAGTAAGTGGTGCCAAACACCTGGCCCGCCATCTTTTCTGCAAGGCAGCGCACTCTTTTTTGGTGAGATGAGTCTCCTGGAGCATAGCAATCTGAACCCCCCTGCGTACCAGATATGCATGGACTTTGTGACGTTTCACCATGGTCCGCAGCCCCCGGACATTCCACGTTAGGCATTTCAAGTTAGGTAATGTCTCCATTCCAACTTCGTACAGTCCGAATCAAATAACAAAGGTCCATGGCCCCCCCATTGCAGTTGCCCCCCCCCCGAACATTCCCAAAACTGAAACACTTCCCCAACCCCACTCCCCAGGACAGAGCACACGAACCCAATGGCCGCCCCCATCCAAACCTTGAACCAACTCCGCACACTCTTACCCTGTGGTCTCCACCACAGTCGACCTTAAGGGCCCAAGGGGGGTGAGTCGCCGCCGACCCCAGCTAGCGGAGCCCGCACCCCGCACCTGCATCCCCTCCAAAGCACACAGCTCCCCCTCCCGGCAACCCGCCCTCCATCAGCAGGATATCACCCTACCATGAAGTCCCGATCTAGTCCCAGTTCTATCTCAGCCGCAGAAAATACCATCCGATGTCTGTGGGGTTACTATCGGCCCCTTCGAGCTTTCCGCCTCTGAAAGTTCCTCTCCTGTTCTGCTGCCTTCCCCTCCCGAGTCCGTTCCTGCTCGTTCACTGTCCTGTTGCGACCCTGTAATGGCCGCCGTCGCTGCGATATCATCCCTCTTCTCCGCCGCCATTTGTGCCTCCCGTTTCTCCCTCTGACGCCTGTTGCGGCATCTGATGCGTTGTGACTGCCGCACCCGGGGCTGCTTGGGTTGGTCTCGCCTACTTTGGTGTGATCTGTCCGTCCCCGCTCTATATGACTCGAGCCATTGCCAAACTTCGTCCGGAGTCTGGAAAAAGTGCGTAGTGCCGTCCATAATGATCCGCAGCTTGGCTGGGTAGAGCAAGGAGTACTGGATGCCTTCCTCCCAGAGCTCCTTCTTCACAGCGAGGAACGATGCCCTGTTCTTCTGGACCGCTTGAGTATAGTCCGGAAAGATCGTTACCTTACTGTTCTCCACCTCATACGGGCCCGACATCCTGGCCCGCTGGATGAGAAGATCCCGGTCCTTGTAGTGGAGGAGCCGCACCACCATCGGTCGGGGGGGGGCGGCCAAGCCCCGGCGGGCGAGCAGGCACCCGGTGAGCTCGCTCCAGAGTGAAAAAAGGAGTAAGCCCCTCCGGTGCCACCACAGTGCGGAACCAGTTCTCCATGTAGGCCACCGCATCCTCCCCCTCAATCCGTTCCGGCAGGCCTACGACCCGCACGTTGTTCCTTCTATTGCGGCCTTCGGCATCCTCCGCCCTCCGCTCCAGTGAGTCCAGTCGGGCCAAAATGCCCGAGATCCTGTGCTCCGCGGTCACCACCGATGGCTTCAGGTCCAGCAACAGCTGGTCATGGTCCTTGACCCTGTCTGCCAGCTTCGCGTGATCCGCGCGTAGCAGCCCCAGGCCCGTGGCCACTTGGGCAATGTCGTTGTGCAATGCTTCTTTAGTGGAGGTGATCGCATCAAGGATGGCATCCAAACGCCGGTTCAGCCGCTGTTCCTGATCAGGCTCCGGGGAGGGACTCTCACTCAGCCGAGTTGATGTCGCTGAGTCCCCCTCGCGACTCCCGGGCATCGGCCCTCCGATCGCCGCCATGCCAGGGTGCTGCGTCACAAGTCCAGTCGCCCGTTTAGCGATTACGCCCGTGGTTCCGTGCCGGTCTCCGGGCACCGGGCAGCGCAATGTCCCCGCCGACGCTCTCAGAAACAATGGCCAGGTGGACGGCCTCCGTTCGGTCACCCCCCTCCGGCCTGAGGGGGGAAGGATGAGTCTCAGGGCGGTGGCCAGCGAGGGTCCCCGAACTCCTGGGTGAATCAGGTCAGCGTCCCCTGGTCTCAGGACACAGCACCGCCAATCCTAGTGCCTCGGGCAGCCGAGTACAGGATCTCTTGCCACTCGGCGACAACTTGGCTCAGGGCTGAAGTTCGGGACCGTCCGGCCTCCTCGCCGCCATTTTCTTCTCACCCTCGGCAACACCTCGGCCTCCTCTTCTCTCGATCTTCTCGGGGCCAGCAGTCCCCCAGCGACTCTCCGATTGCGCCCAGCTGTCCCCTTACACTTCAGAGGGCAGGAACGTCGTCTTCGGGTCGCCTAGGGTCCCAAAAACAGGAGAATTAGCGGGATTCCGCGCGGAGCTGCGAGCTCACGCCGCCATCCCGATCCGCGTCCAAGCCACGCCCCCAACGATGATACTGTTGGGACATAAGGCCTGAAATGTATAGATATATGGATATATATATAGGTACCCCATCAACAAGCAAGAACCCGTATGGGTCACACAGGACAAAGACCATGAGTGGCGAAGCAGTGAAAGGAGACGATGAAAAATCAATGAGAAAGCATGACTCACAGGCGTCACAGGTCCTTCAGGAAGAGCCAAAGCTTAGATTTATAAATCTGGTAGACCATATCAGGGCATGACTCAACAGCAATGACAAGGACAATTAAATCTGGATCCATGGGATTTCATCGTTAAGCCCATCGGTATCACACTTCAATTTAAAAATCCATTTCTGTTCTTTAATAAACAGATAGCGAGAAATGTCGTTGACATGTTGGGGAATGAATGGCTGTTCAAGAGCCACCCACTTCATTTCATCAGCAGAATGTTTCATAGTCAGGAAATGATTGGTAAGTCGTGTGGCCTGTCTATTGCGCCTGATTGTACTTTTGTGCTCAAGGATTCTGAGCTTAACCTTCCTGGAGGTCATCCCAACATAGCGAGGGAGCAAGGGCATGTGATTAAATAGATCACCCTCTCGCTGTTGCAGTTGGTGTGGCGCTTCAGTACCCATGGGCGCTGTGTGCCTATGTCAACTGTCAGGGTCCTCTCCGTCTGTTGAAACACAGCATAGGTACCACACGGATGGTGGCCCTGAACAGGAGGAAGATTCCATAAGGTAGTTACAGAGTCCTGGGGAAGGGACCGAGGTCAGGTATGTACAAGGTCATCTTGTAAGTTTTGGCTTCTCTTAAATGAAAAGAGTGGAGGCGGAGTCGTCACACCCGTAGTGTTGAGAATGCGCCAATTCTTACAGATAATCTTTTGTACCTGTGTGGAGATTGTACTGAAAGTGGTCACGAAGGTAAGTTTCTCTAGAGGCGGTTTCCACAGGTGGCGCTAGTAAGGCTTCCGTAGCTCCTTCTATAGAGAGGCATCCAAAAACATGGGATCAGATACCTCATCTTCGTTTAAAGCCACTACACAAACATCCCCCAATAGAGGATACTTTAGAGGCAGATACAGAGGAAATAACAATAAAGGAAGAGGACGAGGTAATAACAACACTCGTACCTCCCCCGCCACAAAACAGTGACTTCCATCCGCTTCACTGAGGCTATCCCACTCCAGTTGGAGAGAGATTATCACAGTTCCTACCTGTCTGGAATTCCATCACAACAAACAAGTAGGTGACACAAATTATCCAGTATGGTTACTCCCTCGAACTTACAGCTACCCCCCCCCCCCACACACACATACCACCCAAGCAATTTCCAATGTCCACAGATCATCTCACACTCCTCAAACAAGAGGTTCTTTCATTGCATCAAAAGCACGCAATAGAACCTGTTCCCTTACAACATCAAGGAACAGGGGTATACTCGCTGTACTTCCTAATACCCCAAAAAGACGGGACTCTAAGACCAATACTCGACTTCAGGCCCCTCAATACACTCAGATCATTTTCATATGATCTCTCTCCAACAAGTTTTCCAGCTGCTGTAACAAGGCGACTTCCTTGCCACACTAGATCTCAAGGACGTCTACTTCCACATTCCCATACATCCCTCTCACAGGAAGTATCTAAGGTTTGTAGTGGACGGACAACACTATCAGTTCAGAGTCCTTCCATTCGGAGTCACCACTGCATCCAGAGTGTTCCCAATGTGCCTTGCAGTAGTAGCAGCACATCTCAGAAGACAACAGATCCATGTCTTCCCATATCTAGACGACTGGCTAATAAAAGCCAAGTCATTCAACCAGTGTGTTCAACACACTCACCAAACCATTCCAACATTACACAACTTGGGGTTCATGGTCAACTACACCAAGTCACATCGCTAGCCCTCTCATATACACCAATATCTGGGGGCTACAATAAACACCTCCACAGCTCTGGCATATCCCAGTCCAACCAGGATAGCCAGCATACAAGTTCTTGTCACAAAATTTCAAGCCCTAACTCTCTCTCCCAGCCAGGGTGTTTATGTAGCTAACAGGCATGATCCTGCATTTTCATTGTACCTCAAGCAAGACTTCAAATGCGTCCATTACAGGAATGTCTAGCACATCAGTGTAATCAGGCTCAAAGACAACTTACTGATCTGGTGTTGGTAGACAGCCGCACACATCGCTCTCTGCAGTGGTGGAATACAAAAAACTTGTCCAAAGGGCGGCCGTTCCTCGAACCTGTTCCACCGATAGTACTTACAACAGATGCATCACTCACAGGATGCTACTAGCAATATTCCTAGCACTAAAATCATTCCAAGTACATCTACAAAACAAAGCTGTCTTGATCCGGACAGACAACATGACAGCCATGTACTACATACAAAAACAAGGAGGCACACACTCTCTGCAACTGTTCCAGAAGATGGGCTATCCCACAAAATACATATCTACTTGTCGAACACCTTCCAGGAGTTCACAATTAGATTGCAGATTTGTTAAGTCGACAGACACAACAGATTCACAAATGGGAACTACATCTCCAAGTCCTTCTACCATTTTTCCATATGTGGGGCCAACCAGACATAGATCTGTTCGCCACACACGACAACGCAAAATGCCCAACCTTCGCCGCCAGGTTTCCACATCTGTTGTCCAAGGGCAATGCGATATGGATGAACTGGTCAGGCAGATTTGCGTCCGCTTTTCTGCCACTCCCACTGATTCCACTAGTGGTACGCAAGCTCCGACAACAGTCTCTCAAACTAATCTTAGTAGCTCCCACATGGGCACGCCAACCATGGTTCACAACATTGCTGGAACTCTCACTAGTTCCACACCAAAAACTGCGCCTGTCCCCATTCTGCTAACGCAGAACCATGGAGAGATCAGACATCCAGGTCAGCTGTATCTGGCGATCTGGCTCCTGAAGTCCTAGAGTCGGGTTACCTTAACCTACCACCGGACTGTATGAACATCATTAAAGTAGGCAGACGACCTACTACTAGAGCTTGCTATGCTGCAAAATGGAAAGGATTTGCCATTTACTGCACCAATAACCATATGGATCCACTGGATGCCTCCATCCAAAATATAATTTGCTACCTACAGCATTTGCAAAGATGTCATCTAGCATATTCATCCATATGTTTACATCTAGCAGCACTTGCTGCTTACGTACAAAACAGACAACACTTGTCACTATTCAGAGTCCCTGCAATTAAAGCCTTTATGGAGGGCCTAAAAAGAATAATTCCTCCTAGGTTACCACCCTCTCCTGTGTAGAACCTAAATATTGTTCTTACCAGGCTCATGGGACCCCCATTTGAACCTTTACACAAATGCGAACTACAGTTCCTCACAATGAAAGTAGCTTTTTTGTTGCCATTACCTCTCTTTGAAGAGTAAGTGAGATCCAGGCTTTAACCATACAGGAACCATTCTTACAATTACATCGTAACAAGGTGGTTCTCAGGACAAACCCCAAATTCCTTCCTAAAGTCATCTCTCCATTTCATCTTAACCAATCAATAGAGTTACCAGTGTTTTTCCCAAACCTAGACTCCGTAGCAGAGAGCGCTCTACACACCCTAGTTGTTAAAAGAGCTCTACTTTATTACATTGACAGAACCAAATCCTTTCGCAAAACAAAACAATTGCTTGTAGCTTTCTCCCCACCACATAAGGGGAATCCCATCTCTACAGCTGGGATTGCAAAGTGGATCATTAAATGTATACAAATATGCTACCAAAAAGCGAAACGCACATTAACAATTCCTCCTAGAGTGCACTCCACACACAAACTAGGAGCCTCTATGGCTTTCTTAGGGAATATTCCCCTAGAAGACATCTGTAAAGCAGCAACATGGTCTACAACACACACCTTCACTAAACACTATTGTGTTGACGTGCAAGCCAAGCAGCAAGCTTCCGTGGGCCAAGCTGTTCTTAAAACTCTCTTACAAATAACTGCAACCGATGCAGGTGACCACCGCTAGGGGAGATTCTGCTGTATAGTCTGTGCTTAGTGTGAGATCTGCAGCTCATATGCCTCGAACGGAAAATGCTACTTACCCGTATACATCTGTTCTTGGCATGTAGAGCTGCAGATTCTCACGCGCCCACCCGCCTCCCCGGGACCTGTATCTGTTCAGTTCTATCTTAATTAGATATACATACATGGACATCTTTTTTCTTTCTATTAACTCCATCATTTCCCATCATGGCGAAAAACAATCTAAGGATGGAGTCAATGCCCATGCGCACTATCGTCCAAGGGAGGAGTCACCTATCTCGTGACTACAAAGGCTTCTTCCAAAACAACAACAACGTGCAAGCATCTGAGCCCAACACCAGATGGCAATCTAATGCTAAGTGTGAGAATATGCAGCTCTACATGCCAGGAACAGATGCATACTGGTAAGTAGCATTTTCCTTTTACAATATTGTTAAAAAAATATATTCCCATGGGAGTAAGACTAACTTAAATAATGGGTACTCTCGTTCATGTCAACAATCGTGCTCTTAGAGTATTGTTCTTAATATATATGTTTCATATGCATTAACCTACATTTCCCCAACATTTGGGCCTGCCCTTGCCCCACTGCAGACAGGCGTGCTCCTACAAAAACTGTTGAGCGCTTATTAGAAATGGGATCTCTGGTTGGCTAAGGGTTCCGCCAAAGCCAGGCAGAGACCACCACTCTAGTCAGGGAAAGAGAGTTACATGCCAATGATAACCCCTGCTCACTTCCTTGGTAGCTTGGCACGAGCAGTCAGGCTTATCCTGGTGGCTATGTGTAAAGCATTTGCGCAACACACACAGCAACAACTTACTAGGCACACCACAAAAGGAACTCCACACAAGGTTATATATAAAAATAGCCTTTGTATTATCATAAAACACATTAGATGGTAATCACACAATATACACTGTGCCAACTGGCACTGGGCAATATTTACAGAGGATTATTTACACATGACAGGGCCACGTGGGCCACTGTCAGAATCATCACTTGGTAAAAATAGTAAAAGTAAGACATATCATGAACTTAGAACACAACCAGTAATTACTGGCACACTATACTCAGCATCATCCTGTAACATAAATCATATCATGTACAGTATCACATCAGACGAGAAATACATTCTGCGCCAACCTCATAAGCCTAAACCTAGTAGACCATAATCTCCTAAACATAACTCGCATTAGGAAATAAATTTACTAACATAAACCGCAGTAGGGAATAAATCATACCTAAACCACAGTAGGGAATAAACCAAAACATAACACAGTAGGTAAAACCTCATAATCATAAAAACACATCTAAAGGCATGAATCAGGGTGCATAAAACATACTATATAAATTACATTTCCAACACCTATATAAATCACATTAGAGACTGGCGCCCTACAAACCTAATAGTCCCTCTGGCCAACTGGCCATCTTTAAGGGGCTCAAATGCCCTCTGTCCAAAATACAGCAGGAGTCAGGGGTGCGCAATTGCGCAAACCTAAACGTTGCAGCTGGCACTAAGTGCTGCGCAGATGGGAAGGTCAGGGGCAGAGGAGTGCACCTAACTCAGACATGTCCCCTAAGGAAAGAAAAACCTAAACGGTTCAGCTGCCCACTACTTGCTGGGCAGCTGGGAAAGTTAAGGTGAGGCATGGGCTCTCAATGGCCCTTAAAACAATTATGCCAAACGTTGGAGCCACACGGGGCTCTGAAAGAAATAATGCGAAGCGTTGGAGCCACCTAGGCTCTAAGAATAAACATGTTTCCTTAGAGTGGCAGCTGCCCTCTAGTAAACAGGGCAGCTGTAACAGGGAATATGGCCTGGCACCACGGGGCTCTCGGGCCCCCACGGGACCTTTAAAACAACTTTGTTCTGAGTTAGGGCCACGCAGGCTCCGGGAACAACAATGTGCCCCCCCTCGTTGGAGCGACCCCCTATCAGGCGCTCAGGAAATCAAAATTGACACTGGCCACGATCGGCCCAAACACCGGATTGATGCTCACTCACCGGGGCTCAGGGCAGGACTCCTTCAGTCCCCTCTTGGGCCTCTGAGACCGGCACCACATCTCCCGCTCTTCGCTGCTGGCACCTGCGGGGCTCTCCCTCACTTATGGGAGCCCGCCTCATCTATGCGCCATGCTTCACCCGTTCCCCTCTCTCTTGGGACCGGGACTTCAAATGGGAGCCTGCGAGGCTCCGGACGTGCATTGGGCGCCGGCCCCGCCCACCTCTCTACTACCGGGTCGCGATCGGCAGCGGCCCGGCAACTACTATTCTGCGGGCAATACAAGGTAGACTCCCGTCTTCGGTAAAGGCACTTGCGGGGTGGGCACCTGCACCCTTCCAAATAAACAAACAAAGAGGAAATAATACCAGGAGAGCAGGGTGGGCACCCGCTCTCTCAATAAAAGTAAAGACGCTGGGTGGGCACCCACACATTAATTAACATTAAAAGCAAAGACGCAGGGTGGGGACCTGCGAGGCATGAAAAGAATGAGAGGGAGGCACCCACTAGGAAACAGTAAAATGCTGCTATGCGGGGGAATCCCAAAGCCGGGGATTCCCCCCCGGGTGATGGTAGTGCTCCTCCTCAGCTGCATGGAGCACAGCGACAGGGAAAGCGCTTTTAGGGAAATAAAAGCAAAGCGCTTACAGGGCGCTAGAGGCCAAAGCACAAAATCCTCTCAAGGTCAAAGAAAAAGCAAAAGGTTCCAAAGAAAAGTCCTTGAAGTATCCAGGGGCAATGCACGGCCCAGGGAGGCAAGCCCTCATGGCAGCCCCTTCCTGGGCCCCGGCAGCAGCACTCCCCGCAGGGTCAGGATCCAAAAGCAGAACAATTACATGGGGTCACAGCCCCTTCTTTTATACACACATTTCCTTTGTCTAAAAGTGGAGGGCATGGGAGAACCAGATACAACTGGTTCAGGGGAGCTTAGGAGCACTTTGCTTTGCTCAGCTCCTCTCTTCTTTTCACAGGACAGCCCAGGGACATCAGACGCACCACAGGAGGTGGAGCCAGCATTGTGGAGGGAAGGTACAACCCTATTCAGGTCAGAGGTGCAACTCCTCCCTCCCATCTACAAGCAGATCTCCCTTTTCACCACTGGGCAAACTCATCCTGGCTCCTGGAGCCATCCACATCATCCAACACCTGTGGCTCACAAGCCAGACATGCAATTCACATCATGTAGGCAGACACACAGCACACTGAAATGCCAATTTCTAAAAGGGGCATTTCTAAAATAACCACAATAAATCTGTGCACACTATTGCGCAGCATTTATTCTCATGAGTTCACACATACTAAACTCGACCCTGCACTCCTCTCATGCCAGGAATTACCATGGACACACACATCCCCCATGCGTTCCTATGGGAGGGCAGGCCCATCTCACCACACGCACTCAGAGAGTGCACGCACTTTACACTGGACCACAGTGCTAAAGTGCGCAGAGACCTAAAATCAATACCACCATGTCAGAGCTTAAGGCAAAAAGTTCAGGGGCGAACCTGCCAAAAAGGGCCAAGTCCAACATTAGGCAGAAATGATGCAGGCATAATTAAGGTTGAAATACTTGGTATGTACAGGTGGAAGTCGAGCGCCAAAGCGGCCACGAGGTTCATGGATTTAGAGGTGTTCTAAAAACTGGAGATTGCAAGCCTACCCCTCTGTGCAAGCCTGGTACAGAGAGGTACTCCACTGGACCGAAATGGAAGATAGCCCTTGTTAGTAAAGAGCGCAGAGGCCTGTGCAAAATGCCCATTTCAGATGGCTGGAAGCGTTAACTTCAGGCCCCCCCCCTGATAACACTTTCTTTGTGGCCCCAGATGCAAGGATTCTTGAATGATTCCTCCTACAAAATTAAAAACTCCACTACTTTATACATATGTGGATCCCACTAGGGTACTCTCCGCTGAGCACTCACTCCAGCACGCAATTATCCAATGGGGATACACTACTCTTTGGGGCTATGTCCTCATGGCCACAGAACCTCTAGTTCAAGTTCAAGTTCAGGAATTTGTATAGCGCACTACTCACCCAGAGGGTCTCAGGGCACTCAACCAGCTCTGACGTCAACCTCGCCAACTCTGAACACCTTCACTTCCAGATCCACATCGACCCCAAGACCACACTCAGAGGCACCCTCCTCTACAGACCACCAGGACCCCGCGCAAAATTCAGTGAAGACATCACGGACTTCATCACTCCACACGCGCTCCCCTCCAAAGATTACATCCTTCTGGGAGACCTCAACTTTCACCTTGAAAAGAACAACGACCGCAACACCACCACCCTCTTGGACAACCTCGCCAACCTCGGACTTAAACAACTGGTCACTTCCCCCACCCACATCGCAGGTCACACACTCGACCCCATCTTCACCTCCAGCAATCATGTCTCCTTCAGCCACACTACGGATCTCCTCTGGACTGACCACAGCTGCGTTCACTTCACCTACAACAAGCCGAAACCCACCAACCACCACCAACCAACTCTGCAAAGAAACTGGAACAAAATCACCATCGACCAGATCTCCTCATCGCTCCTTCTAAACACCCCAGCCCACTCTTCTAACCCAGACCAAGCCGCCGCCAACTTCACCCTATGGTTATCCAACACCGCCGACATCCTAGCACCACTGAAAAAACGTCAACGCAAACCTGGCAGCAAGAAGGCATCATGGTTCAACGATGATCTTAAGAAGTCCAAGAAACTCTGCCGCTCCCTTGAAAAGGCCTGGAAAAAAGACCCAACCACTAGCACCAAGGACGCCTTCAAAAACGCCACCCGCACACACCACCAACTAATCCGAAAGGCCAAGAAAACAGCATTCAAGGATCGACTAGACAACAACGCCCACAACAGCAAGGAACTTTTCAACATCGTCAAGGAATTTACCAACCCCTCGGCCAACTCCAACGACATCACCCCTTCTCAAGCCCTCTGCGACTCCTTGGCTCTATTCTTCCACAACAAAATTGCAGACATCCACAACAGCTTCGACAACCAACCCGGAGACCAACCCACCCAACCATATGTTGAACATTCTCCCCCCTTGAACACTCTTAATGACTGGAACCCAATCTCCACTGAGGACACCATCCGCCTGATGAACTCTATCCACTCAGGATCCCCCACAGACCCATGTCCTCACCACATCTTCAACAAAGCAGACTCCGTCATAGCACCGCACCTCCGAGACGTCATCAACTGCTCCTTCAACTCCGCCACCTTCCCGGAAAGCTGGAAACACGCTGAACTCACCGCCCTTCTGAAAAAACCCACAGCAGACCCCACCGAACTCAAAAATTACCGCCCCATATCGCTTCTTCCTTTCCCAGCCAAAGTCATCGAGAAAGCTGTCAACAACCAACTCGCCGCTTTCCTTGAAGCCAACAAATCCCTCGACTCCTCACAATCTGGCTTCCGAGCAAAACACAGCACTGAAACCGCCCTCATCGCAGCAACAGACGACATTCGAACTCTACTGGACAATGGAGACACAGTCGCCCTCATCCTCTTCGACCTCTCTGCTGCCTTCGACACAGTCTGCCACAGCACCCTTTTACAACGCCTCAGAAACATCGGAATACAAGGAAAAGCACTTGAATGGATCACCTCGTTCCTCACCGGAAGAACCCAGAGAGTCCGCCTTCCACCATTCAAGTCAGAGGCCACTGAAGTCATCTGCGGCGTGCCACAAGGATCCTCACTCAGCCCCACCCTCTTCAACGTATACATGAGCCCCCTTGCGGCCATCGCTCGCCAACACAACCTCAACATCATCTCCTACGCGGATGACACTCAACTGATCCTTTCTCTCACCAATGACCCCAGCACCGCCAAAACAAACCTACACGAAGGAATGAAAGAAGTTGCCGAATGGATGAAACAAAGCCGTCTGAAACTGAACTCAGATAAAACAGAAGTCCTCATCTTAAGTACATCCCCCTCTGCATGGGACGACTCTTGGTGGCCGGAAGCCCTTGGAAAAGCACCCATCCCGACAGACCACGCACGGAACCTAGGCGTTATCCTGGACTCTTCACTCTCAATGAACAGACAAGTCAACGCCGTATCCTCATCCTGCTTCAACATTCTTCGCATGCTCAAAAAAACATTTCGCTGGATCCCCATCGAAACCAGAAAAACAGTCACCCATGCTCTGGTCACGAGCCGACTGGACTACGGAAACACCCTCTACGCAGGTACTACCGCTAAACTCCAGAAGAAACTCCAACGAATCCAAAACGCCTCAGCCAGGATCATATTAGACATCCCGCGTAACGAACACATCTCTGGCCACCTGAAAGACCTCCACTGGCTACCCGTCAATAAGAGGATCACTTTCCGACTGCTAACCCACGCACACAAATCACTCTACGACATCGGACCAGAATGCCTCAACTCACGACTGTCCTTCTACACCCCCTCCCGCCAACTACGTTCTTCCAACCAAGCCCTCGCCACTGTACCCCGCATCAACAAGACCACCATGGGAGGCAGATCCTTCTCATACCTGGCAGCTAAAACATGGAACTCACTCCCCACCTACCTTCGCCTTTCCCAGAACCACCTAGCTTTTAGAAAGCAACTTAAAACGTGGATATTTGACAAGTAATCCTCCTCCCCTCCCTAAGCGCCTTGAGACCCTCTGGGTATGTAGTGCGCTATATAAATTCTCTGATTTGACTTGACTTGACTAAGTAGGAGAAGGATCTTCCTCCCATCGTGGATCTATGGATGTGCGGAATTGCGGCGAGGGCTTGATTGGATTATCGTAGTTGGAGGGTGGGTGTGTAGAAGGACAGTCGTGTGTTGAGGCATTCGGGTCCTAGGTCATAGAGGGCCTTGTGTGCGTGGGTGAGGAGACGGAACGTTATTCTCTTGTTGACGGGGAGCCAGTGGAGGTCTTTCAGGTGACCGGAGATGTGAGCTTGACGGGGGATGTCCAATATGAGTCTGGCTGAGGCGTTTTGGATGCGTTGGAGTTTTTTCTGTAGTTTGTCTGTGGTTCCGGCGTAGAGGGTATTTCCATAATCCAGTCGGCTAGTGACCAGTGCGTGGGTGACTGTCTTTCTTGTTTCGGTGGGGATCCAACTGAAGATTTTTTTTGAGCATGCGAAGGACGTTGAAGCATGAAGATGAGACGGCGTTGACTTGTCTGGTCATCGAGAGGGAGGAGTCTAGGATGAAGCCCAGGTTACGTGCGTGATCTGTAGGTATGGGTGCTGTACCTAGGGCCGGTGGCCACCATGAGTCGTCGCAGGCAGAGGGGGATGATCCTAAGATGAGGACTTCCGTTTTGTCCGAGTTTAGTTTTAAACGGCTGTTCTTCATCCATTCGGCGGCTTCTTTCATTCCTTCGTGTAGATTGGTTTTGGCGGTGTTTGGGTCTTTGGTGAGGGAGAGGATCAGCTGGGTGTCGTCTGCGTAGGAGATGATGTTGAGGTTGTGTTGTCGCGCGATGGATGCGAGGGGACTCATGTAAACGTTGAAGAGGGTCGGACTGAGTGATGATCCTTGTGGTACGCCGCAAATGACTTCGGTGGCCTCTGATTTAAATGGGGGGAGGCGGACTCTCTGGGTTCTCCCGGCGAGGAACGAGATGATCCAGTCCAAAGCTTTTCCTTGTATTCCGACGTTGCTGAGGCATTGTATGAGGGTGCTCTGACAGACTGTGTCGAAGGCGGCGGAGAGGTCAAGTAGGATGAGGGCAACTGTTTCTCCGTTGTCCAGTAGCGTTCGGATGTCGTCTGTAGCTGCGATGAGGGCGGTTTCGGTGTTGTGTTTGGCTCGGAATCCGGACTGTGAGGGGTCGAGGGAATTGTTGGATTCAAGGAAGGCGGCGATCTGACTATTGACGGCTTTCTCAATCACTTTGGCAGGGAATGGGTGGAGTGAGATGGGGCGGTAGTTCTTAAGTTCAGAGGGGTCTGCTGTGGGTTTCTTTAGAAGGGCGCTGAGTTCTGCATGTTTCCAGCTTTCTGGGAAGGTAGCGGAGTTGAAGGACCAGTTGATAACATCGCGGAGGTGGGGTGCGATGATGGAGTCTGCTTTGTTGAAAATGTGGTGGGGACATGAGTCGGTTGGCGATCCTGAGTGGATGGAGTTCATCAGGCGGATGGTGTCTTCAGTAGTGATTGGGTTCCAGGCGCAAAGGTTGTGAGAGTGCTGTTTTGGTTCGGAGGTGGGTGGAGTGGACTGTTCTTCGGACTGGTTTTCAAAGCTGTTATGTATGTTGGCGATTTTGTTGTGGAAAAAAGAGGATAAAGAGTCGCAGAGGTCTTGCGAGGGAGTGATGTCGTTTGTGCCGGCGGTGGGGTTGGTAAATTCTATGACGATGTTGAATAGTTCCTTGCTGTTGTGGGCGTTGTTGTCGAGTCGATCCTTGAATGTTGATTTCTTGGTGGATCGGATCAATTGGTGGTGTTTGCGGGTGGCGTCCTTGAAGGTGGTCAGGTTGTCAGTGGTTGGGTTTTTTCTCCAGGTTTTCTCGAGAGTACGACATAACTTCTTGGATTTCTTAAGGTCATCGTTGAACCAGGGGGCCTTTTTGCTGCCTTGTTTGATCTGGTGGTTTTTCAAGGGTGCTAATTCGTTAGCGCTGTGGGTGATCCATTGTGTGAGTTTGGTGGCAGCTTGGTTTGGGTCCGATGATATGGCAGGAAGGTTTTGGTTAAGCGATGTGAAGAGTTGGTCAGTGTTGATTTTGTTCCAGTTTCTTTGAGGAATAGGTTGTGGGGGGTTGTGGGTCGGGGTCTTTTTGTAGCTGAAGTGAACGCAGCTGTGGTCCGTCCAATGGAGAGCTGTGGTGTGATCGAAGGAGATGTGTTTGCTGGAGGTGAAGATAGGGTCGAGCTTGTGTCCGGCAAGGTGGGTGGGGGTGTCAACAAGTTGTTTGAGTCCGAGATTGGCCAGGTTGTCCAGAAGGGAGGTAGTGTTGCTGTCGTTTTTCTTTTCCAGGTGGAAGTTGAGGTCTCCCAGTATAATGTAGTTCTCGGAGGTGAGGGCATGTGGGCTGATGAAGTCAGTGATGTCTTCGTTGAATTGTGTGCGGGTTCCTGGTGGTCTGTAGATGAGGGTGCCTCTAAGTGTGGTCCTGGGGTCGGTGTGGATCTGGAAGTGAAGGTGTTCGGCGGTAGCGAGGTTATCGTCGGAGCTGGTCGTGATTCGGATGGTGTTCCTATGGACGATGGCGATGCCTCCTCCTGTTTGGTTGGTGCGGTCTTTTCGGATGATCTTGCAAGCGTCCGGGATGGCTATGGCAATTTTGGGCGCTGATGAGGCGTTCATCCAGGTTTCTGTAAGGAAGGCGACGTCCGACGATGCAGTGCCGAGTAGGTCCCAGAGTTCAGTGGCATGTCTGTGGACCGAGCAGGTGTTCAGCAGGATGCACTTCAGGTGGTTAGAGTCGGAGCTGTGTTTGGAGTTAGTGGATTTGGTGTGAGTCCTGATGCAGGCGAACTTGCAGGAGTGGCAGGGCAAGGGTCCATGGGTGTGTCCTGGGGCAGCTTCGCAGCATTGTGGTGTGCGTCCGGGGTTAAGGGTAAAGAGGGTAGCGGCGTCATACGTTATACGGGTGGAGTGGGTTTTGCGAGGACCAGGGGGTCTGGCGCTGGGCGCGGTCCAGGCGCGGACGGGCGTAGACGGGCTTACCTTTGGCGCACCTTCGGCGTGCGTGGGGCGCGACCGCTGCGCGTGAATGCTGCGCGGAAAGGCATCTATCATATGTGGATAGTGGGAGGGGGAGGGGCGAGGAAGGAGCAGCTGGGAGGCGGTAGCGGGGTGGATAATGTCCTTAGAATATCCTCCCATCTAAATGAACACATGGAAGTATTAGATACCATCTGTTCCATCATTCCTTCCAGTGTTGATCCAGATGGGCAGGGAGTGGGATATTATTGAGGTGTGGGAATAGGGAGTTTAGTGCCATTAATTGACAATATATAGAATACCTCTTGCATGGATGTACATCATTGCTGTATACTGCGTATCCTACTTCTGTGCAGATCAACTGCGGTACTTGTTATATACAAAGAAAACAATACAAATTATGTTTTCTTTTTTAAAACTTTATTTCCCCCAGTGTGTGACTACAGAGTGTGTCAGTTTCACTGAAACCAGGTGATTAGGGTATATAGGAACACTGTGTGAGTGTGTTCATGTTTGCTCACATATCAGTGTGTTTGTTATGCATTCATTGGTGCCTCACCTACTTGTAGCAATAAGGGCTGTGGGTCTGCATACGTACGATGCATGTGTAGATTTGTACATATAACTAATCTAACTTTACTGAAAAATATGTTTATATATTTTTAGCAGTTAACTCACAAATTTCATTGTAAAGGTAAAACCCCTTTTCACCTTTGTACAAGTGTTCACATAGTGTTTAGACTAGGGATCTGCACCACCCTGATGAAAGCCTCTTTTGGGCTAGTTCATGGGCTGAAGCAGGTTAGCACCTTGAATGAAGACAAAGACATAATTCTCACTAATTTTTCTTTACTTTCAGACAAACCCTCGAGCCTCCTTAAAAAATAAATGTCTCTGAGTTTACACAGAGGTAGCTTTACATAATAATCTGGATTCCTTTTTCATCCAGTCACTCTTATCTTGAATTCTATATCGCTGAAGTTGAAGGCATCTTGATAGTATCATCTTATTAGGGTGGGATGAGGTAGCCTATGATGAAGCATGCGACAAAAATGTGGATGAATCTTCTTATCCAAATAATGAGTATTGTTTCTCTTAGGCCCTTTCCTTTGCAGTAGACCGGTTGTTCCTGTATACTATTGCATTCTGTGTGGGGGCTATACTTTCTTAACTTTCACATTGATTTGCTACTGTGTCCAATTTTACTTTGTGCTGAATATGTTTTGTCACAGCACTTTGGATACACTATATAAATCTAAATAAATAACACAAACCATTTAAGCAGATCCCCCCCCTCCCCCCAGGGGAGTTTGAGAAAGGGATCCACCAGCCAATTTTGATTGGTGTTGATAACTGTACCTCCCCATCCCTTAAAAATTGGTAAGAAGTATGCAGTGTGATGGGTAACATCTGCAGTGGAGAAGAACCACTAAACAACAATCATAGACTACAGATCTATAAAATGTGCCCATCACTGAAGGAGCAGCTGAAAGTTTTAGGGTTGCAGATGGTTCCAGAAGCTGAAGTCTCAAAGACGCCGAGCATCATACAGCACCACCAAGCAGGTCCCTCTACCTCAAGGAGGTACTGCCTAGCTTTTGAGTCGCAATATTAATGTTTTATCATCAGCATTCAAAAATATGAACTCCAAAATATTGACATGCACTATGTCATCAAGGGAAACTGATGTACAGTTAGAATATTAAACTTTCACTTATTTTTCTATACTTTCCTTGACGATCATGTAGTAGACAATAATTATGGAGGCCATGTTTGTGCCAGGTGATATTCTTGTAGTCGATATTGTCAGTGCTGGAAATCAGACCTTTTCAAAAGCAGTTCTCCGTGTTAACAGAGTAAGACACAATTACAACCATGGTTCAAACAATATTAAAATTACAATCAAAAGCATGCTGTTTGGCCATAGGTTGACCAAATATAGACATAGTTGTCCACAACAGCAAAGCATACACTGACTTACCATGCGGGCTCCTGGGATTGGCAATTTTTGCTAAAACACTTTGCCCTCGTTAGGCAGAATCTTCTGTTACGATAGAGCGATTAACTTGTACTCTATATCTAAATAAACGATTGGAAACTCTATCCATTTGGAGCGTTTCCAGGCAAATATTCAGCAAAATAAATGTTTTTCAGTCTCTGGCGAACCAATACAAGAATGGAGATTTCATTTGTCTACAAATTGCAGCAAAACTCCATTTATGTAAGATTCTGCAAAATGTAACATCTGAAATTGTAAACAATTGAACACAAATACAATGAAGTTGTAAACATAAATTGAAATTAAGTCCTAATCTACTAGATAAAAGTTACTCATTTAGTGACAAATGTTAGCTATGCAAACAGCGAGATGAGCAAACTGAGGTCTAGTGTATCCAACTGTATTTAGTTTAATTAAATTATCTGTAAAGTAAGTAATAACAAACACTCTTCGCATGTATGTCGGAAATATACAAAGCTGCGCTTGTGAGTATCATTTTAGAATCTCCAGTTCCGATATGTGTTGCCTGTTCACATCCTAAAGACGTGAACTACCATACTGGAAAGATGGCTTAGTGAGTTAAACGGTAATTGTTAACTTCTGTGTGCCCTGCAAGTCACCTCTTCAAATCCTGACAAGGCCAATGCAACATTTCAATCTTCCGAGACAGAAAGTTGAGTACTTATACATTTTCTAGCGTTAACACCTCTTGTTTTACAGTGCTTAGGAGTTGGAAAACCAATGTATGGTATGTGAAACTATATAAAACACAACTTTTTTCTGTCTGTTTTTATAAATGCACTACAAAGTATGTTGCCTCGTTTAGTTTGTTGCCTTGTTGTTTGTCGACACAAGTGCAATCTTTCACCCTGCATTTTCCTCTCTGACTCTCCCCAGACCTGGATACACATTGTAGATAAGCGAACAAAAAAGACCCTCTCAACCAAGTTCTACACAGACTGCATGGTGGTTTATCACCACGTCAATGCTTACGAAGAGGATAACCATCTTGTTTTTGACGTCATTTCCTACAAAGACAACAGTCTGTATGACATGTTCTATTTGGCAAACCTTAAAGAGGACTTTGATGCAAAGAATGTTCTCACCTCCGTGCCCCTCTGCAAGCGCTTCGTGATTCCTTTGCAACATGACAAGGTAATATCATTGTATTCATTTTTTGTCATTGGGTGTGATCATAGTTTGCTTTTCTCTAGCAATTTGTAAAAAAAATTGTGTCAAGGTCTCTTAATCTTTAAAGCCCTAGGTGTACAATGTGGAGTATATTCTACTGCACCCTAACTCACTTTTCACCTGGTATTCAGATCTGGTTGTGGCTAGTTGCTTAGCTCAGTGTCTTCATGGATATAAGCTAAGAGTATCCATGAGCAGCAGCTTTGCCACCTGGCTTGACTTTTAGCACCCATGGCATCGCCCTTGCTATCCCCTCATCTCAGCGACCAGCCATCACAAAGACATTATCAGGGGTAATAAGGGAAAAGGGTGCCAAAAGCTCCTGTTTTTCATTCTGTAGATACTATCATTGGCAGGAAGCTGGCTCTGAATATACTATACAAAAGTGAGGTATAGTGTGCACAGAGTCCAGTGGAACCCCAAAGGTAGGCAGAGGTAAAGTTAGATAGCACCTCACTCTTAATTTGTGGTAGTGTGGTCGCACACTAAGGCAGTATTCAGTAAGGCAGTATCAGAGGACAGTGTTCAGCATTTGTTGTACACACCTTGTCAGAAAATTAATTCACACACTCAAGGACTGAACTTCAGACCAATTGTTTATGTATCAAAAATATTCTTTTAGTTATTTTATTTCCTAGAATCAAGCAAGCCTGGCACAGGTAAGTGAGAAGTACTTTGCAGTAAATATACAGATTGTAACACAGGTTGGTTTGCAATTGTAAATGTACTTTGATTTGATTACAGAAGTGTTACTGATAATGCAATGCTTTTCAGAATATAGTTCATATACTATGAATGGGACTTTCAGTAAGATTACAGGTAAATTACTTTTGGATTACTTTTATTACTTAGAGTAGTATACCTGGATACTATTCTTGGACATTTCCCGTAAACAGGTAAGTAAAATAGTTTTTGTTAAACAGTACAATTTTAAAGAATTTCTTTAGGTTTTCAAACTCCACACTTAGAATCTTTTCACAGAAAAACAGTCAATTTTATCCTCTGGAAGAAAATAGTGTTATCGGTTTTGAGGTAAGTATTTGGTAGTGGGAGTTGAGGTTCTGGGGGTAGACTCAGGGGTCCCCCAGGGTCAAGGATGCACTCTAGTTATACCCTCAGCGGCACTTGGGTGGCCGGGTGCAGAGTGCTGAGGCCCAAGGTTATCCAATGGGGGATAGGGAGCCTCTGGTTGGTGGCTACTGACAAGCAGGCCACTTGGTTGTGGGAGCAAAGCTCTTGGACTTTAGCTCAGGGCAAATGGGGAAACAAAGTAGCACCAAAGGTGCACCTTCTGCGGCTCTAGGGCGGCTAGGTGCAGGGTGCTGTTTCGACGTCGGGAGCCCTGTTGTTTTCAATGGGGAACCTCCGGTTTGCAAAGGCACTCCAGGCTTGGGGACAAAGGTCTTCTGGGTGCGACCACCCCTTCGAGAGGTAAGTTGGGAAGTTAGGGGTTGATTAGGCACTATCGATTGGGGCACCCAAGGTCGTGGGGCGTCGGGTGCAGGTGTGCCTTTTGGGGGCAGATCTTTTTACCAGCTCCTGGTCATGGTTGGGGGGACCTTCCGGATTTAGGCTGCATGCATCGGCTGGAGGCTTGAAGCAGGCCAGGGGTTGCTGGAGCTCGGGTCAGGACTGCTGGGGTGAACCTCCTCGTTGTGTTTGCCCACTTGAGCTCTGCCATTAACGGCGGGTGCAGAGTGGGGCGGATTTGCGGTGTTCACGGGAGACAAAGTCTTTTCAGTTGAAGACAGACAGGTCCCCCAGGGTTTTCGAGGTTGCTAGCTGCAGGACACACCAGGATTTTGCAGGAGCAGGTTCGAGGTGGAGACAGGCCGGTAGGGCTGGGGCCAAGTCAGTGGGCGTCTTCCTCTTGTTAGCTGATGCACGGCTGTTCGGTCCTTCTTCTTCTTCTCCTTGTAGTTTCTTTTTGTCTGATGTAGCAAGGTTCAAGGATTCCCCTAAATACTAGATTTAGGTGCGTTACAGGTAGGTAAAATCAGAGACCAATGGGCACCTTCCCTGGGGTGGGTACACCTCCTATTATGCCACCCTTCAGTGGGAGGGGGCATGAACCTGTCCCTGGTTGGCGAAGTACCCTCATCTGCAAGATGGCGGTGACTGAGAGTTGTGCTTCACCTTGCCTCCCCCACCTGAGGGGTGGGGTTGGCAGAGGTGGGCACACCTCTCTTCCTCACTTTTTTTTCCCGACGGTTCGCCTGCCAAAATTGGGGGTCAGAACCAGTGGGGACCAGCTGCTGAAAGCAGCAAGTGGCCTGGGGAAACTCACAAAGGCAGCAAGCCTTTGAAGCTTCCCCTTCGTGAACCCTGCCCATCCAGGGGGAGGAGGCTTGGCACCTCGTCCCAGGATTTGCATTGTTTCAGGGTCCAGAGAGCAGCAGGCTCTCGACCCAGGGGTCCAGAAACATGTCTGGTGGTGGCAGCTGAAAGCAGCCACTTATCCTGGACACTAGTGGTAGGTTCGTTTTCAGGGTGAATCGCAAAGATGCCCACTCTGTGCATTTTTCATTAATTCCCACACTGGCATCAGTGTGGGTTTAATGTGCTGAGAAGTTTGATACCAAACTTGTCAGTTTTCAGTATAGCCATTATAGTGCTGTGGAGTTATTAATAAAAAACTCCCAGCACCATATGCTCTTAATGGCGGCACTGCACTTACAATGTCGAAAAATGGACTTAGACACTATAGGGGTACAGGGCTTATGCACCTGTACCCTCACCACTGGTATAGTGCACCCAGCTAGAGGGATGACTGATCTATGCCAGGGCAGTGGGTTGCAGGCATGGCACACAGGAATGTGTGCCATGTCGGCTCTTCACTTTGTTCTGCACCAAGACACGAGCCTGCAAAAGCAGTGTGTGAGTGTAAGGGTACGGGTCCTCTGGGGGTGGCACAATTAGAGCTGCAGCCCTTAGAGGCCTTCTCTGATCACAGTGCCCTGGGTACCTGTGGTACCATTTACCAGGGGCTGACCTGTGGCCAGAGATGCAAATTGGGTTTAGGCTTCAATGCAGTTTTAGGGTAAGAACATAGGCCCTGGGTACCTGATTAGCAGGAGCCCAGGGTGCACTCAGTCATAGAACATCAGCAATTCAGCAACAAGTGGGGGCAGACATGCAGAAAGAAGGCACTTTCTCACACTTAGGACCCCAAAAACCGTAAGGGGCTATGGAGGGACTGTGGATGGAACAAAGGATCAATCCTATGATGTCACATGGATGGCTAAAGGCAGCATGATGTCAGTTTTCTGTCCCCTAGTCTTTGGGTGAATTGATTTAATCTTACACTCTATCCACTCTAAAACTCTAAAACTGATAGGAAAAATGAAAATATCTGTATCTATGTATATCCCTTTGGCAGACAGAAGTCATTGTGATGTTAAATGTTTGCTGCTGTCAAACTGCCAAATAGTAAAATGTGGATGTTAATCTTAACTCACTCCACTGATTTGATAACATCATACATGGCTTCATGAATTCACTTATCATTGACACAGCCTATGAAATGTTATCTCCAAGACCCTTTGAGAATGTGTAGCCAGAAAGGACTTTAAAGTTTCCTTCAGCCAGGCCTGAAACCAAAGCCAGGTTCAGACTGGCATTAGTTGGGTAAAGCAGATACTTCTTTAATTAACCAGTCTGATCACATTCTGGTTGCAGGTCAGAGGATAATGTGTCTATTGTGGAAAGAACAAGAATAAATACAGGGCAATTAAATACAGTTACAAATAAAAGGATTGAAATATAGACAGTGGGAAGTCAAAAAGAAATGGAAATATATTTGCTGGTATGTATGAAACAGAAGCAGACCGCTGTGACCATGTGAGATTTCCTTTAGTGCCCTATTATATGAAGCAACAGACGAAAGCATTGGTCCCTGCTCCAGCAAATTAGGTAGCGTGCAGCCTGCTGCATTTTATGCACTATTGAGGGTAAAACACTAAAAGAGAACCTGTACTTTGGAGGATTAAGATGTAGTGTGGGCAGGAGGGCCCACCTCATACATTTCAAACAAGTCATAAAATGAAGCAGTTCTATATAGGGAGTGTCACACAATTGCCACATTTTCCCATCCTGAAATGGTGCAGGGAATTTATTATGTTTGGAAAAGAATACTCTAATTTACAGCCATGTCTAAACTTGTTCTGTATTAAAATAAAAACACAGCGATTACATATGCCCGACTAAGAAATACAATATTGTTAAAATGTTAAAATCCATAACACCATGGTCCAGAATTTAAAGGCTGGTATAACAAGCATTTGCAATACAACAATAGCTCAAACTTTCAGTAATGCGAGACCTATTGCATTGCTAATGCTTGTTTGAACAGTGAAGGGTTAGAGAGGGAGGAGGGGGGTACGAGGTGAGGACGGAGGAAAACGGGTGAGGTCCTGGTTTTAGGAAAACCTATTCCCTCCTCTCGAGGAAGAACTGCTATATTCATCAGCGGCGTCTTGAGCTACAGCGCCCGAGGGAGGCGGACGTGGAGTCAGTGCACACCGCGACCACCTTTAAAGTGCCCACGTGGACCCCCGGCTGTCAGTGCCACACTGCCCGTGCTGTGCCAGCAAAGATGAGGAGTACCATATGGTTCTTGGTTGGACTTCTGCTGGCTGGACAGGTCTGCAGCCAGCAGCCGCACGTAAGGTGAGAACCGCCCTTCGGGGGTTAGAAGCATAGGGCGATAACCATGCTCTGGTCCTCAGCGGGCAGATCTCCTGTAGGTGAGAGGGTGCCACCACCCTCATCCTTGCTCTTTCTTAGTCACTCCCCCTACGACTGTGTTTCCAGCGAACGGCCGTATTTCACAAATGTGTTTACGCTTTTGCTTTGGAATTCTGCGAGCTGTCGCAACATTGCGAGCTCCGCAGCACAGAAGGCAAGCTGGCCGAACATGTGAGTGCGCAGCCCGGCATGCAGGCAGGGCGTGCCCTTGGCTCAGCGTGGCTGGCAGCACCTGCGCAGGGCAGCGGGCCCGGCGCTGCGTTGTCTCACAGAGCTTTTGAGAAGTGATGCGCACTTCCTATGGGACGTCTCAGTTTCCCCGCACTGTGATCTAAGCTGCCAGGCACCATCCATAACAAGCGAAAGGCACAGCACATACCACGGTGTGGGATGCCCCTGTAGCGCGTCAATATAAAATGACAGAGGACAGCAGAGGCAGCTCTCAAGACATGCTTGAACAATGGTTACCTTTTATTATAAAAAAGTTCTCAAAGAGCAGGAATTTGTGCTGCTGCAATACTTGTGGTAATGTAGCAAAAATTCAGTAACAAGCCGCAAAAGCAGCAGCAAGCACTTGCAGGGGTTTCTTGCATGATAATTAATCAAACATCTAGTTCAAAATTCCTTTGTGACACTGTATTCCACTTTAAAATGGCATTGCCTCGCCAGATCGGCCGTAATTCAGCCCTAATCACTGGTATAAAATCCTGCTGCAATCACTGCTCACCCAGGAACACCATGTTCTGACAAATCAAACTCCGGTTAAGCCTCAGGCCTTCTTTCCCATCAGGACCCGAAGGCCCACTCAAAGTGCCTAAACCCGACCATCTTCTATAAACACCTCCAAATAAAGCTCCTCCTTAACTATTGCGCCACAAGACACCTCCTTCAAGGCCCCTACCTTGAATAGGAATACCATTCGTATGCATTAAAGCTCAAGTGTTAAAAAAAACAAGATGTCATTTCGTTGCTTCCCCGTGAAGTGGATCTAAAAACAAAGGTAGCCTGCGAGTGGTGCGCGCGCACATGCCACAGCGAGACATGTACTTTCAATTATCGCGCCCGCGTCTGGGCACGATAATTGAAGCCACATGGCCTTTGGTGCGCGTAGTAGACACCAATAGGCCGTGGGCGGAGCAATGCGCCCGCCTTTAGCCTATTGCGTGCCGTATTACTGAAAAACACACACGCAAAGGCCAATAGCAGGACACAAAAGGAAAAGCACACGCACGAGCGTGTGCGATTCCTAGGCCACTCTCTAGACCACATTTTTAGATACTAAATGTCTCACGTGAGCAATGCTGTGCACTGCACGCTAGGCGCGAGACCTTAAAACCACCTATTGGAAGTTTAGGCCTTAAATATATGGCTTGTCTGGCAGACATTGAGCCTTTATGCACCCAAATCTGCATGTCATGGAGCACTACCAAATTGGAATTGAGCAAGATGTAGTCCTCCTTTAGGTCCTCTCCAACCAGGTAGAAATGAACATCAAAGCTCCCATTCCAGTAAATCAGACTCTTGGGCATAAGCGAGCAGGACGAGGAGAGTTGGCAGCAGCACCAGTGGATATATCCAGGGGTTCCACACCAACTCAGGAGTTCATGACAACTTTGGAATTGAGCAGCCGTGCACTTCCAGCAGATACAGCTGCCATCTTACACTGCCACGCAGGCACCCAGCCAAGGCCCCTCAGCAACCAAGGGGAGAACATCCCTGATTCCAGCTCTGGCAACCTCTCAAACAGACCTCCATTGGTGGTAGTGGTGATGGGGGTCCCGAAGTGTACTCTCTAGGTCCTGGCCCAGCCTGCACCTGATGCTTCACCCTCACTGGATACTGGTAGGGAATCTCTCAGTAACTGAATCTGCAGCACTGACAACAGCAGCTGAGACAGCATGGGACCCCAGGACAACTGTGGACTTTTGACAGTTGCCGACACCATCTTGTGCCCCTACATGGACACCCAACACGGATCACGCTTGTTCAGGGCCAGGTGTACAGCACCTGAAGGAGTGAAAATACTGACCACAGCTAAAGCAGCTGTGAAGCTACACCCCCCCCCCCCCCCCCAAGCAGCAGGGTTGTTGGGGGACTCAGAGCTGATACCACGGGTCCTGACCAGGTCCATGGCCACCGTATTGACTAAATTGGCTGAGGTGGGACCCCTTCAATGACCATGCCTACTCAAGAAACACCCCGGGGCACCATTGGAGGTTGACCCTTGGGGCTCACAGTCTTCATTGGGCCATAAGACAACCTTGACATCCAATGGCTATGCTATTTCCATAGATGTGGCCAGGTCATTCCGCCCTATTCAGATGCTGATCTCGCCTGTGACCCTTCAGTGAGCATTCAAAACAGTGGAATAGGGCCAGCTATATGGGTATCTGGGATCCTACTCCACACTTGCTGCTGCATTGGTGAGAGCTCCAACAGAGACACAGAGGGTACAACAAATCAGATGTGCTTCTCGGAGGGGCTCACCAGAGATGTGATCTGCTGGGGGGAGCCACTGTGTTGCTTCAAATGCTTGCTGAACAGTATTCGACTGGCCAACCTATTGGAAGCTATAGTGTCCCCCACCTTACACTGAACGAGTAATGGCTACTGTGCTAGAGTCTAGGAACAATTTCAGTGCCTCCCCTGCTGCAGAGAGGTCCTGATCTAGCCCTCATATATAACAATGGATGCATATCTGACAGTGAACATCAGTGGGTGGGCAAGAACCTCAACATCCACCTACACTCTAGGCAGCATTTAGGCAGCATAAGGTGCAATTGTAGCATTCCAAACTCAGTCATCTCTTCAGAGGTGCCCTCTCAAAAGGGAGCAAGAAGGGCACCCCATAGTGCTTCCTTTGCTTGGATCACAGCACACCTTGCTTCACTGTGGACATACTCCCGGTGACTTAGTGTCCCTGCAGTGCTCAATTGAAGCCAGTGGTTGCCAGTGGGGGTCACCAGCAATTATATTTGGGGACCAGCACTTATTTTTCCTGATCAGACATTTCGCAAGAGCAAGAGAGGAAAAACACATAAAGGGGAAAGAAGGAGGAAGAGAAAGACAGAGAAGGGAGAAACCTGCAAGAGTGAGATAAAAGGGAAGAGCTGCCTGGCAGTGGTTTAATGAGGCCTGAGGTGGACTGAAGATTAGCCAGCCTTAGTGTCCTGTGCAATAACATCCAATAGTCGGCTGTGCTTCTAAGCATACCTTTAGGTACCGGGCGCTCATTCTTTTACAATTTAGGTACCATCTACACAACCTATGTGCAATTTCCCCACTGTCTGCCTCTTGCCTGGTCGAGCTCCCACTGGCTGATCCCTCAGCAACATAGCAAATTAACAATGTTTATCAGATCTGACTCTGAGTGCAACGATATTTTGAGCTTAACTTGTGGAATACTAGAGTTTATCTGAGGCAATGTCGACTCTCTCCCATCCGGCTTGATCAAGCTTGCAGATTGGCAGGGGGCAATATCCCGTTCCAACGAATCAGCACATAACATCACAAAGGTACACTAGTTTGAAGAAAAAAAAACCTTTAGAAAGATTTGCAGAGAGAAAGGAGAACTCACTTGCAAGAACTGCCAGCTGTGCCAGGACCTCTCCATAACAGACTTTTTGCACAACCATTAAACCAGACACCGAAAGGGTCATCCTTTCAGACTTTTCTTTCAGTGCGAAGGAAAACAAAGCCTTGTACGTTCCCTTATGGAACAAAAAACATTTGTAGGTCTCACCTTCGAGACTGATAAGTCAGGCACAGTCTAATAAGGGCACATCCGGCCAGTAAGAACTCTGCCCAAAATGGCAGACTAAGTGGCATGGCTCTAGTCCCTGATGACCGGTTACTAGATCAACTGAAGAGGCTAAAGTTGATGCCTTCTCTCACCTGAAGAGCATGGAGTGGAGTCTTCCATAGCTCTAGCCCCCCAACCATAACTGGGGTTCTGAGGGTGGATGGGACCTGACCGAACTGTAACATGCCGTTCTAGCTCCTGGAAGGGGAAATATAGGCAGGGCATAGAGTGAGGCTGTGCAAAAAGGCACTACAGAGGGTACAATGGTATACGCATTTGTTCTGCGCTGCCCCCTCTCATCTATTCACTTCTATATAATGTGTTTACCCACGAGGATCCTTCCTCGCAAGGGGTTACAAGTGTCCCAAACCTGAATGCAAAAGGTATGGATACTTGGTTGGCCCTCTTGGAACTTCTAAACTTTTTTGTTTGTTAGAGGCGAGGAAAGCAGGCAAAGGAGCAAACCTCAGACCTGACCCTCATGTGAGGCAAGAGCCTTCCATCACATTAAGATTTTCTAATGGTTGAGATTGCACGCCATTTCAAAACTATCTCCTTAAATGTGAGACAGCTGAACTCATCAACTAAAAGATATTCAATATGGAGCTATCTTTTAAGCAGGGACCCCAACATTATATTTTTACAAAAAAAACATACTAAAAAGGGACCAAACACTTATGTGGCAGCCATGATAGCCCTGCCATTTCTGGACCTCAGCCCAGAGTAAAATTGTTGGAGTGGCCATATTGTGCAAAGCACACATAGGTAAGGGCAACTTTAGTACCATAAGAGATAAGGAAGGGCACATTAAAGTTGTAATAGAGCACCACTGGTCCCGCAGGGCACCCCCAAATATCTATGCTCCGAATATTGCGCAAAACTCCTTCCTGTATAACACCCTAAAAGACCAGCTGTACAAAACAAAGGGGACCATAATAGTAGGCAGCAACACCAACATACCTTGGGACCCCAACAGGGATAGAAGCAAACATGCATACTAGGGGAGTGATGTCAGCACACTTCAAAAAGGAAATCACTAAATAGGGCTGGTAGATGCAGGGTATTAGCTAATACGAAACATACAGGATTATTCCTGCTGCACCCAGGTGCACACTACATATTCCCACATAGACTATGGGTTCATCAGGCACTCTTTACAGCACTCACTGTAACCCAATCTCTAGACATATCCATTTCAGATCACACCCACCTTATCGAATTAACCTAATTAACCAACTTCCCTAAGAGACCTGGTCCTCATGTGCTCCATAGAGTAGACAATTAGGGAACACTTTCCTCTGAATTCACTCTCAGATCTATCCTTGCACACGTTTTGTGGCACATTCAAGGCAGCAATTTATGGTGTAGATCTATTGAGCACCCCAGAGTGGCCAGGCTGCTCAAAAATAAGCTCTCAATAAACATTAGGTCTCTTGAACAGTAGGACAAACAACACCCAGATACAAAAAAAACTCAAAGGCAGTTAGCCATCATCAGGGGCCAACTAAAATCATACAGATTAAACCTGGCCAAGAGAGGTCTGCCTAAAATTTGACAAAGGTCATAGGGTGGGCACACTATTAGCAAGGAAAATACAGCTTCAAAGAGCCAGAACATAAATCGAAAAATTCAAGACAGAAGATGTCTCTTGAGCAACAAGAGAACACAAAAAACAAGAGGCCTTTAGAGACTTTTTTCTATCACTATATGGCCAGGGATAAGAGAACCTATCAGATATTAACAACTACCTCAGTAACTATGCCTGGTAGGAGGGAAGCTCTTGAGGCTCCCATAGATATCTCAAAACTAAAGCTCGCATAGAAAGCCATGCCTCAGAGGAAAAAAAACTGGCCCGGAATCCCCGGATGGCTCCTGATTACATTCTTTCCCTGTTCAATTCACTCACAACTTTATCAGGTCTTACTCCCACTATAAGCAATGCTAAAACTGCTCTAATCCCCTAACTGAGTTCGGACCTCACACACTGCACATTTTAGAGAACCATTGCATGTAGTGGCTGGTGTTGGGGAAAAGTGGTGAGGCAGCGTGGGGAAGCAGTAACAAAACAAGCAAACAAACAAAAATGTACCCACTGCTCTTCTGCTCGCCGCTCTTCTGCTCCTCTTGGCACAGGCTGAGGCTCCCAGACTCCCCTATTGCCAATCATGGTAATATCCATGAGAGCAGCAACAGGATTGGGCAGAGCAGGCTGGTTTTGCTCTCCATCGGGGGATGGGAGCCTCTGCCTGCTGTTGTTCTCCACCCAGCAATGCAGCTGAGTTAGAGAGATGTCAGTGCGGAAGCATATGGAGAAGTGTGGCTCACTGGTTGTGGAGAAGTGTGGCTCACTGGTTAGAGGAGGAAGACCTGGAAGCAGAGGTCAGCCCGGGACCAGGGTTCAATTCCCGGCTCTGCGGGGTCTTGATTCCTAAAATGTCCATGGACTCGACAATTCTCGCTCCGGTGCCTACTCAATTCACGGGTTCACACTGTGCGACTCTGGGCAATAGCTTGCTTAATCTCCACAACGGCCCCTCACGGTGGGATGCCTGGCTTTCACCTTGCGGATACCCTGCCGGGGTTATCTCACAGGGGAATACCAGGACGGGTTCCCTAAGCAAGTGCTTATAAACCGCTTGGTGATTTGCGCTATATAAATTCCTGTACATTTACATTTACATGTTTTGCTGTCCTAAGACGGCCGGCCAAACCGACATGTGCACTGACAGCAGTGTCCATCACTCTTCCACGGAAAACATCCTTTGCCACGCGGATTTTACTACGCGTGGCCTTTACAACGCGTTCATTACAACGCAAGTTGTTACCACGACTTGCGCTGGAGGGCGCTAAAGGATTAAAAATAGTAAAATTACTATCCCAACACCTTCCCTAGGGTCCACGGGGACTGGTGTTAGAATAGTAAATTATACTATTCGAAATCCGCGCCCCCAACGCAAGTCGTGGTAACGACTTGCGTTGTAAGGGATGCGGTGTAAAGGGATGCGTTGTGACGGTACACGTTGTACAGTCATACATCCCTCCGCCACTATTCCTAGTAAGGCCCGACACCAGACACCTAACACAACACAGCTCTGGCATACCCCCCAAAATTTACCGCTATCTAAATCTACTTTTTAGTACCAGACCAACTGACGCACACATGGTACTCTTCTCCCTGTCCTGACATTGATGGCAATTGGGTGTGTTGAGGGGATGTTTAATGTTGTTTTGTATGGGGAAAATGTTTCGAAGAGTTGCTGTTATGTGACAACTGCCTGAACAGCATTTGATGTCTGTACTTAGGCGCTCTCATATGATGTGACATTAACATCGCTGTACAACCACATCTGTTTTTGGTAAAAAGGCTCAATAAAAATATTTTGAAACAATATGTGAATGTACCAGTATTTGCCAGGTTTTTCCCCAGCTGAATTTCAGCATATATGACCTGCCAAAATTTGTCCTCGGATGTGGATTTTATCGCACTCCTAACACTTGTATTTGTGTGCTCAGGGAATGTTAATTACTGGAGAACAAGTAATCAGGACCATTGACGACAATTAACTTTTTAAATACTGTACTCCTGAAAAATAGCATTATTCTCACTGGAGGGACTTTTTTTAAGATAATACATTTTGAGGTGACAAAGAACTATGCTGGAAAATAGCAGCAGGATTTTCTAGGGTTAAAGGAAAGAAGCTTTCACTACACTTCAGTGTTTTCTTATTTTTAGAATGCAGAAGTTGGTACGAATTTCATCAAACTCCCGTCAACCACTGCAAAAGCACTGAAAGAAAAAGATGACAGCATTTACTGCCAGCCTGAAGTGCTGTGTGAGGGTAAGAAGCAATATAATTTTCAATCCAAATAACAGACTAACTTGTCCACCGCTCAAATGAACTTTATATTTCACTATACTAGATCACTATACTAATTCACCACTAATCCTTTTTGAGTTCCGTAGTAGCGTGCTACTCGCAGAAAAAGTGCTTCGATGCCTCGTCTACGGGGTAGTAAGCTCTATATAAATGCAAGTACAATACAATACAACACAATATGTGCATATACTTGTGTTTTTATTTGTATTTTCTTACGAAACTAGAGACACTTTATGCATAGTAACAAGGTTCTAGTACACTTTTCGCTGTCAGATCATGAAGATACGCATACAATAAAAGTAGCAGTTTTGGTGGAGGAAAACTGGCGAATGGTACATGACCATCATGGTGAAATACCTATATATAACAAATTAAACCCTCAGTCAGTTTACCAATTCTGTATCCAAAAAATGCACACATACGTGTAACAAACTGATGGTAAGACAAAAATTACTTGGTAACATTCATTTAAAACAGGTGAAGATGTTGCGGGGCTGCAACGAGATAAAAGCACACATTCTGTATTCTCCAACACTGGAGTTCTTCAAGGAATGGCTGAAGGAACTATATAAACTGGACACATATGAAAGCCAGATATATGAGATCCAAGACCAAATGCATGTTTGATAATATATGGGGCTCCTGAATGCGTCAATGAGAACCATAGGCTTCTGTGAGTGACAGAAGACGCACTTCCTCTCTTAGAATACACATGCACTATGAGTCGATGGGGGAACAGACTACACAGCCTGGGGGCAGGATTGAACCCAAATAAGTGCACTCTGGGGGTATCTTCCTTATGTCTTCCCTGTTTGTCCTTTTCCATGTTGGAAGGGTGTACTGGAACAAAGGGAACGGGGAGCTGACACCTTCCTCAAGATAATGACTTTGTGAAGCAGATACATGTCATGGATGAGGCAAGTTTCTGTGCCCTGCATCAGGACAGGTTGGGATTGAGGTGGGAGGGATGGCTTTGTCTGCAACTTCGACCTCATGACTGGATACTTTGTATATTGTTCCTTGAAGAAATGCCCTCAGCGGAATGCCTTTCGACCCTGATGGATCCCAGGTCCTATGGGTGGTCGGTAGAAAGACATGAGTGGAGAAAATGCTCACTATATTATATTATTTTGAATCTTACTCATTTGCCTTCTCTTTCTTAGAATTTGGGCCCATTCCAGTATACTATTTCTACTGTTCTAAGAGAACCCCATATAGATATGATTCTTCTGTACTTATTTACACATAATTGTTTCCTTGTAATCCCCACAACTGGACAATATGTAACACATTTAAAAAAAACTAGTAAAGAAATGTTTAAAAAAATTAAAAAGCACACATTCTCTGAATAACTCCTAGAAATGTGTGCTAGTTGCAGGTTTCGAGTCATACTACTAGTAGTGTTATATTGCATCTCCTTTGGCCTCTTATTCTTCCTGGGCGGCCATTTTGAAAGCTTAGATTTTCGCACTGAAGAATGGAGCCAACAACTGCACATTTATTTTTTTCTCTGGAAGAAAGCCATCTCAACCCCCCCACCCCCTCTTGAGAAAGTTCTTCCCCTACACCTCCAACAACTGTTGCAGCAATCCATTCCTCTTCTCATACGGAATGGTAGCTACCCCAGCCCTCTATTTTAGTATCTTATCGACCACTTCTGGGTGGGGAGTGATTAGATAGGATTTTTCAGATGCCCACAAACATACTTGCTTGTTTGCATTCACAAACTTAGACGGCAAAGTCCTCCTTGTAAGGACCACTTCAAAACGCTTGCATGGGATTTACTACTTCACATTTATTGTCGCTGAGTCACAATAGTAAATCTATTTGTGCCTGCCAAGAATCCTTCTGTGACTTTCTGGAAGATATAAATGATGTATTTTAATCTGTCAACTTATGTCAACGAACAAAATACCTTTCTTCATAGGTACCTCAGTTCTTTCCTGAAACAGAAACTGAAAGTGATCATTGTCAAAAAAATATCATAAATGTAATTTCCTCTTAATTGTTTAGCGAGGGCACTTGCACTGTGACACCGTAAATCCCCTGTACCTGCCACTAAAAAGTGGACAATCATCTCTTTGCTATTTTTCTTGGAGTTCCATAACTTTTGTGTCGCTGCTTACATTACAAATACAAAATCTGAGTTTAGCAATCATGGCTTTTAAAGAGTACATGTCATAATAGAGTGAACACTTACTCATAGGCCTACATTACAAGTGGCCGATCAGAATGACACGTTTTGGTTATTCATGTAGAGATTTTGACTGCTCAAACAAGCCACAATCTCCATGTGAAATAATGGGTGAACAGATGAAGGAATCAGAGCTGACACACTGATTCCCACAAGTATAATCCTTGTTATTATCCCAGCTCCGGATTTAGCGCCACCCCCGGTAATGGAATTTCTGGGACGGGGAAATAATGGACATTAATTTGGGGCCCTTGTTATTAATGCCTTAATAGTTTACATTGAAGTATTGCATCACTTTTGATAGAAAGTAGAAAAGGAGAGAAAAGGAACACAAAGGGATCAAAGGCAAGGGGCAGGGGCCTACCACAGGGCTCGCATCCCACGAGGAGCATAAGGGTTTCTGGTCTCCTGGTCCAGAGGGGCCCATCACCACCTGTCAATTGTGCCCTGAAAATCTGCCTGGGTGTGGGGGTGAGTTAGACCTGGCATCATTGGCATGGGTTTCCCCTATATTTTTGCCTTTGCCTCCTGTTATTTTGCTGTGTGTTGGACTTCGTTTTTGCTGGTCTAAATGCTTTGGGCCCTTTGCCACTGCTGTTCAGTGCCAAAGTGCAAGTGCTCCCTTGTAAATTGTTATTATGGATTGGTGATTCCATGGTTGGCATATCTGATGTACTAGTCAGTCCCTAATACAGTGCTCTGTGTGTGCCCAGGGCCTGTAAAGCAAATGATGCTAGTGGGCTTGCAGCACTGATTATGCCACCCACACAAGCAGCCCTTTAAACTAAGTCACATGCCTGCCATTGCAGAGCCTGTGGGCAGTCTAGTACTGTCTGTCGACTTGGCAAGTGCACCCACTTGCCAGGACCTAACCTTCCCTTTTCTCACATGGTAGTCACAACTAAGTAGGCCCAAGGTACCCCTGTGGGCAGGGTGCAGTGTTGTTAAAGGTAGGACATGCTCTGATGTGTGTGACATGCCCTGATAGTGAAATACTGCCAATTTCGTTTTTCACAATTGCAAGGCTGACCGTTCCCATAGGATAGAATGGGGAGTTTGCTTATAACATCTTATAAGCATAACTATCCCTTAGAAGTTTAGTATTCCTGAACTTAGAATGTTAAAATGCATCTTTTAGTGAGGGTGATTTTTACATTCTGTGTTAGAAAATATCACTTCTAGAAAGTAGGTATTTTCTTGCTTAGCCATCCAGTGTGCCTCTTCTAGGTTTGTGTATTGATTGTCTGGTTTTGGAGTGACAGGGGCTGTGGAGGTGCAGTGGCTCCAGAGAGTCTGATGAGTCAGGGCGGGCCCTTCATTTCTACTATAAATTAATACACAGCAACATTCCTTTTCAGAAATCACCCCTTTTCTTCATCATGAGTGCTTGTATACCTCAGTGACTGGTGGTATTATCCACTGCGTAGAATAGCTGCTAACACTCTCTAACGGCAGGGGGGCCATGTGTAATTCTCTATAAGTGCTGCTACCCTGTCCTATGTGAAAATTCAACCTTTCAGTTTGTTACTGCTCCCACAATTCATGCAACCACTCACTTTCTGCAAAAATGTAAACATTGTGGAAAAAACATGGCTTTACTTGTTTAAACTAAAAGCTACATTTGAATCCACAGAGTAAAATTCCCAGGGCTCAGCAGGTACCACTCTGCTGCGCTCAGCAGCGTCTTTGCGTCATGGACTAGTGAATGGGGGAGGCAACTCGGTCCGAGAACAGTCCAAAGATTAAAGAGTCCATGGTGTTAAGCAAACGGAAAGGCCGCCTTGGAAGATATGATTGGGGCACCTGGGAGGCCCTCCTATGGTTTTCTCCTCACCTATATGTGTGCCATGTCGTGAGTCTCACATGTTAATTCCCTGTAACGTTATCCTGAGGATTTTTGGGGGCCTTGGGCAACACATGTATCCGGGACTCCTTATCGGAAAAAAAAACATTTCTTTATTTTACCCAGTTTTAGCTAGCTCAAGCTGGCATGATACCAAATATATTTTAGGCATGCAGTAAAAAAAACCAGTTGAAATATGTTTCTCTCCTTTATTATTATTATTAAGGGGCATTTATAGAGCGCCTGGTTACGCAGAATGCGTGTCCCCGCGCTGAACTGAAGCACTCTGAGAGAGAAGTAGGGGAGGAGCCCACTTATTTAGAAAAGAGGTAAGTTTTTAATTTCCTCCGGAAACTAGATTCGGAGGGGTCCAGACGGAGATTAAGAGGTAAATTATTCCAGTTTTTTGCCGCCAGGTATCGGAAGGATCTTCCTCCCATACAGGCCTTTTTCACCCTAGGGACCTTAAGTAAGCCTCCATGCGAGGAGCGCAGTGCACGAGTAGGTGCGTACCTTGTAATAAGGTTCTGGAGTGGTGCTGGCGCCTTTTTAGCGAGGATACGGTGGCAGGTACAGAGGGACTTAAATTCAACTCTGCTCCTCACTGGCAGCCAATGGAGTGACTGGAGGGCGGCCTTGGAGTTCGATCTTTTTGGGAGGTTTAAAATGAGGCGAGCTGCAGCATTTTGTAGCACCTGAAGTCGATTAATCGCTTTACAGGTAGCTCCCAAATAGAGTAGGTTGCCAAAGTCCAAGCGTGAGGTGACTAGAGCATGCACCAGCGTTCTGCGGGCGGCCGTAGGGAGAAGAATTAGGACTTTCCGCAGAGTTTTTAAAATGCTGAAGCACATGCCCGTCACCCTGTTAATCTGTGGTCCGAAAGACAGATCAGTATCTAGCCAGACCCCGAGATTTCTGACTTCTTTCCGAGGTGTGGGGGCCTCGCCTAGGCATGGTGGCCACCATGCCGACGTCCAGACAGAAGGGCTGCCTCCCACCACGAGCACCTCAGTCTTGTTGCCATTTAATTTCAGGCAATTAGTGGACATCCAGGTTGCAAGATCTTGCATGCAAGCCCTGAAACTGTCCATAGCAAGACCGGGTGCACGCGAGAGGGAGACAACCAGCTGAGTGTCGTCGGCATAGGTAACAATTTGTAGTCCGTGTCCCACTACAATTGGAGCCACTGGGGAGACATAGAGATTGAAAAGAGTTGGGCTCAGGGACGAACCCTGAGGAACGCCCTGACCCAATTCTATGTCTCGGGAATAGTGGTCCCCTTGACGGACCTGGAAACTTCTCCCCGTTAGGAAGGATTGGATCCATTGGAGTGCGGCTCCAGTTATACCTCCATCATTCAGACACTGTAGCAAGGTGGAGTGAGCTACAGTGTCGAATGCCGCACTCAGGTCCAATAGGATAAGGGCCATAGTGTGACCTTCATCCACCCCCTGCCGAAGGGATTCCACAGCCGTCAATAGTGCCGATTCCGTAGAATGGCGGGGGCGGAAGCCAAATTGTGTGTCGTGGAGTAAGGCAGCTTTGTCTATGAAATCCATTAGTTGGAGATTGACCGTTTTTTCTGCTACCTTGGCCAGATATGGTAAAAGAGAGATGGGCCGCAAGTTGTCTAATTTATCAAAGCTGATGGTAGGTTTTTTTCTAAGAGGAAGGACCACCGCTTTTTTCCATTCTTTAGGCACAGTCTTTGTCATAAAAGACACGTCCAGTAGATGCCTAATGTAGGGCTCCAAGGCCCCCAGGCTGTCTTTTAGGCGTTTGGGAGTGGTGGGATCCCGTGGGGAACCTGATTTTACAGAACTGCAGATTTTTAGGAGAGTTTCTGTGGGTGGGGTAACAAAGTTGGTAAGGGTGGGTGAGTTTCCCCTGTCCCTGGGTTTTTCCACAAACTCTATCCCATTCGTGGGTTGAGTTGGGAAAGCCGAGTAAATTCTAGATATTTTCTCGGCAAAGAAATCTGCGATTCTGTCACAAGACTCAGGTGAACAGTCATCAGGGACAGTGACGGATTTTCCACTAGAGAGAGTTTTGTAAAGCAGAAATAACTCCTTCGTAGAGTTACCAGCTTCGTTGATCTTAGTCTCATAGTGTGTGGTTTTCGCCTTTCTAATCAGTCCGTGGTAGACTCGCCTCTCTGACAAGTAGACCTCTCTAGTATCTTTAGAGATAGCCCGACGCCATTGCCTTTCTGCTCTCTTCAATAAGGTTTTAGCATTTCGCAGTTCAGTACTGAACCAGGGTGCGGTTTTTTGAGCACGATCACTGGGTTTAGTTTTGGATAGCGGGGCAGTAAGATCTAGTGCATTGTTAATGCGTTTGCAGAGATTGGAGTTAGCCGTGTCTGCATCATCCCCCCCTGGATCGCCTCCTTTTGTTAGTTCCTCACAGAACTTAGACTGGGAGAAGGAGGCCCATTTTCGCCTTAGATGGTACAGTGCAGTCGGATGACGGGCTCTGCCTTCAGGAGTTTGAATGGTAAACGGTACCAGGTGATGATCCGACCAGGGGATAGGGATGGGAGTCTTCGCTTCTACTTCCCCCCAGTTAACAAATATGGGATCTAGTAAGTTCCCTAACTGGTGGGTAGGCCCGCTTACAATTTGATTTAATTGTAAAGCTTCTAATGCTTGGCAGAGGTTTTTACTAGCGTTGTCGGATGGGTTATTGAAATGAAGGTTAAGGTCACCAAGTACCATGTAATTGTTTTTGCATATCGAGGTCTCTATGATGCATTCAACCAGGCTCTCCTCGAACCTAGCTGAGGGGCCGGGGGGTCTGTAGATTAACATTCCTTCCAGTTTATAGTTGTTATTCACTTTTATCGTAAAGCTCCCTGCCTCGCTGTCCAAGATAGGCACATGATTAAGCTGGCAGCGTAGACTTTCCTGTGCGACTATTGCAATGCCCCCTCCTCTGCCTATGGGTCTGTCCTGTCTGTATATTGTATATCCCTCTGGGAGTGCCTCTAGGGCGTCAGGCGTGGATTCCTCATCCAGCCATGTTTCGGTGAGAAATGCCAGGTCCCAATGTGTTTCAGTGAGTAGATCGTATAGATCTAACTTGTGTTTGCGTAAGGAGCGGACATTAATCAGCCCGCAGTGTAAAGTATTGTCCGTAGTGACCATACTCCTACCAGGATCATAGGAGAAGTGACAATGTTCGCAGCCTATGTTATCCTCTACTTTTAGTTTGTGCTTGCACAGCTCTGTAATGCTAGGGCAAAGCGCTAGCAGTTCTAACTTACTCCACCGTGTATGGTTCACACGAGGGACATGGGGTATAGCCCTAGACCGCGTACGATCGCGGGCGGGCGCAGACGGGCTTGCCCTAGGCGCGCCTTCGGCGCGCAAACGGCGCTCCCGCTGCGCTCGTCCGCTGCGCTTGCGTGGGACACACATTTATGGAGAAAGAGGGAGGGCGTGGCCTATCGTGTGGGCGTGGCCTCGCGTTTCCTAGCGATGGCGTCCGTGTGCCGATTCCCTTCCCAACAGCGCTAAAATCCGCTGAGAGTGGGTGTCTGCGTGGCAGGGGAGATAGTTGGAGTGGCTGGGGGTGAGTGCAGAAGTTTAAAACATACAAATGAGTCACAATTTCCAATTTTAAAAATCGAGCGTAAGGACACCTCCGGCTTCCGCCTCAGAGGTCATTCAATTCAATGGCCGGCGCTTTTGCTCAGCGCTTACATAGAGTGGGCGGTGGGCGTGGCCTATCGTGTGGGCGTGGCCTCGCGTTTCCTAGCGATGGCGTCCGTGTGCCGATTCCCTTCCCAACAGCGCTAAAATCCGCTGAAAGTGGGTGTCTGCGTGGCAGGGGAGATAGTTGGAGTGGCTGGGGGTGAGTGCAGAAGTTTAAAACATACAAATGAGTCACAATTTCCAATTTTAAAAATCGAGCGTAAGGACACCTCCGGCTTCCGCCTCAGAGGTCATTCAATTCAATGGCCGGCGCTTTTGCTCAGCGCTTACATAGAGTGGGCGGTGGGCGTGGCCTATCGTGTGGGCGTGGCCTCGCGTTTCCTAGCGATGGCGTCCGTGTGCCGATTCCCTTCCCAACAGCGCTAAAATCCGCTGAAAGTGGGTGTCTGCGTGGCAGGGGAGATAGTTGGAGTGGCTGGGGGTGAGTGCAGAAGTTTAAAACATACAAATGAGTCACAATTTCCAATTTTAAAAATCGAGCGTAAGGACACCTCCGGCTTCCGCCTCAGAGGTCATTCAATTCAATGGCCGGCGCTTTTGCTCAGCGCTTACATAGAGTGGGCGGTGGGCGTGGCCTATCGTGTGGGCGTGGCCTCGCGTTTCCTAGCGATGGCGTCCGTGTGCCGATTCCCTTCCCAACAGCGCTAAAATCCGCTGAAAGTGGGTGTCTGCGTGGCAGGGGAGATAGTTGGAGTGGCTGGGGGTGAGTGCAGAAGTTTAAAACATACAAATGAGTCACAATTTCCAATTTTAAAAATCGAGCGTAAGGACACCTCCGGCTTCCGCCTCAGAGGTCATTCAATTCAATGGCCGGCGCTTTTGCTCAGCGCTTACATAGAGTGGGCGGTGGGCGTGGCCTATCGTGTGGGCGTGGCCTCGCGTTTCCTAGCGATGGCGTCCGTGTGCCGATTCCCTTCCCAACAGCGCTAAAATCCGCTGAAAGTGGGTGTCTGCGTGGCAGGGGAGATAGTTGGAGTGGCTGGGGGTGAGTGCAGAAGTTTAAAACATACAAATGAGTCACAATTTCCAATTTTAAAAATCGAGCGTAAGGACACCTCCGGCTTCCGCCTCAGAGGTCATTCAATTCAATCCTGGCTCCAAAAATCCTTAACATGACACTGAGCAGAGAGAGAAAGTCAAAGATATCTATAGGTGAAATAGAAAGAAAGTTTACCTCACAGGGGCCCCTTGCACTTTGCCCATACCTTAAAATGTCTCTAATGCTGTATAGTTTTTGCCTGCTCCCACTGTCTGGGGCCCTAGGTTTACTGACTGGGCTTACGGTCTCTTGACAGCGCTCGATGATGAAGGGCAGCTGTTAAGTGTGACCCCTCCCCCATGGGTTCAGGGATGTGTGCTACTTCTGTGGGCATGGGGCCTCATTTAAGAGGCTGTGCGTCACTTTTATGCCGCTGGTGGTCACTTTTTGTGATGCACCAGTGATGTAAAAAATGTGCCTTGTTGCCCCATATTTACAAAGTGACGCATCTAGGTAGATGCGTCACTTTGTAAACCCCTGCGCCACATTGTACCTGCGCCGGGTATAATGTATGCAAGGGGGGCGTATTGACGCAAGGAAGGGTCGTAAAAGTGACGCAGTGAAATCTATGAGATTTTACTGCGTCACTTTTAGGACACCGTTGTGCCAAAATCTTGTGCCTGCCTCACAGCAGGCGTAAGACTGACGCAGGCCCTTTCACATGGGGCTTGCCCCATGTGAAAGGACGCATTGCTGGAGTTGCGTCACTTTTGTGACACACTCCAGCAATGCGTCACTTTTGCGCTTACAGACACGTCAGAAATACTGACGTATCTGTAACTCCTTGCGACATGATGCGTCATACAGAAAATATGACGCATCAGGAATGTCGCAAGGAGTGCGCACTGAGAAGTGACGCATTGCTGCTTTCACGCAGCAATGCGTCATTTCTCATAAATGAGGCCCCCAGTGTTTTTGATGGAGAGAGTTGTAAGAATTCCAACTTCAAACATCTGCCCTCACCACGTCTTCAACAAGGCCGACGCTGTCATTGCACCCCACCTGCGAGACATCATCAACACATCCTTCGACACCGCCACCTTCCCTGAGAGCTGGAAACACGCCGAACTCAGCGCTCTACTCAAGAAACCAACAGCGGACCCCACCGACCTCAAGAACTACCGCCCCATCTCGCTCCTCCCGTTTCCAGCCAAAGTCATCGAGAAGACCGTCAACAAGCAGATGGCCGCCTTCCTCGAGACGAACGGATCCCTCGACCCCTCACAGTCTGGCTTCCGAGCCAACCACAGCACCGAGACCGCCCTCATCGCCGCCACCGATAACATCCGAGCCCTGATGGACAATGGAGAAACAGCGGCCCTCATCCTCCTGGACCTCTCCGCGGCATTCGACACGGTCTGCCACCGCACCCTAGTACGGCGCCTCGGCAACATCGGAATCCAGGACAAGGCGCTGGAATGGATCATCTCCTTCCTCGACGGAAGAACACAGAGAGTCCGCCTACCACCGTACAAGTCAGAGGCCTCCGAAATCATCTGCGGCGTCCCTCAAGGATCATCTCTGAGCCCCACCCTCTTCAACGTCTACATGAGCCCCCTCGCGGCCATCGTACGCAAACACAACCTCAGCATAATCTCCTACGCCGACGACACCCAGCTGATCCTCTCCCTGACCAACGACCCCACCGCTGCCAGAGCCAACCTGCACGAAGGGATGAAAGAGGTAGCCGAGTGGATGACGACCAGCCGCCTGAAACTGAACTCGGACAAGACGGAGGTCCTCATCCTGGGCCCCTCACCCTCCGCCTGGGACGACTCCTGGTGGCCTCCCGCCCTGGGCACCGCACCCAAACCGACAGACCACGCACGCAACCTGGGCTTCATCCTGGACTCCTCCCTCTCCTTGACCAGGCAAGTCAACAACGTCTCCTCGGCGTGCTTCAACATCCTACGCATGCTACGAAAGATCTTCTGGTGGATCCCCACCGAGACCAGGAAGACCGTCACCCAGGCCCTCGTCACCAGCCGACTGGACTACGGCAACGCCCTCTACGCCGGTACCACCGCCAAGCTCCAGAAGAGACTCCAGCGGATCCAGAACGCCTCAGCCAGACTCATCCTCGACATCCCACGAACCAGCCACATCTCCGGACATCTGAGAGACCTTCACTGGCTCCCCGTCAACAAAAGAATCACCTTCCGCCTCCTCACCCACGCACACAAAGCCTTACACGACCAAGGCCCGAGCTACCTCAACAGCCGAGTCAACTTCTACGCTCCCAAACGCCACCTCCGATCAGCCAACCACGCCCTCGCCGCCGTCCCCCGCATCCGAAGAGCGACTACAGGAGGAAGGTCCTTCTCCTACCTGGCCGCCAAGACCTGGAACTCCCTCCCTCCCGACCTGCGCCTGACCCAAGACCACCTCTCCTTCAGGAAGAAGCTGAAGACCTGGCTGTTCGAGCAGTAGCGCCCCCCCCCCCCCCCCCCCCCAGCGCCTTGAGACCCTACGGGTATGTAGCGCGCTTTATAAGTGTCATTGATTGATTGATTGATTGATAGTTACAGCTCCTATCTGTGTCACTTTTCATTATTGTCTTCCTAAACCTTAATGGTTGCAACCGCTGATGTCTGAAGAAAGTCTAAAAAACTCACAATTATTGGGTCCAATATAAATCCTCACCCACCTACACAATCCATTTTGATTGATAAAGCCACAACATGTTTTTCTGAATCCTAATAAGAATAACAACTTAAAAAATGGATTAGTGGCCATAAAGGTTACTGAGTGGAATGCTTTTCCTGTGAAGCCCTCTCTAAATGCACATCAATCATCCAAAAACCCACAATTATAAATAAAAAAATGTGTTATTCTGAACAAGTACAGTATTGTTAACAGTGTATTATCTATCATCGTAGAGGGAGGGGATCACTCAGTGGCTAGAAGCAGGCCCCACTGCGCAGGGGGCCCTTAACCTTTTAGGGAGGCCCAACCCATTAGGGGGTCTCCATTGTACATTAGACCGATTCAAATCTTTGAGATAAGGGAGACTCAGGGGCCCCCAACATGTTCTGCAGATCACTGGCACCACCCTTCATAAAAAGCGGAGAACATTTACAAACCTAATGACCCTCCTGAACATAAAATTGATGTGGACTGCCTGGCAAACCGAGAAGAATTTCAGAGGAAAAGGACTTGTGACAAATAGTGGTGAACTGGCAGTCCAGAATTGAGATCACTTGAAAACCTTACCATTAAGGTGCCGCACTACCTCCCCCTTACCTGCATTTAATTTTTGGAACATTCACCACCGTTTGGTGGGTCCGGGTTCTGTGGGTGGTGTGGAGATCGTCGACAGGCGCCATCTTTGATTGGGACGCTGGCATTTTCGGCGGGCGCCATCTTGGAGCGTCCTTGCGCTCCTTCCTCCATTTCGTCGACTATTTAAGGCGAGTTTAGCCAGCGGTCAGCCTGGAAAAGGTGCCGCACTACCGCGCTGCGGTCTGTAAGCGCTGTGCTTTTAATTCTCACTGTTGTGGCTTATTGATTTAAATTTATATTATCGTGATATTTTAAATGCGCATTGGCTGGGCTTTCCCCTTCCTCCCCCTTACCTGCATTTAATTTTTGGAACATTCACCACCGTTTGGTGGGTCCGGGTTCTGTGGGTGGTGTGGAGATCGTCGACAGGCGCCATCTTTGATTGGGACGCTGGCATTTTCGGCGGGCGCCATCTTGGAGCGTCCTTGCGCTCCTTCCTCCATTTCGTCGACTATTTAAGGCGAGTTTAGCCAGCGGTCAGCCTGGAAAAGGTGCCGCACTACCGCGCTGCGGTCTGTAAGCGCTGTGCTTTTAATTCTCACTGTTGTGGCTTATTGATTTAAATTTATATTATCGTGATATTTTAAATGCGCATTGGCTGGGTTTTCCCCTTTCTCCCCCTTACCTGCATTTAATTTTTGGAACATTCACCACCGTTTGGTGGGTCCGGGTTCTGTGGGTGGTGTGGAGATCGTCGACAGGCGCCATCGTTGATTGGGACGCTGGCATTTTCAGCGGGCGCCATCTTGGAGCGTCCTTGCGCTCCTTCCTCCATTTCGTCGACTATTTAAGGCGAGTTTAGCCAGCGGTCAGCCTGGAAAAGGTGCCGCACTACCGCGCTGCGGTCTGTAAGCGCTGTGCTTTTAATTCTCACTGTTGTGGCTTATTGATTTAAATTTATATTATCGTGATATTTTAAATGCGCATTGGCTGGGCTTTCCCCTTCCTCCCCCTTACCTGCATTTAATTTTTGGAACATTCACCACGGTTTGGTGGGTCCGGGTTCTGTGGGTGGTGTGGAGATCGTCGACAGGCGCCATCTTTGATTGGGACGCTGGCATTTTCGGCGGGCGCCATCTTGGAGCGTCCTTGCGCTCCTTCCTCCATTTCGTCGACTATTTAAGGCGAGTTTAGCCAGCGGTCAGCCTGGAAAAGGTGCCGCACTACCGCGCTGCGGTCTGTAAGCGCTGTGCTTTTAATTCTCACTGTTGTGGCTTATTGATTTAAATTTATATTATCGTGATATTTTAAATGCGCATTGGCTGGGCTTTCCCCTTCCTCCCCCTTACCTGCATTTAATTTTTGGAACATTCACCACCGTTTGGTGGGTCCGGGTTCTGTGGGTGGTGTGGAGATCGTCGACAGGCGCCATCTTTGATTGGGACGCTGGCATTTTCGGCGGGCGCCATCTTGGAGCGTCCTTGCGCTCCTTCCTCCATTTTGTCGACTATTTAAGGCGAGTTTAGCCAGCGGTCAGCCTGGAAAAGGTGCCGCACTACCGCGCTGCGGTCTGTAAGCGTTGTGCTTTTAATTCTCACTGTTGTGGCTTATTGATTTAAATTTATATTATCGTGATATTTTAAATGCGCATTGGCTGGGCTTTCCCCTTCCTCCCCCTTACCTGCATTTAATTTTTGGAACATTCACCACCGTTTGGTGGGTCCGGGTTCTGTGGGTGGTGTGGAGATCGTCGACAGGCGCCATCTTTGATTGGGACGCTGGCATTTTCGGCGGGCGCCATCTTGGAGCGTCCTTGCGCTCCTTCCTCCATTTCGTCGACTATTTAAGGCGAGTTTAGCCAGCGGTCAGCCTGGAAAAGGTGCCGCACTACCGCGCTGCGGTCTGTAAGCGCTGTGCTTTTAAATCTCACTGTTGTGGCTTATTGATTTAAATTTATATTATCGTGATATTTTAAATGCGCATTGGCTGGGCTTTCCCCTTCCTCCCCCTTACCTGCATTTAATTTTTGGAACATTCACCACCGTTTGGTGGGTCCGGGTTCTGTGGGTGGTGTGGAGATCGTCGACAGGCGCCATCTTTGATTGGGACGCTGGCATTTTCGGCGGGCGCCATCTTGGAGCGTCCTTGCGCTCCTTCCTCCATTTCGTCGACTATTTAAAGTTGCTCTCTCCCGCGCAGCGGGAACGCGCAGCCAGGACGCCGTCGCTTGCCGGAGTCTTGCCAGAGTCCTGCCCGTCTGCGCCCGTCCGCGCTAGGACGCGCGGGTCGCAGCGGGCCACTTCCGCCCAGTATTCTTTGGAAGGCAGGATGCTTGTTTACACCAGTGCAACGCTTCAAGCGATTGGCCACTCCCTTCCTCGATGTGCTGCCGCACTTAAACACCCTTTGTGTGGCCCTTATCAATGTGCCTGCAAGAGATGGTCGCTTGACCAGTCCATGGGTATTCGAGCCTATGATAATTCCGTCGCCCCTCTGGCTGGCATTAGGGTGCCTCGCTTGAGTGATAGGCGAGTTCAGGGTCTGCGGATATTAAATCTCAATACCAGATCCCTGGTTAAACACCATCTTTCTATTATGGACCTCATTACTGACGAGGAGCCGGATCTATTTATCATCACCGAGACCTGGCTCCAGGATACAGACACAGCCATAATCAACCTGGCTTGCCCCCCAGGTTATTCACTTTTTACATGGAACCGGCTGTCTAGAGGTGGAGGTATTGCCCTAGCTTTAAAATCTACTTTTGCGTGCTCCTGGACGGGTCTGCATATAGCAGGCTGCGAAAGCGCCCTGTTTAAGATTACCATCAGTCCTCAGTTCACGCTGTCTGGGATGGTCGTGTATCGCCCTCCTGGCAGCGATGTAGCGTTCAGGGGAGCTTTCCCCGAGGCAGTGAGTACGCTAGCTAGTGATTGCGCAAATTTCTGCATCATAGGTGACCTCAACCTCCATTTTGACATCCAACAGACCGCGGCCATCAGTGGTTTCCTGGCGGATATGGAGGCCCTTCAGCTGACCCAACTTGTCACTCAACCCACGCACGTGGCAGGGCACATCCTGGACCCATTCTTTACCAACTTATCGGATGTCCAAGTTTCGGCTATTTCTCCAGTGTGCTGGACTGACCACTTTTTGGTGTCCATGTGGCTACCTCTCCCCGTAACCCCCACTATTCCACCTCCAAAGTGGGTTCCGCGGCGGCATTGGAATAAGCTCAGGCTTGAGGACCTTCATTGCATCATGGCTGAAGAGCCACTTGGCCCTCTGTCTGACGCTAGTCTGGGCTACGACCAATTTTGCAGCTGGATCACTAAGGCGCTGGACAGATTGGTGCCTGTTATCGCAAGTAAATCCAGCTCCAGGCAGTCGAGCCCTTGGTACGACAGTGCTCTCCGCGCTCTGAAGGGCTCGTGTAGGCGGGCAGAAAGGGAGTGGCGGAAGGCGTACGATGCCGTTAAAAAAACCGCATACTTGGCCGCTGTTAAGCTCTACCATCGAGCTATTTGTAGAGCCCGCGCGGCGTTCTACGCAATGGAATTCCGTAATAGCCATAACCCCTCGAAGACCATCTTTAAAGCTTTAAAAGATTTGATGGCTAAGAGAGCGGCTCCGCCTGTGGATGGCTCCACCTCACAGTGTGACATTTTGGCCGCTTTCTTTTTGGAGAAAGTTAAGAACATCTATTTGTCATTTCCCAGCACGACATTACCACTTTCTCCTCGGAACGACCTCTGCAGCCACCCGGTATTACATTCCCTCCCACTCTCTCTTGGGATGGGTTTGTCAAGCTGGCACAACGTGTCAAGTCCGGCTCCCCGGCGGACCCGCTCAGACCTGCTCTCTTCAGAGATCCGTCTTTTCAGGGGCGCACGGTAGTGTGTTCATTAATCAATCTTTCCCTGACTTCAGGCACTGTTCCTGCCAAGTGGAAGCAGGCGGTGGTTTCCCCGATCCTGAAAAAACCATCATTGGATCCTCTAAAACCGGAAAACTATCGCCCGATCTCTTTGCTTCCCTGGCCGGCCAAAGTCATGGAGGCCCATGTTAACCTAGCCTTATTTGAGCACCTGGCCCTGGCCAATGTCCTCGATCCTACGCAGAATGGGTTCCGTGCTGGGCACAGCACGGAGACCGCCCTTCTGGCAATGGTAGAACATCTGCGGAGTGTGTTGGATGCAGGTCAAACGGCAGCGCTTATTTTATTAGATCTTAGCGCTGCCTTTGACACAGTGTCCCATCGCATCCTCCTACACCGCCTGGAGGACATTGGCATTTGTGGCCCCGCTCTGCAGTGGTTCCGTTCCTTCCTCAGCGATCGCTCCTTCTGCGTTGCCACCCCTCCTTTTCAGTCCAAATTCCATCAGTTGGACCTGGGGGTTCCCCAGGGCTCCTCGCTGAGTCCCACGCTTTTCAATCTCTACGTGCGGCCGCTGGCTGATGTCGCCAGGCAGTGGGGCCTTACTATGGTCTCATATGCCGACGACACACAGCTAGCGGTCACGATCAGCGGGGATGCCGAACTGGATGCCCCCAGGTTCCGAGATGGGCTGAGAGAGGTGACCAGCTGGATGAATAACAACTGTCTCCAGCTGAACGCGAAAAAAACCGAGGTGATGATCGTGGGAAGAGGAACGGACTGCTGGGGGGACAATTGGTGGCCACAGGAGCTCGGGCCTGCCCCCATACCGGTGATGGAGCTCAGAAACCTGGGAGTATGGCTCGACCACACCTTATGTTTTACCACCCACACCAAGCGAGTGGCAGCATGCTGCTTTGGTGTTCTGCGCGGACTAAGGCCGGTGCTTAAATTTTTCGATGCCCCGACGAGACAGTTGGTCATCCAAGCAACGATCATCTCCCGGCTGGACTACGCCAGTTCGCTCCTGCTGGGAGCTAACCAAGCTGAGATCGTCCACCTGCAGCGCGTCCAGAACACGGCTGTGAGAGCAGTGGTGGGCCTGCCGAGGTCCTGTCCCACGTCCAACACTCTGCGGTCCCTACACTGGTTACCAGTGAAAAGCCGAATCCATTTTAAGGTACTCAGCCTCGCTTTTAAAATTTTAAAAGGATCGGCGCCTGAGATCCTCAATAATCTTCTATCCCCTTATGTCCCGACTCGCTCCCTCAGATCTCTTGGGCAATCCCTTGCGGTTACCCCGCGTTTCAGGCTTAGCCGGATGGGCGGGCGCTCCTTCCGTGTGAGAGCTGCGGCTCTCTGGAATTCTCTTCCTTTGGAAATCCGCCTTTTAGAGGATCTACTAGCATTCCGCAGGGCCGTGAAAACCTACCTGTTTTAAACTTTTTATGTTGATTTTCACTTTCTTCCTCGCGTTGTGTTATGTTCACCTTTTCCATGCGCAAGGACGCTCCTTCACTGGAGCAGCTGTGCGCAAAATAAATGTAGCTAACATAACATAACATAACATAAAACCCTCCCAATCCACAAGGAGGCGAGTTTGATGGAATCATAGTCCCAAGCACAAAGGTCTGATACTGCTGTTGTGAGACCCAGTGAAAACATCACAAGAATTGGCACATGGACTGTAGTTTTGCTTAGCTGAGGACCTGTCACTGTGAAAAGATGACACAGATTCTGCTTTTACTCCGTATTCCCTGTGGGACGGCAATGTCCCCTGCATTATGTACAGTCCTGTTTCCTGTCCTGCGTAACCAAACTGCATATACCTGTCATCCTGGTATTTGATTTTTAGTCATACCACACACTAATCCCACGCACGTTGACCCGATCTTTCATGATGATAGGTTCTGGTCCTTGTCTTGAGTTGGGAGGGAAGCACCAAGCAGACTTTCATAATGATATAGGACTGCCGCCCCTCCACTCTTTCTGGAGACTGTCTGGTAGGCACAGCAGCATTGCAGATGAAGACCAGGCTTGGAAGGTGGCCTGGCCAGGACACATGAAAGGGTAATTGACCCAAACCGGTTCTAAGGAAGAAGACCTGGAATACACATTTTCTGTCTGTTATACTAGTATACAATTGAGAGCCCAAGACCCATCAGTGTTCATTGCTGTGGTCTCTTCTACTGAGGAGGGTGTAAATAGTAGAGCACTCAGGATTTACTAAGCAGCCAAGGGCTGTTGCACTGACTGCCAACTCCCCAGAAGTGAGGGAACATCGCCTGTTATCCGATCTGAAGGAAGACTTACTGGACTGCCCTGGGCGCCAAGACATCCTGCCTGTAAGCAAATTAAGGAAGTGCTAACCCTGAAGAAGAAGCTGATTATGGAAGGGATGCCAGAACTGACTGTTCCATAGGGTCCGTCCAACAGAGACCCACTAAGCACAGGTACAGAATTAATGGCAGTACTGAGTGACCCAGCTGTGAGATCTTTGTCACTTATCCCCACCGCAGCTACCAAGCTACCTGGAACCTGGAGCTGTGTGCCCTAGTGGTAGGCCTTACAGAAGCATCCGGGATAAAACCCTGCTGGTGACCCGTGGGCCCCACATTGGTTTGAATGACTGTGGCACTCCATAAATGTGATGCTGTGTCAGGACCAGTACAAAAGAACAAGTGACCAATGAGGTACCCCTAGGGTGCCTCAAGGCACTGCATGCCAAAGAATCATGGGGAAAAATTGAAGTTGTTGCCTCGAGGCACTGCGTGCCAAAGATTGCACCTTCCAAAAAAATCAACTGTGGTTGTGTGGCCATCACGCAAAAAAAGATGCTCATCAGAGTGTAGATGTAGCTGCACAGTGAATCAAAAAACTACAGACGCCCCATAATGAGCCACAAACTACAGCCAGACACCCACAAAAAGAACACTAATAGAAGCCTTTACTATTGCTGTGACCCTTCAAGTGACAAGCTGTATTACCAGCTGCTGAGCAGCTCCCTGGAAAACTACTATTTGCCTCTTGGAATACTGTCATTTGCCTCCTGGAAGCTTCCTACGACCCGTGAGATCCCACTGCTGGAGGAGGACTAAATGTGGACCAGTGTTGCTCCTTTGAACTAGGTGGGAAAATGGGATGGCCTAGGCCCGAGAGACTGAGTGCTAAGACCAAACGGAAGGAGCCTGATCTACGTCTGTACTCCTTACCTCATATTCTGAATCAGAGGAGGGAGGTGCTGACATCCCTAAAAGCACGAAGACTTGCGCCTGCGAATCAGGTATATGTGCATTATTGAATCTGTAGTAGAATTCTGTGTTTTCTGTGTAATATAGTACTTGTCTTTTCTGCAAAAAGAAGCAGTGGGATGCACATTGATCATATTGCACTTCTGGGGCATGTTATTGATCATGAGCCTGAGTACTTCCACACTAACATGCCCGACAAGTCTGTAACTGTTCGTCCTCTCTGCCGCTGACAATCAAGTGCAGAAATGGCTCTTCTTTGCCCAGTTTTCAGAGCTAAAATATGACATATGACAGACACAGGGACAGCAGGGGCAAAAGGGTACAACCACCGGTTCTATGGTCCAGTACCCCCGGTCTGCCTGTGACATCCTGAATAGGGTCTGACACTCCCCCTTCCTGATCTGATTGAGGTTCATAGAGGTGGTCGGAATATATAAGTGGGAGAAGCCTATGGAAATCACTAGCACAGGTAAAACACTTGAGGGAAGGCAGACTTGATAGAGATATTCCCATCAAATGCCAATCGTGCCTGCACAACAGAGGTGGAGAAAGACTGGTTGGGACATGAAGCCTGTAAATAGTCAAACCCCATATTGAGTCTTTTGACGGCTGAGGATCCATGGGCAGCAGATCATGTATATGTGTACTGACCATTATAAATATTGAGGTAGGTCTTGGGAAATGCGAAGTGACATTATCAATACAAAACAGCAAGCACAGGACTAGCTGCTTTTCAAAGTACTCATGAAAGCATTTGCACCAGTTACTTAATGGTTACATTAATATTAGTCTTAACAGGAAGGTTGAGTAACAATCTAGACACCAGCAGGGAAGCTACCAACATAAAAGCAGTTTATTTATTGAGTGGCTGAAAAAAACTCTGAATATTTCCTTGACCCCGGCCAAGGTAGGGTTGTAGTTTAAGATTTGCATCCCTGACCAAATACAGTTTCGAAAACATTGTTTCATTTGTTTACCATGAAAGGAGGTGATATCTATTCAATTTCCACTTGTGTTGGACCTGGCCTTTCATCAGGGTTATCCCCAAACTTTTCCCCTTCCTCTGCCTATTTTTCTGATATTCTTTTTGTTAGCTTTAGGGCGCTTGGCACTTTTTTCACTGCTAATCAAAGCTAAAGTGCATGTGCTCTCTCCTCTAAACATGGTATGATTGGTTTAAACCTGTTTGTCATTTTTGATTTACATGCAAATCCCTTGTAAATTGGCATCCCATATACCCAGGGCATGACAATTAAAGACAACTAGTTGGCCTGCAGCACTGATTGTGCCACCCACAGACGTAGCCTTTCAAACGTCTCTCAGGCCTGCCACTGCAGGGCCTGTGGGCGCAGTTTACTGTCACTTATACTTGGCATTCAAAACTACTCGCCAAGCTTTAAACTCCCTTTTTATTACACATAGGTCACCACTAAGGTATGCCCTAGGCACCCTATTGGCAGGGTGCTGTGTAAGTAAAAGGTAGTACATGTGCCTTTATGTGTGAAATGTCCTGGTAGTGACAAACAGCCTATTTAGTCATTCACTGCTCTGAGGTCCACTCCACTCATAGGCTAGCATTGGGAATTCCCTTATATCATTTGAAGTGGTAATTCCTGATCATAAAGGAGTGGCGTTGCCATGTTTGGTATGTTTAGAATAGTGGTGATAAATCCTACTTACTGTGTAGTTGGATTTTACATTTCTATTTTAGAATGCTAGTTTTAGAAAGTGGACATTTCTCTGTGTTTGAGTCTTTGTGCTTTGCAACCTGACACCAGTACACGTCTGGGCTAAGTGACAGTTACACTTTGTGCAGACTTTCTAGACAGCCACAATACAGGAAGGGCTGGATGTGACAGGGGATACATCTGCATTCATTTGAATACTGATAGTCTTCCTGGGCTGGGACAGGGAGAGATGGTTCACCCTTTACATTTGTATAGGTTGTGTCCTGCCCTCACTCAAAGGGCTGATTTACCCCCTCCTGATCGTTTGGAGCCAAGGTTGGGTTGAAAGGGATTGTTGAGCACTTCTCAGGGTTCCTTTGAAGTCGCCCCTTGATCAAACACAGTTTTGCATATAAGTACAGCGGCTCTGACCCTCTGTTTTTAGACACTGCATGGACTTGTAAACAAACACTGCTGGCTCTACAAACTTCCCATTGCCAGAGGACTGCTGTGTTTCCAGGAGTAACAACCATTTGGACTACTTGCTTTGCTGTGCTGGCCTGCTGGACTGCTAGAGGGACTGCCACTCTGCAGCTGTACTTTTGGGCTGGCCTGCATGCCTGCTCCTCTCTTTGTGCCCCAAGTGTTCTCCAAGGGCTTGTTGGCTTGCCCCCTGTTCTCTGTAATCTCAGGGCCATAAAATATTGGCCCGAGCACTTCTGCCATGGTAATCTATTCCCACAGCGTGCCCTACAAAAGAGTTGTTCTCAATTGCGCTTGTTTCTGTTCACCATCGGTGTGCCTGGGGTCTCAGTCCACCGTTGGTGGCTGTTAAATGAGGCGTGTGGCCTCTAAAGGAATTTCGTACAAAGTTCCCAGAGAGTGCTCTGGACGCTTTCCAGAAGAAGTTGCCACCGGTGCGTGTCGAGAGCTTTTTCTTGTGCTTGAGGACCATTGCGTGCCCCCTCTGTCCGAGGAGTAGGGAGAACGTCCAGCGCACCCTTCGTTTTCCCAGTGCTGCCCTCCCTGTAAGGGGCAAGGGCTGCATGGAGGAACTCCACTGACGTGTGGTGGGCAGGCCCTGACCACCAGAAGAAGATACCCCGAGACTGCTTTCATTTGATTCTCGGCAGAGGAGACACCTCTGGCCATCTCAAGGAGCCCACTGCACTGCCTGTTCTGCTGGTGAGCTCCCTGTGGCGTGGTTGCAGGAGCATGAAGCCCACTCCTTGGCTGTTGCCGTATCCCCCCCCCCCAAGTACTGTGTGCAGCCTTGTATTTTCTACAGCTGCACTGCGCTCTTGCAGGCAGCTGCACGTGATAATTCTGCAAACTGGAGACCAAGCAAGCTCTGCCCGCTATTATCTACAGTGTGTGCCCCCACCCCCCGTTTGGCAGAACTTCGGGGGTACTTGGTTAGCAGTTGTATTCTGAGGTGAAACCTTGAAGGAGGCCGCCAATTGCCGCATTTAGGAACTGGCCCAGGATTACTGTAATAAGGGTAATAGGTGCACAAGGATTCCTGTGACCTACATGTAAAACCTAAGTACCATAAAGTTTAATAAGAGTGCTGGTGAACTGCGCCCTGTGTGTTTTATGGTAATATTGTGATTTATGTGCTTTTTTTCCTAATCTAACCTGCAAAGTTATACAAGGTTGTAAATTGCAAGATCGGGCTGCTAGGGTCCTTATAGTCCCTATATCTTCATGTTATGGTAAAACTTCCCTCAAATTGGCACCTTTGTTTTGCATTTTTGCTCAGTATTAAAGCACAGTCTTGTATATAGGTACCATATTTGACTGAAAACCATTGTCCACTTTGTATAGTGCCTACTCTTGCTGCTTGAATTTGCACACGGTATTTAATTGCGCTTTAAAGGTCGCCATCACGCCTTGTTCTTATTGTGGAAGTCTTCTATTTCGGCATGCGTAATTGCACTTCATGTGGTTCGTACTATTCTAACACGCCCTAATTTTTTAATACTTCTTGCACAATATCACGGTTCTAATTGTACTCTACAGGCTGCCATCACTCCTTTTTCACTGTGGAAGTCATCTGCTTTCACCAAGCACGAACGTTCAATTAAGTTTTTAATCCTCATTCTTTTTCCCTTTTCCCTTCTTTCCTTTTTCAATCATTTTCCCTTTCAGGGTATGTATTCAGGCAACATTTAAAGTCTTGATGATGATTCTGTGTATATGTTCTAGGGATTGAAATGTCGTCGACCTATAAGTGCACCTTATTCACTTACCTAATATGTAAATTGGATGTGTGCTGGTGCCCTCGGCATTTTTGTTTGTCATATGTCGACAATTAATATGCAAAAAAACTCTTTTGCCTGAGCCCCTTTTTTGTTTTATGTTAAAATTCCCCCTTGTGTACCCTTTGTAATCTTTGTTTGTATGTTTGGATGCAGGCTTGTGTCACACCTCTGTATTGATTCTCAAATTGCTAAATATTCTAATTAAATATAATTGTCCTGCTGGACAAGAAATGAATATAGTACTGACGCTTAGTCTATATTCATCAAGTGTACCTATTCTCTTTTGTTCTGGGACCATTGTTCCTTCTAATATACTGAATTTGCACACAAGCACTTTAACACCCATAGTAGTGTTTTTGGAGAACCTAAACAGCAGTGCTACAAATTTATCGCTGCTAAGGTCCCCTATAGTGGCTGTTCCTTACCTCGTCTTTATAAGGCAATAATTTTACCTAACTTGGCCCTTTCGTCTTGCTTATTGGCTTTTATCAAAGCACAGTCTTGTGTATGAGTACCATATTTGACTGAAAACCATTGTCCACTTAGCAAAGCACCTACTCCTGCTGTGTGAATTTGCACTTAAGCGCCTATATTGGTGTTTTTAGGAGAAGGTTAATCAGCAGTACTTCAAATGTGTTGTTGCTTGACCAAGTCATCGCAAGACTTTTTATCTCCTGTTGTGGGCAATTTTATTTCTATAGATAGGGAGGGGTGAAGGAAAATGTAAAGGCCCAGAAAAATTTGGTTTTATGGCTGAAGTAGATTTTTTCATGTTTTTGTATGTTTTTTTCTTATTGTTTGGTATTGTGCTATGTTAATGGTTTTAATTGACTAATAAACAATATATATCATATCATAATCTAACCTGTTTCACTTGCAAAGTATTTGCTGGTGTATATTGTTTTCATTCTTGCCTTGTCTAGGATAACAAGTACTATCTGAGTAACTGCATAGTATGCACAGTATTTATGATCATGTCATTTCAGTCTGGGTTTATGTACAAAATACTATATTTTTTGTATAATACTGTATGTAGTCTCTTTTGTGGTGTATTCATCCTGTGTCTGTGTGAGTGTGTTGCATTCACGCTTTACACATTGTCTCTGATGACAAGCCTGCTCTATGCCAAGCTACAGAAGGGTGAGCACAGGTTATCTTTGGCGTGTAATCGACTTGACCTCACTTGAGTGGTCGGTATTGTCTGGCTCAGGTGCATACCATAGCCAACCAGAAAATCAATTACTAACAACTTGGAACAAAAACTCCTACAGCCATGCCTCAAGCCAAAAACACCAGAATAGTAAAGTCAAAAGATCTCATCAGAGGATCACTAACATGAGAACAGTGATGAAATGGTGGCCCCCAACAAAAAAAGATATATTGATTTTCTGTTGACTAATATCAAAAAATTAAATAGCTATTTGAAAACACACTCAATTGCTCACCTTCAAATAACCTTTTTGCAGTCAAAAATAGAGCCACAGAGGAAGAATATTCTGCAGGAATCTTAGCCAGCAACCAAGGCAGTTTTATGACTTGGTAACAATGAATAAAGCAACTAAAGAGGGTTTGAGATGGATTAAGGGCAAACACATGGTTTTAGGAAGTAGATCTCAGAGAATTTACACAAGATCTGGAGGCACACCAAAATGAATATCAGTTGCTCCATTAGAGGAGTATGGAAAAAACAATATATTTATGGACATCTTACAGGGGCCCTCTGCAACTGTAAGGATCTCACCGTTTTTTCTGCATTAGCGTCCAAGAGCCGACGACAGGTCCACAACTTCCCACCAACACTCCCGTGACTATCAAACTCTAGATCACGAGTGTGCAAGCGGGGAAGAAGGGAAACAAAACAAGGAAAGGTTAGGGGAAGAATCTGTGGAGCGGAACCTTCTACTGGTTGTTGCAACAATCCCCTCCACTGGCTGGCTTTAGCACTTGGTAGGAGCTGAGAGGAAAGGAAGAAATTACAAAGACAGCAGAGGGTGGTGTATACATCAAGAACATGAGGGTGGAATAACTACCTAACTGTTTTCTTTATGTGCGCCTTCTATTAGTTGATGTGAAGTTTGGTAGGTATTCCTGGACTAAGGTAAGGGTGAAAAGTTCCTATAATAAGGGAGAACAGATAACCTTTGTACATGTAAGCTGGATTACAACCTTCTAACTCTCCTCATCAACCCTTTATCTCACCATATAGTACAAGAAGGGGCATTGCCAGGGATCTGCTATTGAGCATAAACAGTGCTTCTACACCAAGATATCTACAAAGTCCCACAGAAGGGAAATAAACAAGTATTAATTATCTGTTGCTTATTGGTAACAAAAATATAGGAAAGAGCAGCGCAATGCGCTGTTACCAGTCTTTGTGGATGGCTTCTGGCTGGATTGGAGGCGTCTTGAAACTAAATACCAGTAAACTGGATAAAAGGCTCCACAGAAGTTGGTTCAACTGAAGAGGGGAATGAATGAAGAAGAACAAGGGAACGGGCGGAACTCCAGACCCACTAGACCCCCAGAAAGGCCAGCGGAACCGCCCAGTCCAAGTCTGGCCGGCCGACGGAACAACAAGTCTGCCCGGCGGGCGGAACCCGACTAGGATCAGCCTGGCCAGCTCTCGGGGATCGAATGGGAGGATTCTGGCCCCGGGGGGATTTCACAAGTTTGGGGGATAACGGGAGCTGCTGGAACCGCGTAGCGTGACAGCTCCGTGAAAGCTGAACACGATCACGGCGTTTCAGGGCACAGCTTCACGAATACAAGAAATCGTCATAAAGTTGCTGCGAGGAACGCCGAAGTTTCAGAAACAGGGACTACAAGGACACGGAAGTGACGAGTATCGGCATAGCTAGAACGCAAAGCGGTGCGTTGAGGGGAAGCCAGGCTATTAATCCTGCCTGACCTCCTCGCGCTTGCGCGCTGCCCAGCCGCCATATTGTATACTACGGGAGCAGTGGTGACAGTAACACAATATAATTTTATGTGGCATGCACAGGATACCTATAGAGGTAAGCAAAAGGTTTTGGGGTGTCAGAGGATTGGGCGCACTGCTATGAGTATAAGCGCATGTGTCTACAACAGATTAAGTTATTGGGTGGTGCAACTGGGTGAATGGAAAACCTTTGAAACCATTCATTAGTCTATCCAGCAAGCTGGTGAGACCCTAAACAAAAGACAACAACCCTATGCACACACATATACAGTAAAAGTAACAATATATCGTAGGATTCATGCGGAGTAACAACAAGGTAAAGTAGCAGAAAGACGAAGAAGTCTTGTATATGTTGAGGTCTTCAATTCTTTATTTTCATCACAGTGAAACAGCAGCCAGCCGACACGTGTTTCATCGCTCACGCGATTCTTCAGGGTTCTGATGCTACTGAAAATTACTGAGGTGGTCGCTCTGCCGGTGATACTTCCGACCCGGTAGGGCCCTTGACCAACGTGTATAAAGTCCACAAAATACATATATGTATATATGGTCAGTCACCTCCAATAATATGACGTAAAAGAGGGAATAATGTATAAGAGACTGGGATGTCGCAGGCAGTCGAATTCGAACTTTACATTTAGTTCGTGGGTCCGGTATTCAATTACTGGCACTCTCCCGAAGTGGCCAATGAGGCGCCAATAGATTAAGCCGCGTAGTGCGCAGCAGAATCCAACATCCAACATTACCTTGTTGTTACTCCGCGTGAATCCTACGATATATTGTTACTTGTACTGTATATGTGTGTGCACAGGATACCTAGACTTCCGGGAAATGCTGATGAATGTATATTCTATCCATTTCAAGATGTCACAATGACTGAGACCCTTGCCAAGGAAGCAAGATATGAAGATCGCCACAAAATGTCTTCAAAGAGAAATAAATGCCTGTGGTTAGGACTTTCATTTAAACTTATATTTCAGTTTGAGAGCATAGCAGTGTTCTTTTATTCTGGCTGGGGAAGGAACAATGGGGTATCAAAGAAGTGAATGGGAGCTAAAGAAGAGGGCTCAGAAGATGAGGGAGATCACTAGATGCTGAATGTGTAGACTCCGCACAACCAATTTCAGCAGTCTTCTCTGGAGTACTGTAAGCAGTGGCGGGCAGCATGACTCGTGGGTGGTGAGGCAGCGGGGGCAAAGGGGGTGTTCGAGGTAGTGCAATATAAAACAAAAAAATTAAAAGTATAGACTTACTTTGCCGCCGGGTCCCGCATCTCTGATCCTTGCTCCTAATCTCCTCGTGGGACAGGAATCCAGGATTCAGGAAGAACAGCCAGGCTCCCCTGAGCAGTCACAACGCTGCACTGCAGTGTTGTAATTGGTAAGCATCCAGGCTCCCTTGACCAAGCACAACACTGCAACGCAGCGTTGTGATTGTTTTTTTTGGCGTCCTGGTTTAAGCTCAACCAGGGATTGGGGGCTTGGGATTGGGGGTATGGGCTTGTTCTCCATGCAGGCTGTACTGCTGCCTGCATGTGTTATATTCCATATAAGTACCCTATATAAGTGCAGGTAACATTGCAACCCTCCACCTATATTCTTCCCTACATTACATACATAACTGTTCTTAGGGACTGGCCTTTTACCTAGATACGGCACTGCATTCAGAATGTCGGCTTTCCCTAGTTCGATTCTCATACATTATACATGAGGTTTCTTGGAAGCACAGCAGGACTACCATCTCCTGTATAATATTTCTGTATAAAGTTCCTGGCCCTACGTCATCCTTTGGGCAGAGGGGCGACAAAACAGTAATTGCTCACATAGGAGTGAGAAAACCACTCCTCCCCTGGCTTGCTCCATGAGCAGAGTAGCCCCGAACACCCGCCCGCAAAGGAAATATAAAATGATTATACCTCAAAGTTATTATCATTTTATATTTCCTTTTTTTACACTGCTCAAAAGCAGTGGGTGATGCTCCTCTGCCATAGAGTATTAGTCAGATGTCATTGGGTACACCCAGGAGTAACATGCTTGCAGCCATCAGAACACGCAGCTTTTCCAAACTAATTTGCAGCAATGTCACCCAGCGAGCATGAGGTCCACCCAGTAGTGGTGTGACTACAACCATTAAAGCAAATATTTTTCAGATGTTGGCAGTAAGAGTTAAAAGGGAGCTTGAAGGAGAGGATAAGCTATTTGATGAATTTGACTAAGCATGTTTGTCTTTATGGGATGCTAAAGTTGGAAGATGGTTGCCCATTTGCACATCTTCAAGATAAACATAAAGAATAAATTCTTGATCACCTTCGCTTTCGGGGTGTGCAGACTGTGATCACTGTTATCAATGTGATTCTGGTTTGATTAAAGAGTACTTAATTGTGGTGAGTACTGTTTTGAATTGCTATGGTGGTCAGGCAGACAGGAGCTGGCTGAAACCATTAATGTTATGAGAATTTTGGCCCCTACTAAACACTGATGGCACAATTCAGAGTTGTGATCCTGAAAGTCAGTTCTTGAATTTACATGTGAAAAGAGGATTCATACTTAATAAAGTGGGTGACCTGCAAGCTTATATGGCATTACTGAAAGAGAACATCTTCAAAAACAGGGGAAATGAGTTGAAAAATAAAGCATAAGTACTACGATGTAATTCTTGTTTTCACATATTACAAAAAAGAGGCACACTAAATCTTTATTAAGGTAGGGCTATATTTCTCAACATTGCAAGCCGCTGTCAAATTAAGAATAAGCTTAAAAGTAAATAACTTCAAGTTCTAATGACAACTTTTAACCTCTGCAGTGACTGCTATATGAGTAACACACAACTGGCCTCACTTTCTACTTTCATTCTCTCAGCCTTCTTTTTAATATCACTTAACCTGCAGAGATATTATAAGTCCATCATTGCGCCAATTCTGATTTCGATCCATGATCCAATACTTAGAAACGTACTCATCATTCTCTGATAAGCCTGTGCGTAGATGGACTCCTAAAACTTCTTGGCTAATAGTAGCCTTTATCCCTTTTATCTGGATTGCATTAATGAATTACACACAAATAACTCAGGAGCACCAGTATTTCCTTGTACAAGATGCTTTTTAAGACACTGTCAAAGGACTCTTCATGACGTATCACATTGAAGAGGTTAAGATTATTAAACATTTTACTACACTACCTTACTAAAATCTTTAGGGGATGGACAGGCAAGAAGGGCCTTCCGTCGAATGCCTAAGCTTGACTCACATAAATTGCAATCATGAGTCTTCAGTGTCTCTTAATCCAGGACAAGCAGAATAATTTGAATACGACCAATATTCAGGAAGAATCCTTTATTTACTAATCTATAATGCAATGAATGAAATAAAGATGAAGAAGCATGCAATAAAGATGACTGCACTAAAAGGAAACTAAAGAGATAAGAGAGTTGTTTTTCATGTTCCTCAGGTAGCCCAATGAGTGATTAATGACAAACATATGAACTCACAAGAAATCCTCCAGAATTTTGGCTACAATTGAATTCCTCTGCTTGTCTGGTTCAAGAGATTTTTGAGTCTCAGCGAGCAATTCGTGGCGGGTCAAGCTTAGTCATTCAAAGTCTCCTATATGTACCGACTTGCTAAAGATCTTGGGCTATCTGATTAATTTATGACCGGGTTGCTGAAAAAAAAGCCTTCCATAATCGTTCTCTCTGACTGAACTGAAGCTCTCCTGGTAATAAGCCAGCAGGGAATGGCAGCTTCCGGTTTGTCCCAGACACTTTTTGCTTTATACTTAGATCTCTCATGCAGATAACACAAGTAGCCCTTGAACTTATCTCATTCAAAGTCAACAATACAATAACCCACTTTGGCTTAAGATACTGAATCGAATGATAGCATGCAGCATCAGCACGGCCCCCTTTTTAAAGATGGAGGATATGATTGATTCATGGTAGGGATACAGTAACTACCTGTCACTAGGACCACATTGGACATCAAACCAACTGTTTTCTTTGAGAGTAACTATTATAATAGTTCCAAAGTACACACAAATTACACTGGTATTAATTATTAACTTTTTTCTTCTCACTTGGAAAACATATCTCTCATCAAGCATCAAAGTACATTTTTGAAGGATGTAGCAAGCAAAAATTGAACCTTATACTGGGAAAGACAGCTTCAGTATTTAGTTCACAATAATTGTTTGTCCATGTCACGTCTGAAGCATAAAGGGAGAGGATTTGGAATAAAATCAAAATATTTTCCAGGGCACTATTTGTCTTCAACCACTAATTTGCAATTGGAAGCCAAATTATGTTTTCGGGGAAAATGAGAAAGTAAATATAGAAAACAGCCTCCCCAGTCAATGTGGCTGGCCAGACCAAATGGAATTATTCCGCCTAAGGAACAATTCTACCAGGTCAGTGTTGAGTGAACCAGCAGGATCCTAGCTTACAAATTAAAGAAACACAAGAATATTAATAATATCAAGGCAATAGATGATAGGGATGGCTCACTGAAAGTAACATGCACAGACCTGCATTGAAACTATCAATACACTTTACAAAGGAGACAAATGTGATGAGAATTCAGAATGATTCAATTAATCCCAATAATGTTTTGAACAGTACTGCGATTCATTCAATCATCCCATATTAGATGCATGCAGTAGAGGAAACTATATTAGCATATTATTCCACCACAAATGTAGTGTTTGAGAATCAACCGTTCGTTAATAATAAAGTAAGAACGAGCTGGGATCACAAAAGAGTGTAACAAGTGAAATCAACATTGACAAAGCCAGTGCAAACTTGTTCAATCATTTTCTCAGATCAGAATCAGCCTCTGAAACTATGATCAAACCTCTCATTATTCCCATGGGCAAACCCAATAATGGTCCTCCACAGTGTCCCTACAGCTCTAAAGCGCTCTTAAATTCTAATCCTAAAATGTATGCACTGGGCGAATTATTAACACACATTCCAGACAGCTACATTGCTCCAACGATATTCCAATGCCATAAGTGTGCTACACTAATACCAGTATGATAACATAAAATTTGTATTTCTGCATGATTCACCGCCGGTCGAATGATTCAGATCTTTTTCTACTGTGCAGGAATTGAATTACCTCAAATCAACTATGATTACAATGGGAAACATTACCGCTACATCTACGCAGCACATGTTCAGTGGAGACCGATTCCAACACAGGTATGCATCTTTCTTGGTTATATTCTTTAGGATCACATTAAACAAGCATTTGCAATGCAATAGGTCTCGCATTAGGAAAGTTTGAGCTATTGATATTGTAAATGACAAATTTTGTATTTATCTGTTGGTTTTGAAAATAGCGAAATTAATAGCTTTGTCATTTACAATGGCAATAGTTATAACTTTTGCAAATGTGACACCTATAGCATTTGTTATGCATTATGTGTTATATTTACATGACTTACATGTATTGATATTACAAATAACAATGGCTTTTAACTTTTTTTTAATAATTAATACTTAAATACAAGTTATTGTAATTTATAATGGCAATAGCTTAAACTTTTGTAAATAACTTTTGTGAAGATTATGTTCAATGTATTTTATTGTGGCGAAATTCCAAGAACAGAAGTGAAATATTAACAATCTTTTTTTGATATTTGTAATAAAGCTTGAAACATTGAGAGAACATATTTGAACCAGTTGTTGTTGAATGGTTGCACAGATTGATGCTGTGGTGGCGCTGAGTGATGTTGTGGTGGGGAACGAGTGATGCTGTGGCATACAGTGATGCTGTGGTAGCGCATAGTGATGTTGTGGTGCCCCTGAGTGATGCTGTGGTGGTGCTGAGTGATGCTGTCTGCTATGCTATGTTTTGTTCTGCTATCCTATGTTTTGTTTTGTTATGCTATGCTATGTTTTGCTATGCTATGCTTTGTTTTGTTGTGTTGTGTTTTATTATGTTATGCTTTGTTTTGCTATGCTATGTTTTGTTATGCTATGCTATGCTATGTTTTGTTGTGTTTGGTATACTATGCTATGCTATGTTTTGTTTTGCTATGCTATGTTTTGTTGTGTTTTGTTAAGCTATGCTATGTTTTGTTGTGTTTTGCTATGTTTTATTATGCTATATGTTGTTGTATTTTGTTATGCTATGCTATGTTTTGTTTTGCTATCCTATGCTTTGTTTTGTTATGCTATGTTTAGTTTTGCTATCCTATGCTTGTTTTTTTATATGCTATGCTATGTTTTGTTGTGTTTTGTTATGCTATGCGTTGTTGTGCTATGCTATGTTTTGTTGTGTTTTATTATGCTATGCTTTGTTTTGCAATGCTATGTTTTGTTATGCTATGCTATGCTTTGTTATGCTATGCTATGCTAAGCTTTGTTTTGTTATGCTATGTTTTGTTGTGTTTTGTTATGCTATGCTATGATTTGCCATGCTATGATATGTTTTGTTTTGTTATACTATGCTTTGCTATGCTATGTTTTGTAATGCTATGCTATGTTTTGTTGTATTTTGCTATGTTTTGTTATGCTATGCTTTGTTTTGTTATGTTATGCTACGTTTTGTTCTGCTTTGTTTTGTTGTGTTTTGTTATGCTATGTTGTGTTATACTATGCTATGTTTTGTTTTGCTATGCCTTGTTATGTTATGCTATGCTTTATTTTGTTTTGTTATGCTATGTTTTGCTATGCTCTCCTATGTTTTGTTGTGTTTTGTTATGCTATGCTATGTTTAGTTATGTTCTGCTATGTTTTGTTCTGCTATGTTTTGTCATGTTTTGTTATGCTATGCTTTTTTATACTATGCTATGTTTTGTTTTGCTATGCTTTGTTATGTTATGCTATGTTTTGTTATGCTATGCTATGTTTTGTTGTGTTTTGTTATGCTATGCTATGCTTTGTTTCGTTTTGCTATTCTATGTTTTGTTTTGTTATGATATGCTATGTTTTGTTTTGCTATCCTATGCTTTATTTTGTTACGCTATGCTATGTTTTGCTATCCTATGCTTTGTTTTGTCATGCTATGCTATGCTGTGTTTTCTTATACTATGCTGTGTTTTGTTACGCTGTGCTGTGTTTTGTTATGCTATGCTGTGTTTTGTTATGCTATGCTATGTTTTGCTGTGTTTTGCTATGCTATGCTTTGTTATGCTATGCTATGTTTTGCTATGCTATGCTATTTTCTGTGTTTAATTATGCTATGCTTTGTTTTGCTATGTGGTTTTGTTATGCTATGCTATGCTTTGTTATGCTATGCTATGTTTTGTTATGCTATGCTATGCTTTCTTATGCTATGTTTTGTTATGCCTTGCTTTGTTTTGTTATGCTATGTTTTGTGATGCTATGCTATGTTTTGGTGTGTTTTGTTATGCTATGCTATGTGTTGTTATGCTATGCTATGTTTTGTTATGCTATGCTAGGTTTTGTTATACTATGCTATGTTTTGTTTTGCTATGCTATGTTTTGCTATCCTGGTGTGTGTGTGGTTGTGTGTGTGGTTGTGTGGTTGTGTGTGTGGGATTGTGTGTGTGGGGTTGTGTGTGGGGGGGGTTGTGTGTGTGGGGTTGTGTGTTTGTGTGTGTGTGGTGCGTTGTGTGGGTTGGGGTGAGGGGGCAGTGTGTGAGGGGCAGTGTGTGAGTGGGCAGTGTGTGAGTGGGTTGTGTGTGGGTCTATGTGTGTGTGGGGTTGTGTGTGGTTGTGTGTGTGTGGGGGGTTGTGTGTGTGTGGGGTTGTGTGTGTGTGGGGGGTTGTGTGTGGGGGGGTTGCATGCGTGTGTGGTTTTGTGTGTGTGGTTGAGTGTGTGGGGGGTTGTGTGTGGGGGGTGAGGGGGCAGTGTGTGAGTGGGGAGTGTGTGAGTGGGTTGTGTGTGTGGGTGTGTGGGTGTGGTTGTGTGTGTGTGTATGTGGGTATGTGTGTGGGGGGCTGTGTGGGGGGGTTGTGTGTGTGGGTGTGTGTGTGGGGTGGGTGTGTGTGGGGGGGTTGTGTGTGTGTGTGGTGCTAACCATATGTAAATCAAAACGGTGTTTAAATATTGACAATTCCACTAGAAACAAAACAGACAGTTCCATAGAATTGCTGGGTGGGCAACATAGCCTATCACAGGAAGCGGAATTACTCATCATTGGAAGAAGGGAAAATACATGAATTCCTTTTAGTTATGGGAGCTCAAAATCAGAACTAATACATTTCTGACAGTATCCTATTTTTTAAAGATCTAAACATGTTAACGTATTAAGAGAAGTTTGATTGGCAAAGAATGCATGACTGAGTTGAAAGGAAATATCCGTAGCATGAAGTTTATATCAGTTATGAGTGATGCTGTTGGAGCCACACACTGGAGGTAATTGTGAAAGAAATTATTGTGACTTTGATTTAATTACGAATACTACTTGTTGGCTAAAATTAAATTGTATCCTACAAACATAAGAACAGGAGTAAGTGCCTAGGGGAAAGCAGAGTCTGACAAACAACAAAGACAAAAAAGATGGGTACTTAATTCACAGTGAGATGGGAGAGCTGTAACAGAGGAGATACATAAAATGGAAAACATTGGAAAACTGGTTTTACACGCTGTGGTCAGTCAAATAACACACACGCAGGGCAGTAAGTATGTTCAGAAGCTTATGTAGAGAGCGGGAAGCAATATAATATAAATCAAAGATTGCAAATCAATAAACTAGCGGACACACAACTGATAGAGCTGGATGACGGAGAAAGGTAATATCACATAATTAGTGATTTCCCCCCTTGTCAGCACATGAGCAAAATGAAAAAGACGGAATAGCCGAAAAAAAGCCTTGCTAATTCGCCTGACAGTCCATTTTAAGGAGGTATTGTTTATAATTAGGGCTCCCGGTTTTATGGTATTTATTTTTTTCACATTTCCGTCTGTATTTATCCATATTTATTTTTTGGTCATTTTACCTGTATTTATCCACATTTATTTTTGACACAAGAAAAAAAAACGCTAAAGCTAGTATTTTTCCACATTTATTTAAGTTGACATGCACACTTGCAATAGGTTGCTATAGCTGTTTTTTTTAATTGGAGCCTATGCTTATTGGAAGAAAAATTTCTTCCCTGTCCTCTAAGAAAAGATGTGTGAATTTGTGACTTTGATTAAGTCTCATTTGCGCATCGGTCTTGCAAAATGTCAACAAATTACTACCTCTTTTACTCACATTTAATCAGCCATCAGAGAGTGTCTGCTCGAAGAATATCAGATCACTCTTAGTGTGCACTAGAAGATGACCTACCCCATGAGGCATTGTAAAGCGCCAAAATATCTGAAGAATCCAGCATCTTCATCTGTAGAGAATAGTGCTTTGATATGGACGCTATGGAGAAAATGTAGCGCACAGGTGGTGCACAGTCATTTCTGTTTTCGTTTTTATTTTTATTTAAGTAGCACTTAAATAAACATTAAATAGAAAAATTAAGTCATGCTGACTGACTTGCTTACCTCTCACTCAGCCTCACTGCCCTACAGCGTGCATAGTCACTGAGAGATGCAGCCAGACTTTATGCTAATAGTTGTTGTAGGCATTTCTGCCCCCCCCCCGCCCTACCACATCAACCTCCTTCACCCTACCATACAACAAGCATTTACAATGCAATAGGTCTCGCATTTACACGAGTTTCAGCTATTAGCATTGTAAATGAGAATGCCTTTTATTTTGGTTTTTAAAACTGAAACAAAAATAAAAAGCTTTGTTATTTGCAAAGTCAATAGCTCAGACTCGCGTAAATGCAAGACCTATTGCATTGCAAATGCTTGTTTTTCATTACATTGTAACTGGTGCTGATGTAAAGCATGCCAATACCTTCGGCTGGAGTTCGCGCTATATACAATTGAAAATAAAAATAAATAAATAAAACACTTCTGACAGATATCATTACTGGTATAAAGGTAAGTATGAAAACTCAAGCTACACTCACTTTAATTGAGATATGCACTCCTTTTGAGAAACACACACTATCATCATTTAAGAGAGCACTAGCCTCAACGTGCAATGATGGAACACCATATGTTGGCACCTACTGGCATGCTATTGGACAGCCACATTTAGTATCAAATACTAAATAAGGTTCATTAATAAGAGTTTAGACCCGAGTCAGGAGTGAGAGTCCCGATTTATTTTTTGTTGTAAATAAAGCCCTTTATTTTGGTTGTCTCCCGCCTGACATTGCCTCGATTTCAATTGAGGTCAATGGGGAAAATACATTAATCCCATTTTTTAAAAATCACCCACTTTCATCTTCTATCTATATTGTTGGCATGTCCGCAGGAATTCGGGCCACAGCTGTAACAGACACAAAACGATACTTGCACATTCTCAAGTTCAGTGCACAGAAGCAGCGCTATTCTTGCCGCTTGTGGGAAGAGTAGGAAAAAGACGGTGTTGGTAATTGCTTTGCTGCCATCCGGTTTAGCTGGAGGTGTGGGGGTGTGCTTGCATATTAAAGGAGGCAGTACGGGGCCGAGGATGGAATCTATTGCCTTTTGAAAATCTACGTTCTTTTAGAATTGAAGCTTCATGAGCGAGAAAATGAACACCCTTGAAAAAACTCCACCCCCCCAGGTAACGAAACGTATTGATAGCAATCAAACACGCTAGCGCTTTGCCAGCTTTCTAGGTGATATGTGCATGCATGCCATGCAGCTGCCAAGCCTTTAATTGAAGTGTGTCATTAGTACACAAATAAGCTGTAAAGCACCAATGGAATACTGTGAAGCCTCGTTTAAATTGGAAGACCCTTTGAAATAGGCTGCTTGAAGTGCTATTGCAGAAACTCTGATATCTGTCTGTTGTGCGTGAAAGTGAAAGCATTCACCCAATTTTTTTTTGTTTTTAAATCCCCCACTTTCATCTACCATCTATATTGTTGGCATGTCCGCAGGAATTCAGGGCACAGCTGTAACGGACACAAAACGATCCTTGCACATTCTGAAGTTCAGTGCACAGAAGCAGCGCTGTTCTTGCCGCTTGTGGGTAGAGTAGGAATTAGACAGTGTTGGTAATTGCTTTGCTGCCTTCTGGTTTAGCTGGAGGTGTGGGGGTCGGGTTTCCATTGTGTACAGGTGCTTGCATATGAAAGGAGGCCGAGGATGGACATCGGCTGATTGCACTGCTCCAGCCATTATCTTGTGTGAACTACCGCTGTGAGGGGTGCTGGTGTGTCTCTGCAGACACTGCGCTCTCAGTTTTTCCGTCTCTGGAGAAGATTCAGGGCAGCGGTTCCTGTTTCTTTTGGCCGACCCTGTGCACCTCTGACTCAGATTTTACAGAGGAGCACAGAGGCAGGAGGAGGATTTGTTTTGTTGGTATTTTCCCGTTTTTATATATAAATACAGACAAAAACAAAAACGTTTTCCGTCTGTATTTATATGTAAAAATCCGTTTTAACGGAAAACCGGGAGCCTTATTTATAATTTCAGGATGCTCGCCGAGCCGCCGTCCAGGCATCTATTTATCGTGTCAAATGTGTAATATATTGAGATGTTCGGAATTAGTGTGTAGCGTTTTAACGAAGCAGATCAGCGCCCAGAAAACAAGTGGTCGCTCCACTCAGGATCGTGATTGGGCTAAGAAGCAGCACCAAACATACTCCAGTCGGGTGAAAACAACCTTTAGAAAACACAGGCGGAGAGCAACGGTTAAAAACAGAGTTCTTCTAAAGGACAAATAAGGAATGCAAGGGTATGGAAACTGTACTCGTCCCGTGTATATAAATAAAGCAGGTTTTGAATTGAGGGCGATTTAGCTGGAGTGGATTTGGAGGTGGGAAAGAGGCGATAGAGGGAGTGAAAAGAAAACAAGCTCTCTGCATTGCCTGATGGGGGGAGCGGATTCCTTTGAACTCTGAAGCAGAGGTTCAGACAAATGGTGTGCGATGTGGCTGGCGATGTGCACGTGCCTGGCTCACATGCACTGTACCTAATCCGCAGTTTGGGTACACTTTTGAAAGCCTTACTATAAACTCGCCAACAAGCATTGCTAAAGCAATGCCGTAGGCGAGACCTAAAAATGGAAAGTTTAGCCACATTGTCTACTCACGCCATTGAACACAACAGCCAGTTGCTTACAAAATAAACATTCCATATAATGGACTGATCGGCATGGACGTCATTTAGGGGTCGCGACCCCTGGCTTTCCCCTTGCTACCCCTGGCCTCAGGGTCGCAAAGCCAGTGTGACTCACCAATTTGGCAGCAGTAAATACAATTACAAAATAAACTTTGCCTCTTTTCTCTCTCGTTTCTGCCCAAAACTGCTTCTGCCTAGAGACAGTAACGGTTGGAACTTCTTGCTATGTGGTCAGCAACCTGTCGCCTAGCAACATGCCTTTCATGGCCTTGCAAACCCCAGGCTTCCCTAAGCACCCTGCATGTGTTGTTTGACTCTCAGGCTAGAGATTTTGATATTTGCATTACCTTTCTTTCAATAGTGAGATCGGAAGGAATTACAAGGAGTTACACCTTCAGCAGACATTTACGGGTTTCTCGTTCAGTTGGGGCCTATCTGCAAATGTGGACCTGTGAGCTGTGCTGCCAAAAGTTGAATTAACAAGGCAACATTTCTTTTCAACATGCAAACTGTTACAGCTTTGAAGATATCAACAGTGATGTTTTTTCTTTACTTTTTCCATTTACCCAGGGGGTTCGTTTATGTTGCTTCTGCAGCACTAGATAACAGCCAAGTGTTCTGGTTGCTTATTAGTAATATTTTCATATTTCCATTTGTTAATGTGTGCGGTTTTAATGCCTTCTTTACCAGATGGTGGTCGATATTACCAGAAAACTGAAGATCAATTATTTGGCAAGAAAAAGCAAACTGTGCATCATAATGCATGCACGTTCTATGATAGTGTTAGTACTCCATTTTTATAATTGCAATACAGCAGACTACAAATGAAAGTATGCCAGTTAACTAGTTCCTAAAAAGCCTAGCACTCTGTCCCAGCATGCGTGGCACATTTTTGATCGCTTAAAATCAAAACTGTTTTTTAAAATCAGCAAATTATCAGCAGATTAGATTATGTGACAAGTGTTTGTAAGCCATAACTGTGTGGAAAATGCAACATCCACAGAATCTTACAATTCAGGTGACCCTGCTTATATGTTGCACTTAGAGTAACACTATTTATCACTAGTAATGTGAGAAACTCTGAGCAACTTCACATAATTATTATTTAAAACAATTCCAGCTTCATGAATTGTTATGCTGTTACGGTTTGTTAAAAAAAGTAAATAGGTCTTAAACCACATACTCTGCAACAACAAGAAACTTTCTAAGGACCATGAGCAGGCCTCTCCTGTCATGTATTCAAGTGTCTCTGCAGCCAGAAGCAAAACAATGCTTCTTGTGCCCAGTGCCTCAAAGGGGTAACAACAGGTCTGAGCCACAGCGAGTAAAACATTCTTGACAGCCACAAATTCCTGCCAGAAGTCTGACCTAGCCTAATACTTAATGTTAAGTCCTCATGAGATTTGTTTAGGTAGCCTTTTAGCGACAGTTCAAATCAGCTTCTGAAAACCCTTGAGCAGTTTTTTGTTTTAGTTGTAATTGCATAGTGTTTCGCATACCTGTTGAGGAGCTCGAGCACATTAGTGAATGGCTAGCATGTTACAGTGTTGGACTATTCCGTTGGAAGAGTTGTCATTTGCAATGTGGATCAGGTGGAAAGTTTTTTTGTGGTCTACAAGTATGATAAAAATGACGGGTCATAGGTGTGGTGACTTCACTTCCCATTGTGTCAGAGTCTTAAGTGATGTAACTTCCTGTGATTTCACAGGGGTCAGGGGTCAAAGGCCACATGATGTCACTTCCATTTACCCCTGCTTTTTTATGAATCAACGTTCATGCTGATCAGTCACTATAGATAGACTTACCCTTGCTAAGCAAAGTAGGAATAATAGAAAGGGTTTATTCAGCTAACACCACAACAGTCCTTTGTTGAACTGTGCAGAATACACATTGGGTGATGCAACAAGGTACATTCTCAGTAAACAAAGCTCTCTGAGCACATGGCATGAGTGCACTGGACTTCTGGTTCTCATGTAAAGTGTGCTAGGTCTAATGTCCTCAGGCTAAGTTCACGCTATATAAAACTGCAAAAAATAAATATATATATATATATATATATATATCAATCAATCAATCAGTGACATTTATAAAGCGCGCTACATACCCGTAGGGTCTCAAGGCCCTGGGGGGGGGGGGGGGTGCCGCTACTGCTCGAACAGCCAGGTCTTCAGCTTCTTCCTGAAGGAGAGGTGGTCTTGGGTCAGGCGCAGGTCGGACGGGAGGGAGTTCCAGGTCTTGGCGGCCAGGTAGGAGAAGGACCTTCCTCCTGTAGTCGCTCTTCGGATGCGGGGGACGGCGGCGAGGGCGTGGTTGGCTGATCGGAGGTGGCGTTTGGGAGCGTAGAAGTTGACTCGGCTGTTGAGGTAGCTCGGGCCTTGGTCGTGTAGGGCTTTGTGTGCGTGGGTGAGGAGGCGGAAGGTGATTCTCTTGTTGACGGGGAGCCAGTGAAGGTCTCTCAGATGTCCGGAGATGTGGCTGGATCGTGGGATGTCGAGGATGAGTCTGGCTGAGGCGTTTTGGATCCGCTGGAGTCTCTTCTGGAGCTTGACGGTGGTCCCGGCGTAGAGGGCGTTGCCGTAGTCCAGTCGGCTGGTGACGAGGGCCTGGGTGACGGTCTTCCTGGTCTCTGTGGGGATCCACCAGAAGATCTTCCGTAGCATGCGTAGGATGTTGAAGCACGCCGAGGAGACGCTGTTGACTTGCCTGGTCATGGCGAGGGAGGAGTCCAGGATGAAGCCAAGGTTTCGTGCATGGTCTGTCGGTTTGGGTGCGGTGCCCAGGGCGGGAGGCCACCAGGAGTCGTCCCAGGCGGAGGGTGAGGAGCCCAGGATGAGGACCTCCGTCTTGTCCGAGTTCAGTTTCAGGCGGCTGGTCGTCATCCACTCGGCTACCTCTTTCATCCCTTCGTGCAGGTTGGCTCTGGCGGCGGCGGGGTCGTTGGTCAGGGAGAGGATCAGCTGGGTGTCGTCGGCGTAGGAGATCATGCTGAGGTGGTGTTTGCGTACGATGGCCGCGAGGGGGCTCATGTAGACGTTGAAGAGGGTGGGGCTCAGGGATGATCCTTGGGGGACGCCGCAGATGACTTCGGAGGCCTCTGACTTGTACGGTGGTAGGCGGACTCTCTGTGTTCTTCCGTCGAGGAAGGAGATGATCCATTCCAGCGCCTTGTCCTGGATTCCGATGTTGCTGAGGCGCCGTACTAGAGTGCGGTGGCAGACTGTGTCGAATGCCGCGGAGAGGTCTAGGAGGATGAGGGCCGCTGTTTCTCCATTGTCCATCAGGGCTCGGATGTCATCGGTGGCGGCGATGAGGGCGGTCTCGGTGCTGTGTTTGGCTCGGAATCCGGACTGTGAGGGGTCGAGGGATCCGTTCGTCTCGAGGAAGGCGGCCATCTGCTTGTTGACGGTCTTCTCGATGACTTTGGCTGGAAACGGGAGAAGCGAGATGGGGCGGTAATTCTTGAGGTCGGTGGGGTCCGCTGTTGGTTTCTTGAGAAGAGCGCTGAGCTCGGCGTGTTTCCAGCTTTCAGGGAAGATGGCGGAGTCGAAGGAGGTGTTGATGATGTCTCGCAGGTGGGGTGCGATGACAGCGTCGGCTTTGTTGAAGACGTGGTGAGGGCAGGGGTCGGTCGGTGATCCGGAGTGGATGGAGTTCATCGTGCGGATGGTGTCTTCGGTGCTGATCGGGGTCCAGGCGTGGAGGGTGGTGGTGGGGGGGGGTGGCTGGTCGGTCGTGGTGTGCGTTGGTTGGTTGTTGAAACTGCTGTGTATGTCCGTGATCTTGTTGTGGAAGTATGAGGCGAGGGAGTTGCAGAGGTCTTGCGATGGGGTGATGTCGTTGTTTCCTGCGCTGGGGTTGGAAAGCTCTTTCACGATGTTGAAGAGTTCCTTGCAGTTGTGTGCGTTGTTGTCCAACCGGTCCTTGAATGCTGTTTTCTTGGCGGCGCGGATCAGCTGGTGGTGTTTCCGGGTGGCAAGTTTGTAGGAGGTCCTGTTGTCCGGTGTCGGTTCCCTTTTCCAGACTTTCTCGAGGGCTCGGCAGTTCTTCTTGGAGCTCTTGAGTTCGTCGGTGAACCATGGGGCCTTCTTGCTGCCGGGTCTGCTAGGCGGGGTCCTCAGCGGGGCGAGTTCGTCCGCGCAGTTGCTGATCCACTTCGTGAGGTAGTCGGCGGCCTGGCTGGGGTTCGCTGAGCTGGCAGGAGGGTGTTGGCTCAGGGAGGTGGCGAGCTGGTCTGCTGTGATCTTGTTCCAGCTTCTGCGGGCGGTCTGTTGCTGGTGTTGGTGGGTCGTCGTTCTCTTGAAGGTGAAGTGGACGCAGCTGTGGTCCGTCCATTGAAGCTCTGTGGCGTGGCTGAAGTCGATGTCTGTGCTGGATGAGAAGACGGCGTCGAGTGTGTGTCCGGCGAGGTGGGTGGGGGTGGACACCAGTTGCTTGAGTCCCAGGTTGGCGAGGTTGTCGAGCAGGGTGCTGGTGTGGTGGTCGTTGTTGTTCTCCAGATGGAAATTGAGGTCTCCCAGGAGGATGTAGTCAGCGGAGGGGAGGGCATGCGGGCTGACGAAGTCGGCGATGTCCTCGCTGAATTGCGTGCGTGGTCCAGGGGGTCGGTAGATCAGGGTGCCTCTGAGGGTGGTGTTCGGGTTGGTGTGGATCTGGAAATGCAGGTGTTCGGCGCTGGTCAGGGTGTTGTCGGTGCTGGTCGTGAGACGGATGGTGTTCCTGTGGATGATGGCGATGCCTCCTCCCATCTGGTTGGCGTTTCGGTCCCTCCGGACGATCTTGTAGCCCTCTGGGATAGCGATGGCGATGTCGGGAGCTGAAGAGGCGTTCATCCAGGTCTCCGTGAGGAAGGCAACGTCAGGGGCTGTGGCGTCTAGGAGGTTCCAGAGTTCGATGGCGTGTCTGTGGACGGAGCGGGTGTTGAGCAGGATGCACTTGAGGTGGGTGCTGCTGGAGTTCGACTTGGCGGGTGCTGGTGCGGGGCTGGTCCGGTTGCAGGAGAACCTGCAGGCGTGGCAGCTGAAAGGTCCGTGGGTGCGTCTTGGAGTGGCTTGATGGCATTCTGGGAGTCGGCCGGTGTTGAGAGCGGTGAGGGTGGCGGCGGAGTACGTCAGGCAGGTCGGTCGGGGTCTTCGTGGGCCAGGGGTCCTGGCACTGGGCGCGGTCCAGGCGCGGACGGGCGTAGACGGGCTTACCTTTGGCGCGCCTTCGGCGCACAATCGGCGCGCCCGCTGCGCGTGACCGCTGCGCGTTCGCACGGTCGCCATTTAAGGCGAAGTGCGCGGGTGGGCGGAGCAGCTGGGAGGCGGGAGCGGGGAGGGTTACAGAAGGCAAAAAGGGGCGGGGACAAGCGGCGGTGGCGGGAAGGGAGGGCGGGGGCGTCGAGGTAGGCGGACAACAAGGAAGGAGGGCAACACGGAAGAAAAATTACAATACAGTACAAACAGGCAAAAATGAACGCAAAAAACAGGGAAAAAGCAAGTTTATCCCAGACAAGCACAAATAACCGTCAAAACAAGAAAAACCACTCGCAGCGGCGGCAGCCGGCGAACGAGGCAGCAGCGAGGCAGAGGGCGGCAGGGGGCACACGCAGCAGCTGGTGGCCGTGCGGCGCGGGGGTGTCCCACAAGTGGGTCACACTCACCTGCGTCGCACGGTCGCCATTTAAAGCCAAGTGCGCGGGTGGGCGGAGCAGCTGGGAGGCGGGAGCGGGGAGGGTTACAGAAGGCAAAAAGGGGCGGGGACAAGCGGCGGTGGCGGGAAGGGAGGGCGGGGGGCGTCGAGGTAGGCGGACAACAAGGAAGGAGGGCAACACGGAAGAAAAATTACAATACAGTACAAACAGGCAAAAATGAACGCAAAAAACAGGGAAAAAGCAAGTTTATCCCAGACAAGCACAAATAACCGTCAAAACAAGAAAAACCACTCGCAGCGGCGGCAGCCGGCAAACGAGGCAGCAGCGAGGCAGAGGGCGGCAGGGGGCACACGCAGCAGCTGGTGGCCGTGCGGCGCGGGGGTGTCCCACAAGTGGGTCACCTGCGGCGCGGGGGTGTCCCACAAGTGGGTCACCATATATGTTCCACCAAATGCCCGAAAGCTTAGGAGGGCACACAACAGCTCACCATCTGTCCGGATTCCTCTATGTCACTCATTCCAGCTCCTGGTTTAATTAGCTTTGCCGACTCGTTTCGAGTCTCTCGGACTCTTCTTCCTGGGCAGTAAACACTTGCAGTACCTTAGGGAAAATGTGTGCTTGTTTTTCAAGGACTATATAACCCAGTATGCAAAGCGCCAAAACCTGTGTGAGCAAGGCCCACTAGGGGGCCACATACTTAAAAAAAGAATCATGTTATGTGAAAAACGAGCTGGTATTGCAAGTGTTTACTGCCCAGGAAGAAGAGTCCGAGAGACTCGAAACGCGTCGGCAAAGCTAATTAAAACCGGGAGCTGGAATGAGTGACATAGAGGAATCCGGATGGATGGTGAGCTGTTGTGTGCCCTCCTAAGCTTTCGGGCATTTGGTGGAACATATATATATACAAAAAATCCGAATGGATTAAATGACAGGGAAGGTCTTTATACCTGCATTTTGAATCAGATTTTATGCCTGTAAGACCTGTCCGGATATTGTCATACCTTACCCTGGTTTTAGTTATTCCATACTTTTCATACTGAAAAATATTAAGAAATGTGGTGACTCTTTTGGATTTTCTGAAAACTTTTTTTAATCCTTTTATAAAATAATAGGAATCTGTTGTTTTACCTAATACTATTGCACTTTATACAAATATTTTGCACAATCACTGTTTTGCACTGTATAGGCTTTAGCAGGCATTGTTAAGGTGGCAGGCCACCTTGGGCTCTATTTCGATTTTTTGAATTATTCAAACTAGATGACATGAGTTTTACAATACTGGAGTTTGTTCACAAGTTTATAAAATCCAACACTGTTTCTCTACAAATTAATATGTAAAACTGTTTATATGCAAAAGGGATACATCCAACATCAATTGATCCCGACAGATTTTACAGATGATACTTTTATACGATCTACTGATTTCCTCACATAGACGAATTTGGTCGCCCTGTTTATTCAAGGATATCAACTGTTTACTTTCTTACAGAATGTAATCATATGTATCATGTGTATATAGTTTTAGAGTTGATTTAACAATTTTAACCTTATTTATACCGATAAACAGTTTTTTAGCATTTTTCTAGAAATAAGGAGATCACGGCGTTGTTTTGCACAGTATTTTTACTATGTCGATTGTATACCATGTTGCACTGTCACTTCAAATTGTCCGCGCTATGGCGAGCAGTTTGTCATGTGAGCAAGCCTCCTTGGAGGCGAAACGCGTCATGGCGGCAGCGCTGGCATTAACTAAATAAACCACGTTTTGCACCAGCAATCTTTGGGTCGACTCTTCGTCATTTGGCAACTTGGCAGTGTGATTCTGCGACGTGTCACGAACCTCATGGATATATATATATATATATATATATATATATATATATATATATATATATATATATATATATATATATATATACATATACATATACATATACATATATATATATATATATATATATATATATATATATATATATATATATATATATATATATATATATATATATTCCACTGAAGGACTATAGTCTGCATTTTTTTTTAATAGGCCCGCTAATAGAAGACTAGTTTAGATCTTACGTATTATTGTCTACTTCTTTTATACCTATGCTAATGTGAAATAGTCGAGCCCTGCTTTTTTTCTCCTCCACTTAAAGCTTTTTAGTTCTTTCACCTTGACTATCATTTATATTAATGAATGTTTCTGGCTTTCCTGTACATAAATATCCTTGAAAAAATCATATAAAAAGGATGTAACAAAAAAAAAGTGTATGATGCTAGCAATGGAGTGAAATTTAATATATATTTGTTTGTACTTTGGATTTGTATTTTTTTTGTCCTCATATAACATCAATAAATGTATTCAGTGCTTGAATTTAGCAGACTAAGCAGGCAATTCCACCAAAATGTTCCCCTACCGTGGGGAGAGATCCGTGCGTAATTGCACTCCTATTCCAGGTCCATAACCAACTTTCTGAGTCCTTTTTGGAGTGAATCATTCACTCTTATGACTTAGCTGTTGATATTTTAAATCATAGGATCGATTTCTTTCTTAACCACTTTAGACTTGTGTTTCCTACTTATTGCTCTTTTCATTCATCCCATCACCCAAAATCTAGCCTTTTTACTTTTCTCAAGCGAACTCTTATGGTCTAATTACTTTATTCTCCAAATTGAGGATACCCATTCTAATCTAGTTGGGGAAGTGGGTAATACCCATTTAATGCAGATCTCCCTCCTCGCTAACAATATTAGTATAAATAACAGGGATTTTTGGTTTTTGGATAGTTTACCCCCCTCTTCTACTCCAAAGATAACCATTTGGAGGCTTACCTTGATATCTTGACGTATAACCTCTTTAATCATTTTACCCACTTCCAGCCAGAAAAGATCGATCAGAGGGCACTGTCGGAAACATATGAACATCATCCGCCCTTTATTCTCCACATTTCAGGCACCACTTCGGAAGTGGGTAATACCCATTTAATGCAGATCTCCCTCCTCGCTAACAATATTAGTATAAATAACAGGGATTTTTGGTTTTTGGATAGTTTACCCCCCTCTTCTACTCCAAAGATAACCATTTGGAGGCTTACCTTGATATCTTGACGTATAACCTCTTTAATCATTTTACCCACTTCCAGCCAGAAAAGATCGATCAGAGGGCACTGTCGGAAACATATGAACATCATCCGCCCTTTATTCTCCACATTTCAGGCACCACTTCGGTTCTTGTGTCCCATGTTTGGACAACTTCCATGGTATCCAATGGATCTATGACAGAATTTCGACAGACCGAATTTCGACCTACACAAATATCGGCGTAATTATATCGATAGCAAAAATATCGACGCCCTATGTACAACATGGTAAGTACCAAAATATCGAAAAAATAATATGATGGTAAAAATATCGTTGTCGAATATATCTATTTTTTTTGGATTTAAAATAACATAAAAAATACTGTAAATAATACTTATTAATTACTTAAACATATTTAAATATATGTAATAATGGTAAAAAAAATAATAATACATATTTAATTAAACAAATAATATTTAAAAATCATATATAATATATACTTACTTAACAATAATTACTATTCCCACTCCAGTGGGTGCAACAGTAGGGAAAAATGACCCTGAACCCTAAAAATACCCCTTTACCCAAAAACCTAAAACTGACCCTGAACCCTAAAAATCCCCCTTTACCCAAAAACTGAAAACTGACCCTGAACCCAAAAAATACCCCTTTACCCAAGAACTGAAAACTGACCCTGAACCCAAAAAATACCCCTTTACCCAAAAACTGAAAACTGACCCTGAACCCCAAAAATACCCCTTTACCCAAAAACTGAAAACTGACCCGGAACCCTAAAAATACCCCTTTACCCAAAACTGAAAACTGACCCTGAACCCTAAAAATTCCCCTTTACCCAAAAACTAAAAACTGACCCTGAACCCTAAAAATACCCCTTTACCCAAAAACTGAAAACTGACCCTGAACCCAAAAAATACCCCTTTACCCAAAAACTGAAAACTGACCCTGAACCCTAAAAATACCCCTTTACCCAAAAACTGAAAACTGACCCTGAACCCTAAAAATACCCCTTTACCCAAAAACTGAAAACTGACCCTGAATCCTAAAAATACCCCTTTACCCAAAAACTGAAAACTGACCCTGAACCCAAAAAATACCCCTTTACCCTAGAACTGAAAACTGACCCTGAACTCTAAAAATACTCCTTTACCCAAAATTAATTAATATTACAATTAAATTACTTCCCACCCTATTCCCCTATAAACCCACAACCCGCTCCAGTAGTAAAACATATAATTTAGTTAAAAGTATACATAAATTATCAATTAATTAATCAATTAATCAATTAAAATAATTAATTGCCAATTAATATTTAATTGCAAAATAAATTAATCATTAAAATAATTATTTAATTACAAATAAATTACTTCCCACCCTATTCCCCTATAAACCCACAACCCGCTCCAGTAGTAAAACATATAATTTACTTAAAAATATACATAAATTATCAATTAATTAATCAATTAATTAAATAAAATAATTCATTGCCAATTAATATTTAATTGCAAAATAAATTAATCATTAAAAAATAATTATTTAATTACAAATAAATTACTTCCCACCCTATTCCCCTAAAAACCCACAACCCGCTCTGGTAGTAAAACATATTATTTACTTTTATATATTTTTTATTTATAAAAACATATTAAACACATATTATAACAATTAATTTAAATACTTAACTAAAATTTCTAACACATATTAGTAAATCGAAATTACTTACATCGATATATATGCTATCGATATAAGTAATTTCGATATTACTTACCTTAGGGTCGATATTCTGGCCATCGATATTCTGGACATCGATATTCTGTCCCATCGATATTAGCAACTCGATATAAGTGTAAGTCGAAATTAAAAATTCGATATTTTGACTGTTTACCGTATCCAATATGCCCTGTGAAGAGATGTTTTTTCTTGAGAAATGCGGATTTCACAGTGGACCAAAATTTTGTAATCAATACTTGCCATTTGTCCTCTAAATTCGTGGTCACGAGTAAGCATGGGCGAATTTTGCGAATCTCGCGTTCGCGAATTTTGCGGATTTGCGAACTCGCAATCCGCAAAAATCCGCGAATTCTCGCGAATTTGCGGATTTTTTTTTTTGTGTGTACGCGCGGGTTTCTGCCAGTTCGCGAGGGTTTTGTACAATTTCGCAAACGCGACCTTACCTGTCGGGTCGCAAGTTTTGCGAACTTGTTGTTTCTACGTGTCCAGCCTGTTTGGGACACTCTTCTTCATCACTGCCACCCTCTGTCACCACTGCCACTCTCTGACTACTCATGCCACCCTCTGGCCCACCCATGCCACCCTCTGTTTCATCACAGAGCACCCTCTGGTTGTCCAGTGTACATTATTGTGGCAAAGCAAAGCACACCTTCCCTGCCTCAAGTGACCTGAATTAATTTGGGGCTGATTAATGTGTCACAAAATATTTTTTTAGCTGGCACCTGCTTCCTTAGTGCTTCCTGATTAGTGATCTTTTGCACTTGCTAATTGCTTTCATTGTTGCAAAATTAGTTACAACACCTGCCCTGCCCCAACTGACAATAATGAATTAGGGGCTGATTAATGTGTCACTGTTGGATTTGAACTTCCAGCCTGGCTCCTGCTTGTCTCCCTTAGCTGTAATTCAGGACCTTTGTGGCATATGTGTAACTATTCTGAGGGTCAGAGCAGGGTCACATAATAGTTGCAAGTAGGCAACTGAACTCTGGAGGGGCCCCTCAGGAAGCACTACAGGAAATGGCTACTAATGATGAGCTTGAACTTTTGAACCTGGTAAGTAGTTTCAGTTTTGCTAAGATCGTATTTCTGCAATTTAGCGCTTATTCGCGGGGCGCGAAGTTGAACTGGGAAGCCGCGAACTCACGCGAACAGTGCAAGCAAGCCATAAAATCCGCTGCTCGCGGATTTGCGGATTTCGCGGGAAATTCGCGAATCTCGCGGATTGCGAATTTACCGAAAATCCGCAAAATCCGCGAGCGGAACGGATTTTCCGCCCATACTTAGTCACGAGGTCCCTTTCCAGATCTCTTTCAGCTTTAAGAAGGGTTCTTCCCCTGCCTCAATCTTTACCCAGTACCATTTTGCAACCTCATTTTTAGGTCTCGCGTCCTGCGTTGCACTGCGCAGCAGTGCTCGCGCCGGTCGCGAGACCTTTAGTAGTGAAAAACAGGGAAATCAAGCTGACCTAGGAATCGCACACACTTGTGCGTGTGCGTTTCCTTTTCAGCTACCCCACTGGCCTTAGTCTGCGTCTTTGATGAAAGACTGCACGCTTTTGGCCAAAGGCGGGCGCATTGCTCCGCCCATGGCATACTGGTGTATTTTACGCGCTTGGTGCGCACCACTCGCGTGCTTTTATTTTTTTGGGGATCCATTTCACGGGGAAGCAAGTAAATGAAAAAAGCTGTGTTTTGTTCGGCGCACGCTGACAAAAATGAATTTCAATTCTTCTGCATCATATTTCATTTGGTGGTTTTACATTAAATTAGTTTTCAGGTGCATGGTGTGCTCCTGCACTGCGTGCTCCTGCACTGCACCCACACCAGCCCTGCCCACTTTCACAGGTCCATGCGCAATGCTCTGGTTCAAGTTGGGATTTTCCCTTACACTCTGGTACTTTTATTCCATTATAAAACATTACCACAAGTTCCTGCATTCGATAGGAAAAAAATGGACTGGATTGGTTTGTCACGCATGGACCTGGGAAACAGTGCAACTGTGCCACCCCACTAGTTCACATGCATTTCCACCAGCGCTCCCACCTATCCCAGGTCCATGCTTGGGAATTCTCCTTGGATAAACCTTTGCTTTCTTGAACCCGTAATCCAGAGAGTATAGTGGAAATAAGGGAACTTCAAGTACCAGAATGCAAAGCAAGCTGCAAGTTCTCACGTGGACCCTGAAATCTGAAGAGCTCAGTTCCCAGCAGATGGCTGATTAATGTAGTGTCCGACGTGTGCTGCCACTGAGCGACATTGCACATCAGTGTTTAACAGCGGCTGCCATGATGGGTGGTCACCCTCTGCCTCTGTCTAAGATCAGAGAGTTATACAAAGTAATTACCGCAGCTATTCGGATACATACTACACTAATCATAGGTATGTCACTGGGCGGTGACTTTTAACGGCGAGCACAAGGATGGGCCAGCAGATTCAGACGGCGCTGGTATGGTGGGGCAGGTACCACCTGTGTGCACAACACTGGCAGATAGCAATACTCATCCCTCACACCAACCCCCGCTGCAGTTGCAAGCATTGGTGTCTAAGTTAGACACCAATGATTGCAACTGTGGTTATGTAGAATTTGGAGGCATTGTCAAATGGTGGTAGTAAGTGAAGGCGTGGCAAGGTCGTCATTGGGGGGGTGGGCGCCGACAACAAACATTGTTGCACAGAGCGCCACCAGCACTAAAGCCGGCCCTGTGTCTAACACCTACTCCCAGACCCCGGCCCCACCTTCACTCTACTGCCCCAACATAACCACAATGAGGGACATACAAAAAGGTTGAAGAGAAAAACCTTTTTTCCTACTTTCCACCTACCTCAAATTTGTTTTGGTGTGAAGACCTGCCTGAAAATCCCTTTGTTCTGGGGAAGAGCGCAGCTGAGGGTGGAGGAAAGTAAACAGCAATGGTGGGCGGGAAAGTAAAGGGCAACAGATGAGAGCAAAACACAGAAGAGAAAACAATATAGAGCGCAGGGGGTGGGTAGAGCAGCACACGAGACAGCAACTGGAAAACACATGCTCTCACATGAAGTGCTGCAGGCTGTTTGGTTGACTTAGACCTAATAAACATTATATTGTTTCTCTTCTAAATCCCCAGTGGTAACTTGAGGTATTGCTAGCGTTTTATTTTCAGATGCGTAGTAGGCAGGTGTCTGCCCAAGAAGCCAAGATCACAGTGTGAAGTAAAGCTTCTGGGATTTTCACACACTGTACATCTGATCCCTCCAGGTCCTTTTTAGTGCCCTTTACACGGTAGGCAGGTATGCGCCCAAGATCACACAATGAAAAGTGAGGTTCCGAGATTATGAGATTTTCTTATCCTATGGATCTGATCTACCCAGGGACTAATTGGCAGATTTACAAGCCCCTTGCGCCACTTTTGCGTTATTTTTCACATGGGAAAAGTGACGCGAAAGTGGCTCAAGGGGCTTGTAAATCTGCCCCTAAATGTATTTTATTTATGTTTAACGCCACAAGCAGAACACTGTAAAATAGGAACAGGCCAGTCGATGGGAGTTTTGCTCTTTACTTGTTTGTTCCTCTTTCCCCGGCACGTGCGCCCTCTCCTCTGCCAAATGCCACACGGATCGTGGGTGGAACAGCCCGTACAATAAAAAAAAACACAAAATGCAAGCATTAATCAAGAGCAGCCTGTAAGTACAGCTCTGCGCAAAGTAAACATTGTACAGTAACCTGTTCGGTGAGATGCTTTAAGTGCATTCAACGTTCCTTAAAAAACAACTTCTACTGGCATAACAATATACTTAAAATATGTCCCATCTACGGGTTGTAACAATAGTCAGATTCGGTTATGTGATGGGATTGTCAAAAGCGCATCGCAGATCGGTTCACTATCGCACCAGGTGGTAGAATAGAGTGCGTTTGCCGTGACGTTTTTGTGCTGTTTGTATAGTGCATTATGTAACCATAAGGCTGCCCCCTATGCAGGCAGTAAATGCTGTTTGTGTAGTGAACAGAACTCGTCAACCCGGCACTCTCTTTGCACATTAGTAACAGCCCCGACAGTGATGTTTCCACAGTTAGGTGGTGGCGCCCCCTGTAGACGTTATGGTCCCTGCACGTGAGCTCTCCCGCCCCTTTTCATGACACTACACACACGTTTTGCGCAACCAATTTATCATCTCTAGAGGTACAGCCCTACTCTACACGTTCACACAACCATGCGCCCACAAGACTACTCTGCAGCCAAAGGGGAGTGGAAGGACACAATGTGGCATAATGGCCTAAGCTCAATGTTTAATTTGTTTTTTTTTAAAAACAAGGGGCAGATTTACAAGCCTTTTGCGCCACTTTTGCGTCATGTTTAACATAGGAAGATGCAAAAGTGTCACAAGGGGCTTGTAAATCAGCCCCCATAAGTTTAGGGCCCTAGGTATATCACAGGGGTCCGCTGTCGGTGACACAACCTGCGTGAGACTTTAAACTGCAGCTTTACGCCAGAGTTTTATCATTTTTTAAACATAGATTAAATACTTAAACGCCACACAGATGAACATTGCATCAAAATACACACACAGCACCATTCTAATAGGCAGGTGCTTACCAATAATTGTAATTATATTTATATAGCGCTTACTACCCCTAGCGATGTATTGAAGCGCTTGCCAGAGAGTAGCACACTGCTGTAAGTGCGGGTGCTCTCCGGTGCCAGTAAGCGGATGATACCAGCACAAATTAAACAAAACGCTTGAACAGCTGGCTTTATCACTGGTGATCCAGGGTTAAGTCTTGTTCTCGGCTCAACATTCTGTGCCTCTGAACAAAACACTTAATCTGACTTTGATTAATTTTTATTAAAAAGCAATGTGGGGCCTGTGTAAAGTGCTCTAATGTCCTTCGGTCAAGCTTGAACGCTATATAAAACCGAAAAGAAATGCTATGTGTTCACCCTGCTCCTTAGCAGTAGGCCAATTTTACATCACCCCACGGCCATCCATCCACCGACACGACCCCAGCTTTACGTTGCCACCCCTCAGCAGTACGCCAGCCCCTCACTACCGTGTTCCTGTCCAAAGCAAAACCAACATTTTTGCCTGTGCAAATTTACAAGTGTATAATTTGCACATGTGCAAATTTAATTTACAAACTTTTTTCAAGCCAAACCTGACAAACCTTTGCAAATTCAAAAAATGAAGACCTCAACAACACCCAGGTGAAGTTTTAACAACTCAGATTTACACTTAGTACTTTTATTTTTTTGGAACCAGGTCCATGAAGTCTATGGCTGCCTGCCTTTCTTAATTGTTCCGTGTTAGGTCTCGCACCTTTTACTTTTCCTAATTTCATTGATGCACCAGGACTCAGCACATAAATGCAAACAAAGCTGGGTACATGTACAATTGTGTGTCTGGAGTGGATTCAAGGATAGCTGTGGTTGGGTATTCAGGGTACGTCGGGGGAGTACATGTGTGAATCCATATTTGGATGTCTCGGTGATTGTAAGGGTGGCTGGATGGAGTCTGGGTGGATAATAGACGGCAAAGCATCGGATATAAAGTAAAGCGTATTATAAACCAGCTAGGGCTTCTGAGGAGAAGCACTTTGTCGGACCCCAAGACCCATTCCACATTCCAGTCTCCTTTGCCGGTAGTTGCTTCAAACACATAAATGTATGTCGGCTGCACGTCAAGGCAAAGCAAATCATCAACTCTAAATGCAGGTTAATTCATCAGAAACCAGATGGAGCGTTTCTTAGCAGCAAGCCGTTGTAACAACTTGCGCTGTAAAAACAGCGTTGTAATGGCACGCGTGGTAATAGCCCGCGTTGTAGTGACATACAACCCTTTGTCGGACCCCAAGACCCATTCCACATTCCAGTCTCCTTTGCCGGTAGTTGCTTCAAACACATAAATGTATGTCGGCTGCACGTCAAGGCAAAGCAAATCATCAACTCTAAATGCAGGTTAATTCATCAGAAACCAGATGGAGCGTTTCTTAGCAGCAAGCCGTTGTAACAACTTGCGCTGTAAAAACAGCGTTGTAATGGCACGCGTGGTAATAGCCCGCGTTGTAGTGACATACAACCCTTTGTCGGACCCCAAGACCCATTCCACATTCCAGTCTCCTTTGCCGGTAGTTGTTTCAAACACAGAAATGTATGTCGGCTGCACGTCAAGGCAAAGCAAATCATCAACTCTAAATGCAGGTTAATTAATCAGAAACCAGATGGAGCGTTTCTTAGCAGGAACAATAGTTCAAACGTCCAAATCTTTACTACCATTGTTTTTCCAAACTCTCTTTGTTTTTCATGTCCCTTCGTTCAGGGAACGCACGCACCGGGAAGTTTTTTCTTGGTTAATGGCGCTCTCGACACACCATGATGGCAGCAATGGAGACATAGCGGTGCATTTTAGCTTCACGAGTACCCCACCGCAGGGAAAGCCGGTCTGATTTATTTAAGCATATTTATTACCTCACCTCGTCACTATGCCCGTACATGTGAATACGCGCAGGACTCTTAAATCAGCTACGTGGCAGAACTTTGGGTAGAGGCTGCAATGGTACGTTGAGCAGCCTTTACAACGCCGCGGGTATTACCACGAGCTGCCATTACTACCCTGCTTTTACAACGCAAGTCGTTACAACGACTTGCACTGGAGGGCGCTGTTGGATAGGGAATAGTTTAATTTTCTATTCCAACACCGTCCCTACTGTAACATGGGCTGGAGTTGGAATAGAAAATTAAACTATTCCACTATCCAGCACTTACAGCGCAAGCCGTTGTAACAACTTGCGCTGTAAAAACAGCGTTGTAATGGCACGCGTGGTAATAGCCCGCGTTGTAGTGACATACAACCCATCACTTCAAAACCCAATATACAATATCAACAGACACAGGTATCACATTGCTGGTCGCTTTATGCTAGTGCAATCACAGTGCCCAGGGGTAACGGTCTTGTTTAAGTTTATGTGGAGAAACAAGACTGAGCTCTTCACAAAAGGTCAATCACTTTGTTAATGAAACTGATACAGGACTTCTACAAGTCTTTCTCTCTCTGTCTCTTGGGTAAACTTGCCAGCTTTTCGTCTTCCCGCGCTTTTGACACAGTTTTAAGGTGTATTCTCCCAAAGGAACTTGCTTAACAGCAATATTTGCATTTAACTAGCTTGGCTATCTCGATCAGCGAGAGGCATCAATTGGAGAAGCTTTGATCATTTTAATTATGCTGCATGCAGCGTAGAACATTGTCCTAGCATGCCCTCCTAACTCCCAATGAGGCTAATTTACATCACATACATTGTATGCCCGAACTTGACCCAGATGAAACAACAGCCCCTGCTTAACCTCCCAGGAGGTCTCATTTCAGCCTATTCGAATCACTTAGATGTTTATCTAAATTAAGGTATTTTAAGGAGGTTTTTTTTCATGTCACCTTGGGTGTCAACATAATTGTAACTGAAAGCTGAAACAAACCCGTAGTCTTTAACATCCATGATAACCTGAACTTTATAAAACGGAGATTTTGGTTGCCTGCTTGGGTTCCCTTACGAACACACACGTGTATCGAAGCCATATTTGAATGGATTCTTTAAAACGAGGTATACATTTTTAGGAGGATGTGAAATTCTGGTCATACAGTGCACACTAGCTCTGTGAACCCTTTTCCTATTACAATGTATAAGCTTCTATGACAAATCGGTCTTCAAGCTTATCCATATTGACTTTTTTTTTCCTTCGTCAAATACAATTTTTTTTCTTTTGTGCTAATTTCTGTTCTGTCATCCAGGCTTTATTTCTACCCTGGGAAGTGGTAACTGACTCCTTTGTTACCCCGCCTCTTCTTTGCACCACAGAATTGTGTTTTTATGCAGCTACCGTAATGGTGATCAGTACAAAAGAATGTGATTGATGGATACAAAATGTGATTGTCACTGTGATAGTTTTCTTTACATTGGCTCCACTTGTACTTCTCAGTTTAGACTTGTTTATAAAGTACACTCCAACATGGCATTGACCTCCACATCATCGTGGAGTATTATTTGTAAATTTTGCTTATTTCATTAGTACGCGTTTTACCTACCTCACGCGGTGCTAGTATAAGGACACCGTTTTCGATTGCTTGGCTGTCTTGCACAACCGAATGTATTCTGGGAGTTGTAGTCTTGATGGGCAACGAACAAAACATTTAGCAGAACACCGCTCATGATAATAGACCCGTGATAGAAAAGCCCAGGACTAGAAATGGGTTGACACACAGTTTAACAGCAGTTTAAGTTATGCATGTTAAAAAGAAAAAAAGAAAACACTGTCTGGTGGGGTCTCGGTTTTAGGACCTAAGGGCATAAATCGTACACGTGGAATTGGGCAATATAATCTACTTTACGTCATTGCATATGTAAACGAATGCAGTTTGCTTTACTTCCCATATAGGGCGTATTTTTCATCTTTCTTAAAAGTTTATATTGCTGCCTGTCCTGCGACTTGGCAACTAACTACATTTGATTCCATATATTTCCTATCATCTGCATAACCTGCTCTATCTATATTATTGCAGATACAAAAGAAAAATGAATAACATACTCATTTTCAGCTATAACTTTAATAATGCGAGACCTATTGATATTATCTCACCAGCAACTGTTACTCAAAAGGAAATAGTAAGTTCAACCCCAGAAGATCAATCTCATTTAAACATCCTCTCCTGGAATATAGCAGGGCTAAAGTAAAAACTGCTATTGCCCCAGTGGAATGAGTATGTGGAAGCATTCAATATATGCCTATTCCAGGAGACTTGGAACGTAACCCCTTCACATAAATCGGGTTATAACACTTTTTATGCAGTGTCTATAAGTAAGGGGCGGCCTTCAGGAGGATTGGTTGCATGGGTTACATTAGACCTGGGCTGGACGGTCTCCTTACATAACACCTCATCTTCCGATATTATGAGGTTAACAATAAAGGGTACGAAGGGGGGAGAAATATTGGAGCTCTTTAATGTTTATATTAGAGAGACAGTGGATGGCAAGTCCTCGCCCATCCTAGCACAGCTGGAAGAAGAACTAGGCAATTGCATCTCTCTCTCCTTATTATTTTTTTTTTTTTTTTTTTATTGAGAATTGACAATATATAAAAAACAGACATACAAATATGATGCATCGGTAGAAAATTACAAAAATTCATATAACTAAACATCCCGTTAATACATCAATACAGCCTTTGGATTTAATATTGTTATTGCCTAGCTTTGTAAACGTATATAAAATAATTAATCCATATAAAAAGGTAAAAAGATCAATTTATACCTATTTACATATATATATTCCCTTATTTAAAAAGGTTGGCAAGATTCAAACTAAGTAGTAATAAATTACATAAAAGCACCGTTAGTAGACATACCCTCCCTCCATACCTTCACCGGTGCCCACATTTCAAGGCCGAAATCCCGCAGTTTTTTACCTTTATAAGAATACAGAGAGGATTCTATGTTATGTATAGCGAGGAATCTGGCCAACCAAATCGAGAAAGTGGGGGGAGAGGAATCCTTCCAGGCAGCTGATATCAAGATTCTTAAAACGGCTGCTGCTAAGAAGATTAAAGCCTCTGCCTCTCTCCTTCCACTCAACCCTAGTTTGCCATCGATCCCAAGTATCATAACTGTTGGGGATAGGCTGATCTTCGAGCCTAGCAGCCCCTCGAGAAATTTCTCTATCTCCGTTTTAATTGCGGCAAGTTTTTCACAGAGAGAGAACATATGAACCAGATCGGCCGAATCCTGTTGACATCTAGGACATTTACTGTCTTCTCTTATCCCCCACTCATGTAGCTTAGCGGGGGTATAGTATAAGTTGAAAACAGTCATGAAGTGTTGAGCCTTCAAATTGGAGGACCTAAGTACCTGCCTGTCTAAGGATAGGGCTTTATCCAGGTCTGCATCTGGATCCTGTAGTTTCGTTGCCCAAGCTGCCTCATGTTTCTCAAGGTCATTAGGCAGCCAGCCCAGCAGCTCCTGATATACTACCCTTATCCTGTCGCCATTGTTCACTACATAATCGAGGATGGGGTTAGGGGCGAAAGAGCAAGCGGCAATTACATCTGCTCTAAGAGTTCGTGCAATTTGGATATACTTAAAGCTATGACCTATAGATAGATCGTACTTCTGTTGAATAGCTTCGAATGACATCAGCTTACCACTGCACATGATATCACCTATCGTCTGAATGCCGTGTTGCTCCCAGCATTTCCATGCCCCATCCATACTAAGGTTCGGAAAGAAACCTGATTTTCATAGCGGTGAATGACTATTAATTCTAGAAATCTGCAGATATTTCTGAACTCTTTTCCATAGGTCCCAAGCTCCCAGTGTAGTCTTGAGCCTAGTTTTCTTAAAAAATCTGCGACCATTTTTTCTCAATAAGGCACCCACGGCTTCCTGCCCCATAAGAAGCTCATATATTGAGGGAGGAATATACATATTATCAGTTGGATCCCTGGTATGATTCCTCCCACCACCAGCTTGGAACAAGATAGACATCTGGGTTATTAAACATGCCCAGTGATAGAATCTTATGTTTGGGGCACCCAAACCTCCCTGCTCCTGGGGAAGAGACATGTACTTAGCTGCTCTTCTAATCTTGCCGTATTGCCAGAGAAAGCTATTAAATATGGATTCAGTCTTTTTTAACATGTGTTCCTCGATCAAAAAGGGTATAGATCTATATAGATACAACAGTTTGGGCAGCATTGTCATTTTCAAAACATTTGTTCTTCCAATGATAGAAAGATGTAATGCATCCGTACGTTTTAAGTCTGTTTCTATTTTTTAAGCAGTGGGTTGAAATTATCCTGTATAATTAGCCCTGTCTCTGCTCTGATAATAACTCCCAGATATGTAGCAGAATCGACATACCGTTGATCCATTTTTATTATATTCTTTGAGCAGATCACCTGTGTTTTCTCCTCGTTTAACCTGTATCCAGAATAATGTCCAAATTGTTTAGTGATCTCTACTAATGTTCGCATGGTCTCTTCCGGATCAGGTGTCAAAACTGCTAGGTCGTCTGCGTATGCGAGGATTTTGCTCTCAAACCTGTTAGTTATGACTGGTTTTATGCTGTTACTTACCAATATCTGCCTAATCAATGGATCAATATACAGGGCAAATAAGATTGGTGAGCAGGGACAACCCTGGCGGGTGCCCCTTTCTATCCTGATCCCAGCCGAGCTCAGACCCATCAACTGTATGTGAGCCATCGGATCGCGATACATGGCCCTGATAGCTAACAATATCTTTGGACCAAAACCTCTCCCCTGTAATACATCCCAAAGATATTGCCATCTAACACGGTCAAATGCCTTCTCGGCATCGAGGAGGATCATAGCGACCCCCTCCCCCCCAGCGTGGGCCTCAAATATAGATATAGCTCTTCTCACATGGTCCGTTGTGCCGCGACCAGGGATGAACCCATGCTGCCAAGGGGAGACGAGGCCACCAATGACCCTCCCCAGCCTTGTGGCTATGATTTTTGCATATAATGCTATGCTATGCTATAGTGATTTTATAGTGATTTATATAGCGCGCGGCTGCCTCAGCAAAGGGGCGTCCCGGCGCTGCGGAAGGACAGAGTACAGTGAGGTGGAGACGCTAAGGAGGGAACTATAGTTGAAAGAGGTGTGTTTTGATAGCCTTTCTGAAGACTAGGAGATCCTGAATCCCGCGGATAGCTTCAGGGAGACTATTCCATAGCTTGGCCGCTAGGAAACTGAAAGAGCGGCCGCCCATTCTAGCCAGTCTGGTGCGGGGGACGATCGCAAGATGCTGCCCCTCTGACCGGAGCAATCTCCTAGGGACATAATTTATTATCGGAATTGATAAGAGAAATTGGTCTATAAGAACCAGTATTCTCTTTTGGCTTACCTTTCTTATGAAATACCACAATATTGGTATCTCTCCAAGTTTCTGGTATTATACCAGTACATATAATCCCGTTAAAAAGATCTAGCAAGTATGGTGTTATCTCGATCTTCAGATATTTATATATCTCTAAGGGTATACTGTCAGAGCCAGCAGCTTTACCTCCGGCTAACTGAGACAATGCATCTAGTATTTCTTCCTTAGTTATATCACACTCGAGGCTTGCCATTTCATCTTGATTTAACTTGGGGCCTAAATCTGGGTAAGGCCTCCCTACAATATCTGGGGGGGTGTCCCCTGCATCTTCCCTGTATAGACTCTTGTAGTATTTTTCAAATACAGATACAATATCTTGGGGTTCAGTATAATCTCGACCCTCATCCTGTATGCATGTTATGGCATTTTTAACACATTTTTAACACTGTCTTGCCTAGTTCTTAAGGCTAATGCCCTCCCGGCCTGCTCCCCTGTCTCGTACATTTTCTTCCTATAGGTCCTATAGGTCCAGTAATCTATAGAAGCCCTATCGGCCAGTTGCTTCTGTATCTCGGCTTTGATCAGACAAATTTTAGTTTGACTCTGAGCACTCTCCTTCCCCAAAGTTAATGCCTGACAATGATGTTCCTCTGCCTTACCCAAATCACCCAGAAGTCTGTTCTTGTAATCCTGTTGTTTTTTCCTTAGCTGGGCTGAGTAGTTAATTACTTCCCCTCTTAATGCTGCTTTAAATGAATCCCGGACCGAGTTTCTCGAAGCACTGTATTGATTTGCGTCGAAAAACTTGCGTGTCCAGTTTCGCAGATGTTCTATAAATGCAGCATCAGCTAATAGTTTACGGTTAAATGTCCAAGATCTTCTTTTCCTAGCTGGGCCTAAACCATTGTGACTAATAACTAACGGGTTGTGATCCGATAGGATTTTGGGGAGCTTTTTAATGTTCACTTTCCCAATCTCTCCTGAGGGGATTAAAGCATAGTCAATTTTACAATACTTCTGGTGGGGACAGGAAAAATAAGTGAAGCCTGGGTCATCAGGGTATTTTGAGCTCCCTATATCAACCAGACCATGTGATGTCATCATAGATAGGAGCGCCCTTGAAACTCTAGGTTTCCTTCCACTATAGGGGATATTGCTGGAGAAGTCAATTGTAATATTAAAATCACCACATACCAAGATCGGTGCGGGCCAGCTTGACAACTCACTTTCCACTACTTCAAATACTGTGGGGTCATCATGGTTTGATCCATAGATTCCACAGACCGTTAACCCACATCCTAATTCTGCTATGGCCCATCTCCCTGCTGGGTCTGATTTAGTCCGTTTGACCCCTCCCAGAATTGTTTTTCCCAAAATTGCCACACCTCTTATAGTTGAGGTCTGGGAAGAGCATGTGAGCATCTCAAAACCACCAAATTTTAACAACTTTCTTTAAGCCCATGAGAGATGCGTTTCCTGCAAACACAGGATATCTATGGGTTCAGATTTAACAAATTCTGTGAGTCTGGCTCTTTTTCGCCAATCATTCAGCCCCCCTATATTAATCGAGTAGATAGTAAGGCTAAGCATTATCGATTTTTATGCATCTCCTTCTTTTTAAATCCGGGATTTGATTACTGATATTAGTCATTCTGTACACATAAAACCATACGGGTCTGATTTCTATAGCGTCAATTCTCATTTTTTTCTTTATTTCTTTGCTTTCCCCCCTCTCTCCCTCCACCACCCTTAAGTGCATGACCCTCCCTTGGTCACCCTTCCCCCCCCCCTTCCATCCCACCCTTTCCCCCTAGAAGCGCTCAGACCGAGGTCTGTGCGTTGATGGATGGATGCAAGATGGCGGCTGTGTGAGAGGAGCCGCGGAGCAGTAGTGTGTGGCGGTGGTGCAACAAACCCCTAGATGCCCCGAACTCCTACCGTATGCCGGTGAAACGAAGGACTGCTAACATATCGCTGTAGGAGCCTGTAATCTCCGACTTCACTCCCGATGCAAGACGGTGTGTTTGACCGCGTGAGAGTGAGCTCTGCAGCAGCGGCAGCCCGAAGGAATCAACACCCGAAGGCAGTGATCACAGGTGCGCTCTGGTGGGTTACAGCGGTACTCGCTTCCTGGCTGCGGTGCGTTCAGACTGTAAAACTTGTCTCCCGTTACCCGGCAGCTCCTGTAACTCGGCGGAGGGTGAGGTTCTGGAATAATCCCTGTGGTTGTGGACTGCTCCGAGGGTCTTCAAGTTCGAGAATGGCCCCGAAAATAGCCTCCGGTATAGTAGCCAAGGCGGCGGCTGCAAAGAAGAAAGCACAGGCAGCGCGGGCTACCTCTCATACGGCAGCAGCCGCTTCAGCCAAGATGGTAAACTCGGCACGAAGAACGGAGGTAGCTGGAGCAGTGCAAGAGCCGGGGACGAAACTGAAGCTGACCACGTCAATCCCCGAGCTTTTTGCTCGTAGTGGCCAAAATTCTAAAAATACAACAAACACAACTCCTTCCACTACAGATAAGGAGGGGGTATCAGAGGGGGTACTGGAGTCTGACTCAGATGCAAATACAGCCCCAATGGCGGCCACGGCGAGTGTGTCACAAACATCTTCATCTTCATCTGTAATAGAAACCAATACAGATTCAGCCAATACAAGGGGGAAGGAGGAGGAGAAGGAGAAAGAGAAGGAGTGACCCAGCTGACTTCAGGATCGGCCCGAATGGAGCTACTCGACCAGGAGCATCAATTAAGCGACGGGGGAGCAAAGGGGGAAGATATAGACGGGACTGCAAACATAGGTGTTCTAGTTACACCCCCGCATATGGAGGATTTGACGACTGTCGAACTCGTGGATTCTACTGCCATTCAGGGCATACAGAAAGACACTCTAAAAGAACCTGACTGTAGGAGAAAGGTTAATGTATCATGCCCCCCTCCGTCTATAGTGATTTTGGCAGAAAGAGTGGAAAGTGAACAAGAGAAGGAGAAGGATAGCAGTGAATGCTTTTATTCGGTGACCAAAGAGGCAGGGTGGTCCGATGACGAAAGGAGCTCTTCTCAAGAAGATAGTAATATTGAGACGGATAGCGACCCCGACCTAACCCTTCCTGGTACAGCGAAAAGACTAGATGGCAATGCTAAGTCTCACGGTCAAGCACATAGGGATCTGAGTTGGGATCACTCTTCAACAACACCTCTACAGGGAATCCAGGAGACCGAGGCTCCTCAACCCCCCCTTTTGGATGTTATCTACCAGACAATGCTTACGCACAGAGAAGAAGCCAGGCAGGACACAAGGAAGTCGCAATCAGCAATGCGTAAGTTACAAACTGTTGTTAGAAAGCTATCAAAATCACATGCTAATGTGGGGGATAGAGTCACGAACTTAGAAGAGCGGATTGTAGCGACTGAGTCGGAGGCTGCCTCTGCATCACTTAAAGTTGACTCTCAGGCAGTGCAGGTGGTTGATATCCAGTGGAAGCTGGAGGATATGGAGAATAGGATGAGGCGTAACAACCTGCGCATCCACGGGGTTCCAGAAGGGATTGAGGGGTCGGACATGAGGGCCTTCATCATCACCCTCTTTAAAAATGCATTTCCTGAACTGGTAGATTGGAACTGGTCCTCTGAGATTCAGAGAGCCTGCCGAACTCCATTTAAAATACGAGCTGGTGCTACACCGGACAGACCAAGGGCAGTTCTTATATTTTTAGGAAACTTCATCCTCAGACAAATTATATCTGATAAAGCCAGACCTGATGCCAAAAGAACAAGCGAGGGCATATCTTTTTTTGTAAGACCGGATTTTTGCCATGCAACGGTCGAGAGGCGCTGGAGACTCCGACAACTGATTAAGCCTTTCCAGGAAAAACATATGCAGGTCTATCTGGTAAATCCTGCACAGCTTAAAGTTGTGAGAGAGGGCAAGACTCAATTTTTTTCATCCGAGGTGAAGGCAAAAGAATTTCTGGACTCACTATAAATAACTATAAATAACCCGGTAATAGGGGGAAGTGGTTTGAAAGGAGCCTAGAAAAAGATATACAGCAGGCTAAACAAACTAATGTTGACGTTTACCCTAGGGTGTTATGTTTAATTTTCCTCTGTTCTCTCTTTTTTAAGAGGATGTGGAGTTAGGAGGGGGCATCTAGGGGGGGGGATATGTTTTGTTTAATGTATGATTTTTTGGGTGATTCACAAGTGCATCCACACACCACACTGCCTCCCTCTCTCCAAAGTCATTGTGGCTGGCGATTTTAACTGTACATATGAGCCACTAAGTAGTGAAGACTCACTAGGGATTATGGATGAGGATAGTAACTGGGCTGTGCCACTTTTATCCTTGCCTCCTATAAAGAAAAGGACCCAGATCGTAATCCAAGTAAATGCTCTAACAATAGAATATGGTCTTAGAGCTGCGAATTGTAGAACTCCATCAGACATCTGGGGGTCTAACACCTTCAACAAACTTACATGTCCTTCCCGTATCGATTATATTTTGGTGGACCTGCATCTTTGGGCCGACGTTATAGATATGGAAGTGGGTCAAACCGTTGATAGTGACCACAATCCATTAATGCTTAAAATTAAGAACTTGTGGTCCGCATCTATAACAAATGTAGGGGTGACCCCTTCTTTTCACACCAAGGAGTTAATTCCCTCGAATTGTGGTAGGCGATTAAGGTGGTCGAAGGTCGCGGGGCAAGATTTGAAACTGAAGAACATCTCCTCAATTTTATTGTTAAAGACAGCTGAACTCGAGGCAGCATCCTCTGAAGTTCGGGGGAGGAAGACGGTGCCTACAATATACCTAGAAGCAATTGGCCAGATTGGTGCTTATTTCCACGCTCGACCAAGTAATGGACACAAAAAGAGACAAACAAAAAGTCCCCATACATGGTACACAAAGTTCATGTAGAGGAAAAAGGCAGGCATTAGTTGCAGCTGTAAAAGATAAAAATCGCTCTAAGGTCCGAACAGCGAGAAAGGAGTATAACCAATCCTTGAAACAGGCAAAACGCAGTTGGGACGATGCCCACTGGCAGGACTTAAAAGATGCGTACAATGCAAGGGACTCAATCTCCTTTTGGGATTTAATCAAAAAGGGAGAAAGGAGAGATAAAATCTTAATCCCTAATCACATTACCAGTTTGGCTTGGCAGGATCATTTCGCTCAATTATACACGGAAGCGGATGACTGCCTCCACACAAATCCATCAAAGCAAACACGGGTCCCGCTAGCTATTGAAGCCACCAATCTCTTCCAAATGAAAGGAATTTTGGTGGCAATAAATTGTATTATTCCTGCAAAGGCAGCTGGACCCGATGGCATCTCAGGTGATCTAATTCTTGCAGAACCGCAGAAGTGGTCCCGTTATATTTTGCTCCTAATTAATTTTATATTAAAGGGAGCTGAAGTCCCAAATTCTTGGAGTGGGCAGAGGTCGTACCTATATTTAAAAAGGGAGACTGCCAGGACCCTGCTAACTATAGGCCTATTAGCCTAATTGATGTTATTCAGAAAGTAGTCGGCAGAGCCCTTTTAAATAGGATTCAGAACTGGATGGAGGATGAGGGTATTCTCTCCAATTACCAAGTGGGTTTTAGGAAATGTACTAGCACAGTGGATCAGGCATTTAGATTACTTCTCCTTTGTTGAAAAGTGGTCGTAATTGGCAAGGGAAGTCTTTACTTTGCTTTTATTAATCTTAAGACCGCGTTTGATTTAGTCCCTCATGAAAAGCTATGGGTAGTGCTCCAAGAAATCGGCATCCCTTCCTATATCTTAAACCTTTTAATACGGCTCCATGAGGATAATTATGCCCGAGTCCGATGGGGGGAGCAAGGGCAAACTACAGAGAGGATCCCGGTTAACAGGGGTGTCCGCCAGGGATGTGTGTTGGCTCCTACCCTCTTTTCACTTTATGTGAACGGAGTGGTTCGTTTTTTGAGAGAATATCCAACTGATGCCCCAACCCTGGCAGGAGAAAAATACCAATCCTCCTCTTTGCCGACGATACTCTCCTTATATCGAAAACCCCAGTAGGACTACAGAAATTTCTCAGTAGCTTCCAACTGTTTTGCAGCCTAAGGGGCCTAACAATAAATACTTCTAAGACAAAGTTTATGGCTTTTAACCCAGGAAAACGCTTTAGAAACAAACTTACTCTAGATGGATCTTCATTAGAGAGAGTCCACACATTCCACTATCTGGGGATCAGGCTTTCCGATAATATGCAATGGCGGTCCCACTTGGGCAAAATGTTACTCAATCACAAGCGGGTGGCGGGAGCTATTGGTAAAGACCAGCGCTCATCTTCAAGCAGACTGGTAGCCCCAGCCATTACAGTCTACGAAGGAAAGGCTGTGAGCTCAGCAATGTACGGTGCAGAACTCTAGGGTTTTGAAAAAACGATGAGATTGGTCGATCCTTAGAGACCTCGTATCTCTCCCTATTGGCACACCACTTAAGCCTCTATTTTTTTACTTGGGCAGACGCTCCTTTAGCGATATGGCTAGACTTCGCCCCCTATTATTTTGGGCAAGATTAAGGCGCACCCCAGAACTCATCAGTTATGCGACTGGTCTTACTGAGCTCATTACACTAGATACCAACAAAAGGGTCAAATGGCTCAGGGACCTAAGGAATATGTTGATAAACCTGGGTCTTGGCAAAGCCAGGGTAAACCAGCTTCCACCGCCCAAGAATGAGCTTAAAACGGTCTATTGGAACTGGGTCAACCAACAGGATTTACGCAATCCAAAGCTCGGGAAATTAACCGAGGAGTTTCTGCAACATAAATTGGCCAGATCCTTTGAACCATATTTAGATTTTATTAGGACGCCTAGAGACAGGGTACTGTATATGCAGTTTAGATTTGGGTCTTTAGCGTTAAATACTGTATCTGCCAAATGGGACTCACTGAAACGCACTTTACCAAACTGCCCTTGCTGTGACTCTCAGCAAGAAACTATAGCTCACCTACTATTTTCCTGCCCTGCTTATAAACAGGCTAGGGCCAAATGGCTCAAGCCCGTATGCAGTCAATTAGGTACTACAAACCATCTAGTTGCCCTACCTATTCTAAGAACTGACTCATCTATGCCTCTGTTTGTATGTGGAATTGCTTAGTTTCTGGGCTGTGCCTGAATTGTTCGAACAAAAGTGCTAAATAAGAAAGCCCAACAAGTAGTATCCAACTTATGGTTATTGGAGTAAGAGTAGGCATAGGATTGTGTTCCTCACGCTACCAGCGATCAAATGAGTAATTCTGAGTCATATGTATTAGTTACATATATATGTTTATTTATTAAAATGGCATGTATAGCAAGATTTTATTGTGTTTTACTTAATGTAACTTTTAAATGTACACTTATATTATAATATCTGAATGTAGAATGTTTTTATGATACTGGATATCGAATAATGCTAATTTGACTTGGCATTGCAAATGCTTGTTCTGAGGAGCCATTAGTTGGTGTTCTTTTTCAAAGTCCCCTTTATGCTCTCCCGTTTTCTTCAAACTATTCGCCCAACTCAGCAGTTGATAGTACTTAGAATAGCGAGATGTCCACCTGTGGCTCTCTCTAGGACCTTCCAGGAACTAACCTGTTTTCTTGCAGAAGTTGAACCCATTTTTTTATTCCAGCTTGTTTTAATGGGGTTACCATTTTGTCTGCAAGACTTGCAGTGGTGCCCATGGATTCCCATATTGGGGCAGAACCACAGTAGTAGGGTATCACCAATAGACATTTGATTTGGTACCATAGACTACTCTCAGCCTTCAAAACCTTTAGCCTCACTTTGTTGTAGTATTTGCGATGGCCAAACAAATATAAAAAAAAGTTTGCCATATTTGCCTCCTCCGTTGTTAATATTCTTAAAAAGGGGGTATAATAAGCATTTTCCAAAAGTAAAGATCTAAAGGTTATAAATTGAAAGGCACAACATTAACAATCAGGTCAGGACTGGCAATTCCCATATAGATCCTCCTCCTACATTGCTTGTTCCATGCTATCCTTACTCCTTTGTTTGCCCAGATAAAACTACTCAGTGTCCCTTGTAGTTTCTTAATTGCAATCAAATCAAACCCCAACGGAAATCTGTCAAAAATAAACATAAACTTTGGTAGAATGGACATTTTCAGTAAATTAGATCTACCTAAAAAGGATAATGGTAGGCTGGTCCAAGTCTTCAGAAAATGTATTGATTCCTTTTTGGTCTTTATAAAATTGGTGGGGGCCAAGTCATTTAGATTGTGAACCACCTGTATCCCCAAATATCTGATCTCTTTTTTCGCTGCAACATTTTGTATTCCACTACATTACTTCAATTTTTTGCTGCTTAACTAAATATCTTAAAACTTTGCCAAAATCTTCCAACGTTTTAATAATCTCGGGGTAGAATGTCATAATTTTACTAGTAAAAATCTTCAGGTAGTCTGCGTAAAGGCCCTTCTTTTTTTCCCAGTGTTTATATTTGAAAGGGGTAATATTGGAGTCTGCTCTGATTTTTTCTGCCAAGGGTTCAATATATATATTGAAAAGCAATGAAGAGAGCGGGCATCCCTGATGAGTCCCTCGTTTAATTTGTATCTGATCTGTAAGATTCCCATTTACTAAAACTCTTGCTGTTGGATTTTTATATATCACTGACACCCCTCATAGGAAATTCTCCCCCAAATCATGTTTCCTTATTAACCATTGTAAGAAAGGCCAGCCAACCTGATCGAAAGCTTTAGCAGCGTTAAAGGTAAGAATCGTCAGGGGCATGTTATTAGTGGTTGCTAAGTCTATTGTGCCAATCAGCTCCTGGTTAAATCGTGCAATTGTCTCCCTTTTATAAAAACCCTTTTGGTCCAGTGTATTAATTTATCAATCACCCTCTCTAGGCGTTTTGTCAATATCTGGGTATATATTTTGTAGTCTGAGTTTAAAAGAGAAATCCGTCTATATGACTCACATAATTTGGGATTTTTATTTGGTTTTAAAATAGTGCTAATCGTTGCCTCTTCCCAAGAGTGCGGAACTCGTCTCCTTCTAGGAAGATGCCATTTATGAGTTCCATCAACCATGGGGCCAGTTCTTCTTTAAGAACTTTAAATAACTCATTTGGGAGGCCATATAGGCCTGCAGCTTTCCCCTTTTTGAATCTTCCCATTCCTAGTTCCACTTCCTCTTGGGTAATCTTTGCACAAAGAAGATTCAGAAATGTAAGATTTAAATGGGTGAAGTTTATTCCCTCTAAGTGCCTTTGTATTTGCTCCCCTGATACCATAGTGTCTTTGTTATATAAATCTTCAAAAAACGAAGCAAAATCCTCCCTTATCTCTTTATCCTCTTTGTGAGATCGGCCTGTTCTAACATCGAGATTTCAGAGATGTTATTCCTATTCACTTCTATTTTGGCTTTCCACGCCAGCAGCTTCCCACAGCCCTCCCCGTATTCGTAGTGGGAGATTTTACTTGCTTCCCATTACTTTATATTTTCTCCTTCCTAAAAACTAGATAATCTATGCTTTGCTTCTTGCAAGTCTTGATTTTGTTTCTGTATTTGTATGTACATAGGACTCTCTAATTCATCAGAAAGCTTAGTTATGTTATCTTCCAAATCTTTCATTTTTCCTTCTGCTCTTGTTTTGATTAATGGAAATGCTAGTTAATCTTCCCCTAATAAAAGCTTTGTATGTGTCTCATACTATGTGCATCAGAGCTGCGTGCCTACTAATCTGAAATAATGTGTTTGTCTCTTTTTTTAAGATTTCAACCAAATTATTATTCATTAAGAATACCCAATTTAAAGTCCATTTTTTTTGTGTCAATGGCTGATTTAATGTATGCGCTAAGCTAACCGCCAAATGATCCGATAAGTGTTCTACAATGTGTTCCACACTAACAACTATGTTTGTACTAAAATAAAGTCGATCCTCGAGGAGTGTCTGTACTTTTTGTTTTTAAACGTATATCTATTCACCTTACATAATTTTTCTCTCCAAATATCTATTAGGCCTAGATCCACCATCATGCTTTTAAAAAAAGTTCTCATTTTTGGGGTGTTAACTGTATTCCTGGTGGATGATTTATCTAAAATTGGATCCATCAAAAGATTAAAATCACCCCCAATAGAATGGGGACTTTTAGATCTAGAAGAGCACTATATAGGTCCTGGAGTGGTCCCGTATAATCAGTGTTAGGGCCGTAATATCCTACAATTGTGTACCAATTATCATGCAGTTTAACCTTTGCTATAATCCATCACCCCTTTTTATCTACTGTACAATCTCCTATACATACTTAGATGGATTTTTTCAAGAGAATTACCGCCCCTTTTATGCAACTTTCCTGTTCTGAACATACGTAGTGTTCTATTCATTTTAGTTTTTTTTAAAAAATATTTTACTCCATTCTGCTTTCAACAAATGTGTTTCTTGTATTATGAATAATTCACTCTTTGACAGCTTCCAATACTCCAGAATTATCATCCGTCTACTAGCAACCCTAAACTCATTGGCATGTGTCTCATACTATGTGCATCAGAGCTGCGTGCCTACTAATCTGAAATAATGTGTTTGTCTCTTTTTTTAAGATTTCAACCAAATTATTATTCATTAAGAATACCCAATTTAAAGTCCATCTTTTTTGTGTCAATGGCTGATTTAATGTATGCGCTAAGCTAACCGCCAAATGATCCGATAAGTGTTCTACAATGTGTTCCACACTAACAACTTTGTTTGTACTAAAATAAAGTCGATCCTCGAGGAGTGTCTGTACTTTTTGTTTTTAAACGTATATCTATTCACCTTACATAATTTTTCTCTCCAAATATCTATTAGGCCTAGATCCACCATCATGCTTTTAAAAAAAGTTCTCATTTTTGGGGTGTTAACTGTATTCCTGGTGGATGATTTATCTAAAATTGGATCCATCAAAAGATTAAAATCACCCCCAATAGAATGGGGACTTTTAGATCTAGAAGAGCACTATATAGGTCCTGGAGTGGTCCCGTATAATCAGTGTTAGGGCCGTAATATCCTACAATTGTGTACCAATTATCATGCAGTTTAACCTTTGCTATAATCCATCACCCCTTTTTATCTACTGTACAATCTCCTATACATACTTAGATGGATTTTTTCAAGAGAATTACCGCCCCTTTTATGCAACTTTCCTGTTCTGAACATACGTAGTGTTCTATTCATTTTAGTTTTTTTTTAAATATTTTACTCCATTCTGCTTTCAACAAATGTGTTTCTTGTATTATGAATAATTCACTCTTTGACAGCTTCCAATACTCCAGAATTATCATCCGTCTACTAGCAACCCTAAACTCATTGGCATCCAACTTAAGATGCTCACTGTCTTATTTATTAATTCTTCAGCCATTTCCTATGAATTGTTTCAGGTCGGGGAAAAGGATTCAAGCATATTCCTGTTAAGTGACAACTTTTCTTCCCCACCTGTGCTTTATATATAACATGTACCTGTGAAATTGTGCCCCCCCTTTCTCTCCCTGGGGAGCAGGCACTATGTTATTTGAGCTCTCTCACTGCTTCAGGATTTATAAAGAAGAAAATGAGAGAAAGTTATTTATGGTGTGCTTTCATCTGTTGAATTAACCCTTCAACCTCTCTTGGATCTTTAATATTGTGCTTCTTATTGCTCCACAGTACCCTTAGAGTGTCTGGAAAGTGCATTTGAACAGTAGCACCCAAAGATCTCAACTCCTGTATATAGATTCCCACCTCCCATTGTCTATCTTGAGTCATCCTAGAAATGTCTGATCTAATTCTAAAAGACCTATTTCCTTTGGTATATGAACCTACTCTGATGGCTTCCATCAGTATTTTTTCCTTCAGTACGTATGTTTTCAAATTTACTCGGATCTTTCTCTGGGTTTTCCTGACTGTCGATTTACGAAAAGGATATTGATGAATACGTTGAATATCCTCTTCCAAAATACTACTGTTGAGAGCTGGTATAAATTCCTTAAGTAAGGCTATCACTGTTATTTTTGTATTCTCTCCTTCAAAGCCTTCTGGAACATTTAATAGCCTTATATTATTTCATCGCACGTTATTTTCAAGAGTCTCAATCATACCTTTTAACTCTTTTTCCCCTACCTTAATGGAGAAGATTTCCTTTTGATTTATTTCCACTTCCCTGCTTAGTTTCTCTACGGTTGATTCCATGTTTTCCAGTCTTTCCACTATTGACTCTCACAAACTTTGTGTATCTTCTCTTGATTTTCTGGGGATATATCAAACCGCTCTTTGATTTTGCTAAGGAGTGATGTTATCATCCTTTCCATCTCTGGGTATGTCTCTTTCCCTATTTGGGTTTGATGAGTAGTCTGTACTACATGCTCGGAGGGTAATATAGAGTTTGTTACCTGCAATAACTTTTCTGCTCCTTTATCCGCCAAGACTTGATATCTATTTGAGATCTCTAACGTACCAGACAAAACCAAGGCAGTACTAATAGCTTGGGTTTTGTCATCTTCCACCATTCCAGGGCATTGTTGATCTTTACTAGGTTTGCTAAGTGTGTCCGTTATAGGGGTTTCATTTAACTGCCCCTCTCCCAAAGCTTGGACTTTGAAGTAAGAGCACAGAGAGGGTGTTATTTTGACTTGCGTAAAGACTTATCTTTCTGCTTCTCTCACCGTTTATGTCCTTGAAGTGGGCTTTCCTGGTCTTCTTGGGGCTGAGGAGAAGTATTCGTAACTACTGATATCTGTCTATTAGGGGCTAGATCTGATGTTTCAATGTTTGCCAAAATCTGTTTATTCCTCAGTGCATACCTGTTAACCTGCCCTTTAAATAGCCCATCAAACCTCCTTACCTCAGTAGCAGGTTTACTACTTGAACCATCCATCTTCTTTCATGGAATTGGGGAGGGATTTTGCGCTCCTGCTATTTTTCTCCTAATTTTCTTTTTTGCTGGTGACATAGATGTTTTATCATCACGCCGGAAAATGTGCTGGCTCCCCGGTTGCTTCTCTCCTTGAACATGTACTAGCTTCAACTTGAGAAAGACAGCAGTTCTGCCAAGTATTATCAACAGACGTGACACTAACACATTTCAGTGTGGTGTTCCGCATCACCGCACTGAAATGCATTGTCACGCATTTTAATGCCACTGACTGCATCCTGCTGACAGCGCCGGCTGAAACTGGTAACGTAACGCCTTGGTGCTAGTGCGCACGCCAGCGCCTCTGACACCTGTTTGCCTGCTGCTCAGCTCCCCGCCGACTTGCCAGCAGGAGACACTTAAATGATCCGATCGTGCTCTGACAATGCTACAATGTTACAATCTATCTGCCAGGCCCCCTGCATAATTGAAACAAAATTCCTGAGTGGGGCTCGCCCTCTCAGTCGTTCCGTTAGCTCTGGCGCCAGCGCTGTGTGGGGGAATCAATGACCTCACGTCCTTTGTAGGAAGGAAGTAAGGTCTGTCAGAAGTGGCAGCCGGGGACTCCACGCAGACTGGAATTAACTTGGAAGACTGTGCGCTACGCTGAGTGCGTGGTATTACCTGGCCGGCGTTGCCGGACCACCACGGCGGGACTGCGCACTGCAGCATCAACCTGCAGCACTGTCTGTCTCATCATCATGGCAGCGCAACATCAGAGGCATCAGGCACTGCGAGGAGACTGCTGCATGTAGTGATGTGCAGCCGCCGCCGACCAATTGCGGCTGGGTCCACCGCCGCGGCCCCGGAGCTCAGAGAGACAGTAGTGCCTGCAGTGCCACAGTCACTGGACTGTCCGAGACTAGTACAGAAGAAGTTCACAAAAGTAAGTACTACTACTACTTTCTCTGGTCACTGAGGCAGCCTGCTACTGTGACTGTAGTGTGTCAGTTGTTACTTAACCTTGTTGCCTTGTCACACAGCAGGCACTCACATTAATCTTAAGTGACGGTGGTGGTGCGTGTAGTTTTTGCCAGGGCTCTCAGTGCTCTCTCTCATTCTGTGGGGGGGCCCGGGGTCCGTCTTCACGACTTGTACGTCATTCTCAGAGGCCCCTGAGTCCTTCCTCTCATCATCTTCCAGATTTTTCAGGCAGAACGGGCGGGGCCCTGTTACTGGCTGGCAATAAACTTGTGTACTTTACTAGTCAGTGATCTTTTTCTGCCGGCCCGGCCTGCAACACACTGACTGGCACAGCTGTGTTGACTAACTTGAGGCAGGCTCCTCTACCCACACAGGAGGGAGCACTAGAGTTAGTGCCCTTCCCTTTCTGGTCCTCTGCAGCAGTTTTAATAACTTCTTGGCGTTTCTTGTTGCTCAAATGGCTGTAATTTTCTGCTATTTAGAAGTTTCCCTCGTCTTCATTGCTTGATTTATAATTACGAGAAAGTGTCACTCATAGTTGTTGAAATGTCACTCATAATTTCACAGAAATTATGAAAATGTCACACATGGCAACTTGAAACCTTGGTAGCTATGAGACAGTACTGCTCAGAGCTCCTCTGTACGAGATTCTGCCTAGAGCTCATTGATCCACTAAGGGCCCCGCGGCAGCCTCCACCCACACTCCAGCTCCGTGCTGTACGAGGGTGCCTGCAGCTGTTCTCTGATTGTCTCCTGTCGCGGTGTCCCTGCTTGTTGAATGCATCCATCTCTGGGAGAGCAAAAAGGTCCACTGTTCCCCCCTACCTCAACACACTCTGAACGCCAGGTAAGAGCCCCCGTGCTGCACCACACATCAGTTTACACACTAAATTCCCAAAAAGGCGAGAGAGCTACACAACCGCCTAACCGCTGACTCAATGTTCCCTTCGTAAACCTTTTGATTTGTATTGTAAGAAGCACAACAGGCCCGGCTGCAGGGCTATCCAGCATACTAGGATCTTATAGTATTTTATTTGAAAATGTATATATACCGCCTGCACCAGCCTCCATTTTCTATTCCAAAGAACAAACTCATTATTTAAACAAACTCCTTATTATATATTTGTAGGAAGGTGGAGTATTATGTGGTGATGCTAGTCAGGGTTGACCATGCAATACTGTCACAAACCCCAAAGATGGTCCTTGGATTCACACAAATAAATCTTTAGCTAGTTCCTCGTAGTGTGGCAAAGAGCAGTCAGGCTTTACTAGAGGAATGTGCTTAGCTATTCAGAGTACCAACGTGGAGGATTATTAATTGAGACCATTTGAGAGAAATCCAACAAAAATTTATCAAAATAGAGTGTATTTTTATCTTAATTTAGACACAAAACAAACGGAACAGCAAACATGTAGCCAGAGTTATAGATTTTTTAAGCAATATAAAATCAGTGCAAAATAATATAGGGAAATGTTATCATTGCGGTCAATGGGAAAAACCACTAGTGACAGTCTGTCACTTGCAGGTGGAGTTGCGTGGTATAATTGCAGGGTAAAGATAATGGGAGTTTCAGGACTAAGCCACGACAATCATTTCAATTTTGCCTGACCCGTGGAGCCCAGGTGCTGAGTTGTCCTGGCTGTCCCTGGTGCTGAACGGGAGCCGCGGAAGAGCTGCTTTTATCATTAGAACGGTGTTGTGGGGGGGAAGGTGCAGACAACACAACAACAGGGTTGCTGAAGTTGGGTGAAGATTGGTTGGAGTCCCCTCTAGGTGCAGCGTCGAGTGAAGTGGGTCGGTTGCCGGACCGGCGACCAGCAAGTCTTAGCAGTAGTAAGTAGAGTAGAAAGAAACTTCGATGTCCTGTGGTCCCTAGGAATGTGGTAGCTTCCTATAACTGTGTGGAAGACAGGACTACAGTTCCTACAGTGCAGTAGACCATCTGGATTAGAGCGATCACATTGGCCAGCGATTCTGTGGATCGTTGTTTTGTCTGCATTTTGCAGGGGACTAGTGCCACTAGTCCAGCGGAGTCTGAGGGTGCTTCAGGCTTCCACAGGGGTTTCTCAGTCTGAGGAAACTGAGAGATAGCCTAGGACGAGTCTTGATCATGCAGATCCAGGAGCTTTGCAGCAGGTGCAGGTTATACCTCTTTTGATGTGTGCAAGTCCTGTTGTTGCAGACATGGGTCTCTTCCCTCCTCTTTAAATGCAGGTTGTTTAGAACTCAGGTTCTGGTGTCAGGAGTGTCCCTTAAATCCTAGATATGGGCCAGTTAGGTGTCTGAGAGAAAGTAGCCAATAGGCTGCTTGTCCCTACAGCTAGTCCACTCCCGAAATGACCACATTTGGGGTGTGGGTCACCTTTCCTACCCAGTGTCCTCTATTCTGCCACTTCTAAAAATGGTAGAACCCTTCTTCCATTATACAGACCAGGCTACCCACCTTGGAGGTGTGGCTAGCCTCTGGGGGTGTACACCTCCTTGACTGTCTAATTTCCCACCCGCCCAGGTGTGAATGTGCCTGGGGCAGGAGGAGGGTTGTTCACTCCTCTGGGGGTCATCCGTGATGCATATCTGAGGCAGTGCAGCCTTTAAAGGTCACCACCTTGATGGGTCACTTCACTAGCCTGCCTGAGAGGGAGGGGGTGTAACTTCCTTCCTGCCCAGGCCTTTGTTCCTAACTCCTGGGCATGATCACACTGCCTGGCAAGAGCTCAGAAACCTGTCTTAGCTGCAGCAAGCGCAGGCAGCGCGGGATTGCCAGCCAGAGCAGAGAGAAGCTGGGGTAACCAGGTGGTAGTCAACCTTTAACCCCTTGCATGCGTCAGACGCTGCAGTGGGCGTGTGAATCGGGCGGCTGGAGCAGTCCGATCTGCACACGCGTAGAATTCTGCCGCACCGCGGCAAAATTCCGGCCGTGCCCAAGGGGTTAAGCGCGCCACTTGGGTACATGGCACATCACCTTCGACACAAGATTCATGTTAGAGGGGGAAGGCATGTTGTTTGATAAAAAACATATCAAACAACATGCCTTCCCCCTCTGATAGGAATCTTGTGTCGAAGGTGATGTGGCATGCACCCAGGTGGCACCCTTAATACTCTGGGCGCGGCCGGAAAAACATGAAATATTTAGGCTGTACCATAATGGAGATTCCAGCCTCAGGTTTGACGGGTGCCAGCCCATGTTATCCTATGGTCCATATATTACTTACAGCATCCTTTAATAGTAAAGGGCACTTTAGGGTCCAATAAGCTTGAACTTGCATGTCCACACCTTTGATATAATGCACCCTGCCTCCTGGACTTTAGGAGGCCTTCCTTAGGGGTGAATGGCACGTATCAAAGAAGGTGCACAGACTTTGCCACACATGGAGAGGGTAAAGTGGCGTTTGAGCAGTTTGCATTGCTCCTGCAGTCTGCAATGGCAGGCCTGCTGTCAGTAGTTTATTTGGTCACTCAGGGTGGCACAAACAGTGCTCTTGGTACCACTAGTACCATATACTAGGCAACTATAAGCAGGGTAAAGTCCTTATCAATTTGGATTGCCAATTTACACTTAACAGTTGGAGCGAGAGAGCACTGGCACTGGAGCCTGGGCAGCAGGCTCCAGTGCACTACCAGAGTCATAACCATCAGCATTGGAGCAAAAAGTGGGAGTGACCATACAAAACAGGCACTTTCCTACAATATTGAAAGGCAGAAGCCTTATGTTTGATGGGAGAAGTGACATTGTTGGGGACTGGTTACTTTTAGGTCAAAACCTACGACACATCGCATGTTACAAAGACATATTGACGACATGCTGAAAGCTTACCTAGGAATGTTTTCCGTTGTTTGCTTAACATAGGCTTTGTCTCTCTCATTTGCTTGCTTTTTATTCACTGGCATTATTTTAGCCTGTCCATCTTGTCTTTGTCACTCCCATGGGAGCATAGCCTGTTTACCACTTCTCTAATCATCTCCTTTTATTCTTCCACAAATGTGCCTCTTTTAAATTCTTTGGAAGCACTTTGTGAGTGCTCGTTCCTGGTGTGCTTGACTGTCCATTCCTAGAGCTCCATGTTGTTTTCTCTCATATGTTCTGCTCTCCTCTGTCCACAATTGACCTTTGCTTCCCCTCTTCCTCCTGCCCTTCGTTGCTTTTGCTTACCCCACCAGCCATGCCTGCTGTGCTTTCGCCCCTGGAGCTCACTCGCTTACTTTCCTCCCCACCCCCACTCTCTTGCTTCCCACCCACCCATGACCCTGGGGTGCCTCAGGCCCGCCCTCAATGTGATTCTTCTTCCACCCTCCTGTTGCTTCTACCACCCACCCATGTCCTCTATGATTCTGCCCCACGCCCTGCCCTCCATAATGCTTCCTCAAAAGCCCCGTTACCTATAATGACGGCCTGGGGTGATCCTTGTCTTTCTTTCACTGAAATCCACGACCCTCCCCTCTAAAGTGTAACACCAGGTGTCCACCTACCCTCCCAGAGAGTAGGTGCCATTTCTTTACTCTCCACAAGTTTTAGATTTGGTTCCAAGGACTCCACTGTATTACTACATTCCAATTTTTATCTCTCACCTACTTATCTGTCTGTAGTCAATAGCATACGGTAGATCACAGTACTTTCCATGAGAAGAAAAAAGTGGTGGGGTGTCTCTAAAAGGAATGTGGTCTTTGTAATTAAGTGTGGCTAAAACCCATGTGAACTGCAATCCTCTGCTTTACCCAGCATGCTGCCTGACCAGAGGTTAGGTGCCTTTTTTTTAAAGTCTTCTGCTATTGCGTCCATACATATCACGCAATAAATGCATAAAACAATTCAGGCCTATTGGCTTTCCTAAGTGCTTCTTAGCAGTTTGATATAAATGAGTAACAACAATAATTTTGTTGTAAAATAATTAAATATAGTAACATAAATGGAAAAATATATAACCATCACTCTGTGCACGCTGAAAGAGGCCAAAGATTGGATGAGCATGTAATCTGAACACTGTTATGGCCCGCTGACTAACATTACCTTCAGCCTGAGCTGCAGCGCTCTGAATGGGGCCCCATTATGAACACCCTCCCGTAACCAGCACTCACCTGGACACCTACAGTCACCTCAGCTCATATGTAGCACAAAGGCACTGAAAAAACCCAATGTATGTACAGAAACATATAGCAAAACCATTGGTAAATACCTATTGCCTTTGGCCATTGCTTGTTTTCTGATAGAGTTCTGCTTTCCTTTCCTCAAAGCCAGTTCCAGCATTTTATATAGGTGTCATGTGGCTCTGTGACTTGTGTGATAGCTGCATCCTGTCGATGCACTTTAGCCAGAGGCGTGTTTTTGTAGTTTTACTTTTGATGTTGCAAACTGTACAGTGTCTCCACTCAGAATTCATTAAATTTTATAATTTCATAATTTTATAGATTAAAAATAATGGCCTCTTCCTGCACAAGGTTGTCATTTCCTGTGGGACCCATGAATCTGTTTTTATTGAAGTGTAAAGATGCAGATATTGCTCACTGATTTGAGTCACAGCCTGTGTGTGTTGTGTCATCAAGGCTGGATTGCTGTGTTCTCCGTAGAATCAGCCTTATTATGGATGGCACAAACGTTTAAATAGGTACATATATATTTGTAAAAATCAAATTTTCAGGGCCCAAGGCATTCCTTTGCGGCCGGCACCTCCCTGGGCTGCGGCCACTCCTGCCGAATGGCAGTGCCCGCATTGCCTATTATCCACCCCACTTTCACAAGTGTGACATTTTGACTATTGTAGGCTTTAGGGATGGCCTGGAAGGGTGAGTTGTGTTATTCTCCAATATATTGAATTGTTAAACACTTGTGCTATGCTAAAAATATAGGCTGACAGTGCCACCATATGGTGTACTCTCTTAAATAGGTGCTGGTGTTTAAAAGAGTGCTGGTGTTGAGCACCGGTAAACACCTGCATAAATTAAGTTCGGCATACATATGACCAGTTTTTAATGGGTTCCTAAGCACCCACAATTCTGTCGGAAAACAGACTCTCAGCCACACATAAATACTTTCTTGATGAGATGTGTGACACAGTGTTGGGCTCAAACTTTTACAAATTGAGGGTGTTTGCTCTTGCAAAATGCGACAGGTGTAGGGGCCACAAATGACAAGAGCAAATAGAGTCCTTGAGTTGTTTGCATACCATAGAAAACAAAACGCCATGAGCTCTCTGCTTGTTCTTCCCCCAATCTGGGGTGTCAAATTCCGAATCAGCTGAAACGTTCTACTAATTTGCGCAGCCAGCAAAAACTCAAACTAGCTGGGGCCTCATTTATGAGGCTGTGCGTCACTTTTATGCCGCAGGTGCGTCACTGTTTGTGATGCACCAGCAGCGTAAAAAATGTGCCTTGTTGCACCATATTTACAAAGTGACGCATCTAGGTAGATGCGTCACTTTGTAAACCCCTGCGCTACATTATACCTGCACCAGGTATAATGTATGCAGGTGGGGCGTTCTGATGTAAGACAGGGTCATAGAAGCGATGCAGTGAAATCTATGAGATTTCACTGCGCCACTTCTAGGACGCAAATGCGTCAATTTCTTACGCCTGCTGTCTACGTCTGCCTCACAGCAGGCGTAAGACTGACGCAGGCCCTTTCACATGGACCTTGCCCCATGTGAAAGGACACATTATTGGAGTTGCGTCACTTTTGTGACACACTCCAGCAATGCGTCACTTTTGCGCCGTACAGATACGTCAGAAATACTGACGTATCAGTAACTCCTTACGCCATAATGCGTCATATTGTAAATATGACGCATCATTGGTCTCGCAAAGAGGGCGCAGTGAAAAGTGACGCATCGCTGTTTACATGCAGCGATGCGTCACTTTTCATAAATGAGGCCCCAGGTGTGCAGTGGGAACGTGTATTTTGTGACCCCATCGTGTTTGGCTCAACAGATGTGCACTGCGTCACATATTTTGCCCAAGTGAATGCTGGGATTATAACTTGGGGGCCTATTTACAAGCCCTTTGCACTGCCGGTGCGTCACTTTTAATATGGGAAAAAGTGACGCACAAGCGGCTCAAGGGGCTTGTAAATAAGCCTCTCCGTGTGTGAGATAAAGCAGACTTTTGGGTTTAAGAATATTATGGGAATTTAAAATGAAGCGGTTGTTGTTTGAGATCCTTTTCCTATTTTTCCCAGATTGTGGTCTGTGTTAAGTAAACAGGGTTAAAGGCCAATAATCATTGGCAAATATAAGTTTGCTCTCTCGGTCCTCTTATCGGCCTCGCTGTTCTGCACTGGGCGGCTACTACTGAACTTTGCTCTTGAAAACACATCAAGCGATTAGGACAGGATAAGTCTGTTGTCACTGACCGCTGCTGTTATCCAACAGTTGTTATTCGTTGTTGAAACTCATTAAGATAATATAATCACAGGTGAATCCAAGCACGTTTAGTCGGCGACTGGTACTGCGCACTGTGCGCCGAACTAGGGGGGGGGGGGTGCATTTTGAAATATCTTATTGGTTAAAAACACCTGCTTCATCATAAAGTAGCACGGAGGGTTAATGTGCCTGCTGCAAAGCAGGTGTAGCATGCAGATTACAGAATTGTATTTTATGTAGATAGCGCATTGGAATACTGCCTTTGTCACAGAGATCCTTTTGTTACTTTCAGTTCATAAGTTACAGTCCTTGTATTATAGCATCATGTGGTATTAACTGGCACCAAAGAGCTCCAAACAAACCGCAAGGCATTTGTTTAAGGCCTTATTCATGCTATATAAAAACTGCATCCTTAATATACGGAAAGGCAAATAGATACCCATTTCCTACCTGTTTTGTACAAAGTGAAATTAGAAAGACTGGATGAATTGCGGCTTCTCTACTTAAATTGTGTGATCTTAGTCAATTATTTTATTTCACTAAAACTCCTTTTTCTTCATTTTCATATATGAAAGCACTTTCAAATGTGTGAGTTCAGAATACCAGTTGTACAAAAACATACTGTGTTTGATTTAATATATTATGATGTTGCTCTGTAATAATCTGAGCCATGTTCATGGTTTATATACCAGTTTTCTTGAATCTTAGTTCACTAATGTTTCATGTTAAAAAAAAACTATCTCTTTTGATAACAGCTTCTCGGTGCAGTGCTGTAACGTGACGTATTAATTTTAAAGGATCACATGTTAAAGAAATATTTTTTTTCAATTTGAAGCAACTGTATCATATTTTACATAATGTTTGTTATATATCAGTTACATAACAAACATTTTCAGGGCTCAGCTCGTGCAAGGGCTCTAGGATCCAAGCCAGACCCTTGCCTCGGCTCTGCTTGTCAATTTGCTAGCTCACCCACCCCTATCCTAAGATTTGCTAAAATGGTTTGTTTTGGTAGAAATAATTTCTTATTAATAAAGTCAACCCCAACCACTGTGTGAAGTCCTAAATGTAAGCTTCTCTAGCCCAAGTACCCTTAAAATTTACTGCCTACCATTGTGGATGAATTATGACTACTACATTGTGTAGACATCCTTGTCTTATGTAACGCTTCCAATACATTGATTTGCACACTTGTATGATTCATTATTTCTGTGTAATGTGTGTGTGATGTGAAGTGCTCTGACACCCTACTTTGGCATGAGTATCACTTAAAAAGAAATTAAATACATGTGAGAGGGACATATGCAGGGATGAGGGGCCACCCTTAGAGGGAATACATGGAAAAAGAGGTCAGTGGGGAGCACCAACAAAGAGTGTCGCTTAGTGCGACACTAGAGCTTAGGCTGGCACTGCGTGAAGTCACAATGCAGACTACCTCCAACAAACATTGGCAAAGTCAGTAGGTCTCGTCTTTTCAACATATTTCTTTTGCCAAAGCTTTTGCCTGCTGATGCTGCACAACATGGGCATTTTGCCAATGCACACATACATGTCATGATTTAATGGCAGCCCCTTACGATGATGTAGGTGCATCCATGTGTTAGTCACCACACATATGGCATGATACTAGGTACCATTTTTCAAAGATGGTTGAAGCCACTTGGAGCAGTAAATAAAGAATTGAAAGAGAAAAAAAGGAGATTTGTAAAAATGGAGAGGACTGGCAGGAATTGACAGTGGCATTGCACACCACATAAAATGAAAAAATCACTTTACCTTAAAGAACGGTAACAGGAGTGGGGTCGTTGTGGGAGCTATGGAGGCGTGGCTGGTGGTGAAGTGAATAAGGGGGAGACAGCAAGAAAATACATATACTGTCTTGGAGTGCTGAAAGTTAAATGAAAAAGTAGTTCCCTGATTGTGAGCAGTTGAAGAATACTGGTCATCTGATCAAAAAAATGGTAAAGACGTTATGCTACAATGGAAGGATAAACAGGTCAAGAGGAAGTAAAGCCATCAAAAAAGAAGCAAGCAAATGAGTGACAAGAAAACCAACCAATAGTAAACGGTGAGCGGACCCAAAGCCCACATTAAGTTTAGGTATGGTCCACAAGAGGTCTTTCAACCACAGACAGCTGTTTTAGGCGGGACCTAAAAATCTGAGACAAACAACTCTTTGAAAATAACCTTACACAAACAGTTGTAGTTGACGGGGCACAGTCAATTTTTTATGTATGGCTTCCATTGGAAGTCATTAGTGTAAATAAGTGTATCTAAATCCGGTTCTTTACTTCTATGATACATCAGCACTGGGAAACCATGCCGTTGCACTGTTGTGATGTTACCAGAAGAAGCAGACATATCCAGTTTGATGTCCCTCAGTACACCTTGGTGAAAAAGCATCCCTCTCATTCAAAGTTATCCACCTATAATTAATTATATTATATATATATATATATATATATATATATATATATATATATATATATATATATATATATATATATATATATATATATATATATATATATATATATATACATGCATATATATATATATACATGCATATATATATATATATATATATATATATATATATATATATATACACGTGCATATATATATATATATATATATATATATATATATATATATATATATATATATATATATATATATATATATATATATATATATATATATATATATATATATTGTGACTGTTATATTCTCTTACTGGTGGTATTTAAGACTGCTGCTGGTATATGTTTCACATTAATTCTTTCATGTGGTGGTGTTAAAACATTTGAAGATCCCCTTAAATCTGTACCCCCCCTCCGCCCAGAAGTAATATTTCTATGATTTTCTTGAAAATCGGAGGCAAAGCGTTGAAAAACATAAGTTTTCAAGATAAAGGTTGATTTACTGTTCTAACCAGAACCCCAGAATATTTGAGGGCAGTGTAGGTTTGTGTGCCTACCTGTAGACCCAGCATGCAGAGAGAGTGAATGCAGGCATGCCAGTGTGCAGATGGGATACCAGACTACTGTAGTAAGACTATTGCGTGAAATGAATACTGTCCTAAATATTGCTTACAAAATATCACCCCATTGGAATTAATAATAGGAATCTACACTGAATGAGTTAATCTTTTTTAAATGGTGTACAGGATTCAATCTTAAGTGAAACAACATGGTTGCACAATATATTATGCCATACAAACAAGTCTCTATACATGTAATATGCATGGTCAGCAGATGGTGGCAATGAATAAAAATCCATGGTTCCTGTCAAGGTACACAAGATTATTACCTAATTTTGTTTGTAATAAACATATTGATACCGGCCAGTGATATAAGCAGCATTTTCAAAATTAGCTTTCCTTTATGTTATCTTCTATATAATTATTTTCCTGAATCAACATGAATTAAGTAATAATGTATTGTACCTTTACAGGAAGCGTTGTTTCATATATACATTTACTGCTCGCGGTTCTTGTTCAACTCTGGGCAAACCCTTGTTCCTTATACATTGGAGGTTGCAAGGAATGAAAGAAGGGTAGCTTCAACGTAAGGATCAACAGAGCTACTTGACAGCATGTAGCCTAATACAGGCACCATAACAAGTGGGTGCCACGTAGCAACTCAAGGTCTCAAGAAGAGCCATATTTCTGCAGGAGAGTGAGAGTCGATATAGTAAAATGTAATTGTGCCTTTGCTCTGAAAATCTGTACATCAGAGCTGCATATGCGTCTTACATTCATCAAACAAGTGGCTGAATAGCCAAAATGTAGGACAAGGTAACTCTTGGCCAGTAACCATGATGTACGTTTTTGTGCCACTGGTCAAGCTGATACAGACAGCACCAGTACATTCTAATAAAGACTCACACATAAGCTCATACAAGTAGCAATTTCAAATAAACTACTCCTTGTGGGACCCCTGGAGTGAGAGAGGAGGTGCAAACCCAGCTCAAAGAGGTGGCACAGTATCACACCCATATGCAGAGTGCTGTATGGCCACTTCCTTTATGCATGTCTGGACCATGAACATTTATCTGGTTAGATGAGTTTAATGTCTATCAGCATAGGGTGGTACACTTACTAGTAATCAAGCCCATCCCAACTCACTGCCATAATTTAGACTATGCTACCAGGATACATATAAGATTGCTTTAAAGTTGTTTACACCAATACCCCCGGATGCTTCTCTTGATTCAGCCTGGCCACTGCTCATGAAAATTCCCAGACTCACCTCTCTACTCCTGCACGCAAGAGAGTGTGAGTTAGAATGAGGTTGTGTGAGACAGTGAGACAGAACTAAGACCATCTAACCAGACTGTTGGGTGTAGAACCAGAGAATGTGACTAAAACCTAATTGACCATCTTTTATATACCAGACCCTGCTTGACCTCCAGGTGCACTTTTACTTCAAGTACCTGGAGTTGAGTTTAGAACAATCTGAGTATATATTTTTTTAACTTTCTGAAGCAAGTTTGAAAGGTTGGTGCATCCTCAAGCTCCTCAGTGTTCTTGTCACATACAGGGGCAGATTTACAATAACTGGCGCATCCCTGCATTTTAGCAGGGATGTGCCTGTTAACATGCGACACTCAAAAATGCCCTTGCGCCACCACGGATGCGTCGTATATACAATGCAGCGCACTGTGGAGCAAGGATCGACAGACGAGTGTCGCATCTTGTGTCGTAAGGGCAGCGCATTGCTGGAGTCGGGTCGCAAGAGTGATTTAACTCCAGCAATGCTCAGGGGCAGCCTATACTTATTGTGCAGTCACTCCGTATGCCTGCTTCAAGCAGGCATAAGGTTTTGATGCAGTGGCATCGTAAAAGTATTGGAAGAACTTGCTTTTATACAATACAAAGTTGTTTGGTAGGTCAGCAAATGTACAAATATTTCTTCCAGACATTACTTCGCTCAATTTTGATATCCTATATTTTCCCATTTTTGAAACCCATGAGGGAATGTACGTGAACCAGCCATGTGTCCAACCATAGAGGGATTTTTTGTGTCAATTTACAGGGCCATCCCAAACCCAGCAGGGTATTTTGCCATATTTTGATTTCGGTTTGTGTTGTGTGGGAAGATCTTGGCCCATTTTCCGACCAAACAAGTAATGTGTAGGGTGTGTTCCTCTAATGGCCCATTTCTCCATGTCAAACAGAGGTTCTGCATAGTGTTGTTGCATCATTCATTAACTACCACAAGCTATGAGGCACAGTAGTATGCTACTATATTCGCTGCTCTGATTCCCAATTTTAAGGAGACGTATAAAACTTGCCCATCGATACATAGGGAGCTCCCCACCCAGCACTCCACATGAAGTTGTGGACTATCAACATCAGTCGTTCACAGTAGGTGTGGAGAACAGAGTAAGGATAGTTATGTAGTTGGTACAGAATCCTCATGAGTGAAACTATTTCAACGATCACTGCCCTTCCCAGAAGGAAGAGAGTGGGTGCAATGACTAAAATGTTCATTCATTGCACAGTTTGCTGGCATGGAGGGCAAGATACATTACCACAACTAAGTTGGGTCTGACGATACATACACTCCCAAACATCAAAAACCTTCATATGCCAATTGCAGCCAGGCAGACGGCTGAATATAAATTGATATTGCCTTCAGTGTGAAAACTATTGATTTGTCATGATTCATCACAAGACTTGAATATTTAAGAAGAAGTTAAGGATGTGATGCACCCGTGGGCCACATTAAACAGGCTCTTGTAGGTAGATAAGGGGGTTTCAGCATGGAGTGAGACCCTGTCATTAAGTATGAGGGGCCATTCAAACCCCTTCACAAGGGCACCTCTTCTGATCCACTCCATCAGTGGTTCAATGGCTATGGCACAGAATAAGGGGGAGAGTGGGCATACTGGACGAGTGGCCCTGCAGATAAGGAACGGCTGTAAGAGAGCCTCCTCCGCCCAGTCTGGGAACCCCTTTGAAAAGTTAAGATAACTGGTACTGGTACCACATAACTTATCGTTTACTGTCATAATTGAGGCGTAGATATGATTTTTGGCCATACTTTATATTCTACTTGAGTTGTTTTTGACGAGTATATATGATTGAAAATGAAGGAGACCCCATCTAATGCCTCGCAATAAAAAAGGCGACTTGCCTGGAAAAGGATCCAAATCCTTTCCCATTTCAGTATTCGAGATGATAAAGTGAAAGACATATGAGGCTCACCGCCATTTCCTTTAACTGTAAGTAAGTAAATAAGGTCCTGTTTGGGGAAGACAACTGTTGCAAGAGCTCTGTTTGATGGAAAAGATGTCCCTTATTGATGCAGCACCAGAGTGATCAACTCAAAGTTGCCATTATAATAACATTGACTGCATTTCTTTGCACAGTGGATACACCATATTTTTCAACTAAGACGCAGTGCTGACGACTGTTGCGTCTTATTTGATGAAGACATTGGTGTTACTGGTAACTCTTCCTGCTACCTCACTCTCACATTACACAGAACTTCACACAAGCACTTTGAATACATCTGAAGATACTAAGGATGGACAATCTAACTTCAAGACATGCTTGACTTGACAGAGCTCAATGAGTGCAAAGGTGACTATGTCTATGGCTAGGCTACTGACCCTACACTACCCACTCATAAAGAATCAGTAGTAGACTTAACATGAAAATACCCTATTAACACAACAATCACAAAAAGGACATGAATTCAAAGACTCATTTAAGCCCTTCGATGAGAGACTTTGAACATCATATTAATATTAAGAATAATAAATGAGTTTCTAAAGCGCCTGGTTATACTAACTAGTATGTCCCCAGCGCTGCATTTCCATTATGCTTTCATTTTTTAATGCACAATTGATCTCTTGATGTGGTGCTGTTGATACAACTGAAATATAAGAAACAAATTAAAATTGACTTATTGGAGTTATATAGCAAATAGTTTGATGAATAGTGCCACTGCATGTTCGTTAACTTTGAGGTTCTTATCTTTTAAAGATCTTGCTATTCGAGAACCCTTTCTAGATGAGATAGAACCGCCACTAGCAAAATCATTATTTCTACAATTCAGGTACGGAATTTTGCAAATAGGTGCTAATACATCCAACTGGAGCAGAGAGAAGGGGGGAAAGGGAAGTGACCTCTGCCCCCTATGCATAAAGCCAGCAAGGGAAAATGATGTGCACATATTATTTTTTTGCACAGCATACATTACTGCAAGGAAACATTGGATCAAACCCCTTTGCAGGCTTCTAGGCACCAGGAGTTGTAGTAATGCTTTGCGTATTTTAAGAACTGACTCTTCGCAAAAAATAGTTTTTGCTGTAAGTAGATTTCTATTTAATGTATTTTTGACAAGGAAGAGAAGGGGTTTAAAGCTATGAAAGGAAAACAAGTAAAATTATCCCTGCCCAGTTCACAACGTAGGTCAAGATAAGCACTTGCACTTTTGAACAATTGAGACTGTATGATTCATCCGTCCTATTTTTATATATTTTTAATGATGTGAAGGTTTTAATTTTGTAAATAGATGGCCAGCATGTTTTATTGTTATTTATGGACTAGACAGGTTTTACATCGAAGCTGAGGCTGTGTATTTTTAATGTCGAACTAAGATTGCTGCCCCGTCCTTTGTGTCCTACCCGCTTTTGATTACATATGAGATTAAGGAGAAAGTTTGGAAAATGTAATATTTTAATTGTGTCTTTTATGGTTATATGTGACAGAAATAAAGATTAAATGAATGAATGAAATCCAATTATCAGACTTTTGTGGTTGCAAGCATTGCATTGTATAGCTATTGGTGATTGTAATTTTTTTTACATTAAATTTCTTTCATTGGCATCTTGAAATGGATATCTTCTACACTAATTTCACAGCATTTTCTCCAGAATCCTTCACAGAGACCCTCCCCTGTAAGCTTAAGAAATATGTTAAGACCATCAATGGACTTCCAGCCTTCTTTCATGCAAGATCTCAACTTTCCTCCAGTTGCACCACTTTTGACCGACTGATATAGCTATGTTGCAGTGGTGCTTTATCATAGTCATCGTGGAGCATGCCCTTTGCCAGTCCTGTCAATCACACTGGCAGAAGGGGTGTCCAGAATAGAAACAGAAAAAGGCCTTGGCCTGTGTGCTTCTTGGTCTCCCAAACAGGTTTCTGGGAGAGAGTCCCAGAGTGCATGTCAATGAAAATGGCGAGCATTCGTTAAGGCAGCAGGGCTAAGGCCCCAATTTATATGTTGACGGAGAGGGTACTCCATCACAATGGCAAAAGAGTATCCTTACCGCCAACATACTGGTCCACCCACCAAATTTAAAAGCGGGCAGACCATAGTTTGGCAACACCAGAGACTATTGCATCTTCACAATGGCCAAACTACTAAGATGGCTCAACAGAGTAAGGGCCGTCAGAGAACTGGCTATATCACCGCCCACTCAGTTTAGATGGGTAAACATATAACTGTTTTTACTACCTGTCACCACCAGGAAAACCCTAGCTGTAAGGCGCAGTAAAAACATAAAAGTGCCACCTTGGCCGTGAAAGATAAATCCCATTCTGATGGAGGCATTGTTTTTTTAATTTCAAAAACAAAAAATTCCACTTTGGGGTTTTGTTTTTGAAAATAAAACAAACTTGTCATTGTTTGGCAGAGCCATGGGTCAAAGGTACAATGCATGCACAAGAACCTTCTTGTCTGTAGTTCCTGTGAATGCTTTAAATGTCACGATAAACATTCCCAATAGACATTTCTAAATGTGTCTGTTGGGTCCACCGCCAGGGTGACAGAACCTGTCAGAGGACAGCATGATCACCTAAAGTTAAATAGGGCCCTAAGTCTCTCCTTTAAGATGTCGCAGCACCGTATGAGAGAGTGTTGTTGTCAATTCAATTCTATTCAAAAAAGTCTTTATTGCGATTATTCATCTTAAGAGACAGGCCAGTCCATTAATTACAAAGGGTTACAACCATAAATATACAGTAATTTTACATAAAGCTGGCTTTTCATAATATGTCAATAAAATTAAGAAATAAATACATATATTTACAATTTAAAATCAGTTCTTAAGAAGAGATTAAATATATCACACGCACAAGACTTAAGACACATCATGATAAAACCAATAACATTTTCCAACTCCACGCAATAAATTCAGTAGCCAAACAATAAACTGACATGACTATTTCGACCCCCCATTTTCCCCCGTAACACCCAAGCGCAACTCAGGAACTTAGCTACTCCTATTACTGCGATGTCGTTAAGACCAAATTTCTGTATCCTCTTTGCGACTTTCGCAGAGCTAGTTCCCAAGGTTAGACATACTGGTCTCAACCAGATGCTTCTAGGTTTTTGGTAAACTGGACAAACAATGTTGTTGTCAATTTCTGCAGCTTTCAAATGACGCATAGTTGTTTTTAAGCTGGAACTTTTTCCTGCAGAGCAAAGAGCAACAGTAACATTGAGTAGATTCTGGGTCACTCTCCTTGAGAGATTACGAGTTTGAAAGGTACATTTAGTTCATATCTTATTGTGTGTGCAAATAGCTGATTTATATTCAATAATTTGGTTTTACCCACATGAGTTTTTCAACAAAGCCACTTCCATGAACACTGAGCATCTTTACTGTCACAGGTTAAATAATGTTTACGCTTTACGTTCTCTGTTAATGGATGTACCACTACACCCATATGTGCCCCCTTTTTTAATCCCCAAATATGTCTTAAACAATCTCCAACTATTAACGTCTTCTTTTACTAACATCCGTAATGTTGTTTCCTCTGTCAGTTGTCAGTTAAAGAGCCAGTAACATTTTGCATTCTGACAAGCATTATTCAAAGGCATTACTTTCCTGTTTTTCATATTTTTATAGATTATGAAGTATGACATTGTTACAAAAAAAATGCTAATCTGGGAGGAGGATCACTGCTGGCCGGCAGAGCCTTTATTTGTACCAAGCCCAGATGCCAAGGAAGAGGATGATGGTAAGAGAGTAGCTGTTGCTTTTTGAGCAGCCGAAACATTCTTGGCAATTCAAATCCACATGCCAAATGCCCCTTCCTTACCTATACCTTTGCACTTTTTGTTTTCTACTTCTCTCATACCTGTTGCACCGCTTCATTTTCTCAAGTATACTTGTCCCATTAGCTTTACATAATTTCCTCTCACTTTCTACTTTTTAATTTACTTGCACTCTAGGCAGTTCCCAAGTTTCAGGAGGAAAGCACAGTGGTGGCTGCTACGGAACAGAAGTGGTGAGGCAGAGCGGGGGGTAAAAAATGAAAAGATTACTTACCTGCCGGCCGCTGCCTCTCCTCCATCTTCATCTTTTCCTGTTGACTCCCAGCAGCACACAGGCTTCCAGATTCCGTTAAGCCAATCAAGACGCTGTGTTGATGCTGGAAATAGTATTACAGCTTGACAGCAGTGCATTGATTGGTCTGAGCGACCTAATTTGCAACTCAGATATTGGCTTGGAGCCTAGTACTGTTCTCCACCCGCTGTGCAACACAGCCTGGGTTGGAGAAATGCTAAGTGAGCATGTTGGTTTGGCCTTCTTAAGATGTATGGCCAAACCGACATGCACACTTATGGTGCCCACCACTCCTCCTCCCTGCTCCGTCATGATTGCCCAGCCCAGCCCTGCCCCACCTAAGACTGGCTCAGTACTGAAAAATAAAATGATAACATAGTGGCATTATCATTTTATTTTTCCTTTTTGCACTGCTCAGAGAGCAGTGGTTTGACGCTCCCCCGCCTTAAGCTGCCACTGGGAGAGTAACTCATTTATATGCAACAGTTTACAACAACACCGACACTCAAAGCTCTAAACTTTAAAACTGTTCACCTCAATTGTTTGTTGGGATCTACCCAAAGTTCTCTAGTTCCTTTGTGTGTGTGTGTGTGTGTGTGTGTGTATGTGCAGATAGAAAGTTAGATAGATAGATAGATAGATAGATAGATAGATAGATAGATAGATAGATAGATAGACAGACAGACAGACAGACAGACAGACAGACAGACAGACGACAGACAGACAGACAGACAGACAGACAGACAGACAGACAGACAGACAGATAGATAGATAGATAGATAGATAGATAGATAGATAGATAGATAGATAGATAGATAGATAGATAGATAGATAGATAGATAGATAGATAGATATACGTTCTGACCTTAGAATGCAATGGAGATAGGAGTATAAGAATTTGACCCTGATAAGCAATAGTATTTGCATTACACATGTTGGTCAAGTCTTGATTGGAAACAATTTTGTGAATAAATTAAATACGTGATTAAAATGTTTTGCCCTTCGCATCGTCTTGACTTAATTTTGTGATTTCCTATACCAGGTGAGCATACTGGTAATACCAGAGGGAGCAGAGTGCCGGTGGAATCTGTAATGTCATTGTCTGATTTATTGTTAGAGCACTGGGGATGCTATAGCTTATGGCTAAAGCTATAGGTAAAGCTGAGCCTTATTGGCTTTGACAATGCCTAATTAAATAAAGCGTTAGGCGGTCCATCCTTCATTTCAATGTGAAGAAAAACAAACAAGCATCTTATTTCATACACAACTCCGAATAATCCATTTAAATGAATGGTTTAACAAACCCTCAGGCATTATAACATTTTCTTCCATTGTCGGCCTCCTTCAGAAGATAGCGTCCTACTCTTACAGGTAATATCAGGTGTTTTATCCTAAATGCAACTTGCGAGTCCATAAACCCTGAGCGAAAGTTACTAATGTGTAAACATTATTTCATATTTCAAGAGAACATTAGTCAATGCTGCCACCTACTGTTACACAGTGCACTTTCAGTTGAGACACCTTGGTAACAGAATAATAAATAACGTGTACCCTTCTCACGGGCAGTGCATTTAGCAAACGTTTAAAGTGCGGTTGAAAACGAGAGATAAACACATCATGCAAGAACGGAACAAGGCTGTTTTACTTATTGGGTAAATTCAGGGCGCTCCACAACAATGCAGGATGAGCTCAGCCTTGGCCATGTGCCTTTGGCCCAAAAGCATGCACAGATGTACAAAGAGCTATTGTCCCGCTGACAACTAAATATTCTGATGTTCTGCATTCTATCATGGAGCAGACGTACCAGATAACACAAACCTTCCCATGCACATACAGAAACACATAGAGACACGTGCACACAGACAGCACACTTGATACACACGTTACTCTGAACCAGGACGCAAAATACAAATAATAATAAAGTATTGCATTTTCACAGGCAAGCTCCTTGTGAACTGGAATGCATCGAAGCATTTTGGCCTCTTTACTGCTCTTTGGGGCATATTATCAAGACAGGCGATAACATTATCGCCACTTTAGCAGCAGAAAACTGCGATAATGGGCTTGATAATATGCTCTATGGAATTCCAATTGAAGCCCATGTTAGATGTCCTTCACATTTAACATGGGCTTCAATTGGAATTCCATAGAGCATATTATCAAGCCCATTATCCCCGTTTTAGCGGCAGATTTCTGCCGCTAAAGAGGCGATAATTTTATCGTCTGTCTTGATAATATGCCCCCAAATTCCTTGCATCTCTTTTTCACAACTTCTGTGATCTTACCTCTGCCTCAATTATCTCCAGGTTATTATTTTCCCTTCAACAAATGGAACTTCACCCCAACCTTTCACACATCACCGTCGGCCGGCCGTTGTGATGCACAAATGTCCTTTTTCTTCCTGCACATCACCCACCCAGATAACTGTAGAAAGGGAAAACTGTGTCTTCCAGGTACACATTGCAAAGTAAACCTATGCTCTTAAAACTGTTACGCACTTGCAAATCTGCATCGAAATTTGATCTATTTCTTTATCGGTAAACAGTTATTTTAATGGTTGGCGATTCCCGCCAATCTGCTACCAAATATGGATGTCTCAAATAAAATGAATAGCCCAATACCCACTAGAGCATCTATTTTAATAACAATGTATTGCAATTTAGTCTTCTTCAACCGCCAAGATGACAAGACAATTGTGCACCACCACTGTTCCACATGAGCCTGCATTATGCGCATTCACATAGAGGTTTTTGGTCAAACCTCCTTTATACTGTTGCCTACCCCAAATTCTTTTTTAACTCTATGCTCTCTGCCCACTTTACATTTGCACCTTCTTCATCAATCTGCTAAAATGAATTGTTCCTTTGCCTATATTCCAACTTAATTTGGAAAAGAACTCTACAACCTAGAAATTATTCACGTGCTCTTTAAACTGGCTCTTGTGTTTCCAAAGTTGTTACGAGCAGAGTATTCTCGTGACTCTCAATCTCACCACTCACTACATACACTAGTTCACTACCCACTCAAGCAACACCTGTATTTTGCTCTCTTTACCATCGACTCTTTAAGACAATACTTGTAGCACCCACATCAATGTCACATCATGCCCCTGTGCTCCAGCTGCAACCACTAGAATACCATTCAAAAACAAATATGGCCAAGAAGCACCAATGAACAGGTGTCTCTTTGGTAGCCTGCTGCCGGTGACATCAGACCGAATGGCATTTAACTCACTGACTCTGGACGCAGCTTTTTCTGCTAAGCTAATAATAATCCAGAGAGGAAAACAAATTGCCATCACCCACTAAGGAGGCAATTCCCTCTATATTGGGGAAATAATGTATTTTTAAAAACATATTTTTGTTCAATTTCCCATGATTCAGACAGCACCTTTTTGCTCAAGTCAGCTTCCTCCCTACCACCACAGGAATGACCCACACAGTTGTATATATATTGTATTGTATTGTAATTGCATTTACATAGAGCTTACTACCCCTGACGAGGCGTCAAAGCGCTTTTTCGGCGAGTAGCACGCTACTCCGGGACCCATAGAGGATTAGTGTTGAATTAGTATAGTGAAACATGCAAGTACATTTTGAGTGGTGGATAGGTTAGTCAGTTAATTGGATTTGGAATGATAGCAGAAGGATAGAGGAGGACAAAGGTTTGTATTTATATAACGCTTGTTGACCCCTGGTGGTGTGTTGACTTACGCTATTCAGGAAGCCTACAAAGTATTAGTGGTGAATTAATATGGTGAAATATGAAGTAATTTCAGTGGTGGATATTAAAGGGTAGTGGAAGTGACATCACATACCCTTTGACCTTAATGACATTACAGGAATTGGCATCATATGACCTTTGACCTAATTTTCTTCAGAAAGGCATGCACATCAATCAATCAATCAGGAGTTTGTTAGAGCGCGACTACTCACCCGTGAGGGTCTCAAGGCGCATGGGGTGGGGGGGGATAAGGGGGGGTGCAGGTTCCATTCCATCAAGGAGGGGGTCTGTCGAAGAGCCAGGTTTTGAGGTTTCTTGCGAAGAGGGGGAGCGATGTTATCTGTCTGAGGTGGAGCGGAAGGGCGTTCCATTCTTTGGCCGCGAGGAAGGAGAAGGAGCGGCCTCCCGATCTGGTCTTTCTGGTGCGAGGGACCACGGCGTAGGAAAGCTGGGCTGATCGTAGGGTCCTTTGGGGTGCGTGGAATTTGAGTAGGCTGTTCAGGTATGCTGGTCCGGTGCCGTGGAGGGCCTTGTGTGCATGGGTGAGCATCTTAAAGGTGATTCTCGCCTCAACGGGGAGCCAGTGGAGTGTGCGCAGGTGCTGGGAGATGTGGCAGTGTTTTGGCAGGTTGAGGACCAGTCTTGCGGCGGCTTTCTGGATGTTCTGTAGCTTGCGGATGAGGTCTTTGTTTATTCCGGCGTAGAGTGCGTTGCCGTAGTCGAGTCTGCTGGTGACCAGGGCGTGAGTGACTGTCTTTCGGTGTTCGAGGGGGATCCATTTGAAGGTCTTACGAAGGAGGCGGAGGGTGTGGAAGCAGGAAGATGAGACAGAGTTGATCTGGCGGTCCATTTTGAGCTTGGAGTCCAGGATGATTCCCAGGTTGCGTGCGTGGGGGTTGGCGGGTTTCCGAGGGCGGTGGGCCACCAGGTGTCGCTCCAGGCGTCGGGGTTTGGGCCAATGATGAGTACTTCTGTTTTGTTGGTGTTTAGTTGTAGGCAGCTGTTTTTCATCCATTTGGCGACGGCTTCCATGCCTTCTCGAAAGTTGCGTCTGGCGGTGTTGGGCTCGTTGGATAGGGAGAGGATGAGCTGGGTGTCGTCTGCGTATGACACGATGTTGAGTCCGTAGGTTCTGACGATGGGGGCAAGTGGAGCCATGTAGACGTTGAGGAGTGTCGGGCTGAGGGAGGAGCCCTGGGGGACTCCGCAGGTGGTAGGCGTGGGGTCCGAGAGGAAAGGGGGGAGTCTGACCCGCTGCATCCTGCCGGAGAGGAAGGAGCAGATCCAGTCGAGGGCCTTGTCCTGGATTCCTGCATCGTAGAGTCTGCGTATTAGGGTGCGGTGGGAGCCTGTGTCGAACGCCGCTGATAGGTCGAGGAGGATGAGGGCTACTGTTTCTCCTTTGTCCAGTAAGGTGCGGATGTCGTCTGTTGCGGCGAGGAGGGCGTTTTCCGTACTGTGGTTTTTTCTGGAGCCGGATTGGGAGGAGTTGAGGATGTTGTGTTCTTCAATGAATGTGGCGAGTTGGCTGTTGATGGCTTTCTCGATGACTTTCGCTGGGAACGGGAGCAGGGAGATGGCTCTGTAGTGTTTGAGGTCGGTGGGGTCCGCTGAGGGTTTCTTCAGGAGGGGGTTGACCTTGGCGTGTTTCCAGTCGTCTGGGAATGAGGCGGTCGCCAGGGAGCGGTTGATGGTGTGGCAGAGCATGGGTGCGATGGTGTTGGCGGCTCTGTTGAAGATGTGGTGGGGGCAGGGGTCCGTGGGGGCCCCTGAGTGGATTGACTTCATTGTCTTCAGTGTGTCTTCAGTGGTGAGGGATGTCCAGTCATCAATCGCTGGTTTCCGGGTGTCGGGGGTGGTTGGTGAGGGTTCAGTGTGTTAGTTGTCTTCGTTGAAGTTGTCATAGATGCTCTTGATTTTGTGGTGGAAAAAGATGCTGAGTTTATCGCAGAGGTCTTGTGAGGGAGGGATGTCGGTAGACTCGCTGGTGGGTTGGGCGAACTCCTTGATGATGCTGAAGAGTTCCTTGCTATTGTGTGCGTGGGTGGAGATTGTCTTCAATCGCTTTTTTCCTCGTTTCTCTGATGAGTTGATGGTGTGCGTTGGTGGCGGCTCTGAAGTTGTTGTGGGCTTCTGTGGATTTGGTGTTTCTCCAGGTCTTTTCGAGGTGGCGGCATGTGCGCCTGGACTCTCGAAGTTCGGTGGTAAACCATCTGGCTTTCTTGGCACGGGTATTGTTGTTTTTCTTGAGGGGGGCTATGGTGTTGGTGCTGTCCGAGATCCATCTATGCAGGGTTCGGGCTGCGGTGTTGGGGTCGTCGTTTTCCGCGATGGTTGGGGTGGAGTTGTTGAGTGAGGAGGTGAGCTGGTCATCGGTGATTTTGGTCCAGTTTCTTTGTGGAAGCAGGTACTGTTGTCTGTGGATGGTGGGTGTCCTGAAGTTGAAGTGGACGCAACGATGGTCGGTCCATGGGAGTTCGGTGGTGTGGCTGAAGGTGATGGAGTTTCCTGTAGTGAAGAGGGGGTCGAGGGTGTGTCCTGCTGAGTGCGTGGGCTCGGTCACGATCTGGCGGAGTCCAATGTTGTGGAGGTTGTCCAGGAGGCATGTGGTGTTGGTGTTTAGTTGATTGTCGAGGTGGAAGTTGAGGTCTCCCAGCAGGGTGTAGTTAGTGGATGCGATGGCCTGCGGGGAGATAATGTCCGTGATGGAGTTGGCGAAGGGTCCGCGGGGTCCAGGGGGTCGGTAGATGAGGGTTCCTCGGAGGGCGGCGGTGGGGCTGGCCAGTATCTTGAAGTGAAGGTGTTCCATCAGTTTTGTGGACTCGTCAGGGAGTGTGCTCAGGCGGAGGCTGGATTTGTGGACGATGGTGATTCCTCCTCCTGGGTGAGTGGGGCGGTCCTTCCTGGAGATCTTGTATCCTTGGGGGATGGCGATGGCGATGTCCGGTCCCGAGGTGGAGTTGGTCCAGGTTTCGGTAAGGAATGCTACATCTGGGGTGGTGCTGTCGAGGAGGTCCCAGATTTCTGTGGTGTGTTTGTGGAGGGATCGGACGTTGAGGAGGATGCATTGCAGGGTCTTCGGTTCGGTTGTGTTCTTGTGGACGGGTTGTGCTGGATCCGTGTTCTTGGCGGTGCTGCAGGTGTGCCGGCAGCAGTGACAGCTGAAGGGTCCATGGGTGTCGGCTGGTGATGCTAGCTTGCAGTTGTTGTTGTAGCCTGGGTTGAGTGCGTGGAGTGCTGCTGGGTCGTAGCGTTGGCGGGGCGGAGGTCCAGGGTTCCAGGTGCTGGTCGCGGACGGGCGCAGACGTGCTTGCCTTTGACGCGCCTTCGGTGCAACAGCGGCCGCGCAGTGGCCGCCATTAAGTAGGGGTCGGGGAGGGCTGGACAGCTGGGAGGCGGGAGCGGGGAGGGTATCTGGATTGGGCTGGTCGCGCTGGGGGGGGGGGGGGCGCCACGGGGCAGCAGCTGCGGGAAAAAGTAAAGGGAGGAAAGAGGGGATAAAGAAAAAAGGGAAAATAAGCAGAAATAAGGCGCAAAAGAGCAGAGATGCAGAAAAGAGCAGAAAGATGAAAGATAGAAAGGGTAGAAAAACGAGTGAAAACGAGTGAAGGAGCAGATGGAGAGAAAGGGAAAATGGGCAGAAATAAGGCACAAAAGAGCAGAGGTGCAGAAAGGTGAAAGATAGAAAGGGGAGAAAAACGAGTGAAAACAAGTGAAGGAGCAGAGGGAGAGAAAGGGAAAATGGGCAGAAATAAGGCGCAAAAGAGCAGAGGTGCAGAAAGGTGAAAGATAGAAAGGGGAGAAAAACGAGTGAAGTAGCAGAAAGAAAGAAAGGAGATAGAGGTCCACTGGACCACCAGGGATGAGGCGCAGGGAAACCTGCGGGTGGAAGAGGGCCTCGATCACCAACAGTCAGCGGTTTTGCTCGCCTGTCCCCGCAGTGGCCGCCATTAAGTTATGCACATGACCCTAACATCACACTCACCTTCTCTTACAACCCTTTACACTAGTTCATTCTCACTCGCTTACTTCTGCTGTTTATCTCCCTCATACTCACTCATAGTTACTAACACTCAGGCCCAGGTTTGCTAACTCTTTGCACCATGTTTGTGTAACATTTTGCAATGCAAAGTCAGCACACATTGTGAGGGCCGCCCCTGTCTTCTTGGCACTTGTTGGCCACCTTTGAGGCCATGGGTCGCATTGACAGTGCCAGGGGTCGCAAGGGGCAAGGCTGGGGTCACGGCAGCGACCCCTGGCCTCCTTTAATTTATGTCCATTGATGATACCAAATCGTGTACATCAGGGGAAGGTTTTGCATATTTTAATTACACATTCACACATTTGAAACTGCATTGCATAGCATTCCAAATATATATATTTTATTTTAATTTGATGCAGAAGAATTTTAAGTGATTTGCTCAGAATCAAACAGTTGCTGCAGTCAAATGCCAAGTCAATAATCCTTATGTTCAAAGGTAGGTTTCAAAGTCGGCAATACAACTGTTCGACCACATCTGCTTTCTACATTATATCTTTTTGAGACAACATATCATTGTCTTCCTTTAAGGCATCCCTCAAGGTAAACTGAACATTCATCTCTCTTTGCACCTTTGGTACCGCTCCCTCTACCAATGCAATCTTATGTACAAAACCTTGAAAAACCCTAATTTAACCTGTAAAACGTGAGGAAACTCATGTAACTCCCAACCATCTTCCACTAAGTCTACATGGTCTGGCTTCATTTTGGAGATCTAGTTTAATACATTACCTTTTCTGATGAGCATCCCAAAATAACCTTTATTTATTTCATATAGTCCTTCTGCATTATTGTCATACACACCATAACACATATTACACAATCTTCCTGTGCACCAGTTTCGATTAAAAAAATACCCACATATACCAATGGGATAATTCCTGTATCCACCAATTAGCTACATGCAACTCCACTTTCACCTGGAACAGCTCAATAAACCCCCGAAGGAAAGTACAGTCATCTTCGAGCCCATCATCAGGCTGACACTCCTCCTCCTATCGGTACTTCATCAGGCGGACATTCATATTTGCCTTCTTCCATCCTTCGTACTGTATTATCTACCTCCTTCGCTAGCTCTTTAGTAACTCATGTCTTTCATCTTGAATAGTTGTTCAACATCTAGCTCTATAACCTCTTTTTGTAGGCAATCTACACATCATGTTAACATCAGGACACCCATTAAAGCCTGCTAGACATGGATCATTTCTGCACTTATAAAACACCTTGGACTATACTTCTTGTTCAACCTCTCTCTCCTGTTCTTACTCTTACTTCCTTCCAACATTTTGACACAGTGCATTGTATGTCCCATCATTTAAGCTATTTCCAACTCTTCTATTATCACAGGTTTACCCTTCATCCAAAACTTCCTACGTTCAGTGGAATCTCTACAATACAGCATACAGTGGTCATACAACTGTTCTTTCAAAGTTGCCCCAAAGTCACTATTGTATACCAATTTCCACAGAACAGTTACATACCCCCCCTTATGTTGCCTCTTTACATTATCATGTTTGGTTGACTATTGTCATTCAGCCTCCTCAAACAGATTTCAAATGAATGAATTTCATTTTCATCTACACTTTCTGATCCTTTTCCAAAGACATTTTGGCCTTCCGCACCAACACAATGTAAAAGTAAACTTTTTGTGTTCAGTGACCAGGTTCAGTACAATCAGTGCAGTTAAAGGAAGCACAACTTTTTGTTGTTTCCCCACCTTAATGTTTACTCTCCTTAGGAACTCAAAAGTTATGCTGGTGCCTGCACCTCCTGCATCACTGTCAAACACACCCTAATGTTACACAATCAGCATGTGTAGCACATCATTTCTTAGTTTCATCTGTGTCAATTAGATACGCAAAGTTTCAATAACAGCCTAGCTTATGCTTTCCGTTCTCCAATATTTTCAATTTTTAGGAAAGAGCAAAGTGAGGAACAGGCACATTAACTTGCCTCATATTAATAATTAACAAGAATCAATTAATGCCAGGAAAGCAACAAACAGTCATCCCAAGGAGCCCTAACACCCTAGAGCACTCACCTAGAACTAACAAGATCCAAATGCCTTTAATGGATTTTGTATCATCCAACTATTAAAGCCCTCTGTATATTAACAGGCTTGTCATCAGTTTCCACACTGCCTGACTAAAGGCAAACATCTCTCCATTACCAGCGCCAGGCCTGCGCCACATGGCATCCACGGTGCACTGCTACATTCTCTTGCAGCAGTGAATCTGCACTAGTTCCATGAGTTTCCTTGTGCATGTTCAGTGGCCCATCTTTGAAGAGGTCATGAACACTGCTGACTCACACTGGTCTTGAGGGCTCACTGTTATTGTGGGGCCGTGAAGAACTACCTGCAATTTCTTAAGCAAAGCATAGTCCCAGAAGGGAACTTTTCTGCCGCAGGAGAATGCAATGCTTTATGGTTTTAGAATCCTGACAAAACTGTTTCAATCCACACCAACCCTCAATGAAAACAACAAACCCCAACCAAGGCAGCAAAGTCCCAGGAGTTCCCTACCTGCTAGATGAAAGTGTGGAAATTAAAGATAAACATACTGGTTGGGAGGAGAACTGGGTTTTATCAGCTCTTGAATAAATATATGGGGCCTGTCAGAAACCCGTTTAGAGGGCCACAGGGCAAGTAGGAGCCACTCGGCCCAACTGATGTCCTGGGCCCAACATACTAAGGGCTCTGAGCAGCTAGGCCAAGTATCTCATCAGCACTTGCGTCTCGGTAGTAACGCAGGTCAGGTAGTGCAAGGCTTCTCAGAGAGGATGTAGGTGTAGGGTGAACACAGTCTCAAGACTCAAAAAACATCCAATGAGCCCAACAAATAATTGTCCAATCAGATTCTTGCTTTTAGGTAAAAGTAGTACTTATATATAAAAACAAAGTGAAATGCAGCACACCACAAATAATATACACAGTCTGGTTAAGGCAAGTACACTAGCGCTGCCCGAGTCAGCTCATGAGTTCCACCTTCCCATCTAAGGTTCATAGGTATTCCCCATTCATGTGAGTCAACACCCAGGCTAGGTCCTGCTACCGAAGTCCAGTCTTTGAAGTTCCACAGTAGCTTTTTGGAAAGTTAAGTGTTTCCACACTGTAGCACTTCAGACAGAGTAAGCTCTCCCCAGAGGCCCGGTGGACCAGTATTTAGGGCCTGATTGCGATCTCGTTCGGAAAGCATTCCTACTGAATCGGTTCTGGAATGCTTTACGGAGAACTCGGATGGGGGGAGTCCGAAAGACTGATTTGGATGTATCTGGATGCTTCCAGATACGATTCAACTGGACTCCCATTGACTTCAATGGGAGCCTTTGTTCCGACTGACAACACAGGCTCCCATTGAAGAAAGGGGTGGCTGGGGAAAACCTTGCACACTGTGGCAGGCACCCTATGGTGCCTGCCACAGTGTCCACAGTTGGAACGGGGGTCCCTTGGGTACCCCCATGGGCCCCATTCGGAAGGCCCTGGGTGAAGGGGTGTCTGCTATGGGCCCCCAAAGACAGATTTTGACAGCTGATTTGTTCCTGAAAAACCGAATCAGAATGGCTGTCCGAATCGGTAATCTACTCGCTCAGAAACCGAGTCCATAGAGCTGTACGATTTGGCTCCAAAAGACGCCTCCTGTCCAAATGCATTTCGGAACTGATTCAGACAGCCCTAACAGTTTCCAGGCATCGATATCTGTGGTTGGGGAGTGTGTACAATTCGGTCGGAAAAAAGGGTCTGGATCGGATTCGGCAAACATGAATCAGATTCAGAGCCCTTCCGAACAACATCGGAATCGACCCCTTAGTCTTACCTCTCCCGCTGGAGTGGCAGTTTGAGAGTCCGGGCATTCATCAGCAGCCTGTCAATGAGCAAAAGACTGGATGCTGCAGTCAACGCTGTAGGTGTCCACAGTGATCCTCTGGTACTACGGTAAGTCTCCCTGAGTTCGGTGACAGGTCTTGGGTACCTGGAATTCAGATGGTTGAATCAATTCTCCTCCTTCACGGGTCACAAACCCGCAATTTCTTTACAGCTGCATGCTGCTCCGAGAGCAACGGCCTTCTCTCCTTGCAACTGCCTCCTCCTGGAATAGGGGAATCACACACAGAGACACACTGCGTGAAAGCACCTTCAAGTTACTATATTGCACAGGACAACGGCCCTCTTCTCAGCAAAGTGATGCACCAGAGCGATCACCCTTAATCTTCACTCCAACCCCCGCCTGGCATACAGGGATTATGTGTGGTAAAATCAAGGTGGCAGCCCTCTTGAGGTTACAACACTGCACAGGGTGACAACCCTATTTTCCTCACAGCCCTACACCATAGTTACAGCTCTTAAGATTCCACTGACCCCCACCTGTCATACAGGAGTTACAATTAGCACACCTATGATGGAGTCTCTATTCCGGTCAAAAAAACTGCACAGGGAGTACCCTGTCTAAAAACACACTGCTGCAGAAGGGCGATGGCACTTAGGATTCCCACTGCCCCACCTGGCATACGGGGCCATGTACAATGTACAAAGGCAAGTGGCTCCATTGGTGCAGTGGTCCCAATGGACAACAATCTCACACTCAGCCCTTGGGATCCACTCAATAAGATCCACCTTATGTCCTCAGCTCCCTCTGATTAGCCTCCTTCTCCTCACAAGGTCTTCTGATCTCAGATCAGACAGAAGTTGGTGCTTCAGGGCAAGTGATATTGACTCTCCTTGCTAATGTCCCTTCCCCAGAAGGGAGACTGGCAGACCTGTAGTGCCTAGTCCTGGTCACTACAGGCTGAAGTTGTGTTGCACTCCGCTACATTGAGGTACATCTTCAATTTGACACTTTTGGGAGGCTCAAGCTCCCCATTTTATAATTCGTTTCCAGACATAAATGTAATTTAGTACCTGAGTGTGATCGTGGGTGGACAGCGGACTGGAAAATCAGGCGAGGAGGCCGGATATAGTGAGCGATAGTGTTTTATTAAGTCTATACACAGTGGGCTGCGGTGACCAAGGAAGGGGTCGGGTCCAATGTTGGGGCCGGCGGCGTGTCTTCTTCTCTCTTCTTCCAAAGCTTCCGAGGGGTAGATGGGCGTCCTGGTCTTGCGTGTAGCCGTCTCTGGGTGGTCGGAGAACACCTCGGAGGGCAATAAGAGAAGAAATGGGAGCCGTTAGTAAATTGGACTCGTGGTCCGATCCCGTCACCGATACCCGGGTCGTGTGAGGAAACGAAAGGGGAGTGAGGGAGGTACGGATGGAGGGAGGAACGGGCAAGAGTCGAGGATGGGAAAGCAAAAGAAGTGCACAGGGTGGTGGGGAGAGGGGTGCTCTTTATACAGTGCTAGGTGGATATCTATATACAAACTGCCTAGTGCCTAATGGTGACGTGCCTAGGATAGTGGGGAACAATTTACAGCGAGAGGGGATTCCTACTATATACACAGTGCACCTAATGTGCTCTTAAGTGGAGCTGGTACTCACGCGCTCCGCCGTAACTCTCGTCCAAGTTACGGCCGCTCTTCAGCCACCTCCGTGGGACTCCACCACTCTTCGGTCCACTCCTCGCTGTCGCCGTTCCCGTCTTCTCCGTCCGTCACCGCTCCAGCCGAAAGCTCCTGCCACGATCCTTCGACGCCGTCAGTCTCTCTCCTTCCGTCTTTTCTGTCTCCGGCGGGCTGTAGGGAGGCGGGACTTCCGGGGTCGTAGGATAGTCCTTCCGGTTCCTCGTTCCACTGGATTGGATCCTGCATGGGAGAGAGGGGCGGGATTTCGGTCGTCATGGACGCTGTTGTTGGGGACCCTTTGCGTCTACGCAGGCATGATGCGGGGCGAGGTGGCAACAGAGGTGAGGGGTCGGCTCGGGGTCGGGTGTCCCGAGGAGCGGGATCACATTCCCTTCCCCTAGCTGTCTTTCTTGTACCCGGTGAGGAAACAGGGTATCGAGACAGATAATCAGCGTTACCTTGTTCTAAGCCCTTCCGATGTACTGTTGTGAAGTGGTAGGGTTGGAGGGACAAGAACCAGCGAAGGACTCGATCATTGTGCCCTTTATTCCGAGCCATCCACTCGAGGGGAGCATGATCGGTGTAGATGGTGAACTGTCTCCCTTCTAAGTAATACCGAAGGCTTTCCACGGCCCACTTGATGGCGAGTGCTTCCTTCTCTACCACGGCATAGTTTTTTTCACGTGGGAACAGTTTCCTACTCAGGAAGAGAATAGGTTTCTCGTCTCCCTGAGGGTTTTTTTGTGATAGGACCGCCCGAGTCCTTGTTCGGAGGCGTCCGTCTGTAGTATAAAGGGCAGGGTGTAGTCAGGGCTTACTAACACAGGATGGGAGGTCAGAGCGTTTTTCAGTTCGGAAAACGCCTGTAGCAAGACGGTTGTGGGCGTTTTAAGAAGGGCATCTGTTTTCACTGATTTTTTTAAAAGGTCCGTGAGGGGCGCTGCTCTTTGGGAAAAGTTGGGTACGAAGCGTCTGTAGTACCCCAATAGCCCCAGGAAAGCACGGAGGTCTCTTTTGGTCTGAGGAAAAGGGAGGGATTGAATGGCTTCAATTTTACTCTCCTGTGGTCTTATTAACCCTTCACCCAGGAGATAGCCTAGATATTTAACGGTCTGTGCGGCTAGAGTGGTTTTCGCAGGGTTTATGGTGAAACCATAATTCCCCAGGGAGGTGATGACCTGTTGAAGGTGCTCTAGATGTTGGGTCCAGTGGTCACTGTAAATGACAATATCATCAAGATACGCGCCTGCGTATAGTGAATGAGGCCTTAAGATGGTATTCATGGCCCGTTGGAACGTGGCTGGGGCACCATGAAGACCGAAAGGGAGGACTAGAAATTGATACAAGCCATCAGGGGTGGAGAAGGCCGTCTTTTTTCTGTCCTCTTCTCTGAGGGGGATCTGCCAATACCCCTTACAGAGGTCTAGCGTGGAGATATATTGTGCCTTCCCTATACGTTCGACCATTTCGTCAACACGGGGCAATGGATAGGTATCGAAAGTGGATATTTTGTTGACCTCCCTGAAGTCTATACAGAAACGGACAGATCCGTCCGGTTTGGGTACCAGAACTATCGGGGAGTTCCACTCGCTGGTGGATGGTTCGATGATTCCCATCTTTACCATCTGTTCGGTCTCGTTTCGTATCACCTCTCTGCGAGCCTCAGGGATTCTATATGGCCTTTGTCTGATTACCTTCCCGGGTATTGTTTGTATACTGTGTTCGGTGATGGTCGTGTGTCCCGGGGAAGAGGAAAGCACATGTCGCAACGGAAAAAGGACTGTCTCTAGTTCCTGTCTCTGTTGTGACGTGATATCGCGGTCAATACAGGGGTTGAAGGAAAGGGGGTCTGGGTAGTGTGCTCCTGATAAAACCGGACGAGGGCCTTCCCATTTTTTTAGAAGATTGACATGATATATTTGTGTCACCCCACGGATATGATCAATGTCTATCTCGTAGGTGACCGGGGTCACCTGACGCAGGATGGGGTAAGGGCCCTGCCACTGTCCCAGGAGTTTTTGATCAGAGGAGGGTAGCATCAATAACACTAGATCGCCTGCTACGAAGGTTCTGGGTTTGGTGCCTTTATCATATTGTCCCTTTTGCTTGTTCTGGGCATTCTCAAGGTTCTGGCGTACTATGTCTCTGATGACTGATAGGTGGGTTTTTAGATTCTCCATGTACTCTGGAAGAGGCCGAGTACGGTCTGGTTCGGCTTCCCATGCTTCTTGGGCCATATCCAGCAGGGTACGAGGGGGTCGCCCATATAACAACTCGTAGGGCGAGTATCCGGTGCTACTCTGGGTAGCGCAACGGATGGCAAACAGGGCCAGGGGTAGCATATCCTCCCACCGTTTGGCTTCCAACCCCAGCAGTTTCTTAAGGGTCTGTTTCAGGGTGGCATTGTACCTCTCGACGAGTCCGTCGGTCTGGGGGTGGTATGCAGAAGTACGGATTTGTTTGATTCCTAGGTGGGAGCAGACCTGTTTCATCAAGGCAGAGACAAAAGGGGTACCCTGATCGGTTAAGATTTCTCTGGGAAACCCTACCCGAGTAAAGACTGAAATGAGGGCCTTTGCAATGTTCTGTGTGGTGGGCTGTCGCAAGGGGAGAGCTTCAGGGAATCGGGTTGCATAGTCCACAATGACCAGGGCGTAGCGACATCCGCTGCGGGAAGGTAACAGGGGTCCAATTATGTCCATCCCTACTCTACTGAAGGGGACATCAATCACGGGAAGGGGTTGTAGCGGTGCCCTAGGGGGTCTGTATCTACTATGTCTCTGGCATACTGGACATTCTTTACAAAACCTTTTGATGTGTTGGAAAATCCCAGGCCAGTAGAATTTATCCAAGATTGTTTGACTAGTCTTTTCCTCTCCGAAGTGGCCTCCCAGAAGGTGACTATGGGCCAGGAAGAGTACCTTCTCCTGAAAGGGGCCGGGGACCAGGAGTTGGGGATTCTGTTGGTTCCCACCCTTGCGATATAACAGCCCGTTTTTCTTGAAAAAGTAGGGACCTACGATAAGGGGATCCTCTTGTTCCACAGCCCTTCCCCAGGCTTCCTGTAATAGAGGGTCTTCCTGTTGGGCTGCCCTAAATTCCCGGTCCGTGTGCCAAGGATGGTCATCCGGGATCACTGGATAGGCGCCTGTATATTCTCTTCTTTCCTTTCTTTTCTGTGCTTTGGATTTGATCGGTTTGCGTGCCTGTACAGGGGAGGACAGTCCATTCGGAAAGGGTGCTTCTTCCCACCAGTGGGTCAAGGATTCGGTGGTGTCTCGTAACAGTTCCGGTAATCCTGGATAATCGCTCCCCAGAATCGCCTGTTCCGGTAGGGTGGGGATCAATCCCACAGTGAGAGTGGTACCGGGATCCTTGTCATGTCGGACCTTTACCTGGGTGGTCGGATACGTCTTGGTATCCCCGTGAACACACTGAATGGCTACCATGTTAGAAGTAGGTTTAATAGGGTGTGATAAGGCCTGGGGCCTGAGGACGCTCTGTCGACACCCGGTGTCTGTTAGGGCCATTAGGGTTTGTCCATCAAAACTCACTGGACATCGGAACGGAGGGGGGGTGGTCCCTGGTACGGAACACACATAGTTACGTGCCAGACCAACTTCCATCGGCTCTTCTTTGTGCGGACAAACTCTGGCGATGTGACCGAATCCGCCACAGCTGTAGCATTGTGGTCCAGGATTGACAGGACGTGGTGCCATTGGAGCGGGGAACACAAGTGGTGGGTCAGGCCTTCTGGGAACAGAGGGACGAGGAGGTCGAGGACCGGTAGGAGGGTGTGATCGGTGGGAGTGATCTTCTCTTCCCCTCTGAACTTCCTTGGCCCGGCTGTAGGCGCTTGCAATTTCAATTGCCGTGTCCAAGGTCAGATGGGCATGCTGGCGTACCCATCTTTGGGTGTTTGGGAGCAGGGATGATAGAAATTGTTCCAAGTATATCTTTTCTAGAATGTTCTCTTTAGTGGAGGTATCTGGTTTTAGCCAGCGATTGGCTAAGTCTTTTATACGGAAGGAGAGGGCTCGAGGAGTCTCTTGGGGACCTTCCTTTACCTGTCGTAGTCGGACTCGGTAAGTTTCCTCGTCAATACCCAGCCGTTCAAGGATGCACTTCTTAACATCTGCATATGGTGTGTTGCCCTGAATGTTCGCTTGTTGGTAGGCGGCCTGGAGATCCCCTGTTAGCAGAGGTCCGAGATAATGAGCCCATCGATCGGCAGGCCAGGTGGCCGCCTGTGCTAACCTTTCAAAGTTAGTAAAAAAGAAGTCAGGGTCCTCCCCCGGCACATACTTCTGAAGAACCACCGACGGGAGGGAGGACATCGGTCTCGGTTGACCTAAGACGTCGGTCAATTTCCCCATGGCTTCAACATGGGTGGTACCCTGTCCCTTTAAGACATCATGGAGTTGTCCACGGTCATCCTCCGCTGTTTTTAGGAACTGCTCCATGAGTTTGCCCAGCTGTTCCTGGGACTCCGCTATCCTCTTCATCACGGCCTCCATACCTCCAGTTAATCCCACTTCTGACACCAGATGCGATCGTGGGTGGACAGCGGACTGGAAAATCAGGCGAGGAGGCCGGATATAGTGAGCGATAGTGTTTTATTAAGTCTATACACAGTGGGCTGCGGTGACCAAGGAAGGGGTCGGGTCCAATGTTGGGGCCGGCGGCGTGTCTTCTTCTCTCTTCTTCCAAAGCTTCCGAGGGGTAGACGGGCGTCCTGGTCTTGCGTGTAGCCGTCTCTGGGTGGTCGGAGAACACCTCGGAGGGCAATAAGAGAAGAAATGGGAGCCGTTAGTAAATTGGACTCGTGGTCCGATCCCGTCACCGATACCCGGGTCGTGTGAGGAAACGAAAGGGGAGTGAGGGAGGTACGGATGGAGGGAGGAACGGGCAAGAGTCGAGGATGGGAAAGCAAAAGAAGTGCACAGGGTGGTGGGGAGAGGGGTGCTCTTTATACAGTGCTAGGTGGATATCTATATACAAACTGCCTAGTGCCTAATGGTGACGTGCCTAGGATAGTGGGGAACAATTTACAGCGAGAGGGGATTCCTACTATATACACAGTGCACCTAATGTGCTCTTAAGTGGAGCTGGTACTCACGCGCTCCGCCGTAACTCTCGTCCGAGTTACGGCCGCTCTTCAGCCACCTCCATGGGACTCCACCACTCTTCGGTCCACTCCTCGCTGTCGCCGTTCCCGTCTTCTCCGTCCGTCACCGCTCCAGCCGAAAGCTCCTGCCACGCCGTCAGTCTCTCTCCTTCCGTCTTTTCTGTCTCCGGCGGGCTGTAGGGAGGCGGGACTTCCGGGGTCGTAGGATAGTCCTTCCGGTTCCTCGTTCCACTGGATTGGATCCTGCATGGGAGAGAGGGGCGGGATTTCGGTCGTCATGGACGCTGTTGTTGGGGACCCTTTGTGTCTACGCAGGCATGATGCGGGGCGAGGTGGCAACAGAGGTGAGGGGTCGGCTCGGGGTCGGGTGTCCCGAGGAGCGGGATCACACTGAGTCTTGGAAGTTTGTGTTATGGGGGGTGCCCATTCCACTGTCTTAGAATGCAGTCTATCACAGCAGGAGTGTCTCCAATATTGATAGCCCCAAAACCCAGGCCATGTGAGTGACTAGAGGATCACAACCTGGGTATTAGCCTCACTAATATATTTTAATCAAAATGTTATGAAGACCGGACCCCTAATCTTTATGATTCCATTATAATCTATGTCTCCTTTCTGATATTTGCCATGCTTTGATAAGTGACCTCTTTCAGAATCAAGGAACCCTTTTAAAGTGTTCTTCAAGTGTGTGGGTCACATCCACCCAGCTCTCAGGAATGCAGCAATCCACAAATCTGGCTGGGGGGCTCCCCACCTCCACTTGCTTCATTAACAGGCCCAAAATGGAACCCAGAGACTTACCTCTATTGTACCATATACAAGTATACATACATCCTTGTGCACGCATGCATAAAACACACACGGAGGATCTCATGTACTGTACCACTTCACAGAAACACATACATCCCAGCGTGTTCACCCCGACACAATATAACTTCCATGTATTGCACCACAGACAGGTACACCAGCTTGCACACACAGACACACACTGACTTCCATGTGTTGCACGAGTCACAGGTACAAATTCATCCCAGCACGCACACACAAACACACACTGACTTACATTCATTTCATCACTCACAGGTACACATATATTCCAACATGCACACACAGAAATGGGGGCACTGGGCGGTGCTACATTCATCCTAGTATACAGGTCAGGAGTGAGTTAAGCACACAGCAGTGGACTTTAACATGAGAGGGCCAATATGCTTCACTCTAGTGACACAGGTAAAAAGGCTGCTCCCTCTACTCATCATTATAACTTGAAACATAGTACGCTGCCACCACCGCCCTTGTGCTGCTTAACTCCCAGTGATGGCAGTAGCCTTCCACCACATGAGGGGTAGAGATTTGGGTGCCTCTAGCCCGCCTAAGCAATCTGTGAGACAGGCCTAAGTCATGGCACATACATATGATTTGTGTTCGCCCATGACCAAAAATTGGTACAAAGATTCCAGATTTCTCTGCAGCTTTGGCACTCAAGGCAGGGCTGCACGTCCATCACCATGCAGGGAACTTTTCCATCACAACAGAAAAAACAGGTCTAGCTCCAAAACTTTCTGCTATTCTTCATCCTCTCATGGGAAAGGCTTGCAAGATACCAAAATGTGTTTTGATATTTATAAAACTATCTGTGTCAAAAAAGATCCTTCCTCCTGCTTTAATGCCAGGTCTTAACCACTGGGCTTCTGTGAACCCCAGTGAATCACTGACAGAAGGAGGGGCCCCATGCTAAGCAATTTCTACAATTTGAACCTCAAAAAAGTATGCTCAAATTCAGAAACAGGTACACATAAACAAAAATAAATTAGGACATATTTAATTATAATCACCAAAATAAACAAAAAATGAAATTTTAATTTTAATGGAAAGAATGTTTGAAAATGTGACTTTATTTCTAACACACGAAGGAATATGCTAGGGTTAGCATACCACTTTGTATTTTTTGGTCCTAATGCATGCTGTCTTTTTGGCGGCGCATTCGATCATTTGTACCAGATTTTGTCTGCTGTACTTGCATTGCTTTCACAAATCAAGTTAAGGATATCAACTAAATTTTTAGCCTTCAATTTCAAATGCCTTTAGATTTATTAAGCATTTAAAACATTTTAATTTTCTATTCAGTTTTTTTTTACTTAGATGTCATTTAATAATCTGCTAATATTTAATTTTCGAAACAGTTCGAACTGAGTAGGTATAGCGGACACCCAGTTGTCCTTGGACTAAAGGTTAGGAATCACAGCTAAAAGTTTCCCATAAAGATTTGGTGTAAAAGCTTATGTTTTGAAGAAATTACCTTTGTAATTTTTCCTCTATCTTGCACTGAATCCAGACAAGGTTTCTAAAAAGAAATTCACAGTCCGATAGTGCATTGCTATAGAGGGAGGAAAGGCATGACTGAGGAAACACCTTATTGTTAAGACCTGAGATAATCTGGTAGAGGATTGCAAGGCTAGCAGCAAAGATGATAGTCACCAGCCCTGAGTTACCTACCCTGCACTTTATATACTATTCATTTGGCATCACCTTTTACCGCCCCTCTATATTTACATGACATGTATTTGTTCACATGTTTTTAAGGCGAGTGCGCAACCCGCTGTTCTTGTTTTCACTTTATGGGACGCATTAGATTCATAAGCTGTTCATAAGCTGTTGGGCGCTACTAGCTGCTGAAGGTGGGATGGGGTAAATCGTTTCATTATTGTTTGTTCATTCATTTTCATTATTGGTGCTTACTAACTTACTGATCACTGGTCCACAGTTGGAACACTCCAATTGTATATCATGTCACTGAGTGAGTTGGGCTTTCATCCCGTATACAACTTGATTACATGAGCCCATAACAAAATTTAAATTAAAAACATTCACAAAATGTAAATTAAAAGTTCTTGTTAAAAATATGAAGCCTTAAAAAATGTGATATAATAATCCAACAAAAGAGGAGCTATCCAAAGGAGCTTGCAAAGTGGAGCTCGAATTCCCACATTATGGTGCATATTATCAAGGGGGTTTATCTCCGCTTTTTTTGGCTTTAAAAGCCAAGAAAGCGGAGCTAAAATTATCTCCCTGTTACCTAGCTGTCGCTAACACCAGTTAGCGACAGCTAGTAGGAGATAGCGACCATATTGGGCCCCACTTTGCATGTCAGTGATATTTATAACTAATGACATGCAAAGTGGGTGTGCCAAGATGTTAGCGACTGGAAACAGTCGCTAACAGTTAGCGAAAGCTAGTAGGAGATAGCGACCATCTTGGACCCCACTTTGCATGTCAGTGATATTTATAACTAATGACTTGCAAAGTGGGCGTGCCAAGATGTTAGCGACTGGAAACAGTCGATAACATCGCTATCTCCTATTACCAACTTATGGAGATATTCGCGCTAAGCGCGAATATCTCCAAAAGCTAACACCTGCCCTGAGCAGTTCTTAGCCATGTTATCCAATGGGAGGTGGATAACATGGCTAAGAGCATTAGCTCGGTAATGCATGAATATCGTTGACTTTTCAGCGATATTCATGCATTGCGGCCGATTTTTATTGCATTTGCGATAAACCTTGGTAATACCAAGGTTTATCTGCGATAAAAATCGCAGCAGCTGAGCGGTAATTTATTGTCTCTAACCAAGCAATAGCGATAATTATCCCTATTGCTTGGTAATATGCCCCAAAGTCCTTTACTTTATCATTGCACGTCCCAGCTCCAAGCTACTGCCGCCCAGCCACCGGTGTTTGTGCTACATTAGAGTCCAGTATATAAAACTATTTATTTCCTGCACGTACTACTTACTCAGCCTATATTTATTTATAGGTCATGTGCATCCTCGGTTGTATAAAACAATCAGTGCATAACTTAACTATCAAATGAACTTGGTTCCATATGCTGTTTGCCTTTATTGTCCTCAAAAACAAAGGAAGAGATTGTATCAGTGCTGTGTTTCTGTTAAAAAAAATTGTCTATCTGTTAATATATCCATTCTTTATTTCTAGGTGTTATTTTATCTGTTATTGTGTCAACTGATCCTGAAAAGCCATCCTTTTTACTCATACTGGATGGAAAAACGTTCACAGAAATTGCCCGCGCCTCGGTCAACGTGGATATGCACCTGGACTTGCATGGCTGCTTCATACCTGATGAAAAGTGAAGGCCTGGAGCAAATCAGGCACTGGACCAATATAAGGACACTTGTTTAGGAGCTTATGTGCTTAGTGACATAAAGGACCATTTGGAATATTGCAGAGGATGGACAACGCTACTTCATGAAGCAATGGTAGCTGCAAAAAGCTATCCATCTGACATGCCTGTCACTCTTCGGCTAAAGGAAGATGCAATATGGTTCTTGAGGAGACTCCATTTTGCACCAAATAATTTTGAGAATGAAACAGAGAGGATTTGATAACACACATTAAGGCCGATTCTATCTCTATCTAGTAGCAAATCTGCAGAAACCACCACCCTTATGTACAAAAGTAGAAACTGGAAATTGCATTCCAGGATCTGAAGCACAGATGCAAGCACAGTGATGCTGCGGCTTGAATTCATGATGCATTATGAAGCTAATGCACAAGAGTACTTTTTTCGTGGAAACTGACCATGAACTGATTCTAAAATGGCCACCTATGGAACATTAAAAAGCGGTCACAGCCATCGCTTCTGGTTCGGCCCTGTGTTGGATGCTGACATTACCGCTGGCTTGACTTATGGCAGTACAATGACACTGCCCCACTGCATGGCACAAGGACAGAAGTTAACAGGGCACTCTGACATCTGGGATGAATTAGGGCACTGTGTTAACTGCTCATTTATCTTTTCTCTGCTGGTACAACAGTGCAGTGCCTACAAAAGCTAATGTGCTGATGAATGTAAAGGAGGGTAGATACCTCCCAACAATGCTATACATCTATAAACTATTCTCCTTAACCTATATTGACAAGATTCAGTCAGGTGGCTGAGCATGGAGTCTACATTTCAGTGGCCCACGTGGAATATTTACCATTCCATGGGCTAGCCCTGCCTCTTTGTTAGAAGCAGTTTTCAACCTGATGTTATTCCTAATTCTCATGTGCCTTATAAGAGCTTTTAATCTGTAGTGGCTATTAATGAATATGTGTCATCAATTATTTTTTTGCCACTCTCTTGAAAGTGATAGGAGCCTTTTGAAGTCTGGGGCTTGAAACGATAGAAATCCTAAGAACAGGTATAGCCTGTTCAATCTACGTGAGCGTCATGACTTTTGCTCCTTGTCAATGGACTCCAACTCCAAACTTAGTCACCTCTAAGTACACTTGTGGAGGTTTCAAATCACAATTCAAAGGAAGATCTTCAAGGGCAATCAACGACGTATAGCTCAACAAATGTATACACAGGTTTTAATTATCTGATAGCTTTTTGTTAGTATGTGTGTGGCCAGAGACGATTTTTAGTTCTATAATCATTTAGCCAAAAAACGATTTAGTCTTAAAGATGACGTTTTAAATCCAAGTTCTTGGGTACTGTAAGTAACACTTTCCTACTGTGAAGGTTGACATAAATTCAAAAGTAATTAAATGTGTTACACCCACTAATTCTAGGGCCCTATTGATACTTTACTAGTAGCACTTGCGCATTCGAGAAGCATTCTGTCACGCTGTTTGCAAATCTACCTCTTTTTAGTAAACTCCTACTAGATGTATTATTATTATTAATAAAAAAATAAACTGTTCATTATTTACTATGGAGAATATCTTCCTTGACCTAACCCTCTGCAGTTTCCTAAAGAACGGACGTGGAACTTATGTGGAACCCATCCCAGTGTAAGTGTCAAACATATAGTGATGTTTTATGGTAGACATACCTAGTGTGATATTCTTGTTTACTAGTCTCTAAAAAGGCCGAGATTCTCTGCACGACGGCTGATCAACTGCAGTTTCGGTCAGTTTTTGTGCTTCAGCAGCAGATTTTCCTATTGTTAGTGATTAAGAATGAGTGTGCTAGTTAGACTGCCCTCAGAGATGAAAGAGGCGCCAGACGCAGAAACATCCATAGAGGATTCCCATCACGTATTTGGCGGCAGATGATGGACAGCGTTAGCCTTTTTCACTCCACCTGTCTAAGTAGTGGGAGAACAAATATTTGAGTAAGCAAGCACCTCTGTGCAAGTCATCTGCATACTAGAGGAAGGCGAGCTACTGAAAGCTCGAGCTGGCTCCAGCCTGAAGCCTGGCTCTTGCCGAGCTCGAGGTCTTGTTGCAACCTTGGCCCCAGAACGAGCCGAGCTTTCACATGGCTTCTGCCTGGCTGCCCCTCCCTCTACTAAGGATGTGGTGTTGTCAGAGCGGTCAACTGTGGAACTAGAGAACCAGGTTTGAGTCTTTGCGTCCGCTCAAGATCCTGTGATTCTGAGCAAAGGGCCAGATGTACGACCATGTTTTGCAGTCGCAAATGGGTTTTAGGCCCATTTGCGACCACAAAATACGTGTCCCATGTACCAACCCTATTTTGCGAGCTTCTAATCATTTAGCAACTTGCAAACTAGGGTTTCCGACTCGCTATTAGGAATGAGTGTTCCAAGGGAGTCCCTTCCAAATACCGACTTCAAAACCAATGTATGAATGTTTTGCAACCACGATTGCAATCGCGAAACCCTTGCAGTTTACCACCCTTCTCAGAAGGGTTGTAAAGCACTTGCAAACGGGAAGGGATCCCCAGGGGACCCCCTTTCCCTTTGGGAATGCATGCACAATCATTTTTTAAGGGCAGGCAGTGGTGCCAGGGACCACAGCCTGCTCTTAAAAACATGAAACTTAAAAGTTATATTTTTATTTTTTAAAAGCATCCCGTTTTCCTTTAAGGAAAATGAGCTGCATTAAAAAAAAACTGGTGGTCTGCTGCCCTGGGAGTGCTAGCCATTCCCAATGGGGTCATAAATTGCGACTGCCTCATTAATGTTCATGAGGCATGCAATTTGCGACCCCATTGGGAATCGCAAACAGTGTCTCAGACACTGTTGTACATATCATTTTGCGACTCGCAAATTGCGACTCGCAATTTGTTGCAATTTGCGACTCGCAAAATGCTATAGTTATACATCTGGCCCCTAATCTCCCTCATGACTCTAAACAACGCAAGTGACCTTGTGTAATGTAATTGGTGCTCATTTAAAGTATTCGGCCTTCGGTCGGGATCGCGCTATATTTAAAAACTACAGAAAAATGCACTGAGGTTAAAACAAAGCCTTCACATAAAGAAAGACAAATACATATCTTGTACAAAGGGAAACAGAAAATCTGGATAAATCGCAACTTCCCCACGTAAAATTGCAGGATCTTAGGCAAATAATTTCACCAAAACACTTTTTTTCTTCATAAGCGAGTATGAAAGTACTTTCAAATAGTTGACTTCAGAATACCAGTTATACAAAAAATCACTTTTAATAAGTACTTCTCAGTGCAGTGCTACACTGTTATCATTTAATGTCCAAGCTTCCACATGTTAAAGAAAACATTTTGAAGAGATTTTGTCATATTTTACATGATGTTTGTCGTATTGTTTACATAGCAAATATTTGTAACATACATGCTACATATACCTCCAACAGAGCACATTTAGTCTTGACTAAAATGAAAACATTAGGAGGACTAATTCTAGAATGGATTCAATTATAAAGTTACAAGGCATATCTGAATACTACATTAGATCTACAGAGCCTCTATGACCAATCAGGACAACAGATAGGTAGAGGTGTTGAGATAAAGCATAGCTAAAAGTCATTTTAGATCTGACAAAAAGTGCAATCTCCTTCACAGTTTATTTTTTCTTTAAATATCTTCATTGGTATTTTCTGATGTTATCATGACTGTCAGCTCGGATTTATACAGAACATTCAAATGTTTGCAACAGAATCATGAATCATACATGAGGAATAGCAGTACATTTGTCAACAGTGTAACAACATAACTAGTATGCTATTCTCATTTTCAAATATTCATATCTAATATAAGTATGCATTATTTAAGTTCCTGTGTGCCATTGCTAACACGTGTTGCATGTGCTGTGCCCCTATTTAATTATAACACGTTTACAGAGTGTCCCATCAAATATCTACTTCACAGTTTATGTGGTGTGTCAATACTTTGCGAACACAAGGAGATGATGGACAGATTGCTGAAACTTTTTAGACACTCACCCCCAGTCACACATCTGGGTTGAATCCATCATCGTTCATTAGCTCACTTAGCCACCCCAGTTCAGATCAAGCTATATGCAAATCAGTCTTGACCCTGTGTCTCATGGGAACAGTCTAGCCCGATCTGCCAAGCCTGGAATTCCCTGGACCGAAAACAAGCATCCTGGGACTGGTTTCGGGGTAACACCCTTCATTATCCAGGCTAGCTTGAATCCAGTGGCAAAGTGAGCAAGACCCACGTCTGGGCATACCCTGCCAACTTAGGGCGAACACAGCAAACACAATGAGATGATGGACTGAGTGCTGAAACATTTCAGACACTCACCCCCAGTCACAGAATTCATCATCTTTCTTTATCTCACTTTGCTTACCCAGTTCAGACCAAGCTTCATGCAAATCAGTCTTGACACTGTGCCTCATGGGAACAGTCCAGCCCGAACTGCTCAGCCAGGATCAAAATATCCCAATGCTGACTCAGTTTTGTCTTTCCAGTACATAAATCTGATCGACTTCGATTAAGAAATGCTTTTATTTCTTATTTAGTAGTTATTTAAATGTCGCCTTGGAAAGAATCTCTGCATAACTACAAGAATAACCACCCCCCTCCCCGCCTCGTCTCATACCAATGGAGGAATGCTTCTCACAAGAATACAACAATTGAGCAGTAGCACTGGTCTACTTCACAAACACAGCAGGTACTGGAAATGAGAGAGCAGTGCAACATTTTTAACACAGACCTGCTACAGAAGAGCACTAACAACAGCACAGCCAGCTTTCCTCGTGCATAGAACAGCAGGGCGCAACTTGCTCTTTGGAGTGCTGAAAGAGGCCACTCTATCCAATCCTAGTACTACTTTCATGCTGTGAAAGCAGCGCAAGGATTGGGTAATGCAGTTTCCTGCTTCCGGGGCTTATAGAAGACGTCAGAAGGAGGAACACGTCGCACAGCGAAGAAAGGAAGGTAATTAATTTTTTTTGTTTTGTTCCCCCATCCCTCGATACATGCAAGCCACCTCTGTAGAAGATATCCAGCACAGAGCTAGCATTCCTTACACAAGGCCATGTTCAGCACAAGCTGTTCTGTAATGCCTGGAGAAAACCATGCACAGTTTCCTTCAGCTCTATTGCTAAAACAGGCACGTGCACATGAACCTTTAGCTTTAAAGTTATACATTCATGTCATACAGATGTCCTATGTGCAGTAGGTCTATTTAGGAAATCATGCACTGCAAGAATGTTGTCCTGTTTTACACTGTTCCACTGGGTATGATAGGGTCAGGTGTCTATACTGCTTGGAGATAGAGTCATAAAACGTGAGTATTACGCACAAGTTGTGAGTAGTCTTGAGACGTTTGCAGGAAAATAATAAACAAATCAACTTCAGTAGCTTAGGCATCCCAAAATGTTTGTTTGTGGTGGTTTCTTTGAGTGTAAGAACTTTATTAACAAAGTGACGAAAGAAAACCGCGCATAGATCTTTATTGCTGAGATTTGAAACGCACTCTTATCTACATTGTGTTATAAATCACATCAGTGCGGACGTATGTTGTTTTCATAGGTCAGGTGATCATTTTATCATGCAGAGCTCTCAAGTTTCACAGGTTCATGTGTGAGCACCTGTAGGAGAGTAGGGTCTGCTATCCTGTGGTCACCCCAAATTTTTGCTTCACTGGTTTTCGACTTAATGTGGCTGTGGGCATGCTAATCAGACCCACAGCCTGCTGTTCTCTCTTTAAATTCACATACATGTACTATAGGTACATAACCCAATTGGAACTGGACTCCTTGTCAGCCCCTGTACCATGCACTATAGGTGCTCAGGGCATAGGTGCCAACAAGGCCTACCAGGGGCTGCAGCATATCTTTTGCCACCCCTGGCTGGTACTTAAATCGACACAACTGGCTGATCACTCAGCTGGGATAAGGTGGTGTAATCACCCCTTGCTTAGATATAGTATACCTATATCTAAACCTATATCTGGACACATATATACCTATAAGTAACTCCTATGGCAGGCCTTAACAATCCTGGAGGCAGAGTGCTTGAGATGGTGCTCTAGCATGAGCTGAGCCTGTCTGCAGCTGTCGGGACCAATTCCCTTAGCTGTTCCGGGATAATGCCATACCATATACTATTCAGAGCATTATAATCCATTGCGGTTATATGTTAACTTTGGTTTGGCTTTATCAAAACGTGACGTGTAAGGTGTCATACGATTTGGAATACTATCCCCTCGACAGTCCTGTCGACGGGGATAGCATTCCACCCCTCTAGAGGGAGAAGACATGTTACTTTACTAAAACGCGGTTGATTCTAAAAGAGCCTCAGCATCACAAAATGGACGCTTCTGCCACAGACACGGGTCTGACCTCCTGCTGCCGACCGAAACTCAGCAGAGGAGGCCTGGATAAAGGGTTTCCTGTCGCGGGGAGGTGTCACACCACCCCAGACAGGAGATAGTGGATTGTAGCAGGGAGGTTTGAAAGAAACCAGACACTGCCTGGGGAGCACAAGGCTTCCCCTTGCATAATCTGGTCAAACCTTTTCTGCGCGACCCTGGACAAAGGGAAAGGGGTGTATCCACCCCCTTCCTGGGTCCCACCCATAGGAGGGACCTAGCAGGAGATCCAACCCACCAGATTGGTTTAAGAGTGGGAGCAATGCCCAAGCATTCAGATTATCCTGAATGAAACTTATGAAACGAAACTCTGGACTCTTCGATATCCTACTCGACGTAGAAGACTGAAGAATCTCCCTTGTGGTCAAGGAGTGACCACCCTGTGCAAACAGGCACCATCCAGCACCTCAAAGTTTGCTTTGTTGCAGTTCCCGGTGGAACTCGAGCGACAGAGTTCGACAAGACCCAGCGTGCCTGCCTTCTAACAGCTCGATCCACAGTCCCTGCATAGCTGAGACCCGTGGCGGCAACCTGAAGCATGGGGCCCGCAATCTTGGAAAGACCAGGAGATGCTGACCGTGCAGCCCACGAGTGACCCTCGAAGCTGTGCATTGGGGTTTGAGAAGCCCCAGCCCTGAGCCTCTTTTGCACCAAAGCTCAACCCTCTACACTCACTGAGTGTTGCGTAGTGCCCTTCTGCATCATTTGGCTCAACGCGTTGGCCCGGTCACTTGCCCGTAGGCTTGTGGCCCCTGTGCTGACGAACTTTGAAATCTGACTCGTGAGTCTGGTTGCTCCAGACTTGCACTCGCTCCCCTGAAAAGGAGCACCCGCTCTGACCCTCCTGGTCCGAGTATTAAGCCATCTTTGAATCCTGCGTGGGTTGCGCTTGCCAAGGGTTGTTTGCTCCGATCCGGAAACCGACACAGCCGACAGCGAGAGCCTGCATGGGACAGCTCGTGATCCACTCCCGGACATCCTCGGTGTCCCAGAGTCCACGTGGCAGTGGAGAGAAGCTTCTCAACATCGACCTGATTGCGCCCGACATTGCCTGGTTCCTTCCTGGTTCCACCCTGGTCACTGCTGAGTGACCCAGACTCTGTCCCCTCGCTTTCAGATCATCTTTATCTTCGATCCACCCTTGGATCACACCGGGCACTTCTCTTCACGACACCTGCAGCATCTTCATCTTCAGGCACCTTCAACCTGTGTGACGAAACCCGACACTACTTCGCACCTGTGCACCCGCTTCCTGTGGGTGAGGTAACTCAGCAACGTCGGTGTTTCCACACTGGTACACACCTCTAGTGTATGGGTCTAAAGTTTCATCCTTCTAGGTTAAGCGGAAGTCTCCTTAAACAGTAACTTTATAACTTTTACTCACCATTGACATTGCATTGGTGCGTGTGTGTGCTTTAAGCGCTGCACCCGAATCCCGCTGGCTTTTCCCGACTTCAACATTGCTAGTCCCGACTGCTCCCAGCGATTCCCTAGGCCCTAGGCCTAACCACTGTGCAACTGGTATCTCTTATACCACTTTCTTAATATATGGTTTGCGTGGCCCCTCGGCCTCATCCATAATTGTGCAACTTTCATATGTTTAACTGTGCTTTTGTTTAAACGCTTGTGCCTCTGCACTCATAAAGAGTACAGAGGAGTATTCTAGTAATAAATACATATATTTTTATAATATATACTTGTGTGGTGTCCTTTCATTTGATATTACAGGATCGTGATTGGTAAAACAGCTTGCATAACACGACCTCTTGAGTTAAGCCTTTAAGGCTGCTTAGTCCATGCTACCCTTATGATAGCTTGTCTATAAGGTTGACTTACAACCAGACACCATAAGGGATTGTTTGGACTGATACAAGGTGGTTCCAGAATTGGGAACATCATATATCAGGCCAACTTCTCACATTGGTGTGCAGCGGTGCGGATTTAAGCTTGCTGTTGTTTTACCATTGCAATCTTTTTATCAAATTGAAAGATCACATCAAGTACCTTAGGTACATATAAACAAAAGCTTAGCATATTTAAGTTCTACTTAACTTAGTAGTTGTAGATCAAAGGGCTTAGCGCACCCTGCCAACAACTCACTAGCAAGGTACAGTAGGAAAACACTTAGTGTAGGTAAGTGCACCACTTACACCTCACTAGCAGTCATGTCTGGCACAGAGGGAGCTTCTGGCTCTCAGCCTGTGACAGTTGACCTTACCAAGGCAACTTCCAGCTATGACAACCTCAGCCACAGAGACTTGAGTGCCTTGTGCACTGCAAGGGGGCTGAAAAAGGGTCACAACCCTACCATTCCCACCCTGATAGCCATCCTGGAGAAGGATGACTTAGATATGGTGAGTACAGTTCCCTTAGATACAGGAGATGGAGTGAACCCCCCTGAGACTGATGATCACCCAGAAGATGAGGAGGTAGACCCTGACTCAGAAAGGAAGAGTTAGATCAGAATCAGAGGGAAAACCAGGTACTAGTGGGAAGGCTTAACCAAACCAACTTGGACCTACATAGGAATGGAGAGGGCGAGCACCTCCCCAGATCCTATAACATACTCCCTTCAGATAGTAGAAGGATGAGATCTCCCTCAAGGGATTCTCATATTTCTAGTGCCTCCAGGGAATCTCAAAGGGGAATGACTTCCCCCCAGAGAAAAGAGCATAGGGCCAGGATGAGGGCTGTCCAACTCCAGATAGAGAGGGAAGAGATAGCTCTGGCTCAAGCTAAACTTGCTTTGGCAAGAGAACAAAAGTTGTGTGGAGTAGACTCCACTGGTGGCAGCAATATTCCTAAAGAGAAAGACAGGGTCTATTATAATAGAAACCTGACAAAAATTGTGCCCCCCCTACAAGGAAGGGGATGACATCCACAAATGGATGACTGCTCTGGAGAGAGCCTGCATGGTACAGCAGGTTTCTCAAGATCAGTGGGCTGCAATTTTATGGTACTCCTTTTCTGAGAAAGGGAGAGATAGGCTCCTCACAGTTAGACCTGAGGATGCCAAAAACTACTCTGTCCTGAAGAGTGCTCTTATTGAAGGGTTTGGCCTAACCACTGAGCAATACAGGTTGTTGTTCAGAGATACCCAAAAAGCTCAGACTCAGGACTGGACTGATTTTGTTGATTGTGCCACTAAGGCTCTGGAGGGTTGGCTGCAGGGAAGTAAAGTCTCAGACTATACAGGATTGTACAATCTTATAATGAGAGAGCAGATCCTTAATAACTGTCAGAACCAGCTGTTGCATCAATACCTTATTGACTCTGATCTGACCTCTCCCCAAGAATAGGGAAAGAAGGCGGACAAATGGGTCAGAACAAGGATTAAGCAGAAACCCCAGAACCATGGTGGTGACCAGAGGAAAACAGACCAGATGGGTGGGGATAAGAAAGAAAAAGAAAAAGACCAGAAGTCTTCTTCAGGCCCACATAATTCTAAAAAGGAGGGTGGTTCCCAGAATGGTAACAAAAAGAAGAAGAATGATGGCCCAAAGAAACCTTGGTGCAATACTTGTAAGTCCATTTCCCATTGGGGAAGTGAATTCACTAAGAAAAATCCAGTTCCAACCACTGCAGCTCCTAAAGCACCTGCACCCCCTAGTACAGTCAGCAGTGGTGGTACACAACCTAAGGGTATAGTAGGGTTGACCCTGGGTACTGAGATGGAGTCTGGCCTAGTCAGAGTCCCTACTCAGGCAGTTCTGGTCTATGATGTGGACATGGCCATGCCCACTACTGTGAGTCCCAGTAACTTGGGCAAGTATAGACAGACGCCTTTAATTAATGAGAAACTGGCTCAGGCCTACAGGGACACATTTGCCAGTGTCACTATGGTGACATCTAGCTTTGTGGGCCCTGGACAAATTGTACTAGGTGAGAATTACCTAGTGACCAATGCAAGCAATGCCACTACTACACATAGTGTGGCTGTTGTTAACATCTCCTGGGGATGGGGTAAATGGCCTAAAGAAAGTTGTTGTGAGTGCAGACCTCCCAGTAGACTGTCTGTTAGGCAATGATCTGGAAAACTCAGTTTGGTCAGAAGTGGAGTACAGGACTCATGCAGAAATGCTAGGGATTTCAGCACATGTCCTTGCTGTAACCAGGACTCAGGCAAAGAAGTGCCTACCTGAACCTGTGGTGGATCTTGAAACAATAGACCAACCACAACCCAAGAGGAAGAGCAAGAGGGTTAAGGCTGTGCCTTCCCACTTGCCCCAGGTTGAGGATCAGACTTCACAGGAGGCTGATTCTGCAGTCCAAGAGGAGACTGTCTCTGAGGAACTTGAACCTGATCAGGTTGAGTTTCTGGGGACAGGGGGACCCTCAAGGGCAGACCTGGGGCAGGCCCAATTAGATTGCCCTTCCCTTGAACCCCTCAGACAGCAAGCTGCTGCTGAGGCTGCTGGGAATGCTCAATGTACCCCTAGAGTGTATTGGGATGATAGGCTCCTTTATTCAGAGGCTAGAGACCCCAAGCCAGGTGCTACCAGGAGGTTGGTCATACCTTTGCAATTTAGGGGCTTCCTTCTTACCTTGGCCCATGATATTCCCCTTGCAGGACACTTAGGCCAGAATAAGACTTGGGACAGGCTTGTACCTCACTTTCACTGGCCTCATATGTCAGAAAATGTCAAGGAGTTTTGTCGCTCCTGTGTCACTTGCCAAGCCAGTGGTAAGTCAGATGGCACAACAAAGGCTCCCTGATACCACTACCTGTGGTGGGGGTGCCCTTTAAAAGAGTTGGAATAGATATTGTGGGTCCCATGGATCCTCAAACAGCATCTGGGCACAGATTTATACTGTATGTATTGCGACTTATATAGCGCACGTATCACCCAAAGGCATCAAAGCGCATGCCTTTGGAACCCGTCCTGGCTTTTTCCCTGTGAGATAACCCCTACTGGGCATCCCTAAGGTGAAAGCCAGGCATCCCGCAGCGGGTGGGCCGCCATAGTGGAGATTAAGCAAGCTATTGCCCAGAGTTGCAGCGTGGGACCCCATGATTAGAGTAGGCACCGAGGCGAGAATTATCGAGTCCGTGGACATTTTTGGGCTCAGGACCCAGCCGTGTGGTGGTAGTGGATCATGCCACCAGGTATCCAGAGGTAATTCCCCTGAGGACCACAACAGCACCTGTTGTGGCAAAGGCCCTTCTTGCAGTTTTCTCAAGAGTGGGTGTTCCAAAGGAGGTTCTTTCAGACAGAGGTACCAACTTCATGTCTGGATACTTGAAAGCAATGTGGAAGGAGTGTGGAGTAAACTACAAGTTTACCACACCCTATCACCCACAGTGCAATGGGCTTGTTGAAAGGTTCAACAAGACCCTCAAGGGAATGATAAAAGGATTACCAGAAAAGCTTAGGCGAAAATGGGACACCCTTTTACCCTGCTTGCTCTTTGCTTACAGAGAGGTCCCACAGAAGGGGGTTGTCTACAGCCCTTTTGAACTTTTGTTTGGCCACCCTGTGAGGGGTTCATTGTGTCTGGTGAAGGAAGGATGGGAGTTACCTCTCAAAAAGCCTAAACTAGATGTTGTGGACTATGTACTTGGTCTCTGCTCCAGGATGGCTGAGTACATGGAGAGAGCATCCAAAAACCTGGAGGCCAGCCAAGAATTACAGAAAGCTTGGCATGACCAAAAGGCTGTTCTGGTTGAGTTCCAGCCAGGGCAGAAGGTGTGGGTGTTGGAGCCAGTGGCCCCAGCAGCACTCCAGGACAAATGGACTGGACCCTACCCTATTGTTGAGAAAAAGGGGGAAGTCACCTATGTGGTTGACTTTGGAACCCCTAGGAGCCCCCACAGGGTGCTCCATGTGAACAGATTGAAAGAATTTGTTGACAGGGAGGATATGAGTTTGCTCATGGCCAAAGATGGGGAACAGGAGGAAGAGAGTGACCCTCTCCCAGACTTGTTGTCCCAGAACCCTGATGATGGTTCAGTTGATGGAGTAGCCTTGGCAGGCAGCCTCACTGAGCAGCAACAGGTAGACTGCAGACAGGTGTTGCAGGCCCACAGACATATGTTTTCTCTCACACCCAGTCAAACTAACTGGTGCACCCATGAGATGGACACTGGTGACAGTCTGCCTGTGAAGAATAAAATCTACAGGCAACCTGACCATGTCAGGGATTGTATAAAGGCTGAGGTGCAGAAAATGCTTGAGCTTGGAGTGATTGAGCCATCAGAGAGCCCATGGGCCAGCCCAGTAGTCCTTGTGCCAAAACCCCATACCAAAGATGGAAAGAGAGAAATTAGGTTTTGTGTGGACTACAGAGGTCTCAATGCTGTCACTAGGACAGATGCACATCCCATTCCAAGAGCAGATGAGCTCATTGATAAATTGGCTTCTGCCAAGTTTCTGAGCACATTTGATTTGACAGCTGGCTATTGGCAAATCAGGTTAGCTGAAGAGTCTAAAGCCAAAACAGCATTCTCTACCCCTAGTGGACATTATCAGTTTGTGGTGATGCCCTTTGGTTTGAAGAATGCACCTGCCACCTTCCAAAGGTTGGTGAATCAAGTCCTTGCTGGGTTGGATGACTTTTGTGCAGCATATCTAGATGATATTGCTGTCTTTAGCTCCACCTGGGAGGATCACCTGATCCACCTGAAGAAGGTTCTGGAGGCCCTGCAAAAGGCAGGCCTGATTATCAAGGCTATCAAGTGCCAGATAGGGCAGAGCAAGGTTGTGTACCTGGGCCACCTAGTAGGTGGGTGTCAGGTTCCACCACTGGAGAGCAAGATCCAGACCATACAGGACTGGACTCCTCCAACTACCCAGACACAAGTCAGAGCCTTCTTGGGCCTGACTGGGTATTACAGGAAGTTTGTAAAGAACCATGGGCCCATTGTGACACCATTAAATGACTTGACATCCAAGAAGATGCCAAAAAAGGTTCAGTGGAGAGTTAGCTGTCAAAAGGCATTTGATGACCTGAAGAAGGCCATGTGCTCTGCACCTTTCCTGAAGAGTCCTGACTACTCCACACAGTTCATTGTACAGACAGATGCTTCTGAGTTGGGGGTGGGAGCTGTGCTTTCACAACTTAATATAGATGGTCAAGACCAGCCCATTGCTTTTATTAGCAGAAGGCTGACCCCCAGGGAGAAACGTTGGTCAGCTATTGAGAGGGAGGCCTTTGATGTGGTTTGGGCCCTGAAGAAGTTGAGGCCATACTTGTTTGGAACTCACTTCCTAATTCAGACAGACCATAAGCCCCTCTTGTGGCTAAATCAGATGAAGGGTGAAAACCCCAAACTACTCAGGTGGTCCATTTCCCTACAGCGGATGGACTTTACAGTGGAGCACCGCCCAGGGACTGACCATGGTAATGCAGATGGTCTCTCCAGGTACTTCCACTTAGAACATGAAGACTTATCTGGTCAAGGTTAAGTTTAATGTCCCTGCGTTTGGGGGGAGGGGGGTTGTGTAGGAGAGTAGGGTCTGCTATCCTATGGTCACCCCAAATTTTTGCTTTTTGCTTCACTGGTTTTCGACTTAATGTGGCTATGGGCCTGCTAATCAGACCCACAGCCTGCTGTTCTCTCTCTAAATTCACATACATGTACTATAGGTACATAATCCAATTGGAACTGGACGCCTTGTCAGCCCCTGTACCATGCACTATAGGTGCTCAGGGCATAGGTGCCAACAAGGCCTACCAGGGGCTGCAGCATATCTTTTGCCACCCCTGGCTGGTACTTAAATCGACACAACTGGCTGAGCACTCAGCTGGGGTAAGGTGGTGTAATCACCCCTTGCTTAGATATAATATACCTATATCTAAACCTATATCTGGACACATATATACCTATAAGTCACTGCTATGGCAGGCCTTAACAATCCTGGAGGCAGAGTGCTTGGTTTTATGTGAGATGGTGCTCTAGCATGAGTTGAGCCTGTCTGCAGCTGTCGGGACCGATTCCCTTAGCTGTTCCGGGATAATGCAATACCATATACTTTTAAGTGCATTATAATCCATTGCGGTTATATGTTAACTTTGGTTTGGCTTTATCAAAACATGTCGTGTAAGGTGTCATACGATTTGGAATACTATCCAATCGACAGTCCAGTCCTGTCTACGGGGATAGTATTCCACCCCTCTAGAGGGAGAAGACATGTTACTTTACCAAAACGCGGTTGATTTTAAAAGAGCCTCAGCATCACAAAATGGACGCTTCTGCCACAGACACGGGTCTGACCTCCTGCTGCTGACCGAAACTCAGCAGAGGAGGCCTGGACCAACAGTTTCCTGTCACGGGGAGGTGTCACACCACCCCAGACAGGAGATAGTGGATTGTAGCAGGGAGGTTTGAAAGAAACCAGACACTGCCTGGGGAGCACAAGGCTTCCCCTTGCATAATCCGGTCAAACCGGTTCTGGGGCTCACCAGCCCCACTCCCAGCGCGACCCTGGACAAAGGGAAAGGGGTGTATCCACCCCCTTCCTGGGTCCCATCCATAGGAGGGACCTAGCAGGAGATCCAACCCACCAGATTGGTATAAGAGTGGGAGCAATGCCCAACCATTCAGATTATCCTGACTGAAACCTATGAAAGAAACTCTGGACCCTTCGACATCCTACTCGACGTAGAAGACTGAAGAATCTCCCTTGTGGACAAGGAGTGACCACCCTGTGCAAACAGGCACCATCCCGCACCTCGACGTTTGCTTTGTTGCAGTTCCCGCTGGAACGCGAGCGACAGAGTTCGACAAGACCCAGCGTGCCTGCCTTCTAACAGCCCTGATCCACAGTCCCTGCAGAGCTGAGACCTGTGGAGGCGACCTGAAGCGTGGGGCCCACCATCTTGGAAAGACCACAAGACACTGACCGTGCAGCCCACGAGTGACCCTCGAAGCTATGCATTGGGGTTTGAGAAGCCCCAGCCCTGAGCCTCTCTTGCACCAAAGCTCACCCCTCTACACTCACTGAGTGTTGCGTAGTGCCCTTCTGCATCATTTGGCTCAACGCGTTGGCCCGGTCACTTGCCCGTAGGCTTGTGGCCCCTGTGCCGACGAACTTTGAAATCTGACTCGTGAGTCTGGTTGCTCCAGACTTGCACTCGCTCCCCTGAAAAGGAGAACCGACACAGCCGACAGCGAGAGCCTGCATGGGACAGCTCGTGATCCACTCCCGGACATCCTCGGTGTCCCAGAGTCCACGTGGCAGTGGAGAGAAGCTTCTCAACATCGACCTGATTGCGCCCGACATTGCCTGGTTCCTTCCTGGTTCCACCCTGGTCACTGCTGAGTGACCCAGACTCTGTCCCCTCTGCTTTCAGATCATCTTTATCTTCGATCCACCCTTGGATCACACCGGGCACTTCTCTTCACGACACCTGCAGCATCTTCATCTTCAGGCACCTTCAACCTGTGTGACGAAACCCGACACTACTTCGCACCTGTGCACCCGCTTCCTGTGGGTGAGGTAACTCAGCAACGTCGGTGTTTCCACACTGGTACACACCTCTAGTGTATGGGTCTAAAGTTTCATCCTTCTAGGTTAAGCGGAAGTCTCCTTAAACAGTAACTTTATAACTTTTACTCACCATTGACATTACATTGGTGCGTGTGTGTGCTTTAAGCTCTGCACCCGAATCCCGCTGGCTTTTCCCGACTTCAACATTGCTAGTCCCGACTGCTCCCAGCGATTCCCTAGGCCCTAGGCCTAATCACTGTGCAACTGGTATCTCTTATACCACTTTCTTAATATATGGTTTGCGTGGCCCCTCGGCCTCATCCATAATTGTGCAACTTTCATATGTTTAACTGTGCTTTTGTTTAAACGCTTGTGCCTCTGCACTCATAAAGAGTACAGAGGAGTATTCTAGTAATAAATACATATATTTTTATAATATATACTTGTGTGGTGTCCTTTCATTTGATATTACAGGATTGTGATTGGTAAAACAGCTTGCATAACACGACCTCTTGAGTTAAGCCTTTAAGGCTGCTTAGTCCATGCTACCCTTATGATAGCTTGTCTATAAGGTTGACTTACAACCAGACACCATAAGGGATTGTTTGGACTGATACAAGGTGGTTCCAGAATTGGGAACATCATATATCAGGCCAACTTCTCACATTGGTGTGCAGCGGTGCGGATTTAAGCTTGCTGTTGTTTTACCATTGCAATCTTTTTATCAAATTGAAAGATCACATCAAGTACCTTAGGTACATATAAACAAAAGCTTAGCATATTTAAGTTCTACTTAACTTAGTAGTTGTAGATCAAAGGGCTTAGCGCACCCTGCCAACAACTCACTAGCAAGGTACAGTAGGAAAACACTTAGTGTAGGTAAGTGCACCACTTACACCTCACTAGCAGTCATGTCTGGCACAGAGGGAGCTTCTGGCTCTCAGCCTGTGACAGTTGACCTTACCAAGGCAACTTCCAGCTATGACAACCTCAGCCACAGAGACTTGAGTGCCTTGTGCACTGCAAGGGGGCTGAAAAAGGGTCACAACCCTACCATTCCCACCCTGATAGCCATCCTGGAGAAGGATGACTTAGATATGGTGAGTACAGTTCCCTTAGATACAGGAGATGGAGTGAACCCCCCTGAGACTGATGATCACCCAGAAGATGAGGAGGTAGACCCTGAATCAGAAAGGAAGAGTTAGATCAGAATCAGAGGGAAAACCAGGTCCTAGTGGGAAGGCTTAACCAAACCAACTTGGACCTACATAGGAATGGAGAGGGCGAGCACCTCCCCAGATCCTATAACATACTCCCTTCAGATAGTAGAAGGATGAGATCTCCCTCAAGGGATTCTCATATTTCTAGTGCCTCCAGGGAATCTCAAAGGGGAATGACTTCCCCCCAGAGAAAAGAGCATAGGGCCAGGATGAGGGCTGTCCAACTCCAGATAGAGAGGGAAGAGATAGCTCTGGCTCAAGCTAAACTTGCTTTGGCAAGAGAACAAAAGTTGTGTGGAGTAGACTCCACTGGTGGCAGCAATATTCCTAAAGAGAATGACAGGGTCTATGATGATAGAAACCTGACAAAAATTGTGCCCCCCCCCTACAAGGAAGGGCATGACATCCACAAATGGATGACTGCTCTGGAGAGAGCCTGCATGGTACAGCAGGTTTCTCAAGATCAGTGGGCTGCAATTTTATGGTACTCCTTTTCTGAGAAAGGGAGAGATAGGCTCCTCACAGTTAGACCTGAGGATGCCAAAAACTACTCTGTCTTGAAGAGTGCTCTTATTGAAGGGTTTGGCCTAACCACTGAGCAATACAGGTTGTTGTTCAGAGATACCCAAAAAGCTCAGACTCAGGACTGGACTGATTTTGTTGATTGTGCCACTAAGGCTCTGGAGGGTTGGCTGCAGGGAAGTAAAGTCTCAGAATATACAGGATTGTACAATCTTATAATGAGAGAGCAGATCCTTAATAACTGTCAGAACCAGCTGTTGCATCAATACCTTATTGACTCTGATCTGACCTCTCCCCAAGAATAGGGAAAGAAGGCGGACAAATGGGTCAGAACAAGGATTAAGCAGAAACCCCAGAACCATGGTGGTGACCAGAGGAAAACAGACCAGATGGGTGGGGATAAGAAAGAAAAAGAAAAAGACCAGAAGTCTTCTTCAGGCCCACATAATTCTAAAAAGGAGGGTGGTTCCCAGAATGGTAACAAAAAGAAGAAGAATGATGGCCCAAAGAAACCTTGGTGCAATACTTGTAAGTCCATTTCCCATTGGGGAAGTGAATTCACTAAGAAAAATCCAGTTCCAACCACTGCAGCTCCTAAAGCACCTGCACCCCCTAGTACAGTCAGCAGTGGTGGTACACAACCGAAGGGTATAGTAGGGTTGACCCTGGGTACTGAGATGGAGTCTGGCCTAGTCAGAGTCCATACTCAGGCAGTTCTGCTCTATGATGTGGACATGGCCATGCCCACTACTGTGAGTCCCAGTAACTTGGGCAAGTATAGACAGACGCCTTTAATTAATGAGAAACTGGCTCAGGCCTACAGGGACACATTTGCCAGTGTCACTATGGTGACATCTAGCTTTGTGGACCCTGGACAGATTGTACTAGGTGAGAATTACCTAGTGACCAATGCAAGCAATGCCACTACTACACATAGTGTGGCTGTTGTTAACATCTCCTGGGGAGGGGTAAATGGCCTAAAGAAAGTTGTTGTGAGTGCAGACCTCCCAGTAGACTGTCTGTTAGGCAATGATCTGGAAAACTCAGTTTGGTCAGAAGTGGAGTACAGGACTCATGCAGAAATGCTAGGGATTTCAGCACATGTCCTTGCTGTAACCAGGACTCAGGCAAAGAAGTGCCTACCTGAACCTGTGGTGGATCTTGAAACAATAGACCAACCACAACCCAAGAGGAAGAGCAAGAGGGTTAAGGCTGTGCCTTCCCACTTGCCCCAGGTTGAGGATCAGACTTCACAGGAGGCTGATTCTGCAGTCCAAGAGGAGACTGTCTCTGAGGAACTTGAACCTGATCAGGTTGAGTTTCTGGGGACAGGGGGACCCTCAAGGGCAGACCTGGGGCAGGCCCAATTAGATTCCCCTTCCCTTGAACCCCTCAGACAGCAAGCTGCTGCTGAGGCTGCTGGGAATGCTCAATGTACCCATAGAGTGTATTGGGATGATAGGCTCCTTTATTCAGAGGCTAGAGACCCCAAGCCAGGTGCTACCAGGAGGTTGGTCATACCTTTGCAATTTAGGGGCTTCCTTCTTACCTTGGCCCATGATATTCCCCTTGCAGGACACTTAGGCCAGAATAAGACTTGGGACAGGCTTGTACCTCACTTTCACTGGCCTCATATGTCCGAAAATGTCAAGGAATTTTGTCCTTCCTGTGTCACTTGCCAAGCCAGTGGTAAGTCAGATGGCACAACAAAGGCCCCCCTGATACCACTACCTGTGGTGGGGGTGCCCTTTAAAAGAGTTGGAATAGATATTGTGGGTCCCATGGATCCTCAAACAGCATCTGGGCACAGATTTATACTGTATGTATTGCGACTTATATAGCGCACGTATCACCCGAAGGCATCAAAGCGCTTGCCTTTGGAACCCGTCCTGGCTTTTTCCCTGTGAGATAACCCCTACTGGGCATCCCTAAGGTGAAAGCCAGGCATCCCGCAGCGGGTGGGCCGCCATAGTGGAGATTAAGCAAGCTATTGCCCAGAGTTGCAGCGTGGGACCCCATGATTAGAGTAGGCACCGAGGCGAGAATTATCGAGTCCGTGGACATTTTTGGGCTCAGGACCCAGCCGTGTGGTGGTAGTGGATCATGCCACCAGGTATCCAGAGGTAATTCCCCTGAGGACCACAACAGCACCTGTTGTGGCAAAGGCCCTTCTTGCAGTTTTCTCAAGAGTGGGTGTTCCAAAGGAGGTTCTTTCAGACAGAGGTACCAACTTCATGTCTGGATACTTGAAAGCAATGTGGAAGGAGTGTGGAGTAAACTACAAGTTTACCACACCCTATCACCCACAGTGCAATGGGCTTGTTGAAAGGTTCAACAAGACCCTCGAGGGAATGATAAAAGGATTACCAGAAAAGCTTAGGCGAAAATGGGACACCCTTTTACCCTCCTTGCTCTTTGCTTACAGAGAGGTCCCACAGATGGGGGTTGTCTACAGCCCTTTTGAACTTTTGTTTGGCCACCCTGTGAGGGGTTCATTGTGTCTGGTGAAGGAAGGATGGGAGTTACCTCTCAAAAAGCCTAAACTAGATGTTGTGGACTATGTACTTGGTCTCTGCTCCAGGATGGCTGAGTACATGGAGAGAGCATTCAAAAACCTGGAGGCCAGCCAAGAATTACAGAAAGCTTGGCATGACCAAAAGGCTGTTCTGGTTGAGTTCCAGCCAGGGCAGAAGGTGTGGGTGTTGGAGCCAGTGGCCCCAGCAGCACTCCAGGACAAATGGACTGGACCCTACCCTATTGTTGAGAAAAAGGGGGAAGTCACCTATGTGGTTGACTTTGGAACCCCTAGGAGCCCCCACAGGGTGCTCCATGTGAACAGATTGAAAGAATTTGTTGACAGGGAGGATATGAGTTTGCTCATGGCCAAAGATGGGGAACAGGAGGAAGAGAGTGACCCTCTCCCAGACTTGTTGTCCCAGAACCCTGATGATGGTTCAGTTGATGGAGTAGCCTTGGCAGGCAGCCTCACTGAGCAGCAACAGGTAGACTGCAGACAGGTGTTGCAGGCCCACAGACATATGTTTTCTCTCACACCCAGTCAAACTAACTGGTGCACCCATGAGATGGACACTGGTGACAGTCTGCCTGTGAATAATAAAATCTACAGGCAACCTGACCATGTCAGGGATTGTATAAAGGCTGAGGTGCAGAAAATGCTTGAGCTTGGAGTGATTGAGCCATCAGAGAGCCCATGGGCCAGCCCAGTAGTCCTTGTGCCAAAACCCCATACCAAAGATGGAAAGAGAGAAATTAGGTTTTGTGTGGACTACAGAGGTCTCAATGCTGTCACTAGGACAGATGCACATCCCATTCCAAGAGCAGATGAGCTCATTGATAAATTGGCTTCTGCCAAGTATCTGAGCACATTTGATTTGACAGCTGGCTATTGGCAAATCAGGTTAGCTGAAGAGTCTAAAGCCAAAACAGCATTCTCTACCCCTAGTGGACATTATCAGTTTGTGGTGATGCCCTTTGGTTTGAAGAATGCACCTGCCACCTTCCAAAGGTTGGTGAATCAAGTCCTTGCTGGGTTGGATGACTTTTGTGCAGCATATCTAGATGATATTGCTGTCTTTAGCTCCACCTGGGAGGATCACCTGATCCACCTGAAGAAGGTTCTGGAGGCCCTGCAAAAGGCAGGCCTGATTATCAAGGCTACCAAGTGCCAGATAGGGCAGAGCAAGGTTGTGTACCTGGGCCACCTAGTAGGTGGGGGTCAGGTTCCACCACTGGAGAGCAAGATCCAGACCATACAGGACTGGACTCCTCCAACTACCCAGACACAAGTCAGAGCCTTCTTGGGCCTGACTGGGTATTACAGGAAGTTTGTAAAGAACCATGGGCCCATTGTGACACCATTAAATGACTTGACATCCAAGAAGATGCCAAAATAGGTTCAGTGGAGAGTTAGCTGTCAAAAGGCATTTGATGACCTGAAGAAGGCCATGTGCTCTGCACCTTTCCTGAAGAGCCCTGACTACTCCACACAGTTCATTGTACAGACAGATGCTTCTGAGTTGGGGGTGGGAGCTGTGCTTTCACAACTTAATATAGATGGTCAAGACCAGCCCATTGCTTTTATTAGCAGAAGGCTGACCCCCAGGGAGAAACGTTGGTCAGCTATTGAGAGGGAGGCCTTTGATGTGGTTTGGGCCCTGAAGAAGTTGAGGCCATACTTGTTTGGAACTCACTTCCTAATTCAGACAGACCATAAGCCCCTCTTGTGGCTAAATCAGATGAAGGGTGAAAACCCCAAACTACTCAGGTGGTCCATTTCCCTACAGCGGATGGACTTTACAGTGGAGCACCGCCCAGGGACTGACCATGGTAATGCAGATGGTCTCTCCAGGTACTTCCACTTAGAACATGAAGACTTATCTGGTCAAGGTTAAGTTTAATGTCCCTGCGTTTGGGGGGAGGGGGGTTGTGTAGGAGAGTAGGGTCTGCTATCCTATGGTCACCCCAAATTTTTGCTTTTTGCTTCACTGGTTTTCGACTTAATGTGGCTATGGGCCTGCTAATCAGACCCACAGCCTGCTGTTCTCTCTCTAAATTCACATACATGTACTATAGGTACATAATCCAATTGGAACTGGACTCCTTGTCAGCCCCTGTACCATGCACTATAGGTGCTCAGGGCATAGGTGCCAACAAGGCCTACCAGGGGCTGCAGCATATCTTTTGCCACCCCTGGCTGGTACATAAATCGACACAACTGGCTGAGCACTCAGCTGGGGTAAGGTGGTGTAATCACCCCTTGCTTAGATATAATATACCTATATCTAAACCTATATCAGGACACATATATACCTATAAGTCACTGCTATGGCAGGCCTTAACAATCCTGGAGGCAGAGTGCTTGGTTTTATGTGAGATGGTGCTCTAGCATGAGTTGAGCCTGTCTGCAGCTGTCGGGACCGATTCCCTTAGCTGTTCCGGGATAATGCAATACCATATATTTTTAAGTGCATTATAATCCATTGCGGTTATATGTTAACTTTGGTTTGGCTTTATCAAAACATGTCGTGTAAGGTGTCATACGATTTGGAATACTATCCAATCGACAGTCCAGTCCTGTCTACGGGGATAGTATTCCACCCCTCTAGAGGGAGAAGACATGTTACTTTACCAAAGCGCGGTTGATTTTAAAAGAGCCTCAGCATCACAAAATGGACGCTTCTGCCACAGACACGGGTCTGACCTCCTGCTGCTGACCGTAACTCAGCAGAGGAGGCCTGGACCAACAGTTTCCTGTCACGGGGAGGTGTCACACCACCCCAGACAGGAGATAGTGGATTGTAGCAGGGAGGTTTGAAAGAAACCAGACACTGCCTGGGGAGCACAAGGCTTCCCCTTGCATAATCCGGTCAAACCGGTTCTGGGGCTCACCAGCCCCACTCCCAGCGCGACCCTGGACAAAGGGAAAGGGGTGTATCCACCCCCTTCCTGGGTCCCATCCATAGGAGGGACCTAGCAGGAGATCCAACCCACCAGATTGGTATAAGAGTGGGAGCAATGCCCAACCATTCAGATTATCCTGACTGAAACCTATGAAAGAAACTCTGGACCCTTCGACATCCTACTCGACGTAGAAGACTGAAGAATCTCCCTTGTGGACAAGGAGTGACCACCCTGTGCAAACAGGCACCATCCCGCACCTCGACGTTTGCTTTGTTGCAGTTCCCGCTGGAACGCGAGCGACAGAGTTCGACAAGACCCAGCGTGCCTGCCTTCTAACAGCCCCGATCCACAGTCCCTGCAGAGCTGAGACCCGTGGAGGCGACCTGAAGCGTGGGGCCCACCATCTTGGAAAGACCACAAGACACTGACCGTGCAGCCCACGAGTGACCCTCGAAGCTATGCATTGGGGTTTGAGAAGCCCCAGCCCTGAGCCTCTCTTGCACCGAAGCTCACCCCTCTACACTCACCGAGTGCTGCGTGGGGCCCTTCTGCATCTTTTGGCTCAACGCACTGGCCCGGTCACTTGCTCGTTGGCTTGTGGCCCCTGTGCCGACAAACATTGAAATCTGACTCATGAGTCTGGTTGCTCCAGACTTGCACTAGCTCCCCTGAAAAGGAGCACCCGCTCTGACCCTCCTGGTCCGAGTATTAAGCCATCTTCGAATCCTGCATGGGTTGCGCTTGCCAAGGGTTGTTTGCTCTGATCCGGAAGTCAACACCGCTGACAGCGAGAGCCTGCGTGCAACAGCTCGTGATCCACTCCTGGACATCCTTGGTGTCCCAGAGTCCACGTGGCAGCGGAGAGAAGCTTCTCGACATCGACCTGATTGCGCCCGACATTGCCTGGTTAGTTCCTGGTTCCACCCTGGTCACTGCTGAGTGACCCAGACTCTGTCCCCTCTGCTTTCAGATCATCTTTATCTTCGATCCACCCTTGGATCACACCGGACACTTCTCTTCACGACGCCTGCAGCATCTTCATCTTCAGGCACCTTCAACCTGCGTGACGAAACCCGACACAACTTTGCACCTGTGCATCCGCTTCCTGTGGGTGAGGTAACTCAGCAACGCCGGTGTTTCCACACTGGTACACACCTCTAGTGTATGTGTCTAAAGTTTCATCCTTCTAGGTTAAGCGGAAGTCTCCTTAAACAGTAACTTTTTAACTTTTACTCACCATTGACATTGCATTGGTGCGTGTGTGTGCTTTAAGCGCTGCACCCGAATCCCGCTGGCTTTTCCTGACTTCAACATTGCTAGTCCCGACTGCTCCCAGCGATTCCCTAGGCCCTAGGCTTAACCACTGTTCAACTGGTATCTCTTATACCACTTTCTTAATATATGGTTTGCGTGGCCCCTCGGCCTCATCCATAATTGTGCAACTTTCATATGTTTAACTGTGCTTTTGTTTAAACGCTTGTGCCTCTGCACTCATAAAGAGTACAGAGGAGTATTCTAGTAATAAATACATATATTTTTATAATATATACTTGTGTGGTGTCCTTTCGTTTGATATTACAGGATTGTGATTGGTAAAACAGCTTGCTTAACACAACCTCTTGAGTTAAGCCTTTAAGGCTGCTTAGTCCATGCTACCCTTAGGATAGCTTGTCTATAAGATTGACTTACAACCAGACACCATAAGGGATTGTTTGGACTGATACAAGGTAGTTCCAGAATTGGGACCATCATATATTAGGCCAACTTCTCACAGCACCTCAATCGATCCATATTTTTTTTTTGTTTGCATTCTGGGACTTGTAGTCTTGATTTTAAAATGAGTTAGAAAGGACTAAAAAGTCTTAGATTGCAAATGAAAACCTGTCCCTTGAAATCTACTCCCCCATGGAGCTGAGAATCTTTAAAGCTCCGAGTCACGTGATATGTAATTTGTTTGATCTTTAATGGCCATAGAATGTCTTAGGTCACTATTCCCCCTCCACAATCAAAATCTTACACAACATCCTCCCTCCCTCTCAGTCACCTACGTTGCTGTACTTATTCTGGGTTTAGTAAACTGGTTCTTAGTTGGGTCAGACAAGAGGGTTGATACTGTTTTTCAAGGACACAGAAGGCTCTACTGAAGCAAGAAGGAGGTCGAGAACGAGGTTTTTTCATGAGAGATATATTTCACAAAATAGAGGGGAGACCAAGAGCTATTATTGTTCCGGCATACGTGCTCCTATTGGGTCAAATCTTCACAACAACGGTATGCAGTTACTTCCAGAAAAAGAGTAAGAATGAGGTCGGTCAGGAACTTGGGGCTGACGGGGTCTGCTCCCTTAGGAACAGGAGCCCTCACACACCCAGATGGGTGTCATGCTTCCTCATAGGGCATGCTCCTCATTGGGCTGGTACTACACTGCCTGACAGGAATCCACAAGTGGGCTCTTTATCGGAGATCTTTTGTCTCAGTGCCGTATTGGGTGTAGGGCCGCTTGTGTAGATTGGTGTGTAGGAGTGAATATGTTTGTAAAGAAAAGTGCATATTAAAATAGACTAAGTAGTCTTCTAAATAAGATTTTAATAGGTGAGCCTACTAGTCTGGTTAAATACATGGTGGCTATCGGGGAACATCCTTTACAACGCAACTTTTACCACGCAGTGCCTTTACAATGCAACTATTACAACGCAAACCATTACAACGCATTGCACTGGGGGGCGCTCTAGGATAGGGAATAGATTTAATTTACTATCCAACACCTTCCCTAGTGTCCACGGGGACTGGAGTTGGAATAGTAAATTAAACTATTCACTATCCAGCACCCCAAAGCGCTATGCTTGTAAAGGTTTTCGTTGTAATACTTGCGTTGTAAAAGCATGCGTGGTAAAAGCATGCGTTGTAATGTCATACATCCGTGGCTATCACCAGACTATGATAGCTTTAAAAGGTCAACATGTTTCATGCCATTGGTAAGTCAATAATGATCAGTTGACAATTTGTAAGGACCAATTAAACCCTAATCTATACAGTGGTTGGAATCTGGGGTTATATCAAAGAATAGATCCAATCACAAATGACCTAGATGTGGTGTTTTGTGATACCTTTATATAGTTTAATTTTGAAAGGAGAAGCCGACTTGTAATAGAAATAAAATCATAAAACAAACCACCTGCCTAGCACCGGTGGAATATATGATCAAATCCTGCATTCTTTTTCTCTGTGGGGAATCACAACGCGGTCGTATCACGACCGCGTTGTGATTCCGCATACCATTACTCCGCAAGTCGTAACAGCGACTTGCAGAGGGGGGGGCGCTTGAAGTTGGATTAGTATAATTTACTATTCCAACTCCAGTCTGTGCGGAGACTAGGGAAGGTGTTGGATTTTAAATTCAACCCCCCCCCCCCCCCCTCCGCAAGTCGTTGTTACGACTTGCGGAGTAATGGTATGTGTAATCACAACGCGGTCATGATAACGACCGCGTTGTGATTCCCTGCGGGGATAAAGATTTGTTGTAAACGTCCATCACCGCACCAGTGATCATAGGCACATTCTCATCTTGGTGTGGCATGCGTAGTATTTGTTCAGCATGCTTTCATCAGTGAATGGTGCCAGTAGCACAGTGAAAAACAAGCCACACAACAAAACAATAAGTGACAGGCTCTGAAATATTTGCAGTCAATTAGATATAACACACTGTAAAGGGATATAAACTCAACCAACTATATTAGCAATTCTGCCTCCTTGAGTGGGAGTAGAGAGTCCGCTTATTCAGCATGCTAGAATTTGAGGGGGTAAGTTGCAATCTCATAGAAGAGGTCTGGTTCCACTGCAGCGATCCATAGACAAACCAGTAAGTAGTACTTACAAAGTCGTAGTGAAGCCTCCACCAGACGACGTACCCAAACTCTGCTGCCTCAGGAGTGGAGAAGCAGGAATGCGGGTCGTCTTATATCCCCCATTGCAAATGGTTATCAGCTGTATCGCATAATTGTGCACTGCTAACCTAGACTGTGTCACGCTGTAGAAACTATCAACTCCATATTGAGGGAACGCATGGTCACCAAATGATCAAAATGGGGCTGTCGATCAATATGATTGTGAGGTATGTGCTACATTGGTGGAACAGTGCCCCATAAACAATTCCGAATGGAGGGGCAGTGGTTCTGCAAGGAAGCAGAATCTAGGGTGTATCAGCGTGGCCAGCAGGTCGTGGCCAGGATCTTACAACTCCACTATTTTGGAGCAGGGAGGCTCGGTCAGGAATTACCTTATTTGTGGTGGCCAAAGAGAACGTGAAGTGAAATGGGCAGCTAAAGCACGGTTGTCACTAAGCACCTTCTATAAATAAACATGGGTAATGTGTGGTGTAACCCAGAAAAAGCAGAGTACCAATTTCTTTATATATGGTCTAGAGAAGGGGCCACTTTAGAAGGCAACAGGGGATGGTATTGGGGGATAACCTAAAGTAAGGTTATAACCCAGGATCAGATAATAATACATTGGTATGAAAAAAGAACAGACAGTAGTGTGGACAGTACTGACAGTGTATTAAAGACTATGGTACAATGGTTTCAAGGTACCTGCAGTGACAGGTACCTAGGAAAGTGTACACATTCTATTACGAGGAGCTGCTTGGTGCCTGCATCCGCTGATGATAGCTCTGACGGAGGATCCTAGGGGTGTGATGTTGAGTCATATGGATTGTGGAGCTGTGCACTCTGTAGTTACCAATGTGTGGAACACATGTATATAATGTATTATATCCAAATGGCCGGTAACAGGGTGGTCAGTAATAGAAATAAATCGAAAGCGGTGGTCAAGTGACATTCCTGGAAGTGATCATAGAGTGATCAATTATTCATTTCGCTCCATGGAATTTCGTCATTCAACCCACTCGTGAGTCAAAAGGCGAAAGATATAGTTTTGGTCCCTTCCACATAGGGTATCTTGGTTCATGTGTGTGTGCCTCCAGGACTGTAACAAAAAGTGTGCCTATTTTACTGCTTATTTTCTTACATCGGGTATTGCTCTGGTGTTCCATGATTCGTATTTTGACCGGTCTTGTGGTTATCCCAAAGTATCTCTTGTTGCAAGGACATGCTACCATGCATATGCAGTTTCTTGTGTTACAGTTTGTGTGTGTCTTCTGCGACCAGGTTATTAGGTTTGTACGTTTGACCTTTTTTGTAGTATTCATAAAGGCACAGACTGTGAACGAGCCACAAGGGAAGTGCTCTGACACAGGGGGTAGATCTCATACAGGTCTTAGTTCAGTTCTCTTTGATTTTCATGGTTTATTTTGCGAACACATTTCTTTTAGATTGGAAGTATGTTTAAAGGCAGAGCAGGTGGTGGAAGTGACAGTTGCATGTTTGTAAGATTCCCCAGTGTTTTCTTATGTTTTTCTGTACTTTGTTAGATTCAGATGTAAAAGTGGTCACACAGGTCAGTATATCCTATTGTGGTCTTGTGCGTGGTTCCAAGAGGACTTCTCTGTTATTTCTAGCATGCTTTTTAGCAGTTCCAACACAGTGTGGGGGATAATCTCTTGCCTCCAGATTTTTAGATAGCAATCGTGCCTGTGTGTTAAAATCTTGTGTGGTGCTGTAGTTACGCCACAGTTGTATAAACTGTCCATAGGGAATATTGTCCCTGAGTGATTTGGGTTGGTGACTGCTGTATTAAAAAAGGCTGTTACAGTCAGTGGGTTTTCTGTATGTGGTTGTTTGTAGTCTGTCCCCTGTCCGATAAATCATGAGGTCAAGGAAAGGGAGCCTTTTATCAGAAATATCGCTGGAAAAACGTATGAAGGGGTTCAGAGTGTTACTCTAGTTGCAGAAGTTACCACATGTAATCCTATCTCCTTTCCAGATGATAAGGAAGTCATCAATGTATCTGCGCCAGAGTGATATGTTGGCGCTCTAGAGGTTGGAATCATAGAAAATCCTGTCCCTCTTAAAGAGAGCCCTCTAGAGGCATGCTAGACAGGGGACAAATGTACTCCCCCTAGAAGTCCCCTTAGTTTTGTGATACAGTTGTGCCATATTGAAACAAGTTCTCAGTCATAGCCAGAGTAGCACACTCCATGATAAAACTCACAGGAGTAGGTGATGTTCACTCTACAGACAGTAAAGCACTCTCTACCACCTCAACGGTTGCTGTTTGTGGATTGTTGGTGTAGAGCGCCTCTGAGTCGAGGGTGACTAATAGGTCCATCCGGTGTGTATCATTTGTGTCCCCAATGAGATTTAGGACGTCTCTGGTGTCCAGCAAGAATCAGGGTGTCTCTTTTACCAGCAGTTGTAAAAAATGGTCACAAAATTTTGACAGGGGCTCTAAAAGAGAGCTGATGCCTGAAGCAATGGGTCATCCTGTGTGGGGGGCGGGGGCAGGTCACTGACCCTTATGAATTTGTGGGAGACTGTAGAAGTAGGGAATCCTAGGTTGGCTGTTGACCAGGAAGTCAGCTTCCTTTTTGCTGATCCATTCTTGTGCCTCAGCGGAAGATACTATAGAGATGATCTTAGTGTTCAGGCACCTAGTAGGGTCCTGGCTAATAGGGATGTAGTAATTCCTGTTAGCAAATTGTCGGATGCATTCTGCATCATAGTTGATGGTGGACATAATCACAATTGAGGGCACCTTATCTGCCTGTTTGATAAGGGATACGAACATTGTTGGCCAAAGATTTCACTGCTTTTAATTCAGGGTTGGACATATTGTGGAACCTGGGTCCTTGTGAGCATTTTGCTATAGCCTTAAGAACCACCTGTCAAACGTTAGCAGTTCATTGCCTATGATGTTTGCAAAAGGCTTGAATTTGGACTGGTTCCATAGGCCTGAGTCTGCTTGTTCAGGCTAGGTTTTTCATGAAAGAAGGCCCTTAGATGTATTTTCTGAAAGAAATTCTGGAGTTACTATGGAACCTGTCAGTCTTGGGTGTGGGTACAAAGTTCAAACGTTTATTTAGGACTCTAGTTTGTGTTTTGGTGAGGGCCCTTTGAGACAAATTCACTATCAGTTTGTCTTCCCTGACTGACTCCGGGTTTGCAATGGCTGTGGGGGTGGTTCCTGCCATTGAATCTGTTTTTGACCTCCTCTTCTTCGTCCTCTTCCTCTGCCCCAACCTCTGCCTAAAAAGGTGGGGTTGAACGGTTGAGGAAAGAGTTGCTGGGGGCCCTGAGGAAACATAGGGCACTGACAAAATGGTGGTCATTGATAGGGTGCCATCCCATAGCAAAACCTGGGTGTTGGAGGGCCCCTTCTGTTCTCGTTGCTACTCTAACTATCTATACTAGTGTTACTGTTGGATGAAGAGTTCCTTCTACGTGAGGATTGGCTTTTCGTCTGATGATGTTTCCCCTCTTGTGATTGGGTAATCTTCCTTAAGATAAGGATAGATTTTCTCTTTATCAAAATGTTGTATATCTTTTTGGAGTTTGGCAATATTTTGTTTCATCAAATAGTATTTACTCTCAGTGTTCTCGTTGTTAATGTCAGCCAACTTAGTTTTATAAAATTAAAAATGAAATTAGGATATCTGTTTTCTAAGTTCCCTCTGCTATGTGGATCCTGATCATCAAAGAATCCGGTAAACATTTTGCTGTATTGATAATCAGGATTAGATAGTCCCTAGTAAACTTCCATGCCACCTGGGATCATTCCTTCTTGAAGGTGGCATCTTCCAGGAAGACAGGGTGGACGTTGTTCACCACCAGTCCATTGAGGCAGATATTAGCCCTTAGATACTCATGACGGCACCATGGAGTGTGATCTTAACCCATTGTCTCTTCATCTCTGTGAGTGAGTTCCAGTCTTCTCACTGGCTACCTGCTGGGGTTACCCCCTCTTCCCTATTAGAGATCGAGTTTCCAGAATTTCTCTGACCATATCGACTCCAAAGCTTAAGCCTTGGTTGTAATCCATAGTGGGATGTCCTATGGTCTCTTTTTGTACCTGTGGGGGGCTGCTGAATGAATGAATGAATTCTATATTGGTTAGCAGCACAAATCATCCCTGAGGGAATCTCTCAGTGCCGGAGCAGTCCGGAACAGAATATAGTCTCATAGAAGATCAAAGCTCAACCAGTTAGGTTTTCAGGAGCTTCTTAAAAAGAATTAGATTTGGGCAGGAGCGTAGAGGTACAGGTAGCTGGTTCCAGTGTTTTGGGGGTAAGAATGAAAAGGACCGGCCACCGAATATAGTTCTGTAAATACGTTCCGGGGTCAATAGAAGAAGCTCACTAGATCTGAGTTGATGTGTTAGGATGCAAGGATGCACCCTATTTTTAAGATAACATGGTACCTTTCGGTGTAATGATTTAAAAACCAGGCATAGAAATTTAAAGAATGCACATTTTCTTATAGGGAGTCAGTGAAGAGAGCGTATTGTAGGTGCTGAATTGGACCGTGATGGAAGATTAGAGACAGTGACTGGTACCTGGGAAATCGTACAAGTTCTATTACGAGGAGCTGCTTGGTGCCAGCGTCGGCTGATGACAGCTTGAACGGAGGATCCTAGCGGCGTGATGTTGGGTCATATGGATGTTGGAGCTGTGTGCTATGTAGTTTCCAATGTGTGGAACACATGTATATAATATATTATACCCAACTGGTCAGTAACAGGGAGTCAGTAATGGAAATAAATTGAAAGCGGTGGAAGTGATCATCGAGTGATCAATTATTTTTTTTCGCTCCATGGAATTTCGTCATTCAACCCACTCACGTGAGTCAACAGATGAAAGATCCAGTTCTGTTAATTTCTAAATAAGGTATCTTGGTTCATATGTGTGTGTGTGTCTGTGTAAGCGTGTGTGTGTCTCCATTCATTTTTGACAATTCTTGTAGTCACCCCAATGTATCTCTTGTTGCAGGGATATGCCACCCTGTATATGCAGTTACATGTGTTATAGTTCGCGCATCTGCTGCCAGGTGAATGTGTCTGTAAGTTTGACCTCTTTTGTAGTATTCATAAAGGCACATACTGCGCATGAGCCACAAGGGAAGTGCCCTGCCACAGGGGATAGATCCTATAAAGGTCTTTGTTCAGTTCTCATGGATGTTCCTGGTCTAGTGTGTACAAGCATGTATTTTAAATTGGAGGTACGTTTTAAGGCAAAGGGAGGTGATGGAAGAGACAAGTTGCTATTTGTAAGATTCCTCAGTGTTTTCTTACGATTTTCCGTACTTGGTTAGATTCAGGTGAAAAAGTGGTCACACAGTTCAGTATATCTTCTTGTGGCCTTGTGTGCATGAGATACAGTCCTCATTTACTTACACTGGGGTCTTTAGTCTCTGCTTCCGCTCTGGAACCTCCTCCATGTTTCTGTTTCTGATAACGCCCTTGTATACAAGCTCAATACTTTTTCTTAGATTCCAGTGACCATCACTCTTGCTAGTTTTAGGTGAGGGGACATACTTCAGCATACATGTCAACTTTTCAGGACAACAAATATGAGGGTGATATTTGCACGGCTAACATCCTCGAGAAAGTGGGAGATGTACTGACAACTTGTGCTGTGGAGAATATTTTGAAACACTGATCCATTTTAAAGTATTTAAAGTACAATCTACTAAAAAAAAGAAGTAATGGGACAAAGGTATTAAAAGAAAGGCCAACAAAAAGATAAGGTCCATTGATTTCTATTGGTGATATCACACTGCTTAGTTTGTGGCTAAACTCGAGGATATTCCGATGGTGGCATCAGTTCAGGAATGGACATGACACCTAATCCGTCATTAGATTTTAGCATCAGTTCAGGAGCAAGACATTAGACTGTGGCATCACTCCAGGAACCCGACATCAGGTTACAACATTACAGCAAGATCCCCATGAGAAACTATTATATAGACTATCATATAAGACTGTGACATCAATTCAGAAACTTTGTTTCAGACTGTGATATCATTCCAGAATTCAGACTGTATCACTTTTCCAGAAACGGAATATTTCAAATTTCCGACTATGACACCCCACCAGGAACCTGGCATCTACTTGGAGATCATACCCAAAACTTGATCCCAACCTGTGCCACCACATCTTGAAATATACATCAGACTTTACATTAATGCAGGTGCCAGACCTCATACTGTGACATTATACTAGTAACCTCCTGTCATACTGTGACATCACTACAGGAAAATGACATCAGACTTTGTTTTCGAAGTCAGGGACTCAACAGACTCTGACATTGCTAGAAGGATCAGACATGAAACTAGGATACCATTTCCAAATCTGATCTCATAATATGGCAAGACCTTTACTACACAACACCAAACTGTGATATATTTTCTCAAGAAGTAATGATCAGGCAGCCATTACACCCCAGAAACCTATGAGACTGTGACCTTATGTCACATTCCTGGCGTAGGACAATAACATTACTCCATGAAGCTTTCACAATTTGTGACAGATTGTAAAATGATCTGAAATGTAGAGGGGTGAGGACGACGCAATGGAAAGCACCAATGATGTCCGGCAGCGCAAGACGTAAGCAGGTCACGCCCGGGCCCGTTTTCACCCGTCATCGCCCGGAAGAGCCTGAATGAATGAATGAATGAATTAAGTTTTATATTGCGCAACTTTGCCAGAGGGCATCTAGGCGCATCAGATGGAACGGCTGAAAGCAGGGCATAGACCAGGGAGGAAACTAGAGGTATGCTTTGGTGAAGAGCCAGGTCTTTAAGGCTTTGCAGAATTGATCAGGAGGCGCAAGGCCCTTGAGTTTGTCAGGGAGGAGATTCCAGAGCTTCGGGGCAAGAGCAAAGAAGGCCTTCCCTCCCCATCTAGCCTTCCTCGTTCGGGGAGTGGACAGAAGGTTTTTGTTGGCAGAGCGCAAGGCTCTGCCAGGGGTATAGAAAGATACAAGAGACCTAATGTCCTCTACACCGGATTCGTGGAGGGAAGAATGGGTAAGACAGAGAACCTTAAAGTCTATCCTGGACCGCAGCGGGAGCCAGTGGAGATGTTTTCTTATGGCGGAGCCTGAAGTCCTTCTAGGAGCGTTGATGACGAACCTGGCTGCAGCGTTCTGCACAACTTGCAGGTGTTGAGCCAGTCTCTTGTTTATGCCTAGATAAAGTGCGTTGCAGTAGTCTAGGCGTGAAGAGATAAGGGCCACTGCAAGTTGTTTTCTAGAGTCCAGGGAAAGATAGTTTGACAGCTTGCGTAGGATCCTTAGGACCCCGCAGCAGGTGGAAACGGTTCTGCTTACTTGTTTATCGAGGGAGAGTGAGGTGTCAAGTATAACTCCTAGATTGCGAGCTGCAAGGTAAGGCGTGGGGCACACACCAAGGGCAGATGGCCACCAGTCAGCCGACCAGATCTCATGCTTGCCTCCGAAGATGAATGAATGAATGAATGAATGAATGAATGAATGAATGAATGAATGAATGAATGAATGAATGAATGAATGAAAAGCAATTTGTATTGCGCAACTAAAACCCGAAGGCATCAAGGCGCCTACCAAAACAGATCAGAAAAGAAATAAGGCAAAGCACAACTACAAATATGTCCGCACAAAAAGACGAGTTTTCAGGGCATTTCTAAATAGCTGAAGGGTGGGAAGAGACCTTAGTTCCAGTGGGAGGGCGTTCCACCACTTAGGTGCCAGGATAGAAAAGGCTTTACCACCCCATTTGGTTCTCCGAATGCGAGGGACTGATAAAAGGAGTCTGTTAGAGGAACGCAGGTTCCTAGAGGGACTATAACGGGACAAAATGGATCCAATTCCAGTAGGGCTACTTTTTGCTAAGGCCCTACAGGTCATGCACATGGTCTTAAAAAGTATACGGTCCTCTATAGGAAGCCAGTGAAGCATTTTTCTGGCAGAGGTAGCCGAAGTGCGCCAGGGTAAATCCAGAACAAACCTGGCTGCTGCGTTCTGGACCACCTGCAAGCGCTGCAGCAGACTTTTATTCAGTCCCGCATACAGCGCATTGCAGTAGTCCAGCCGAGAGCCGATGAGGGCAACAGCAAGTTGTTTCCTTGCCTGCTGTGAAAGATAATGCCTAATCTTCCTCAGTATATGAATGATACCCCAACAGGTAGATACAGTTCTGTTAACCTGTTGACACATACTGAGGGTGGAATCGATCACGACCCCAAGATTTTTAGCAGAAGGGGCAGGAACAGGACAAGCTCCCAATGAGTCTGGCCACCAATCGGCTGACCATACCTCCTCCTTTCCTCCAAACACCATCACCTCCGTCTTCTCCCCATTCAGTTTCAATGAATTATAGATCATCCATTGCCCGACTGCCTCCATACAAGATCTAACATTGGAGGCAGTCGAGGTAACTGACTGGGAGAGAGAGACGAGGATCTGCGTGTCATCCGCATAGGAGACTACCTCCATCCCAAAAGATCTGATCAGTCTGGCAAGTGGGGTCACATATATGTTAAAAAGGGTCGGGCTTAACGCCGACCCCTGAGGGACCCCACATTGCACAGACAGGGATGGAGATAGGAATTTACCCAGCTTCACTCTTTGCTCTCGTTGATCGAGGAAAGAGGTGAGTAGCCCCAAAGCCGCCCCCTGGACCCCGATCTCCCTCAGGCGAGATGTTAAAACTGAGGGAGAAAGGGTGTCGAAGGCAGCCGTAAGGTCTAGAAGGATCAGGAGGGAGGTCTGTCCCCCATCAACTCGCGTGCGGATATTATCCAGCACTATGGTGAGGGCCGACTCGGTGCTATGTTCCCTCCTGAAGCCATGTGGGAGTGGTCCAGACAGCCCGAGCTTTCCACGAAGGCAGCGAGATGTTTATTCAAGTGTGTTTCTAACATCTTCGCAGGAGCTGGGAGCAGTGAGATGGGGCGGAAGTTCTTTAATACCCCAGGGTCAAGAGAAGGTTTCTTGAGTAAAGGTTTTACTACCGCATTTTTCCATTGAGGAGGAAAAATACACTCCCTCATGGCCCTATTCATGAGGTCAACAAGGGGGGGCAAGAGGGATTCTCTACACTGCTTAAGGATCTTGAGCGGGCAAGCATCTAGAGGGGAGCCGGATTTGGTTTTGTTAAGGAGAATCTCTAAATCCTGTAAGGAGAGAGGGGGGAAAGATTCCAAACATCCCGGCGAGAATTTCCCCAAAAGAACAGGATCCAAATCCACAGGGACTGGGGGCTCACTGGTAAGAGATCTCTGCAACTCCAAGGCGGAATAAATATCCGAGATTTTTGTCTGGAAAAAGGAGGCTATACTATTACAGATATCCTGTGAGGCAATGACAGGATCCGGGGTCTGGAGGGTTATAAGGGAATCCACTATCCTAAAAAGCTCTTTTGGAGAGGAGAGTGAGGTGGTAAGGGCCGTGAAATATTCTTGTTTAACCCTTATTACTTCCATCTTATATTTCCATATCAAGATCTTGTGGGCTTCCTTGTCCCTTAGATCCCAGCTAGTGTGCCATAGACGCTCCCGTCTCCGAACTTCCTGTCTAAGTAGTCTTAGATGCTCCGAGAACCACGGGGCTGATGGCCCTTTCCTAGCTGAATAACGCAACCAAATGGGAGCCAGTTCTTCCAGTGCCTCGGTAACGGTCTTTTCATACTGTAAGACCGCCAACTGGACGCTGTCCTCCTGGGATATGGACAGACTAGATGTCCAGGGGACGAAGGAACTTTTCGTGATATTCTTAAAATTCCTGCGTAATTCCATTTTACTCGAAATTTTTTCAGTCCTATCAAAGGTCGGACAGGACACATCGAATGGAACGGCCAAGTGATCTGACCATGAGAGGAAAAAGGGGTCTTTTACCATCAGCCTCTCATCATTAGAAAAGATCCCGTTGAGCGTATGACCAGCTCGATGGGTGGCCCCTCTCACCAATTGAGTAAGTCCACATGCTGACATAACATCCAGCAAGGAGAGAGTATCATTGGCCTCCAGCAACTCCAGATGATAATTGAAATCTCCCAGAACAGTTAGGTTTTCGCGACCAAAATAAGGTTCCAGGACATGGAGCAACTGTTGTCCAAAATCCGCTCTGGGGCCTGGTGGACGATAGACCAGGATCCCATTAAATGAGGTCTTGTGGACGCCTGTTAAAGAAAAATACAAGGCTTGGAAAATGTCCTTGGGATCAGAGACTGGTATAGTCTGGCAGTGGAAGCTGTCCTTATAAAGAATCGCTAACCCTCCGCCTACACGGCCCATTCTGTCCTGCCGGGCCAGGCAGTACCCTTCGGGGACTGCTTCAACAAGGTCTGGACCAAAGGAGTCCTTTGCCCACGTTTCCGTAACAAAGACCCATGAAGGTTTCCTGTCGAGTACAAGCTCCTTGAAAGCAATATTGTTTTTAATCAACGAGCGAGCATTGATGAGAATGCATTCTTCTCTCAGCGCGCTGACTCCTGAGATGAGAACCTCTGTCTTTTCCCCATTTAGCTTGAGGTAATTATTGGTCATCCATCCTGCTACAGCTTCCATGCAGTTCCTGAAGTTGGATGCCTCGGTCTCCACAGGTTGGTTGAGGGAGACCATGATCTGGGTGTCATCGGCATACAATAGTACTTCGAATCCATAAGATCTTACAAGCCTGGCAAGGGGGGCCACATAAATGTTAAAAAGGGTGGGGCTCAAAGATGAGCCCTGCGGGACCCCACATTGCACAGGCTTGGCGGGAGAGAGGAAGTCACCCAGTTTGACCATCTGCATGCGATGGCTAAGGAACGAGGCCAGGATACTCAGGCCAGGCCCCTCCACTCCCATCTCACTAAGGCGAGCAATCAGAATAGAGGGGGACAGGGTGTCGACTGCAGCTGTAAGGTCGAGCAGGATCAGAAGAGTGGTCTGACCACTGTCGACCTTAGCGTGAATGTTGTTAACCACCACTGTCAGGGCTGACTCCTTGCTGTGCGCCTTCCGGAAACCATGCTGAGATGGGTTTAGCAGGCAGAACTTGTCCAGGAAGGCACTGAGATGGGAGTTTAGGTGGGCCTCGAGCAGCTTGGCAGGAGCTGGAAGCAGGGATATCGGACGGAGGTTTTTTAAGATGGTAGGGTCTAAGGAGGGTTTTTTCAGGAGTGGCTTGACTGTGGCCATTTTCCAAGATGCTGGAAAGACGCCTTTGGAGATTGCTTGATTCATGATGCCAAGAAAAGGGGGCAGCAGAATCTCTTTACACTCCTTATGGGTTTTTAAGGGACAGGGGTTAAGGGGGGAACCAGATTTAAGTTTGTCAAGAAGTTGACAGAGGAGCTCAAAAGTCAAAGGAGGAAAATTTGTCAGCTTGTCGCGGGGCAGGGACGTTACCTGAGGGGGGGGAGTTGCCGGAAGAAAGGAATCATTAGAGTTGCGGTTAGACTCTTCTAGAGCTGTGTATATATCCCTGATTTTGGTGTGGAAAAAAGTGGAAATCTGGTTGCACAGCTCTTGGGATGGGACAATAGGGTCGGGGAGGAGAGTCATGGATAGGTTATCCACGATTTTCTCTGGGTGATCTGAGGGTAGCCTGGGTTGGGCCACCTCATTTGGCCTTTTCAGTGGTAAAAGCATCTTCATCTTGGTAAGTCTGTAGTTCATTTACCATCTGTCAACTGTAAGGCGCTTTCCAAATATTGGTAAGAGCAAGCTTGTAACAGGAAAGCACAGTGCCTCCACTAACCCCACCAATTCACATTCTGGTACCACAATGGATTCTTTCTTAGTCTGTGTTGTAAGAGTGGTGTCTAAGGAAATAGAACTCGCAAGAAAGACGGTTGTCACTGGATGCAGTCGGATGAGCCTATCACAATCTTTGCCTGCAGAGGAAGTCACTGCTAGTGGTAGCATTATAACAAAGCCAGAGGATAGCGACTGTCCCACTGAAAAGTCTGTGGACGGGGTGGGGTAGCCATATTTGGGCACGGGAGCAGCTCCGCTTCACCTCTCAATAACCACTAGAGGGTACGAGCTATCTGCAAGAAAAAGGAGGAAAACAAAAATAGGTGCCACTTCCATAAACGTCGAAAGACAGTTCTCCAACTGTAACTCCCAAATGTCTGAAAGAGCACATCTCCAGCAGAATTTAGAAACAACCATAAATTCAGAAATGAATAAAGGAGAGCTTAACCTAATTTGGGAAGGGATTCAGACTTTATTGAATAGTTTTGTTTCTTCTGCAATTCGGTCTCTTGTGGAGAGGGTCACTTCCCTGGGAAGGGTTATAAGGTACTTATTAACTAGGGTAAAATCCCAAACCTCAACTGTAAATCCTATACAGCCTTGTAATCAAGTTACTCCCATCAGCGTTCAGAGTTCCAGATGCTAAAACTGCATCCCACCCCACAGCTGCAGGGGTCCCTCCGGTCTGCATAGGAGACAACATGGCAAGCAGCCCTACGTCTGCCCCTGGTGAAAAGCATGTGCTGAAAGCAAATAAACCCGCAGGTAACCACCTCAGATGACAAAGGACTCCTAGACCCAGCAGTATTCGTAATTTGCACTCCCAGTCTTATCTCGCAAAAGCTCAACAGACTGAATTTACCACATGAGTGTAGTCCTTATGTGGTGATCCTGTTAGGACTTCCACCTACACCAGCTCACAGAGATGAGAAACACTGAATTAAGAAATAAAGTTTGCCCCTGGCTCTCTTGAAATACCACCTTTGCAATCTAGAATAACAATGATATGTCATTGGTGAGGAGAGTTGGGTGGATTGGCCCTTCCCCAAAATCAAAAGAGGAAGACTGCATAATGATAAATTGTAGGCATGGGGATGCTTTAGCAACCATAGATATTGTTCCTTTGGGATATTTTTTATCACACCTGCTTTCAGGGTCAGGAGGCATGGGGTGGTGCATTTCATCCCCAAGTAGATTCACAGGCAGTTCCCCTGCTCCCAACCCATAATAGATTTCTTCCACTCTCAGGATTTTACACTAATGATTGACATACCCACTCCGCAGATCAATTAAAGAAACGTAGTCCGTCGAGAAAACATAAGGGGGGAGCGTCCCCAATGCCACCCTTGCAAACAGAAGTTGGCTCGCATCCATATGAGGGTTTAGAAGATTTCAACACTCGTAAGCGAAGCTGCGTACAACATTTAGTTTGTGAAGACCAAGGTTCCTCTGGAAGGGGTGGACTGTGCCCAGATTCAAAACAAGTATTATGGACAACAACTGACTTATACAATAACCCAGCATGACCAAATCCTACTGTTACAAAGCAGCTCCTTGTTTAGTGGCCACAAGACTCCTTTGGTTCAGAAATGATACCAGCCTGCCGTCATAGATCGAGCTGTTCTAACTCTGCCCTAGAGGCCTTGTCACCTGAAAAAAAAGTCCATCATATCTCCATTTTCTCTTCCACACCAAATCACTTAAAAAAATATGTGTGTAGTGATATCCGTGTGAACAAATACTCTTGAAGCATTCAGAGTAGAGTCTTTATCCTTATTGCCAACCCGAAGGACATCAACATGACTCTCCAGGAGAGCGTAACATCTGCCCTAAACATTCTACACATAGATTTATATAGGTAGAACATGGAACTATCAATTGGAAGTTCTACTTTCTAGATTCTACAAAGGATACCAATGAAAGAAAGTGAATACAATATAAAACATTTTACTGTATACTACAATGTGGCTGCAATATTCAATAATCCATAGCAGTCCCTACAGAAGGCAGTCCATTACTGATACACACAAAAGGGAACAACAAAGCACTCATACATCTGTGGTGTGTATCCAAATCATATGCACACTGTATTCCAAAAACGTCAACTGTGGAAGAGAAACTAAGTTTGTTCATTTGTTTTTCTATATGTACATTATATGTATTGTGATGTTTCATTAATGCATAGAATTTTTGTTTGCCTGGTAAACAACATCTGATGCTTGGAATTGGTATTTGTCCATGATTCTAGAATTATACAAATATACGTTGGTTGGGATAGTTATACCTAGCAAAAGAGATCAATTCATGTTTTTGCTAATAGAGTGATCCTTGAATTTGTTCCCACACATTACTGTGTTTATATCTGTATTACATCCAACTCAGGCAGGGGGAATGGGGGGGGGGGGGGCGGGGTGTTTAGTCATGGTCGCTACCCCATGCGCTAATATGAATGCTAAGATGCTGAATTTTAACCCTTATTACCGGATTTTGAAATTGTTTCAATCTAGAGTATGTAACATTATCTTGAACAACTTTTATTATCATTTCTTTTCAACACAACCTGTGGGGATTATCAAGGGCTTACAATGTACCATTATGGATTTAATAAGCAGGGTATTATCCAATGTTTCTCATATCTGGGCAGGGATTTAATATTGCTAAATGTTTACATAGTGTGTCTTGGGTCTGTGTAATTATAGATGGTCGGGGAGAACATGTTAGTCACTTTCAGAACTCAGAATATGGGGAAGCTCTGACAAGTTTAATCTTAATTAATAATTTGTCTTTGACATTGAAGCTAATAGTGATCATTGCAGGGTGGTACCGACTTTTGTTGGGTGAGGGAAAGGGAACAAGATTGATCACATTCTTCTGTCTAATAACCTGGCCTCACTGCTGAAAAAACATGAGTTGTACCCATTGCCATTTAATGACCATCATCCCATAATTGCCAGCCTTGCCCTCATATTAGTAGCCTCTCAAATCTTTAAGGCCAATCCCTCTTCAACCTATGCCCATTAGACAGGGATACGAAGAAAATGGAAATATGTTGATCCTAATATGGTGTGGAAACCTCAATATTAATAACCAGGCAGAGATCTTATGTTGTCTCTTGGATATTGACAACCCAGTGGATATAAGAGGAAGTTTTGTATAGATATGTAAATCGGTCTTGGAAACACTAATCTCAGATAAACCCGGATTGATCGTCAGGGGCAATCCTGGTTTAACTCTGAATGTACTAATGCTTAAAAAATGTTAAATAGAGTTACGGATGTAGTTCCAAGGTACCCAACTGCAGTCAAAATAGCAAGAAGGGTGTATGACCAAGCTGTTGAGAAAAGAAAAGCAGACATTAGACTAAAAGCTTAGGAGGACCGGGAATCTTCAGCTCGCTTAAAAGATAATAGGGCGTTCTGGGAGATTGTGAATCGACCCTTCTTTTCCCATCAAATGCCCACGGGTATGGAATGCCACATATTAGAAAAAGAATGAGTTGAGCATTTTACACGTATTTTTAACCTGACTAATCCCTATATTAATTCCTCTGACTCTCCTGTCTCACACCTTGATCTTGTAGAATTTAGTGAGACTATCACGGTAGGTGAAGTACATAAAGCAATCTCGAGCTCTGCAACAAGAAAAATGTGAGGATCAGATGCGGTCTCGGCCAAGCTTTTTAAATACATTCTGAATTTTTAGGTCCCCTTGGTAACAAAAGATTTTAGAGCAATAGTTAGAGCGATAGTTAAGGAGGGACCAATAGAGACATGCAGGTAATCGATCGCAGTCCATATTTTTAAAAAAGGAGAAAGAAATTCTACCTCAGATTACCCACCCATCTTGTTGTTAGATGCCTTGGTTAAAATATTTCATATGATTATCTTTGCAAAATTATAAGACTGGACGGCAAAAAATCTTTTTGAACTGAAGACCAATATGGATTACACCCGGGCATTGGCACTAGTTTATGGACCTCTCCTGTGCCTTCGACTTAGTGGACAGAAACGTCATGGGTCAGGAAGGGGTTGATCCCCTTTATTGTATATTATAAAAAGCCTACACCGAGATACCCACATGAGGCTTTGTTATACTCAAAGAGGAGATCACAGGCACCCTATTCAATTCAATTAAGGTGTTAGACAAGTATGTATATTTGCCCCATTTAAGTTTTTAGCCTACACGAATGCCCTGGATACCCTTTTAACCCCTTGCCAAGTGATGTCCCTAAACTTGTTTCCCAGTTAGGCCCCCTACTATCAATCAATCAAGATTTTTTGTCAAGCACGCTACTCACCCGCTAGGGTCTCAAGGCGCTGGGGGGGGGGGGGGGGTGGGGGGGGTTGCTACTGCTCGAAAAGCCAGGTCTTGAGTTGCTTCCTGAAGGAGAGATGGTCCTGGGTGAGTCGTAGGTGGGTGGGGAGGGTGTTCCAGGTCTTGGCCGCCAGGTAGGTGAAGGATCTTCCTCCGGTGGTGGTTCTGCGGATCCGTGGGATGGTGGCGAGGGCAAGGCTGGCGGAGCGGAGCTGGCGGGTTGGCGTGTAGAACGTGAGGCGGTTGTTGAGGTATTCAGGGCCCAAGTCTTGGAGAGCCTTGTGTGCGTGGGTGAGGAGTCTGAACGTGATCCCTTTGCTGACGGGAGCCAGTGCAGGTCCCTCAGGTGGGCGGAGATGTGGCTGTGTCGGAGGATGTCCAAGACGAGTCGTGCTGAGGCGTTCTGGATGCGCTGGAGTCTTTTCTGTAGTTTGGCGGTGGTCCCAGCATAGAGGGCGTTCCCGTAGTCCAGACGGCTGGTGAGGAGGGCCTGGGTGACCGTTTTCCTGGTTCCAGTGGGGATCCAGCAGAAGATCTTACGGAGCATGCGGAGAGTGTTGAAGCAGGAGGAGGTAACGGCGTTAACTTGCTTGGCCATCGTGAGGGAGGAGTCAAGGATGAAGCCCAGGTTCGCTCAGAATCTGGACTGCGATGGGCCGAGGGAGCCGTTCGTCTCCAGGAAGGCTGTCAGCTGTTTGTTGACGGTTTTCTCAATGACTTTTGCAGGGAAGGGGAGGAGCGAGATGGGGCGGACGTTCTTGAGGTCTGAGGGGTCTGCGGTGGGTTTCTTCAGGAGGGCGCTGATCTCTGCGTGCTTCCAGCTCTCCGGAAAGGTGGCGGATATGAAGGAGTTGTTGATGATGTCCCGAAGTCTGGGTGCGATGATGAAGTCGGCTTTGTTGAAGATGTGGTGTGGGCAGGGATCGGCTGGGGAGCCCGAGTGGATGGTGTTCATGTGTGGTATCTTCCGTGCTGACCAGAGTCCAGGCGCACATGGTGGTGGTGGGGGAGTGTAGGTTCGGTGGTGGGATACGTGTTCTGAGCGCCGAAGCTGTCGTGTATGTCGACGATCTTACGGTGAAAAAAGGTGGCCATACTATTGTATGTGGGTGATGCAATTTCAATTGCACATACAGCAAATGGACTACAATTACCTTTAGATGGCTTTAAGAACTTTATGCATGTTCTGAAAGCTTAAGGTGAATCTCAGAAAATCCTATGCCATGACTGTGGTCCAAAAAATACCCAGTCGAAAAAGTTTTTGGGGGGTAAACCCCAATTTTAAACAGAAAGGATTTTAATTACCTAGGTCTCATGTTTAATGAGAATATGCATTGGGCAAAATTAATAACCCATAGGTCCCAGGGTACGGAGGCCTCTTGTGAATCAATTTTACTTTTTGCCAGAAAATTAAGACACAAGCCCATAACAGAAATGATTATGCTTTATAAAAGCAAAATCCTTAGCGCAGGGTACATATAGGGCGGGTGTCTGGGGGCACACAACTGTAAAGGCCCTACAGGGGGCACAGAATACATTTTTAAATAGGTTGTTAGAGACTCCTAAATCTACCCCAAGTTTCATAACTCGTAACAAACTTGGGGGTTGGCTTCTTGGAAGACACGGTAGACTTGGCCCCTATCAATTGTGGATCAAAATTTGGTCCACACCTGAATCGGGCTTTACATGAAGAATAGTGGAAGATTGTCTTGTTCAGAGCAACATAATAGCCTTCCCATGGCTCAAGTATATTAAAAATAGTCTTCGAGATTTGGGATTGAATCATTTTTTTGAAGAATCTGATAAAATAAGTCCACTTTGTAAGAGCCAGGGCAAGGAAATGTTTCTCACGCACAAAGAGAAAGTTAGGTTCACGCAAATATTGGACGGTCTAATCATATGTGCCACTTGCAACTACAGCATGGAGCCCTATTTAACATGGTTAAAGACGCTGCAGCTTAGATTTTAACTCACATGACTTAGAAGGAATAAGATTTATTTTCTAGAGGCCTTTCCTGTTACAAGCCATTGGTTCCCTCATTACAGTGTTGCCCATGTGATGGGAAGTCACACCAGTCAACCAAGCACTTGATGCTCTTCTGTACCCTTTATTCCTCTTTTAAAATACAGTTTCTATGCCCAATTCTTAGCAGAAGATCATTCACTCATCATCAGGAGGGTTTCCTTTTTTCCCAGCTCCTTTAGTCTCCTTTGATATGCAGCTCAGTCATACATTTTATTACCCAAGCTGTGAAATTGAAAATTAAATATACAATGTGATGTGAGGAGTGTTAGTGTTTTTTTTAAACAAGAAAATTTGTTTTTGACTGTCTAATATTTTATAATTGCAGTATGTCAAAGGAGGGCATGACAAACACACCCTGTTGGTGGTATGATTTCAATAGAAAGCGATAATTTTTAAACAATATTTTAACATGTCAACTGGGGGTATAGCTCTCGGAGCCTGATTGTGATATGATTCCATTGTAAAGTGCTATCTTTATATTAGATTGTATTAGGAACATTCCCTCTTGACTATTTGATATTTTATAATTGTGGACATTCCCTCTTGACTCTATGATATTTGATAATTGCATTATGCCAAAGGGTGGCACAGTAATCGCAACCCGATTGCCGTATGCTTTTATTGTCATATGATTTTCCCCAAATGAGATTTTTTTTGTGCTTTCTATGTTCTAATGACCAAATAAAGTTGATAATGATGATCTCAGACTGTGATCTCCCTTCATCAGTTAAATGTGAGACTGTCAATTAAAACTTCAATCAGGAGTATCAGATGAGCAAATCAGTGACCTCACAATTTTGATGTATTCAGTCAGCTAAACTGCCTCACAACACAGTACCAGCAAACCCAAGTGTACTTGCAACCAAAACCTCTTACGTGCCTAGCGTTGTAGAGAACAAGAAAAATTACTTTGAAAAAAGAAACATGTTTATGCATAAGCAACACTGCTTGCTATATTATTATGGTACGGTATATTGGCAAGCATTTGAATAACAAACAACTCTTTGGAAGAGAACATTCAAAGGACAAGGCTGCAATTTTTCTTTTTCAAGAAGGCATTGTATGTTCAACAAGCTATTACTTGAGTCTTGTCTAGAAGTTAAATCTTCACTAAGTACGCCCAAATAATCTTTTCCTTGCCAAGATACATCCATTTGTTAATACTGACATGCGAAGGGAGACACCTTTTGATTAAAGACTGCCATGCCATCTTTTCTCCTTGAAACTCCTAAAAAGTTCATAAGGCCCTTGGCACTGCGAGACATCTTGCACAGGGCAGTAAATGTATTTTGTGAACATCCACTGGAGACAAAATGGCTACTCCTTGCCTTAAAGAGCACTGATTCATGCCCTATGTGCATGGAATTACGTTGTTGTAAAATGCTCGTCGCCGTTTGCTGCTCTCTCACCATCACTCCCTTCCACTCCTCTAAAAAAATCAGAACTGTGTTTGAAATGCTGCAGCAAATTTTCTCAGCTATTAAAATGCCGATATTAGTAATGTGCACAAGTTTACTTTTATATAAAGCATCAGCTGAGTCCAAATGGGTGGTAGGTAACCGTATTTGAATGGTATAGGCCTGCTCATAAATAAAGTGCTGAACTAAGGGCCTGATTTAGGTCTCGGCGGATGGGTTACTCCATCACAAGGGTGACGGATATCCTGTCTGTCTAAATATAAATCCCATTATACACTATGGGATTTATATTTCGCCGGACAAAATATCTGTCACCGTTATGACGGAGTAACTCATCTGCCGAGATCTACATCAGGTTCAAAGTTAGCCTAATTGTTGATTTCATATTAAATGGAAAATAATACATTAACAGGGAAAGGCCTGTTTTTTTTTACATTGAATAGTTGTTTGTGCCAGACTTTTTTTTTGTCTTTGCTGCAGATGTTGTAACTTCTGAAACCTATTGTTAGCTAGTGAATAGGCACTTCTTTTGTATTAGACATTGATAGTGAGATTCTGACGGGGAGGGGATAAAGACGACAGGAAGAGTGATTCATGAGAAGAAGATTTGGTCCACAAGAAACCAAGGTTGTTGCTGTGGTGCGGCTTGCCCTCTGCACACCTGAGTATGAAAATTGGAGGCTGGGGGGCAATTGGTGCCTGGCGGACCCCGGAGAGGACCAACCTTGACCTCCTTTGCGGGGAACCCTGGAGGCGATCTGGAGGCAGCGGGCGTTGCCATTGGGGATGTTGGCCTGTGCTTGCCTTCTCTGTCGGCGGGAGTAGGAGCGGGGGCGTGAGGCTTGAGAAGAGAAGGTAGGCAGATTGAGCAGGGAAGTCCGTGGACAAAGAGTTACAGCTTGGTGGCTACCGGAGTCATGGGAGCCCTGTAGTACAGATCGTGAGGCGTGGGCTGGGCGGAGGCCTCAGAAGGACGGATGGCCCCTGGAGAGTGAGGAGCAGCGTTCCTGATTGTGCATACTGAATAGGAGTGAGATGGCACAGCGAGGCTGCTGAAACATAAACTTTTTTCTGCCTGCCACCCGACGCGCCTCCCGCACACTAATTTCTTTTTTTGGCTTGATGCATGGAAGCAAGTGAGTGTGCTATGGGGGGCGAGAGAGGCCCGGCCATACAAGCTTGCATCTGTGTCAGGGCGGCCTGGTGAGTGTTTGATCTCAGCGCTGGTTCGGGGGTCTGTGTTCCGCTCGCACCCCCTCACCCTCCCCCCCCCCCACCCCCCATGCTACTTATTGGGACTCACTGAGGCATTTGGCCTGGCACTGGAATGATCATGGATGTGCCAAAGGGCATCTGGTATTCTGTGTTTGGACAGTATAGGAGGTGCCAGTGGCCCGCAACAAGGGGCAAACATAATGTTGATGAGGGACCTCTTCCTTCACATGGCGCACTTCGGGATCTGGCTCCTGCACTGCCTGAGCGGTGATGGGTGCACACTGGGGGGCATCTGGGGGTGAGCAGCTAGACAATAAAAGAGGTGCTGGTGGCCTAAAACAATAGGCACAAATATAGTTGACCGAAGACCCCTTCCCATATATGGGGCACTTCTAAAACTAAATCTTACCCTGTCCGAGGGGTGCCATATGTGCCTCAGAAGGCATCTGTGGATGTGCAGCTGGACAGTATAAGAGGTGCTGGTGGCTTGTTACAATGGAAAAGAATTTAGTCAAAGGTGACCCCCTTCCTCCACATGGTGGGCTTCCAAAAGTGACTCTTGCATTGCCTGGAGGGTGACAAGCCTGAAAGTGACGGAGCATGGCAAGGGGGCATCGGCTATTAGACTGGCACCAAGTGCGCTTCAAACTCTACAAAGAGGCAGACGTGGACCAAGCACAAGCCACAGACATAACTCAGAGAACTGAACCTGCAGGCAGATGGAGATTCCTGATAAGGGGAGCCGAAACTCTTTAATACCTGGCGGGGCTGCAGAGTGATGAACCGCACCAGCAAACAGTAAGATTAGCACCTGGTGAAACAAAGTATAAGTAAACATCCCATAGGAGTTACTTTGTGGTAGAGGTACAATTCGTAAATTGTGCACGGACATGGTGAGGGATGAACACACAGACCAACAAGATGGATAAGTACACTGTACCAAAACCACTGTTGGGGCGGCAGATCAGTCAGGGGCTCAGTCTGCTGTGTCGAAGCCCTCTCTCAGCGCCATCATGGCAGACATAAATGACTTTAAGGGCACTATTGAGTCGAAATTGAATGCTGTTACCATTGATGTCAATCTCCTCCGAGACAATTTTTGCTAAATATTCGACAAGGTTATTACAGCTGAAACCAATATCCACCAATTGCAATCCACATCCAAACGGCTAGAGGAGCAGGAGCAACACCTCACAAAACAACAAACCATGCTGGCTGTGAAGCTGGCGAACCAGGAAGGACAGGCTTGCAGAAATAACATTAGAGTGATAGGGGTCCCTAAGGGGGCCGAGGGCCTGAGTGTGGATCGTGTTCTGGAGGACCTCATACTTAACCACCTGTGCCCAAAGCGTCTCTCAACAATTTTCTCAATAGAAGGTGCTCATAGAGCACCTATGCCGAAACCGAAACCTGGTACCTCTCCATGGACAATCATAGCCAGAATCCTGAACTACAGAGATTTAGATGCTATCCTGCAGGCTGCTCAATCCCAAGGTATTGTGGCATTCACCAATGCCACTGTATGCTTTTTTCCGGATTTTACACTACAAGTACAGTGCCTGCGCTAGAGTTTCAAGGCAGTTTCAAGGCAGTGAAGTGAGACATTAAGCACATGATTTTATTTCCAGCAAGGCTCAGGGTAGTGGCAGAAGGTACAAAGTGGCATTTCTCTACACCGGAAGAGACTTTGTAATGGCTGGAGGCATGGTGTACGGTGGGCCGCAAATCCCATTGTGAGGCACGGAGGGGTAAACCACACATTCAGCAGGGAGAAGGTGATGCCGAAGATCCTGGGACACCAGCCGATGATGGAGCCCAGGGAGAGGGTTGATCACTGGACTTGAAGGTGGGGCAAGAAGCAATAAACTGTATGTGGCCACGCACAATTGGAAATATGCCAGCATTGCAGATGGACTGTGATTGTATCCTTTATCAATCTGAGCTTGCACTGTATGCGGTCACTCGGGTCTATAGGGGTGGCATGGAGGTATGACCCAAACTAATACAAGGAGAACACAGTAAAAGGTAAGGGTAAAATGTTGCAAACGCTGAGCCGCCTTGGCTGTGCTAGCTCACTCTAATTCATAATGTATTCTTTTTGTGGCAAAGGCACCTTGCATGTTGGGGTGGTTGGCTTTTCTGAACCCACTGAGCAGGGAAGCAGTGAGGGGGGCATTCTATGGGGGAGGATTTGTGCTTATGTTGCACTGTGCTTTTTATGTTGTTGTTGCTCTATGGTTAGCTCAGTTGAATGTGATCCACTGGGATGGTCACTGCAGACAGACTGGGTGGGAGGGGGGTCTGGCACTACTCCATGCGGCAGGGCACACTCATCAGGGCTTCACCATATTCCATATTACACCATACCAACACAACGTTAAAGACCCTCACGTAGAACGTGAACGACCTGGATCATAAAATCAAAAGCATAGTGGTCTTGCAGTATCTTCACAAACAGGGCCTGAAATAGTTCTCCTACAGGAGACACATTTAAAGGGCAACAATTAAGACTTTTGATCATTTTGGCTATACCCTGTTGGTGCACGCGGGTTTCACCACCAACTCCAAAGGAGTGGGAATACTACTCTGTTCCACAGTGCCTTTTATCCCACAATGCACGTGGATAGACCCTATGGAGAGAGATGCGATACAGTCGGGCACGTGGGAGGGAATCACATTAAATATTTGCTTGGTCTATGTTCCACTGCAGCTTCATGTCAAAACTTTCACTGCACTGGAAACAGTCCTTTTAGAACTACTGCCCGGGATCTTACTAATGGGCGGGAATTTTAATGCAACAATGGACCCAACATGAGATAGGGACACTAACTCCCCGGGTGGGTGGTGAGTCTAGTCCATTGAGGGCATTTGTAGAAGCACTAAGGTTGGTAGATCTATGGTGCGGACAGAATCAAGACATTAGGCAATTCACATATTTCTCTGCTGTCCATGGTAGCCGATCCAGGCTAGACTATGTTTTCACACAGCTATCTTTTGCTGGCCGGTTTCATGGTCCACTCACGGGACTAGGGGCATCTCTGTCCACTCCCCTTTGGATGTAATGCTAGATGGCCCCATCAAGGATACCACACTGTCTCCCAGGATTAATCCCTGGTACCTTAAGGATGCACCCGTCCAGGACAGAGTGTGTGAGGGGGTGGAGCAATACTTTCAAGAAAACTAGATCTCTGTCCAGTTTGCATGTGCAGTATGGGAAGCTTTTCAGACAGTCCTCCAGTAACAGACACAGGCAATGCTCAGGGGAAGAAGAAAAAGCAGAAGCCACAATATGACAACCTAGAAAGAGTGATCCTGACACTCGAGACAGTGGTACTAGAGGCCAGTACAGACACCCGGAGACTACAACACACAGCCTCAAACAGCATGAAATGAAAAATCTGGTGGAGAATAGGGCATGACCATATGCCATGCAGCGCCGCCTATACGACACAGGCGGCAAAGCCAGTAAACATATTGCCATAGACAAAAGCGATGGGGAAAGGAATTGGGTCCAAGAGATTAGGGATGCTGAGGGCAGGTTCCATACCTCAGGGGTAGAGGTAGTGGAAGCATTCACTACAAATTATGAGAGCATCTACACCTCCAAAACCAGTAGATCGAGTGCAGACTGTGAGGAGCTCCTGAGAGATATCACCCTGCTGACTGTCTCTGATGAAGACAGGTTGGCGCTTAAGCAGCACTTGACGGTGGATGAGGTTGAGCAGGCGATCCCGGACTTGCAGTCAGGTAAGGGGCAGGACCCAATGGGCTACAAATTGAATTGTACAAATGCAGCATGGCACCAAAAAAAGCAGGACGCATGCTGAATATGCTTAATGAATTCCGGGAGAGGGGTAGCTATCCTGAAGATCAAAGGCTGCCGAAGATAGTAGTCCTCCCCAAAAAAGATACGCCGTGTGAGGCCTGCAGTTCTTATAGAACCATCATGCTGCCAAGCCTTAAGGCAAAGATCTTAGCCAAGGCACTGGTGAACAGACTGAGACCAAATTATTATATTGGTTATCCACCATGATCAGTCTGGCCTTATGCCGCACAGAGAAACCTGTCTCAATTTGAGGAGCATATATGGAGTGCTCCACTCTACCCTGGCCCTTCAGACCAAGCAGGCTATGTTGCTTTCTCTCGGTGTGCGAATGGCATTTGACAATATTGAGTGGAGCTTCTTGTTCACAGCTCTGACAAGATTGTGTTTTGGAGTCAAATTCTGTCAATGGGTTTGGCTTTTATACAGTGATCAAATGGCCCTGGTACGGGTGAACAATTTTATGTTGTGACTGTTTGCATTGCATAGGGGTACCCAAAAGTGGTGCCCATTGTCCCCAATGTTTCGGCTCTGCCGTTGGAACCCGTAGAAGAGTGGGTTTGAGGAAACCCCCTGATAAGAGCCATTGACTGTGGTGAGGATTGAGAAGGAGAACTTTACCTATATGTTGATGACATCTTGCTCTATGCCACACGGCCACAAATGATGGTAAACAGGATACTACATATTTGTTATCTTTCATAAGGGTACTTTCACTACCAAATTAACAGGGATAAGTCTCTGATTTCCCCCTTGTGTGGAGCCACCCCCATATTGCTGATCCAATATACGGTCCTGATTGCTCGCGATGCTCAAGTACTTAGGCATTCATAGAACGAGAGATGGGGATGATTTTCTCAAACACAAATTTACTCACACCTGGACGGCCTTAGTAGAGACATGGCTCATTGGCAGAAGCTTCTGCTCTTTCTGATGAGCAGAGCCTTGCTATTTAAAACGATGACCCCACCAAGGCCGCTATACATTCTACAAAATACTCCGAACAAAATCCAGCACAACTTCATCCAAAAAGTAGATGGTCTATTGTGACCGCTTCTCTTGGATGGGGATGTTCGAGAATAGCGCTCTGAAAATTGCAGAGTGGAGTTTATGAAGGGGGGCTGTCAATCCTCGATATATTTAAATACTATTGGGCATCCCCACTGGTAGTGATCAACAGCTGCGTATTTTTGGACATCACAGAACCAGCCTATACAGTCGATAGACAGACAATCAGTACGCACAGATGTTCCACTTTGCTTTATTACAGGGGAGGAGAAGGCGTGCTGGCACTCTGCAAACAGGCGATTATGAGAGTCTTTAAGGAGGCCACCAAATTCCTGGGGTGGGAGAACAGGTTGCTGGGGGCAACCCCCTGTGGGACAGTGATATTCTGCAAGTGGTCCTGAAGCTTCTTCAAATGGGAGTAGATAGGAATCGAGCAATTGGGGAATATGTGAAGGGGGCAAGCCTATATTACTTTCGAGACTCTACAGCAGGAGTTTGAGATGGTGGACATTGAATGCTTTAAATACTTACAGCTCAGCCATGCTCTAAAGTTTCATACACAGAGAGGGGAGACACTGACCGATGTAGTGCCATTAGAGGCCTGTTTGTTATTAAATCCCATGCCGGAAAAGGCAGTTCCCTTAATCTACACAAAACTCATGAATAATTCTTCGGATCTGTTGGTAAAGTTGAGGGCACGGTGGAAGAAAGACTCGGTCCTCCTAGAAGATGATGATTGGGCCGTAGCAATACAAAGCCTTAGAGAGCTGTCAATACGAGCCTGGTTCTGCCTTGTCCAGTTACGCATACTTCATAGCTCATACTATTCTAGGATACTACTTCATCACTTGGGAAGGGGCGATAGCGCTCTCTGTATTAGGGGAAGTCAGATCCTTTTATCATATACTCTGGGAGTATATGATACAGAGTTTATGGAGTAGAGTTACACAAATTCTGATGGGGTCCCAGGCCAGGAGGTTGCTCTGGGGGTCAGGTGGGTCATTCTGTATATATCCAGAGACAAGTAGTGGCCTAAATACCAGAAGATATGGCTTAAGTTAGCATGGGGGCAGAGGGAATGCCGCAGGTTGTAGACTGCCAAAAAGGGGAAATTTACCTATGCCTCTGTATGCATAATTACAACGATTAATGAGTGAAAAGAGAAAACCACACTGTTAGTTGTCTCAGACACTTGATTTATGTCTATTATTTTTGAAAAATTCAGAAATTGTACATCATTTACGACAGAAAAGAATACATAGTCAACTTCACATAAAACCCACTACAAACATTTTTTGTAAGGGAAAAAGCACAAAAGACAAGTGTATAAACAATTGTGTAAATTATAATCAACATATCAAAATAATGTGCGTATTTATTGTACACAGTGATAAGCAATTATCTCAAAAAACAGTAAAGGACAGACTTTCATGCAGTCAAATCGGATAATGAACGTTTGGGGGGTACGTTTTATTCAATACCAGCCCTACTTCCTGTAATGCTATTTGTTGTATTGTCGTGATTGTGTGAATACAGGAAATAACCAAGCCACTAGTTTAGGGCGAAAACATAGATGCTAAATGCCAACGCGTTTCGAATGCCAATGTGTGATTCATCGGATTCTCATCAGGGCGTGGAGTTTATCCAAAGGTACTGTTTTGGGAGAAAGAACAGTGAATTGGATTTAGTTTGAAGCACATATAGAAACGGAGCTTTTTCCAATTAAGTGCATCGTCCGATGCAGCATACCTTATGTGACCAATGGGTTGTGGTCATTTGAGTCTTTTAAAGAGTAGTCATCATATGTCATCAAATGCAGTGGGCGTCAACCTGCAATGTAGTGACATTGGCAAGGTGAGTTTTTGTGATAAAATGTAGGCTGGCACTACAGAAGTACGTTTAAATGGCCAGAAAAGGTTACCTCTGTGAGGAGCAGCCGCTCCGGGGTCGAGGCCTGGAGGATATGGATCTCAGTTCAATGATGCCCCTTTTGTGCAAATTCTACAAATACAAAAATATTTTGTGGTCTTAGCGAGGAAGGGTGGAATTATCTGAACCCCAAAAGAGAAAGAAAAGATGAATTGCTTACTGTTTTCAAGAGTTGGTTGTTTCTTAAACGTGTCCTGTGAAAAAGAAGACAGGCGGGAAGTTTAAGATGCCCTGTCTGTGTATATCAAAACAATCGAAAAAGAATTCGGGTGCACGCCGGGGGGGCGTCTTACCGTGAATTATGACCCTCAGGGTTTCGGGTCTCCCGCGTGCTCGAGGGCAGGGGTCTTGGTCAAGAATAAATCCTACGAGAAAAAGGACCCAGGCAGGTTACAACCCGGTTGCGCCCGAGTGTGAGCGCGTGTATGCGCAAAACACAGAGCGGGTCTTACCTCTAGTTACTGAATAACCGCGTTGTCTTTTGGATTCAAGGAGGACACAACAGCTCGCCGCTGCGAGTGAACCAGGCTAAGTTGTGTTTGGTAGTCACATGATACAGTGAACCAATCAGCGCGGGGGCCGTCTCGCTGGGAATTATGGTACTTGTAGTTTGTGGAATTACAGGGGGGAAAAAGGGGAAAGTTAAATTCTGGTAACTTCACTGAGTACATTTAGCCCATTATTGACAGTGTTAAATTTCATAATGAGATAAGCCTCCTTTCTTAGTAGTGCCGCCTCCATGTCATGTGCATACTGTTTAGGATCTGCCCATGTGAGGACCGTCCATTTAAACTCATTTTCACCATGGTTGTGATTTGTAAAATGTTCAACCATGGGTGCAGAGCACACCTTTTTCTTTATTCGGGATCGATGTTGTGTGATGCGGGAATTGACAGATTGACTGGTTTTGCCTATGTACACTTTGTCACAGGGACAAACCACGGCATAGATGACATTTTTTGTACGACAATTTGTGAACATGTCATGTTTCCATGTGACCCCGTCATGGTCAAACCTATTACCTTCTAAGGTGGAGGAACACGATATACAGTTGCCACACTTATGGTGCCCGCTTATTGGTTTTAGGTTCCATTGCGAAATCAAATCACTTTTGAGTTTAGGAATGTAACTGTCCGCTCGAATCAATTGTTGGCCAATGCTTCTATTTTTGCGCATGGCAAAAATGGGTTTCTTTAATGGACTTGGCAAATCTTCCAATAGATGCCAATTTTTTTAAATGATGCGTTTGAACTGATTTGTGTGACCCAAAAGTTGTGACACACACCAGCTCCGTCAATTCATTTTTTCTTTTTTTACCAGAAGATTCTCTCTCGGGGTGCATCTGGCACGTTTTTTGGAATGGTTGAGAAGTTTTTTTGGGTAACCCCTTTTGGCCATTTCTGCGCAAAAATTTGTAGCATGGTGATCAAAGTCAGAAATTTCAGTACAATTCCTTCTTATTCTCAACATTTGCCCAAAAGGGAGATTTTCCTTCAGGCACTGTGGATGCGAGCTTTTGAAATGAAGAATTGTATTCCTGTCTGTCAGTTTTTTGTGTAAGGTCGTTGTTAGGATATTTTCGCGGACGCCTACTGTGATGTCCAAAAACGGCACACTACTTCAAATTTGAGAATGCATTTTTCATCCAAATAAAAGGCATCGCTATGGGCTATCCATACGCACCTGAGATGGCGGTACTGTATATGGCACAATATGAACAAAGATTCATATGTGAGAACAATCCATTTGTAGGCCATATAACCCAATGGCTTAGATACATTGATGACGTCTGGCTCCTGTGGCAGGGGAGCCAGACTGATCTAGACCAGTTCTACAATTGGCTAAACTCCAGGCACAGAGACATTGGTTTCTCGATAGAATCCAGTAAAAGTACAATGACGTTTTTGGACATCACAGTAGGCGTCCGCGAAAATATCCTAACAACGACCTTACACAAAAAACTGACAGACAGGAATACAATTCTTCATTTCAAAAGCTCGCATCCACAGTGCCTGAAGGAAAATCTCCCTTTTGGGCAAATGTTGAGAATAAGAAGGAATTGTACTGAAATTTCTGACTTTGATCACCATGCTACAAATTTTTGCGCAGAAATGGCCAAAAGGGGTTACCCAAAAAAACTTCTCAACCATTCCAAAAAACGTGCCAGATGCACCCCGAGAGAGAATCTTCTGGTAAAAAAAGAAAAAAATGAATTGACGGAGCTGGTGTGTGTCACAACTTTTGGGTCACACACAAATCAGTTCAAACGCATCATTTTAAAAAATTGGCATCTATTGGAAGATTTGCCAAGTCCATTAAAGAAACCCATTTTTGCCATGCGCAAAAATAGAAGCATTGGCCAACAATTGATTCGAGCGGACAGTTACATTCCTAAACTCAAAAGTGATTTGATTTCGCAATGGAACCTAAAACCAATAAGCGGGCACCATAAGTGTGGCAACTGTATATCGTGTTCCTCCACCTTAGAAGGTAATAGGTTTGACCATGACGGGGTCACATGGAAACATGACATGTTCACAAATTGTCGTACAAAAAATGTCATCTATGCCGTGGTTTGTCCCTGTGACAAAGTGTACATAGGCAAAACCAGTCAATCTGTCAATTCCCGCATCACACAACATCGATCCCGAATAAAGAAAAAGGTGTGCTCTGCACCCATGGTTGAACATTTTACAAATCACAACCATGGTGAAAATGAGTTTAAATGGACCGTCCTCACATGGGCAGATCCTAAACAGTATGCACATGACATGGAGGCGGCACTACTAAGAAAGGAGGCTTATCTCATTATGAAATTTAACACTGTCAATAATGGGCTAAATGTACTCAGTGAAGTTACCAGAATTTAACTTTCCCCTTTTTCCCCCCTGTAATTCCACAAACTACAAGCACCATAATTCCTAGCGAGAGGGCCCCCGCGCTGATTGGTTCACTGTATCATGTGACTACCAAACACAACTTAGCCTGGTTCACTCGCAGCGGCGAGCTGTTGTGTCCTCCTTGAATCCAAAAGACAACGCGGTTATTCAGTAACTAGAGGTAAGACCCGCTCTGTGTTTTGCGCATACACGCGCTCACACTCGGGCGCAACCGGGTTGTAACCTGCCTGGGTCCTTTTTCTCGTAGGATTTATTCTTGACCAAGATCCCTGCCCTCGAGCACGCGGGAGACCCGAAACCCTGAGGGTCATAATTCACGGTAAGACGCCCCCCGGCGTGCAACCGAATTCTTTTTCGATTGTTTTGATATACACAGACAGGGCATCTTAAACTTCCCGCCTGTCTTCTTTTTCACAGGACACGTTTAAGAAACAACCAACTCTTGAAAACAGTAAGCAATTCATCTTTTCTTTCTCTTTTGGGGTTCAGATAATTCCACCCTTCCTCGCTAAGACCACAAAATATTTTTGTATTTGTAGAATTTGCACAAAAGGGGCATCATTGAACTGAGATCCATATCCTCCAGGCCTCGACCCCGGAGCGGCTGCTCCTCACAGAGGTAACCTTTTCTGGCCATTTAAACGTACTTCTGTAGTGCCAGCCTACATTTTATCACAAAAACTCACCTTGCCAATGTCACTACATTGCAGGTTGACGCCCACGGCATTTGATGACATATGATGACTACTCTTTAAAAGACTCAAATGACCACAACCCATTGGTCACATAAGGTATGCTGCATCGGACGATGCACTTAATTGGAAAAAGCTCTGTTTCTATATGTGCTTCAAACTAAATCCAATTCCCTGTTCTTTCTCCCAAAACAGTACCTTTGGATAAACTCCACGCCCTTATGAGAATCCGATGAATCACACATTGGCATTCGAAACGCGTTGGCATTTAGCATCTATGTTTTCGCCCTAAACTAGTGGCTTGGTTATTTCCTGTATTCACACAATCACGACAATACAACAAATAGCATTACAGGAAGTAGGGCTGGTATTGAATAAAACGTACCCCCCAAACGTTCATTATCCGATTTGACTGCATGAAAGTCTGTCCTTTACTGTTTTTTGAGATAATTGCTTATCACTGTGTACAATAGATATGCACATTATTTTGATATGTTGATTATAATTTACACAATTGTTTATACACTTGTCTTTTGTGCTTTTTCCCTTACAAAAAATGTTTGTAGTGGGTTTTATGTGAAGTTGACTATGTATTCTTTTCTGTCGTAAATGATGTACAATTTCTGAATTTTTCAAAAATAATAGACATAAATCAAGTGTCTGAGACAACTAACAGTGTGGTTTTCTCTTTTCACTCATTAATTGTTGTAATTATGCATACAGAGGCATAGGTAAATTTCCCCTATTTGGCAGTAATAGGCCCTACCTACCCTCTTCCCTACAGGGCCAAACCCCCCCTTTTCTTTTCATTAGCAGGTTGTAGACTGGCAGGCAGATATAGATTGGTGCCAAAGAACAGAGCGGGTGGTCTACTAGAGTAGGGGCTGCCCAAAGAAATAGGAGAAAGTATTGGATAATTGGTGCAGATATAGAGAGGCATTTGAGGGATAGGGTGGGGGCTGGATTTCATTCCTTGAGATTCTGAGACTCAAGAATGTAATTTCTTTATGTAGGTGTGATTCTATTTGCACAATGTGTCTTCATGTTCCACAATGACAAAGTCATATCTATGATGTTTTGTTTTACAAAGCAGTCATTTCAAGGGAAGTAATATTATTCATGGTACTTGTTTACTACGCCAACAGTTGAATAAAAAGAATTTAGAAAAAAGAAAACAAGGTGTAACCTTTCAAGGACCAATGTCTGAAAGTCTATCATGCTCTGGTAAGAACATGGGGAGTGAACTTGTTCCCAGGAGTCTGCTAATATTCTATTGGTAGATGAAGAAGACAAAAGAAAATAATGTTGCAACATAGAATTTGTGTATTTATATTAGTGCGTGTTCCTAGAGTAGGCAGAACAGACCGTGGGAATTCCTTTGCTCCACATTCTGACTGGATCTCCTAGACTTCTCTACATGAGAGGTTACTCAGCCTAATTCTATGTCTGCTGAATTATGATTGAGAATACATTTCCAGTTTGATTTGCAAAGGCTTTATGCTTCAACTTTGACCTCTTTTCTCCCATCACAACTCTTCATTGGGTTTCTGAACTGGCACCTTTTCTCTCATTATATCAATTTATTTAGAATAGGAAGTTTCCTTTATGGAAGATGCTTCTTGTAATATTACCATACTTGTATTGTTATTGTTACAGTACTGTATGTGATTTTAACTGATATTTATTGTATTTCATAATCAAATAACGATTGATGGATTACATTGACTTTTGATGCTGAAATCTAAAAAGTAATGCCTAAAAAATAAATAGATGAGAAGCTAAGAGATTTCAAAATAAAACCTTTTAATTCACTCTAATGTAGCTCTCTTTATTGACTGAATTTAAAGTCTTCATCAAGTGGTAGTGAGAGGACGGTTAGTGCCACAAGAGAGAGAGCTGAAATGAGTTGCCCCAACTTAGAATTCCCAATGTCCTTCAAGCTTAAAGCCTGAACTTGAAGACTGAAAGAGTTGCATTTTGAAGACGGTTGCAGTGGTGTAGGTGTGAGTATCAATAGGATTATGTGTCGCCATTGACTTTCTTTTGTTATTACGTTCTTAGGTTGAGATTAGGTGTTTTGTGACGTAATGACTTTGCTTAGATGTTGCACAGCTAAAGTTGTTATGGTGCTCACAGTAGTCTAAGATCCTGGGATAAACAGTTGAAATTGTAGGACAGTCAGTCAGTCAAACAATTTTATTTGGTCAATTGACCATAAATGCACAAAAACATTCACAATAACACAGGGTCTAAAGGCATCTTATCACAATAAAAACTGTAACACATCACTCACAGAATTACTATACTCCCCCATTACATTATACAGAAAATAAACGGTCATGGCCAATAACAAAGGAACATTTCATAAAACTCATCATAAAAAGGGCTATCACCAGGTATACTTCAATTATAAAATACTAACATCACTCAAATTACACTGCATATTTTCTTCCCATTTTCAATGCTTGTGTGATAAAATTTTAAATCGAATAACACATGCCTGGAGTCTCAAGGCGCTGAAGGAAAAGTACGGCCTCCTGATGATTATGAAAAGATCCCCCCTGAATATATGTCAGAGAAACCGTGACCTTAAAACAAAATATAGGGACCAAAACAGCATAAAATGCTTAGTAGACTCAGAGGATCTCCCATGACCGGGCACAGGAAAAGCCACTAAAATGGGGATCTTGTTCACTCGGAGCCCACACTGAGAGTTTTACTTTTGTACAGCATGATCATTTATGCAACAGGCGTATGTCCTGGGTTTCTTGTGAAACTAGAAATTGTTGCCAAGAAGCCTTCATCCCCTGTTTCCTCTGGGTAATTACTGTATCCCAGTGCAAATTCTCATTAAACATAAGGCCTAAATAATTAAAATCTTTAGTCTTTAAAATGTCTGTTGCCCCAATAAAAAATTATTTCCATGAGGTATTCTTTGGGCCGCAAGTCATTACACAGGATTTCCTATTGTTCACCATGAGTTTCAACTCTTGAATTGGTTAAAACCATTTAAAAGTGATTTTAGCCCATTTGCGGGTTGTGTGACTAATACAGTGTCATCAGCATACAATAATACGGAAACTAAACGAGAGACTATTTAGGGATGTCATAGATGCATGTTTTTAAAAAGGTTTCTAAGGCATTTATATAAGCTAAAAAGTAGAAAAGGGGCTAAAATGCAACCTTGCATGATACCTTATTTAACCAGAATGGGGGAGAACACTCTCCTTGTTGGGAATATCGAACCCTCAAATGGGTCTCTTGAACATTTTAGAATCTGCAATAATACGGGTTCAACCCCTGCCTGACTCAGAATGCCCCAAAGGATATCTCTGTCCCCTATTTTGAAAGCACACTAGAGGTCCATGAATGCCTTGTGAAGGGCTCCTCTCCTTGCCTTGACATATTTACCCAGGATCAATGTAAGGTTCAATGCTTGCTTCATTGTTCCCAAACCTGGGCAAAAATTGATATTGCACTTCAGTGAAGAAGTATTCACTCCTCGCCCAATTTCTAGTTTTGCTAAAATTAAGCTACCAAATATTTTATCTGAGGTATCCAGTAGAAAGATCAGCCTATAATTGGAGAGGAAATCTCTTTGTCCTTTCTTAAATATGGGTACTACTATAGATACTATCTAAGTATATAGAGGTCCGTCCATAGGATTCACTCTAAAAACATTTTTTTAGCAGGGGGGTCCAGAGGTCAAGATTATGTGTAAAAAGCTCAGCTGGAACTCCATTTGGTCCTGGTGCTTTCTCTGTGGCAGAATGTAAAATTGCTGTGCGGACTTCCTCTACTGTAATGATCTTACTATAGTTCAAAAGGTCTGCAGGTGAAGCAAAACCATCATTTGGAGATAAAAGTCTGTTGCCTCTATTAGTTGGGTTAAAAATATCTATGAAATGTTTAACCCATGCTTGTTCCATAATCTGCCATTCAATACCTGTGGTTATCTTTCCAGAAAAAAAGGGTTGATTTACTATCTCCCAAAAAGTCCTGTTATTCTTTTTGGAGAGCAGCACTTTCAATGTCTTCCCAGGCTCTAGTTGTAATTTCTGTTTTCCCTTTTTCAATTGTTGTTTAACAAGCACTCTCGCAGTTCTACCCGCTACCTGGTCCTAGGCACATCATTGGTGATTGTTTTAAATTTATTATAGGCGTTTGAGCATTCATTATTAAACCAAGATTGCACATGATTAACTGTTAAACTGTCCTAGGCTTATCTGAAGTAAATACTGATGTGACCAATTTGCAGATATTGACAAAACTATCACATATACCCACTGGGTCAACCTCCTCCGATAGGCACCTTAAAATCTCTATCTTTATTATTAGAGTGCAAATTCCTAAAAATTATATCTCGGGTTGATGTAAGACCATTTTTTCCAAACCACCTTGTTTGATGCATATGTTATTATTATTATTATTATTATTAAAAAAAATTATAGAGCGCGTAGTCACCCGGAGGTATCCCAGCGCTAAGAACCCTACCTCTACAGGTCAGTGGGCCGGGAAAGGAAGGGGGGGTAGGGAGGGGAGGGGGGAACTGGAGGGTGTTAAAGGGTGATGAGGCCTAGTGAGCAAAGAAGATGGTAAAGTAGTGACAAGACTAACATTAAGAGGGTAGTGGCCACTCAAAATCTTTCAAAAGGGGGGCTACATTATCAGACAGAAGAATGTGATCAACTGTACTTCTTTTTTCTCTCCCTACAAAGGTTGGAGATTCCACACAATTATTATTGTTTAGCTCAAAGTAGTCTAAGATCCCGGGATAAACAGTTGAAATTGTGGTGTTTTCTGCTAGAGGCTTGTGGTGCAGTTTCGTGAGGTACCATCGACTGAACAAGTGAGATATGGATTAGAACAATTTGTTGTGATTGTACTAATATTGATTGGTGTTAGTAGACTCTACTGCAGAAAGGGGAAGCTACATCAGTCAGGGTGATTTCATGCTGATTGAAATTTCATTTGTGTGTATGTGTGGTAAGGAAGTTGAAAGGTGTTAAAACCTTATTTCAAATTGTTTCCTGTAAGAATTAATTACTTTAAATTTCATTAGTGGAGCAGACAAAAGTTATTTCCTTATTGTGCTTGCTTAGAGTTGTAGAATTTGTGTATGAGAAAATTGTAATAGAGGGTGAACCGCTGCAAAGTGTGAAGAGTTACATCATAGAGTCCCGCACTTGGATAGGTCATTTGGTGTGAAGTGCTGCACTGAGATTGGTTGACGAGTCATTGAGGAGCAAGCTGTGATATTTTTGTGAAAGAAAGATTGCAAGAGGATTAGAGGAAAGAATTGACATACACGGAATTAAAACAGAACCAAAACATAAAAATGTTGAATTAGATCACTGTTCATACATTGTTGAATTATTGCAAAGATGAATTGTTTAAAGCTCTTAGAGATTTGATGAGGGGAGATGTTAAAGTTCTAGTTCAGGAGGGTGATGCTGCACCATAGGGAGGTACGCCAGCGAATTAATTCACAGGGTAGATGTAGTGTTTCAGTTGATCCAATTCAGGGAATAGTCATTGCAACGCTGAAAAAATATAACTCTGTGTAATTATTGTAACGGGCTCGGGTATTGGAAGAGAATGTAGACAGAATCCAAATCTATTGAGTGGTGTAGATCAAATACAATGGGAAAATCAAATGCAGATGCAAAATGTTCCAGTCCAAGTACCTGCTGAAGGAACGCAGATGCCCACCCAATCACAAGCTTCCATGATGCAATTTGCACAAGCTCCAATGGCTCCAACAGGGAAAATCTCAGATGCAATATAAATCAAGTACAGAGAGCAAGTTCAAATCCATTCCAAAATACCAACCCATTTCAACAATTTCCCATATTGAAAAACAACAGTTTTGGTTCTGACAATTCCCAATAACGGTGCCTAAGGGGGGAGGAAGATTGCATACTTGGTGCAGTCTTCGAGGTAGACCAAAGTGGCCATTTGAGAAGGAGAGGTTAATGACCACCAAGTGTCATTCCTTATGAACACTGGAGCTACCTGTTCTACTGTTATGACAGTGAAAGTACCATATCTACCCCTCTGGGAAGAGAAGATTCAAGTTGTAGGTGTCACAAATAAGCAAATTACAAATACTGTTTCAAAGAAAGTGCCAGTAAAAGTAGGATCATTTGAGGAAGATCATCAGTTTGTGATATGTGATTCAAGCCCTCTAAATCTGTTAGGAAGGGATCTATTGAGCAAGATACATTGTTATTCATTTCCCACCGGATGGTGTTGAATTTCAAATGCATTACGAGGATGTTGAATTTAAAATGGACAGACAAGAAACAGCTGTAGAAAAGACATCGGACTAATCAAAGGTGTAGAACAAGTCCAAATCACAATAAAACCAAATGCAGTCTTCCCAAGGACATGACCATACAATCTAATACCAGATACAGCAGATGGAATTACACCAGTGACAAAAAATATGCTCAAACAAGGCATTGTCAGAAGGTCTTGCAATTCATCCATAATGGGTTTACTGAAGCGCAATGGGAAATACAGGATGGTACAGGGCCTTCAAAAGATTACCAGCATGGTTGTTCTAGGTTGTCCAATGGTACCAAATCCAGCAACAATATTTTTTTAGATTGGCTTCACTGCTGAGTGATTTATCATTGTGGATCTCTAGCAGGCCTTCTTCTCTATTCCTTTATCTGAGGACAGCCAATTTCTGTTGTCATTTGTTTTCAGAGATAGTGTTTTCACATAATACCTAGTTCCACAAGGGTATACAGAAAATCCATTGATCTTTAATCAGATTTTGAAAATGAATCTTGAGACTCTACAGATGCCTTGCAATTCAGTTCTTGTTCAATTTATTGATGACCTATTTGCGGCATCAGGTACGCAAGAAGCCTGTAAGCAGGACACAATTATCTTTTAAACCATTTAGCTGAGAATGCTTGAAGGTGTCCCCGAGCAAATTGCAATACTATTTAATAGGGATCTATGATGGAACCACCCATGAGAATACCTTGCATGCTTTTACCACACAATGTTCATAACACAGGTACTGTTACCACGTGTTACTTTTACCACCATGATGGTACAACGATAATGCCTTTAGCACATGGTATGTGCATGCTAAATGGTTTTTCTCAAAATTTAAAACTACCTCTCTAGATTCCAATCCTGAATCCTAAAACTGGACCCTGGCACAATTGTCTCCCCCCCCCCCCGACCTCAGCCCTAAAAAAAACCAAAAAAATCAAACAGCCAGCTTTGTGCAATAAAACCAGACTCTGGCGTAACCCCCGGCCCCCCAGCCTGCCTCAGCTCTAAAACTAGACCCCAGCGCTACCCCCTCTGGCCCCAAGTCCTAAAAAACCCCATCCCCAGTCCTGAGCTCTAAAACCGTCCCCTGGCGCTAAACCCCCCAGCATCCCCTGTCCTAAAATAAACCCACCTCCAGCCCTAATCCCTAAAGCCAGACCCGCCATGGCACCAGACCTAAACTCCCCGTCCCACGCCCTTGCGTGCTACCCCCCTACGACAGAGCGAGGCAATACCAGTTCCAGCTGGTCGACGCACAGGGTTTTTATTCTATTTTTTATTTTTTAAAGCAGAAGCAGAAGATCCCTTTGCCTGTCTTCTGAGGTAAAGACACTGACTGGCTGTAACAAAAATAATGCACTGGGAAGCAGCCATTACAATACAGCTGTTACCATGCATATGCCTTTACAACCTGTACCTTGCATATGCCTTTGCCATATATGCCTTTACAATGTAATTTGTCAGAAAAGTATATGTGGTAAAGGCATAATCACTGTAGCATCATGCATGGTAAAGGTAAGGCGTGGTAAGAGTACCTTCGTTGGAATCACCGCTTGGTAAAGGCTATGCGTGGTAACAGCCGCATTATAATGGCTGTTTCCCATCAAAAAGAAATCCTTTATTTAGGACATATCATTGAGAAAGAAGGCAAAAGGTTGCCATTCTAAAGAATTGAGACAATTCTAAGGATGAGTCCATCCAGGACCCAGAGAGAGGTCAGAATTTTCCTGGGACTGGTTGATTACTGTAAACAGTGGATTCCTTACTTTTCCCTAGTGGCCTAAACTTTACTGAGGCTGATGCGCAAAGATGTGCTTGAGTGGAGAAGTGTGGCTCAATGATTAGAGCGGCAGACCCTGATGCAGAGGTCTAGCCCGGGACCAGGGTTCAATTCCCCGCCTCGGCGGGTCTTGGGCTCAGAATTCCACGGACCTGACAATTCTCGCCTCGGTGCCTATTCCAATCATGGAGTCCCACTCTGCAACTCTGGGCAATAGCTTGCTTAATCTCCACAAAGGCCCCCACAACGCTAAAAGGATGCCTTGCCTCCAACTTGGGGGTGCCCAGGAGTAGACGCCTCACAGGGAAAAGCCAGGATGGGTTCCACAGCAGTATTCGTACAAGCGCCTTGAGACCCTTGCGAGTGAGTACTGCGCTATACAAGTATCAATTTACAATTTACATTTACATCCACTTCCATGGAACAACAATTGCTTGAAATATTTCCTAGAGCTGAGAGAAAGTCTCTGTCATGGGCTGGCACTAATGCATGATTACCATAAAATGCTCACTTTGTTTCGCAGTGAGAGAGTGGGCTGCACTCTCTCGGTGCTTACTCAGATGCATGGTGAATCTCGAAGAACTGTGGCATATATTTCAACAACACTTGAGTTGCTGCTGGACTGCCCGACTGCCTTAAAACAGTTGCAGCATTTGATGTCAGTATTGAGAGATGTGAGAGCATAGTGATGAGACATCCTCTCAAAGTTATGGTCCCTCACTTGGTGGAGATTGTGCTCATTCGTACAAAAACACAGTATTTGACAAACAGCACACTTACAACTATGAACAAAAAATAATTGCTGCCGATGTCACACTGAAAAGATGACAGATGCTAACTCTGGCTACACCATTGCCTGAGAATGAAATTGATGGGGATTGAAATTCAGCATGACTTACTAGATGTTACAGATTTATTCACCAAGCCAAAACAAGACACTGAGGATGCGCCTCTCAATGAGCCTGACTATGTAATCTTTGTGGACGACTCATGTTTAAGAGACATTGAAGTAACTCTAAGAGAAGCTTATTTAGTTTGCACAATCCAAGAACTGATAGAAGCCTCCTAGCTTCGAGGTGCTACATCTGCAAAAGCGCAGGATTAATAGCTCTGGCAAGAGCTTGTTGTATTTCAGCTTAATTGACTATATTTACAGATAGTCAATATGGTTTTGGTGTGGTCCATGACTTTAGACAGTTATGGCCACAGAGGGGATTTATGACATCATCAGATTCCCCAATAAGAAATGTGGAACAAATAATGAGACTACTGGAAGCTTTACAGTTATCGCAATAAATGACAACAGTTGAATATGCAGCTCACAGAAATGGCAATGATTACTTCACTGATGAAAATTGCTATGCTGATGAAGTAGCATGGTATTGTGCACTTGTAGCACGCACATTTAACTGAGAATATGCAAATGAATGTGAAGAAAACACTACTTTTTTGATGCTGTTGTCAGTAGCTGATAATTGGAAATAATTCAAATCATTACAGAAAGTAGTTACAGAGGCAGAACAGCAAGCATGGATCAGAGCAGGGTGTGTTAAAAATACAAATGACATTTGGGTTTCAGCAGATGGAAGACAAGTGTTGCCAGACAGTTTATTGTTTTCCATAACACTACATTTCCATGACCCTGCACACATTGGGATGGATGCAATAGTTAGATTGTTTAGGCAGAATTGGTTTAATCCCAGGCTCTGAGTTTTAACTGAAGAGCTATGTCACAGATGCATTACATGCCAACAGATGAATGTAGGAAGGAGATCCACTGTAACACTCTGTCACATTGGAAGATCAGGAGGACCCATTAATAGGAGGTAGTTGGATGTTATCAAAATGCCTATTTGCAACTGGCTTATATATATCTTGGTTATAGTTTGCATTTTCTCCCAATGGGCGAAGACCTACCAGTATTTGAAAGCATTAAATGGCTTTATATGATCTGTATTATACTCCTAGAAAGATATCCAAATGGGGTACTACCGCTGGGACTAAATGCTGTAGATGTGGTCAGTTTGCTGCTGACGCTGTACACATGTTTGTTTCTTGTCCCAAATTAGCTGAATTATTTTCATCGGTTGTACAATTTTTAGGGTTAATAATGGGTCTACCAATAACCATAACCGGGGAACTGGTTTTGATAGGTGCTACCTCAGATCCATCTGTTTATTCAATGTCCAAGACTAGGAAATATTTTGTATTTATTTGTAAGGCTGTAGTACGTGCATGTATCACGAAAGATTGGATCAGTCCTAATCCCCCTTCTTTTTTTAGCTGGCGCGCTTGACTATTAGCAATGTATAATTTGGAATTAGCTATATACAAGACTAAAGGCAGAAAAAAGAGGGCCATGGGAGCTAACATCTGGGCTCCTATAACCGAATGGATTTAATGGAACCCGCTTATACATGGAATTCTGTCTAGATAGGGTTTCGTTTTTTTGTTCCTTTTCTTTTTTATGTGTTTGTAAGCTACAGAATTCTTGTTCTGCTGTGTGCCATATTAATGTGTTTCCACGTACTATCTGTTTTTTTTGCGGCTCTTTGTTGTAAATGCTGGACTTATTTAATATGCTTGTTTTGTACTCTGCTTTCCTTGCACACAATGAGGTAAAAAACGCATTAAAAAAAATTAAATGAAATACCAGTATTTATAAAGTGCACAGCTACCTCCAAAGTGGTGTCCCGGTGCCGGGAAGATTAAGCAAGCTATTTCCCAGAGTCACATGGTGCTGGGCTAACCTGCCGCTGGCACCGGGGATCAAACTGTGAACCCCGTAGTCCGTAGTAAGGAACCCTGGCCGCTGCCCCACACCTCTTCCACTACAATACACGGAAGAATGACAATCTCACTGTAGCTACGATACTGTTACAGGAACTCATTCTTGAGGTTCGGATTCCCGGTTTCTCTGGAGTCAGATTGAGGTACCCATTTTAATAATGAGGTCCCTAGATTGCTGTCTGTGACTCTTCCGGTCGAACAGAGATTTCACTGTAGCTATATGGCTGAGGCTTCGGGGATAGTTAAGAAAGTAAACATAACCTTAAAGTCTTGGTAGGCCAACGTTTGGACATCCACTTCATTGAAATAACCAGATGCCTTACCACTGGTTTTGATGTGTTTCTGAAGCACCACTCACAGGAGTACAGGATTATCACCTCATTAAATTCTCATGGGTCGAGCTATGAGACTGTCTGCTGTACCTACAAATGCGCTTGTAAACATTACAGATGACATGATACCTGATTACTGCAAGAAATTAGCTGAGATGGTGCATTCTGTTTCTCACCAGGTGACTGGGTTTTGGTAAAGAAGCATGTGTGAAAATCCTGCTTGAAGCCAATGTGGAAAGGCCCCTGCCAGGTCATCCTAATTACAAACACTGCTGTCAAATGAGCCAGGATACCTAATTGGGTGCATGTGCCAGACTCTCAAAGAGTAAGGTGCCCATATGAAGAAGTAGTGTTCTTTGAGCCAAATCTCCAGTACCTGCACATCCAGAAGGACCAGAGGGGGTGAAGTACTGCAAAATCCAACACCAGTGCAAGGTCTTGAAATCTCGCAAAGTGAAAAAGAAGAATCGAGAACTGAAAATTAAGGTTGTATTGAAACACCATAGGAGCAAGCAAATGATCCAGAACAAGTGTGAAAAGAGTAAGGCCTCCATGGAGATCTGAGTGGCCTAATGGTAGGAGGAAATTGAGATCAAGTGTGTCAGTTGAAAGAACACCACAAACCATTGTTGAAGAAACAGAATCTAGTAATATAAGTGAAACAAAAGAAGATCAACAAACCCCAAAGAGATTCAAGAGAGAAAGAGTGCCTTGTCAAAGGTATTCCGCACACAAATAGACTTACTATGTGCATAATGTGTTGGTACAAAATCCTAATGAACTGAGATCAGAGTTAACCAGGTCACAATGCCAGTTCTCTTTCCCCAAAACTGATATGTGTGAATTGGAAACCCCAATTGACAAGGACTATACCCCCTTAAAAGTACCTAGTATATGGTACCAGTGGTACCCAGGGCATGAGTGGTAAATGTGCCACCCTGAGTGACCCAAATAAACTACTGACAGCATGCACGCTGCGGGAGGAGTGCAAACTGCTCTAATTCAACTTTGCCCTCACCATGTGTGGCAAAGTCAATGCACTGTCCTTGGTGTTGTCAGTCACCTCTAAGGAAGGGTTCCTAAAGCCCAGAAGTCAGGGTGTGTTATATCAAAGGTGTGGGCATTTATGTACAAGCCTATATGTCCCTATAGTGCCCATTACCATTAAAGGACACTATAAATGATAGACGATCCATAGGATAGCATGAGCTTCCCCCCCCCCCCCGCCCAGCAAACCAGAGGTTGGCAACTCCAATATGGTACCACCTAAATATATTATGCTTGGTATCAAACAAAGTGCCTTCTCACCCCTGACACAAATCCTGTGCCAGGAGCAAATGTGGGGATACCTTAGAGGTTGCCCTCTAGGTTGCCCTAGCTTTCCTGTGCTCTGGCTGACAGCCTGCGCCTACTGATGCCAAGACAGAATTCTGACCTACTACCAGGCAGTGTGAACATTCCCAAGAGTCAGGAACAAAGGCCTGGACATGAAAAAAGTTGCACCTCCTCTCTCCCAGGCTGGCTAGTGAGGTGGCACATCAAGGCGGTGATCTTCAATGGAAACGCCGCCTCTGATATGCATGCAGACTGCCTCCCAAAGATAGGAACAGCCACCCCCCTGCCGTTAAGCACATTTGCACCTGGGCAGGTGGGAAAATTAGATAGTCAGGAGGTGTACACCCCCTTAAGGCTAGCCACACTTCTAGAGTGGGCTACCATGTCTGTACAGCCGAGGCAGAATTCTGCTATTTTTAAAAGAAGTAGAAATAGTGGGTTCTGTGTAGATATGGTGTCCTACACCCCCGGATGTGGTCATTTTAGGGGTGGATTAACCGAAGGGACTAGAAGCCCAATGGCCACTTGCACCTACACCCTTATACCCCCTAAATCTAGGATTTATGGGCTATCCCTGACCCAGACCCAGAACCTCAGTTCTGAACAATCTGCATCAAAGAGGACAAAGAAGAGACTCATGTCTGTGACAACAGGACTTGCATAAATCAAAATAGGGATACTCTGTGCCTATGGCAACTCTCCTGGAACTGTCTGATTGAGATTAGTCCTAGGGTAACTCGGTTCCCCTGGACAGAGGGACCCCTGTCAGAGCCTGAAGCACCCTCAGACTACCTTGAACCAGTAGCACTAGTCCCCTGGAAACTGCAGGTAAATCATATCTGGGAGTCTAAAGAATCACTGGCCACCAGACCCTCTGAGGGATCTCCCATATCCAGATGGTCTAGTGCAATGTGGGAACTGTAGTCCTGCCTTCCACAAAGCTACAGTACATAGAACAAATAGCCCTAGTGGACACAATGTTTAAAACAAATACGTTAACATTACCTGTAGAATTAGTTCAGAACAAATTTACAATGAATTCATTACATTTATTGATATGGAACACAGATTCTCATGTTCACTGAAAATTTAACAAAAATACATGTTCAAAAAATGTGCCCCAATGAGAAAGGAAAGGTAAGTGCAGCGTTGTGCAAAAGTGAGGGTAAGTGGGAGGGGGAGGGCAGTGAGCAATATATACATCCAAATCATATGAAGTGCTAATCCAGCCCATAGCACATGGCCAATCTATTCACAACACCATAGTATATGGACACATAGAGGAGATATCACTGTTGTCCATAATGGTAAATACAATGTATAACCGTTGACGTTTCGACCCTGGGAGATGAATGTAGATAGCTGAAGTTCTTACAATAGGGTCTTCATCAGGACCAACTATGGGCACCTAGGAATAGTTAAGGGACCTCCTGTTAGGTACAGGTGATGAAACATTGAATGAATGTAATCACTGTTAAAGGTATGGGTAAGGAATAATTTTTACCCGCGAACCACCAGGAGCATATGGTGATAAGTAGAAAGTAGATGAGCCATCAGGCTCCTATGTCAGGATAGGACTAGAATTTGGGTCTGAAAAAACATATAGGTAAAATTGAGTACACATAGTGTTTGGGGCTATGAATTGTCAAAAATAGACTGAATATCAATGGGCTAGACGAAGTGAATAATCGCTTACTTGTTGAAGCAGAATATTTAAGATCGTAGGCTTGAATGAATCTAAATCCCAAGTTTCTAAAATGAGAATAGGAGACAACAAATTGTTAGTCTCCACCACCAAAGGTAGGATGTTTGGATTTTCAAAGTTAATAAATGCGTCCCTTTGGACTCGGCGTCGTTCACATATCTTAGGAGAGCGACTCGCAACCGCCTCACTATACTGAAGACGGAGCAGTTGGTTAAATACCGGCTCATGCGTCTAGACTGCGTGCACGTGTTACGCTCTGGCTCACACAGAGTCCATGCGCCAAAGGGATTTCGTCACAGGCAGCTAAGCCCGGTGGGTTTAAAGAAGGAATCTCTCCTTTCTAAAGGCACCGGCACAATGGACCAATGGTGCACACGTTTAAATCAATGTGCACAATGCTTATAATCTATTGCCAACCAGTTGTAGCTCTGGAGGGGCTTACTGAAACAAAACCATTGTGTAATTACAAGCCAGTTCTAGTTCTGGAGGGGTTTAATAAAACAATTAACAAATGAAGGAGGCCCCCTTAACTGTCAGTTCTGGGACAGGGGAGAATAAGTAGTCAAGCAAGGAAGTCCCACAGTTGGCCCTGATTGGGTGGTATGACCTTGTGAATGCCCAAACTTATGTTTTTACAAATACCAATCACACATTATCGTATGCAAAACCTAATCGTAGTTATATTAGCTAATGGAGCGGCCAACATTTAGGCACAAACAAATCAGAATATTTTTAGTGCTCTTACAATCTTTTAGTTTAATCAAATTCTAAGAAGGACAGGACGTGTAGGTTTTTAGAAAAATATAACAATGTATATTTATTTCAAAAGTCATTCGCAAAGCACAAGTAGTTAAAAACAATTTATACAATAGCTAGATTAAAAACAAAATAAAAATACAATAGTATGTACTTCAAGACCAAAATTCATTCATAAGAAATATAAACACAACAATTTATTACAAGAACAGGGGTCGACGCGGCGTTTCGGTTTTTGGAGAAACGATTAAAAACCTTCTTCAGGACCAAGTTCTTAATTATATAAAGCTCTCATCCCGATTGATCCGGGGAGACTGTCTTCCCAAGTATACTCTTTGGGTTTCAACAGGACTGTATGCTGCTAGGTCTGCATGTAATTATAAATCCTTATAGTTTCTTTAAGGAAGTTGACGTGGTAGTAGTAGGAGCCACCGATATATGTATTTTAAAGGGCCAGATATTTAATTCCTGGCTCCCCAAGTAAGCACCACCTTTTCCATTTGGCGCTGTGTTTATAAGCGCTGCCTTATATAAATGCGCTGCTCCTTGCACTGTGATTTGTAATTCGGCCTCCCTGCTCCTACTTCTACGGTCCTTCCGGGATCTGTGGTAAAATAATAAATTGTTGTGTTTATATTTCTTATGAATGAATTTTGGTCTTGAAGTACATACTATTGTATTTTTATTTTGTTTTTAATCTAGCTATTGTATAAATTGTTTTTAACTACTTGTGCTTTGCGAATGACTTTTGAAATAAATATACATTGTTATATTTTTCTAAAAACCTACACGTCCTGTCCTTCTTAGAATTTGATTAAACTAAAAGATTGTAAGAGCACTAAAAATATTCTGATTTGTTTGTGCCTAAATGTTGGCCGCTCCATTAGCTAATATAACTACGATTAGGTTTTGCATACGATAATGTGTGATTGGTATTTGTAAAAACATAAGTTTGGGCATTCACAAGGTCATACCACCCAATCAGGGCCAACTGTGGGACTTCCTTGCTTGACTACTTTAATAAAACAATAACATTGTATATTAGATACTGGGGTACGTCAAGTGTCGAATTGTAATGCATATAACAAATGGAATTGGGAGAAACGCATTGAAACCATTGTACGCAGTTGTTCAATCAATCAATCAATCAAAGACATTTATAGAGCGCACTACTTACCCGTAGGGTCTCAAGGCGCTTGGGGGGGGGGGGGTGCCGTTACTGCTCGAACAGCCAGGTCTTGAGCTTCTTCCTGAAGGAGAGGTGGTCTTGGGTCAGGCGCAGGTCGGTCGGGAGGGAGTTCCAGGTCTTGGCGGCCAGGTAGGAGAAGGACCTTCCTCCTGTTGTCGCTCTTCGGATGCGGGGGACGGCGGCGAGGGCGTGGCTGGCTGATCGGAGGTGGCGTTTGGGAGCGTAGAAGTTGATTCGGTTGTTGAGGTAGCTCGGGCCTTGATCGTGTAGGGCTTTGTGTGCGTGGGTGAGGAGACGGAAGGTGATTCTTTTGTTGACGGGGAGCCAATGCAGGTCTCCCAGATGTCCGGAGATGTGGCTGTTTCGTGGGATGTCGAGGATGAGTCTGGCTGAGGCGTTCTGGATCCGCTGGAGTCTCTTCTGGAGCTTGGCGGTGGTTCCGGCGTAGAGGGCGTTGCCGTAGTCCAGTCGGCTGGTGACGAGGGCCTCGGTGACAGTCTTCCTGGTCTCAGTGGGGATCCACCAGAAGATCTTCCGTAGCATGCGCAGGATGTTGAAGCACGACGAGGAGACGGCGTTGACTTGTCTGGTCATGGAGAGGGAGGAGTCCAGGATGAAGCCCAGGTTGCGTGCGTGGTTCGTCGGTTTGGGTGCGGTGCCCAGGGCGGGGGGCCACCAGGAGTCGTCCCAGGCGGAGGGCGAGGAGCCCAGGATGAGGACCTCCGTCTTGTCTGAGTTCAGTTTCAGGCGGCTGGTCGTCATCCACTCGGCTACATCTTTCATCCCTTCGTGCAGGTTGGCTCTGGCGGCGGCGGGGTCGTTGGTCAGGGAGAGGATCAGCTGGGTGTCGTCGGCGTAGGAGATGATGTTGAGGTTGTGTTGGCGTGCGATGGCCGCGAGGGGGCTCATGTAGACGTTGAAGAGGGTGGGGCTCAGCGAGGATCCTTGAGGGACGCCGCAGATGACTTCGGTGGCCTCTGACTTGTACAGTGGTAGGAGGACTCTCTGTGTTCTTCCGTCGAGGAAGGAGATGATCCATTCCAGTGCCTTCTCCTGGATTCCGACGTTGCTGAGGCGCTGCACTAGGGTGCGGTGGCAGACAGTGTTGAATGCCGCGGAGAGGTCTAGGAGGATGAGGGCCGCTGTTTCTCCGTTGTCCATCAGGGCTCGGATGTCGTCGGTGGCAGCGATGAGGGCGGTCTTGGTGCTGTGGTTGGCTCGGAAGCCAGACTGTGAGGGGTCGAGGGATCCATTCGTCTCGAGGAAGGCGGCCAGCTGTTTGTTGACGGTCTTCTCGATGACTTTGGCTGGAAACGGGAGGAGCGAGATGGGGCGGTAATTCTTGAGTTCGGTGGGGTCCGCTGTAGGTTTCTTGAGTAGAGCGCTGAGTTCGGCGTGTTTCCAGCTCTCCGGGAAGGTGGCGGTGTCGAAGGAGGTGTTGATGATGTCCCGCAGGTGGGGTGCGATGACAGCGTCGGCCTTGTTGAAGACGTGGTGAGGGCAGGGGTCGGTCGGAGATCCGGAGTGGATGGAGTTCATCATGCGGACGGTGTCTTCGGTGCTGATCGGAGTCCAGGCGTGGAGGGTGGTGGTGGGCGGCGTTGCTGCGGTCGTGGCGTGCGTCGGTTGAATGCTGAAGCTGTTGTGTATGTCCGCGATCTTGTTGTGGAAGTAGGAGGCGAGGGATTTGCAGAGGTCTTGCGATGGGGTGATGTCGTTGTTTCCGGCGTTGGGGTTGGAGAGCTTTTTCACGATGTTGAAGAGTTCCTTGCAGTTGTGTGCGTTGTTGTCCAGCCGGTCCTTGAATGCAGTTTTCTTGGTGGCGCGGATCAGTTGGTGGTGCTTCCGGGTGGCAAGCTTGAGGGTGGTCATGTTGTCCGGTGTTGGTTCCCTTCTCCAGACTTTCTCGAGGGCTTGGCAGTTCTTTTTGGAGCTCTTGAGTTCGTCGGTGAACCATAGGGCTTTCTTGCTGCCGGGTCTGCTGGGCGGGGTCCTCAGAGGGGCGAGTTCGTCCGCGCAGTTGCTGATCCACTTCGTTAGGTTGTCGGCGGCCTGGCTGGGGTTCGCTGAGCTGGCAGGAGGGTGCTGGCTCAGGGAAGTGGCGAGCTGGTCGGCTGTGATCTTGTTCCAGCTTCTTCGGGCAACCTGTTGCTGGTGGTGGTGGATCGTCGTTCTTCTGAAGGTGAAGTGGACGCAGCTGTGGTCCGTCCAGTGGAGTCCTGTGGCGTGGCTGAAGGCGATGTCTTTGCTGGATGAGAAGACGGCGTCGAGTGTGTGTCCGGCGAGGTGGGTGGGGGTGGACACCAGCTGCTTGAGTCCGAGGTTGGCGAGGTTGTCGAGCAGGGTGATGGTGTTGCGGTCGCTGTTGTTCTCCAGGTGGAAGTTGAGGTCCCCCAGGAGGATGTAGTCAGCGGAGGGGAGGGCGTGCGGGCTGATGAAGTCGGCGATGTCCTCGCTGAATTGTGTGCGTGGTCCCGGGGGTCGGTAGATCAGTGTGCCTCTGAGGGTGGTCTTTGGGTCGGTGTGGATCTGGAAGTGCAGGTGTTTGGCGGTGGTCAGGGTGTCATCGGTGTTGGACGTGATGCGGATGGTGTCCCTGTGGATGATGGCGATGCCTCCTCCTGTGTTGTTGATGCGGTCCCTTCGGATGATCTTGTAGCCCTCTGGGATGGCGATGGCGATGTCGGGCGCTGAAGAGTCGTTCATCCAGGTTCCGTGAGGAAGGCAACGTCAGGGGCTGTGGTGTCAAGGAGGTTCCAGAGTTCGATGGCGTGTCTGTGGACGGAGCGGGTGTTGAGCAGGATCCACTTGAGGTGGTTGCTGCTGGTGTTCGGCTTGGCGGGTGCTGGTGCGAGGCAGGTCCGGATGCAGGAGAACTTGCAGGCGTGGCAGCTGAAGGGTCCGTGGGTGCGTCTTGGGGTGGCACGGTAGCATCCCGGGAATCGGCCGGTGTTGAGTGCGTTGATGGTGGCGGCGTCGTACGTCCGGCGGGCGGGCTGGGGTCCTCGGACTCAATGTTACGATGATACTACATAATGTACATATTACTGTAGCAATTGACAGCATCATGTTTTCTGAAGAGATAATCTCCTGTTGGAATCATGTGCAAAAACCTATTTGCGACATGTTACCTGCTTCCAATGATAGAAGAATCTGCTTATATCATAGTCATATATCAACATGTGGGCCAGAGGTCGTTCACCATGAGATACCCAAATAACCTATGGCCTATATGTATTGAGTATATAAATAACCACCTTTACTGAGCAATGTCCAACGACTCAGTACATTTATGATATAGGGAAACATGATTCTAGAAATAAAACATGAATACATGGAGACACATTGGCATGCATTTCGGTCCACAGGGTGACATATAAATAATGACACATATGTGTTCTTACAGCATCTACGTGAGTGGACGTTCCTTTAGAAACAACACAGAGGTGGGCCACAGTTGCATGACGTGAATACATTACACTATTCATTCCCTCACAAGGAATGATAGCTGGGCACTGCTGCCGTCCAGCTCATTAAGCCCGTTCTGTATTGTATCAAAAGTGTGCATCCATTTGCATTCTCACATTTTCAGGACCTGTTGGATGTCACCCCCAAATGCCCAAACTGATCTTCTCAAGGACAACTCATCTAATGCTGTCTGGTGAGTGATTTGCTACCTGAAAATGTTCCACCAAAGGTGCTCACACTACCCCACATCTAACCCTGCTGCAGTGTTGTAACACATGTGCCTTCATCTTTTGACATGTCTGTCCAACATACATCAGATCACATGGGCCTAAGATAGCGTTGATGACATCAGCTGTATTACAAAGAGTTTTTAAATCAATTGTATGATAGTTGTATGTTATTCATTTTGTCTGAATGGTAAGGCTGCAAGCCTTACAATGTCTGCATTTGTAGTGTCCAATTATCTCTGGAAGATCCCAAAGGGATGGGATGGTCAATGCTGGGGGGTGTTGCTAGGAGAGAGTGTACCACATGTTCACGTATACTCTTCGCCCTCTTGAAAGAGTGCATGGGTTGTTCAGATAATCCCAAATCATCAGCGATGAGTTCCCAGTAGTGATTGATGATCTGTTTGATGGCATTACTGGGGGTACAAAAGGCAGTGGCACATATCAGTCTCTTGTCAAGGTTATCCTGACGTGTTTTGGCAACCAGCAGATGATCACTGGGGTTGAACCAGGCTCTTTTTCTTGCTTGCTTTACCAACCTCCACGGGTATCTCCCCTCATTGAGATGATCAGTGAGATTCTCAGACTGTGACAGATAGTCGTCCTTTTGGGAGCAATTTCTGCGTATCCTCAGGAACTGCCCAAAGGGTAAATTATCACGCAGCCCTCTCGGATGGTGGCTGTTGTATCTAAGCAGCAAATTACACTCTCCACTGGCTTCCTGAATATGGTGGTTTACAGTAAGTGGTTGTCTACTTTAATAGAGATAGCTAAATAGAAGGGGACCCCCCAGGGGAAAATGTGGGCAGGTTCGCGGGGGAAAAACCAAACAATCAGAAAGAAAAAAAAGAAGAGCCCTGCCAAGACTATTTTCAAAAAGGCCCTATATAGGGTCCTTTATATATATCAGAGCAACATAGCCACCCAAACACAAGTCAGAGAAAAGGATCATTGATGTTTTAACAATTAGTTTTATTATTCATTTTTTCATTTTTTCATTTTATCTTTTTTGGAATTAGCGTTTCAGGATAAAAAGGCTACAAAAGTGACAATCATTTCATTAAAGGGTCAAGAACATAGCGGCAGGTTTCTATAGTCCCACAGAGACCATCCACTCTCACATTCATAAATATACGCACTCAATCATATCATACATCTAATCTCTCATTCACAACTAGAAACATAATCACAATATTACATTAGCGCCATCTGATAGATGGATGACATGGTGACAAACAAATCATCCAATGGAAAGGCGGTGGGGGCGAAAACTCATATAGGACTAAAGATGGACAGAACAATCCTATTGCCCACAGAGGTAAAGCCAACGCGCGTTTCGGTGTCCGGTCCAAGCAAGGGACCACACCTTCATCAGGGCGATGATGTAATATGGAGAGGGGGACAAAACATCTGTGAATAGAAAAGTTATATATACATGAGGGTCAGTTTTAACATATAAACTTCAACTGCTAACAACGCTACATCATTAGACATAAACATCAATGTCATTCTCATATTATATGAACTCGTGATTCAGTGGGAGGCTCTGTGTCTATACACATTAATTAATTATAAAAGGCCCCAATGGAAGGGTACTCAACAGCATGGCCTGGTAAGAACAGTTCAAGCACACATTTGCACATTCATATCCTGTGGTTGGTGCTGGCTCATAAAGTTGTTACACGGGAGCCAGTTTATACACTCATACATCAAAGTAAGGCTACTGATTCAAAATAAATCAAACAATTCGACACAGGGAATTAAGGCGGAGGTAAGCCTAAGAGAGGGACGCACCATTTCAGAAAAAGAGTGTTACATACAGAGACCCAACCTGCTTGCAGAATTCAACCTAAATTTAGGCCCCCTTGTAGCGGGCCTTTCGAAATAAAGAAAGCATGATGGATGTTTGGGTGGCTCCGTTGCTCTTATTAATATATAGGACCCTATATAGGGACTTTTCGAAAATAGTCTTGGCAGGGCTCTTCTTTTTTTCTTTCTGATTGTTTACTTTAATAGAGATGTCTAGAAAATCAATTTTGCTGCAATCTGAATGCATGGTGAATTTAATAAATGTGGACTGTTGGTTGAGCCACTTAAAAAAATTGTCCAGTTCGGTAGATGTTCCCCTCCAAAGTAGCAGGACATCGTTGATGTACCGTTTCCATAAATGCAGAGTACAAAGGTCTCCTCAAAGTGGTCTATATATATGATGGCCAGATCTGGGGCAAAGCTAGCCCCCATTGTGACTTCTTTAGTTTGGAGATAGTATTCTCCCTGAAAGAAGAAAAAGTTGTGCATTATGGCAATCACCAACAATTTGACGATGAAGTCTGTAGGCACCAAGGTGGGCGCCTGTCTCTTGTTAAGCGCAGTGCTAATGACCTCCAAGGCTGGTTTCTGTGGGCTACTAGTATACAGAGATACTATGTCTAAGGTCACAAGATGTTGATTTGTCAGGTTGAAGGGTAGGTTATCCACCATTCTAATAGTCTGCATTGTGTCCCTTAGGTAGGTGCTGGTTGCTTGTGCGATAGGTTTAAAAAAAGAAGTCAACGAACTTACAAAGTGGTTTGAGTAAGGAACCGCATCCAGAGACTATTGGTCGTCCAGGAGGATGTTCCAAACTCTTGTATACCTTCGGTAAGGTACAGATTGTCGGAAGGTGAGGTTGTTTCTAATTGAGGAAATTAAATTCCAAATCTGATAAGAAACCCATGTTGCGACCTTCTTCTGTCAATTTGAGAATCAACTTAACCACCTCCTTAGTAGGGTCCGTCCTCAGGCGGGTGTAGCTGATGCCATCCCCCAACTGGTTCAGGACCTCAGTATTGTAGTCGGTCGTGTTCTGGACCATGGTGGTTCCGCCCTTGTCTGCTGGCTTGATGACAATTTTTCCATTGTTCTTCAATGACTGGAGAGCTTCATGTTCTGACTTGGTGATGTTGTATTTGACGTACTGTCGCTCAGAGCATACCTTTAACACATCCCTGGAAACCACACTCTGATATGCCAGTATCTTATTGGAGACCAAATGTGCCGGTGGCATCAAAGTAGATGGTACTCATAGACCAGTGTGTGACATGGAAGGAGGTGCGGGGAATTTGTTTTAGTAGTACCTGTATCTCACCTTCCTAAAGAAACGATTTTGCTCTGCTTTGATATTGAATTGATTAGGGTGGGCTATAGGCACAAACGATATTCCCTTACAAAGTACCCCCTCCTCATCTGGGCTGAGTTCATAAGAGGATACACTTATAACTGTGAGTTTATTACCTGTATACACAGCGTCTGGTTTGAATTTCGCTGTGGCTCTCCGGTGGAAACTGGACCTGCTTCTGTCCTCTGGTCTGGCCCCCGTCTCATCTCTGGTCCCTTAGTTAATGGGCCCGTTGTTGGCCCTAGTTCCAGTTGTAACCACGACCTCTGGAGGGTAGCCATTGTGTGTCTCCTAAAAAAAGAGATAAAGAAGAAGGTACTTGTGGTGGTGCATGCCAACGGTCCTAGTAGTTGCAGTCAGAACTCGTCCCTGGTTGGTCCATGTCACTCCCTGTACTGTTGGATGCAGAGGATTCCGAGAATGTAGTAAACATTCAACACCTCTGTATCCACCTCTACCAGTGAAGCGCCCTTGTTGGTCCTATTTGAAATAGTCTTCCTGGAGATATGGATAGGTCTCCTTTTTGTCGTAGTAGCGGATGTCTTTCTGTAGTTTGTCCAATTTCCTTGCTTGAGTATTGATGTCAAAGTCCTTGATAGTTTTGTCCAAGCGCTCTATCGCCTCCTTAGCATTAGTAAGCGCTGAGTCTCCCACAATCTCTTGTTTGAGTTCTGCAGTCTCTTTAAGGAGTTTCTTTACCTGTTCGATGGCGGTTTCAACCCCCAACACCATCCAGTGGTTTGAGCAATTGTTAGCCACAAGCTAAAATTCTCTTTGAATTTGGGGTTATCTACGAAGATAGCCGGCTTGTTCATGACTTGGAGTCCAACCGGTATTATATTCGCTTGGAAATCTTTTGTGAGCAAATGCCCATTCAGTCATGTGTGTATTAATTTCTTTTCTAATCTCTCAAGTCGAGAAATCTTGTCATTGAGGGTAAAATCTATGGTGGGGGTGGTGGAAGAAAGAAAATTACTACTCTGTTGCCCCTAGATGAGTTGGTTATAGCAATTGTCTGTGTAAGATAATGTCTCTCTTTCCGACATGTTAGGAGATTCGTTCCCAGAAAATACCCTCGCGGGTAGGCACTTGGGTTATAACACAAGAGGGTAAACCCGGACAAAGCACTAGGACCTGGATAAAGTATGTTACATACAACAAATGGCCCTAGTGGACACAATGTTTAAAACAAATACTGTAATATCACCTGTAAAACTTTCATGGGGAAAGAGAGAACAGAAAAGGACACAATTGAAATTGAGACCACGCAATCTATCGAGGATCCGGCCGCATCAAGCACAGAGGCCTTGAATCAGACTGATTTTAATATCGCTGAGATACCAATGGAACCGCGTCTATCATCTCCCCCAAGGATGTTTCAGTCGATTTGCACCCAGGACTTAGGTGCAGATATGTGAATGAAGAACGAGTAGTCTGTAGTGACTCCTTGGGAGAAGGGAACATTACTGGGGAGGCTCACTGTCAAAAGGATCATGAGAGTCTAGGATCCCCAAAAACAGTTGGAGTAGATGCATCCGGCATATCCTTATGTAGCCTGGAGGTGACGGGTTCTAACGGCCAATCCATGCTCGAAGTAATGCTAATGCTCCAGAAGACTCTGCAGGGCATTCTGGAGGTTACTGTATTAAATAATGACATTCTGAAAAGACATGGTGATCAATTTAAGGGCATAAATGGGGAATTAGCACAGATTAAAAACTTGATGCCCTCAATTGTAAGACCTGTAGAAACAAAGGAGGATAATAAAGTGGATAGGGGGGAAGAAGTGGAAGAGGTGACTAGCCCCCCAGAGAATGAACCAACAGAATATGTATCCTACCGCCCCATGCTTATAAAGAGGTATGGGGATGAGAGATATAGAAGGTCTAATATACCAAGGGGAAGGAAAGGGATTAAGGCCCGACCCAGCTGCTACCCTAAAAAGTACCAGGATCACAGGGGGGGGGGAAACGCCAATATATAAGTCAATAAATAAGATAGCAAGGCAAGGACCTAAAAAGTTAGATTTCGTAGAGAAAGGGGCAAATAGCAGCCGACATGAGGTACAATGTAAGGGGATAATGAGGAGGGATATGGGAGAGAACAAAAAGGTTAATAGGAGAAATCCCCCAGGGGTGAAAAAGAGTGTAAGAGTAGAGTGGGGGAGGGAGATGTCCCCAAGTGCGCAGGGACCCCACCCAAGTAACTGGAAAGGGGTCAAAAAAGGGGGAGGAGAAGAAGCTAGTAGGCACCCAAGGGGAGTAACAATAGGAGGGAATCGCCAACATCAACAGACAGTATTACCCACTGACACTTGGATATTTGTAGAGTCAATAGGACAGGCGAAAGGGGGGAAAAGAACTAAGAAATTAAACCCCTTGAATCGCTCCCAGCTACTATCCTCATTTGGAAAGTGCCCCAGTCTAAGAAATGTTAGCACTGAAGATCTAAAAGAAGTGGGGTTCATAGTAAACAGTAAGGGGGAGGAAATAACTAAGGTTTTACTCCACTCAGCCCTAATAAAGGATGCTATAGAAAAGGCAGAGTCCGAGATGCTAAGGGAAGGCATTAGAATACTAAAAAGGAAGGATGTATTCTCGGATAAGTTAGGGACTCCTTTCCTTAGAAATCACGCAGCTCTAGGGGACAGACAAATAAAAATGATCAATCTGGGGAGAGGCACCAACGACGCCCTTGAAATCACGATAAGACCCAATGACCAAAGGTGGGACATGGAAGAAGTACTTGCTGGGAACAGATACAGAGAGCTGGCATATATGAGTAGTGAGGAAGATGGTTTTATGAGTGAGATCGACTAGGAAGCAGGAGCGCCGCACAGCCTATCAATAATGACCTGGAACATAAATGGGTACAATAGAATAGCGATACAGGAAGATTTTAAAAATATCTTGAGGAAAAACGATATCGTTTGCCTCCAGGAAACTTGGCTGTGTGGCGAAATCCCAGCTATGGTAGGTTTCACTCATTCTGTAAAAGCCGGTAAAAGGAACACGGTGGGTAGACCTTCAGGGGGTTTGATGACGCTGATTTCTACAAGGATTGCCAAGGACATTGAACCCCTGGAACTACAGTGTAACTGGGCACTGGGCAATAGAGTGCGAACAACAAACAACATGTTGGGGGGTGAAAGCCTATGCATTATAAATGTATATATTCAGAAAGGGAAAGTAAATGAATATAAGGCAGACTTGGAACACTTAAAAACTGACCTAGATGGGGTGTGTAACCGGTTTCCAAAGGATGTGCTGGTAATATTGGGAGACTTCAACCATAAATTGAATCCTAAATCAATGGATTCTTGGTTGAAGGACTTGTTGGATGCATATAAAATAGAGCAGGCACAATTCCCCAGCTGTGAAACCTCAAGTAAAGATGATAAGCTCGGGCAACTGTTGGGGGTTATGGGATTTGTATGTACCAACGGTAGAAAGGAAGCAGACAGGCCTGCGAAGCGTACCTTTAAGGTAGGGCAACAAATGTGCCCCATAGACTATGTATTCATACAGGCCTGGCATTTCCACCTTATCAAGCAGTTCGAAATTTTGGGGGTGGAGGGTAGTGATCACTATCCACTGCAGGTTGAACTTCAGGTAAATAGCCACCCGCAAAGACAAAAAGTGTTATCAGTAGATGTAGAATACCCCAAGCGGTTAACAACACGAATCACCGAGGAATATATACAGAAACTAAGTGCATATCAGCTAACTGTGAATTTGGGTAACCTTGTACCAGAAGGAAGTATAGCCTGGTACGAGGGCATAATAAGGCAATTGGTGGAATGCCTCCGGATTAAGTTAAAATGCAATAACCAAAAACCAGTAAATAATGCGACATTATACCCTAATAATAACAAACACTGGTTTGATGCCGAATGCCGGAAATTAAAGGCCGGTATTAGGAAACAAGAAAGACGACTCAGAGGTAACTATAGTGAGAAAGTGGTATCAGATCTCAAAAAAATGAAGTTAAAATATAAGTCAGTTATTAGAGATAAAAAAAAGGTGTTTTAAGGACAAATGTTGGGATAATTTACTCGTGACAATTGAAGACAAAAATGTGAAAGGCTTTTGGAGGCTAATACAGGACTGTATGGGGAAAGCACAAGGGGCCATGCAGTGAGCAGTACCAGAGGACAAGTGGCTGGCTTATCTAGAGGAAATTTACGGGAAATGGCCAATGAGGGAGGGAATAATGGTAAATGCCTGGCCAGGAATAAGTGAAGAATTAAAAACCCATTTTCTCCCAGATCAAATTAGAACCATAATATCTAGACTAAACCTAACACGGGCAGCCGGCCCTGACAACCTGCCAGCTGTCATAATAAAAACAAATATAGAATGGTGGGCAGAGTTCCTTTCAAATATGTTTTTATGGATCCTAAATTCTGGTGAATTCCCTGCAAATTGGAAAGGGGCTATTGTCAGGCCAATCCATAAAAAAGGTGATGTAAACACCCCTAAAAATTACCGCTAAATAAACCTCTTGGATATAGGCGAAAAGGTTTTTTCTAAGGTAATCCTAGGGATTCTAAAGGAGTGGGTGGAAGACAAACAGATAATACCCCCAGAGCAGGGGGGGTTCAAAGAAGGCCACTCAACGATTGACCATTGTTTTGCTCTGTGGTCCATCGCACGGAAGTCAATTGATCAGAGGAGTAATCTATTCTGCTGTTTCGTTGACTTCCGTGCAGCCTTTGATCTTGTGGACAGGGATCAGCTGTGGTCAACACTAACAGGGTATGAACTACAGGATGACCTGCTGGCCCTTGTCCAAGCATTACATACAGAAAATTGGGCACAGATAATATTGGACACGGATGGAGGACTGACCAGGAGAATCCCTATTGGAAACGGCTTAAGACAGGGGTGCGTTCTAGCCCCCCTGCTGTTCGCCCTGTTTTTAGCAGACCTACCCCAAGTATTAAGAGATGTCAGAGGGGCGAACCCGAAGTTAGGAGGAAGGCACATATCGTGCCTCCTTTATGCCGATGACCTAGTAATAATGGATCAAACGGAGATAGGCCTCCAGAGAAAACGCAATAGGTTTAAAGATTACAGTACGAGTAAAAAACTAGTGGTAAATATGGATAAAACCAAAATAGTATGTTTTGGGAGAAGGAAAGTGAAGTTCTTGTGGTATCTTGACACAACCTTGCTTGAGAGGGTGACCAACTATAGATATTTGGGAATGTGGTTCTCAGGTAACCTGAAATGGCATACACACCTGCAAGCATTAAAAATAAGGGCACTGGCATCGGTCAAAGGCCTAAAAAGCTTTAATAATACCTATGGTGAAAGGTCAGATAGACCGGTCTTAAAAGCTTATCAAGCAATGGTCCCCCCACAATTTCTGTATGGAGCCGAGATTATTTATCTCAGTGGCAAGACCTCCTGGGATAGTGAAGAGGGAAATATATTAAAAAGCTTATTCGCTCTGCCAAAATCCTCTATGGTGCAGGCAGCACGACTGGAGCTGGGAATAACCTCCTGGGCTATTACAGTTTGTATGAGCCTTGTACGCTTCTGGCAGCGGTTGGGAGTAGGGGAAATTGCTAAAATCTCCCAATGGGCTAAGGAGGAAATTATCAATAGTGAGCTCCCCTGGGCAAAAGAGGTAAGAGCCTCAATAAGCAAGGCTTATGGGGTGCTAGATCTGAAGGTATGTTTGCCGCAAGACCCCATAATATTTGGGAAAAAAGAATTAAAGACTCAGGGGGTCAATATGTCCCGTAGTTATGACCGGGAATACCTTGCTCAAAAGACCTCGGTAGCACACATGAAAGTGGCTTGGGAGAGCAGTCAACACTTCCCTTACGTGGACCGGTTACCCAGCCATAGTCTGAGGCGAGAAGTCCTGAAAATGCGAATTGGCATAAACCCATGCTATGCAAATAACGGGGTTCGAAATTTAATGATAGGAAGTAATGGGAAATGCACTTGCACTTTAGGAACCACCTGTGATATGTCCCATATTTTATTAGATTGTACGAGATTTTTAGACCTTCGAAAGGAGTTTTTATGTCCGATTTTTAAAAAATATAAGATTACGCACAGAATGCAAGCTGCCACTCTTTTGGTGGAAATGGAGACTTTAGATATAGCCTGCGCGTTGGGGAAATATATGAATAAAGTTAGGTGGTTCCTCAAATGTGCAGAAGAAGATATATAGTGTAGCCCTTATCCCTGAATAAAGGTAGAGATACTAAGGGACAATAGTAGTAAAAACTGCATTCTGAAGAAATTATATATAGGAAATTTTAGCGATTTTAACAAATAAATGTTATAATACTCCGTTTTAAAAGGAACAAGAGAAGTTAATTTCAAGTATCTTGAGGTGTAATTGTGGTTTTAATATTATCTTGTTATGCTGCTGCTCTTTTTCTTGTTGAATATTACCATGTTTTGCTGTTGTCCTTTCTCTTATCACGGAATGTGGAATGTACTTTTAAGGTTTTAACAAATCAAATAAAGTTTTGTTTGACTGACTGACTGACCTTGAAAAATGCACATTTTTGCATTTTTCAAAGTGCCATGTGACACACGTACATGCCCTTAGGGCATGTATGTGCACCACATGTGCACCCATGCATATTTCAGGGGTGCAATAGGGTGTCCTTTGGACACTCCTGCACCCTTGAAATTATTCTCAATTTGCGATTAGCAAATTGCGAATCGCAAATTGAGAATAACTTCCCATTCATTCCCATGGGCCTCCTGGCCCATAGAAATGAATTGGAAAGTATTCCTTAATTGCGATTCGCAATTTGCTAATCACAATTAAGGAATTTTAAGAAATCGCAAAAAAAATTCGATTTTGTTCATACATACCTATATGCGATTCTCAAATAGCGATTTCTTAAAAATCGCTATTTGAGAATCACAAATCAGCATGATGATACATATTGGCCAAAATTTCATTGTATTATTTTGCACTGATTTTATATTGCTTCTAAATTCTATAACTCCAGTTACATGTATGATATTCCATTCATTTTGGTATAAATTAACATAAAAATGCACTTTTATTTTACAAATTGGTTTCAGATTTCTATTGAGTCAAGTCAGTTTCTTTTTGTTCATGTTGGTACTCTGAAAATCTCAACACATATTCCTCTAGTAAACCCTGACTGCTTTTTGACACACTACCAGGACTGAGCTAAGGATTTATAAGTGTGAATCCAAGAATCATCTCTGGTATTTGTGATAGCATTGAATGTTGAAGCCTAACAAGTATCACCACATAATACTCCACTTTCATACAAATCTTCATCTACAAGCGAAGGATATGGAAATTGCATGGTATTTCTTTAGATCATCCACAGTCATAGACATGTTTAATGCACATAAGAAGAACCACATCTGCTTAATGAGGCCGTTAGATTAACATTAGAGTAAAGAGGAGCTCACACTTTCTGAAGTAAAAATAAATAAATAAATGTTTCAAGAGATATTTGGAAGAAAGCAGGAGATGAATATAAAAAAATGGTTTATTTAAAATTGAAATTAGACAGAAGAAAAAAAGTGAAATTATGTGTTTATAAAAGGAGAAACCAGAAAAAGACATATTGGGATTAGTAGTTGTGAACACACTTTTGAAGTTTTGGGAGGACTAGTCCAAATAAAACATAGGGGAAGAAACAGTTATTCCTGGAGTTTGTTTTGTGTTTGGACATGATTCTTTTTTCCTGTTGTGAGCTAATTGGGAAGATGTTTGCTATTTAGCTTTGCTGTTCCCTAAGGTGTAGTATGTAAATAGTATTGATGCTCTAACAATGACACCACTGTATAGACTCCCACGCCTTACAAATGATGGTACACAATTAGTGGGAGATATTTTTGGAGCAATAATACCACCTGGAGGAGCAGTCTTAAATGCTGAGAAAAAGGTATTAACAGTAGTATATAAATTATCTACCAGTACATCTGGTGCTTTACTAGTAGTTAACACAGAATGAGTGGCTTTTAGATCAATGGTTCTGCAAGATTGGCTAGCTTTAAATATGTTGCTAGCAGAGAAAAGAGGAGTCTGCAAGATGCTAAAAGCTCAACATTGCTGCTCTTATAGTCGAGATGAGAATAGAAAGATAGAAGCTTTTGGAAAGAACATTTTTGATTTGAAACCTGAATTAGAACCTTTAGAACCCTTTAGTGTATTAAGGAGCTTAGGGAAATTAGTTTCTACTATTGGCAATTAGTTTGCAGCAGTAGGGGAGGACTTTTCAAAGTCATGTTAAAGCCTATACTAATCATTAGTGTGTGCTTTATAATATTGTATACATTATATAAAGGATTTAGATGCCATTTAACAAAAAAAAAAGAAAAAAAGGTAAATTGAGAGGAATTAGAAATGGAGAAAAGAAAGAATAGAGAGCATAAAATGTTGAATAAAGATGAAACCCTCAAAAATAAAAAGAATTACTCAACTGAAAATGAGAATGCAATCTACAGATTCATTTGTGGAGAATTTGTTATGGTTTATCAACCACTAGAGGGCAGACGTTGCTGCAGCAAATGTTATCTTCTATTAAAATGCTCATATAAGTAATGTGCACATGTTTTCGTTTAAATAAAGCATCTGCTGGATGCAAAATTTGTAGCAGGTAAGCATTTTTGAATGTTAAAGGCCTGCACGTAAGTAAAGTGCTGAACTAAGTTAGGCTAACTATTGATGCCCTGTTAACTCGAAAATAATGCATTAAAATTGAAAGGGCTGTTTTCAAATTGAATAGGTGTTTGTGCAAGAAGTTTTTCTTCTCTTTGCTCCGTATGTTGCAGCTTCTGAAGCCTACTGTTAGCTAATGAATAGACACTTGTTTTATATAAGACAACTGATAGTGAGATTCTCACAGGGAGGGGACGAAGATGACAGAAAGAGTGATTCACAGGAGGACGTTTTGGACCAAAAGAAAACAAGGTTGTAACCTTTCAAGGACTAATGTCTATAAGTCTATTATGTTCTGGGGAGAGCATGGTGAGTGAACTTGTTTCCAGGAGTCTGCTGATATTCTATTGATGGCTGAAACAAAATAATGTTGCAACAAAGAATTTGTGTGTTTATGCTAGTGCATGTTTTCAGAGTAGGCAGAAATCCTTTCTCTGACATTCTAATTAGAGGCTTATCTCTGATTTCCTAGACTTCTCTACATTAGAGGTTACTTAGCCTAAGTATACATGTCTGCTGAATTATGACTGAAAATACATTTCCAGTCTGATTTTAAAAATTCTTAATGCTTGCACATAGATCTCTCTCTCATCAGAACTCTTCATTGGGTTCTGAACTGACATCTTTTCTCCCATTATATCAATTTGTTTTGAATAGGGAGTTTCCTCTATGGAACAAGTTTGTTGTATTATTACTGTACGGACTGTGATTTCAACCAATGACAGTCTTCTCTTGCCTCACCTACGAGTTGTCATCCAGTTAACATGATATTCTATGCTCATGAGGGGTGGCGGAGTAGGTATTGAGCGATGCAAAAGGGGATGATGGACGGAGCGTTTGAGCAAATTAAACACTCACCCCCAGTCAACTGATCTGGGTTTAATCCATCACCATTCTGTAGCTCACTCAGCCACCCCAGTTCAGACATGGCCATATGCAAATCATTCTGACCCTGTGCCTCAAGGGAACAGTCCAGCCCGACCTGCCAAGCCATGTCTGCCCTGGACCGGAAACAAGCATCCTGGGACCGGTTTCAGATTCCAAATCCTCATCAGCCAGGCTATCTTGAACCCAGTGGCCAAGTGAGCAAGGGACTCAGGTCTGAGCATACCCTGCCAACTTAGGGCGAACAAAGCAATACAAAAAGGGGTTAAGGACAGAGTAGGCAGAGAGGCAGGTAGGGTGCTAACTTAAAGTATTATTTGGTGATTCAGTTAGTTCTAGTTCATTAAGGGGAGAGGGGATGCATGAGTGCATCACGCCCGCCGGGAGGTTAGCAGCGCAACTGCTGCAACACAATTGCCACAGTATGACACAGGGTGAGATATCGGAAGCCCCACGTCACATCATAATGTTCTGGAATATCAATGGGTTGGGAAGTAAGGTGAAGCGAAACTTGGTCATGCACTACATATGACTTCTGCAACCGGATGTCGTCCAGCTACAACAGACCCATCTAAATGGGACTCAGTGTCACTTTTTTGGGTAGAGGAGTCTACATGATCCTGGCACACATGAGATACACCTCTGGTTGAAAGGGATACTTGTTAAAAAATACACCCCCCTTTAGGTGCCCAGGACGTGGGCAGGCCAGGGTGTAAGATATGTGTGAGTTCAGGGAAAATGGGGCATGACTTCCTGCTCATTGATTAGTGTCTACGCGCCGCCTCGCCTCGCCTCCAACAGCCAGTACTTGATCAAGTTGTGGCAATACTTTTGGAGGCTGAATCGGCTGTCCTGGATTGCTTGAGTGTGGTGGGGGCCTCGGCAGGAGTCACGTCTTTGGAAGAATTTGCACGCTCTCTATGCCTCTGTGATTCATGGAGACAGGAGCATCAAAGAAGCAGGGAGTACTCCAATTTTTCCAGGGGACACAAGGTTTTCTCCCAGCTAGATTATCTTTTTATGCCTACGGAAGAGGCATTGGCTGTCCTCCGAGCAGAGTATCTAGCCTGAGACCTGTTGGATTATTCACCCCTTTGGATCACTATGCAGGGCAGAGGTCATCCTCGGGGAGTAGAGTGGTGGTAAATGTGTGGGACCCAGAATAGACTCAGAGCTTTATTTGCAGGAGAACCAGGGGACAGTTGAGTCAGCGGTAGTCCTATGGGTGGCCTTTAAGACAGTGCTGAGAGACAAGGTGCAAAACATCCTGGCCTCGTAAGAGTCCCACATCCATATGACCGGCTTCAGGAGCTCCAAAAAATAACAGATTGGCAGGTAGGCCTGCTTAGATAACCAAGGCAGAGCCCATGGGGCCCAGTTCATCACCATTGGATCAATATGGATGCAGTGATGTTCTGTCTCAAGGAGGGACCGTTCAAAATATCTGCACAGTTGGGCTCCCTCATAATATTTTGTAATATCTGGCAATCCCACACCTCTGGAGTGCCTTTGGGCTTGTAATGGCCTTCTAGAAACCTTCACCAGATTCCCACCCATATGAAAGCATCTCTATCTTCTCTTCCCATCGCAGAGAGGTTGTCTCTGCAATCGCCAATATGGATGCAGCAGGAATCCTGACACAAAGAGACGTTGTGGCGTTAAAAAGTCTGAAATAGGGATTCTGGCCCTTGAACACTCCACCTGTGCCCATACTGACCCCCAGGCTTTGTGTTCCCTTGAGGTACTCAGGTAGGAGTACCAGGATCTGGCAAGGAGAGAGGCCTGCAATCAATTATTGGCCACTCAACACCATCTTTAAGATGAAGGAGACAAAGCGAGCAAGTTGCTGGTCTGGCTTGGTAGGTGGAAAGTGGCGTCCTAATGGATTTACACCATAATAGATGAAAGCGGGGTCTCCCACTCGACTGATGTTGCTATTTTGGAAGCCTTTGCTTGCTAGTATGCCTTGTTATACAAGGCCTGCCAGTTAACTGTTGCCCCTAGTATAGCGCAACACTTGACAGGGGTGGAACAACTGGTGGTGCCTAGAAGAAGTCACAGCTGCCATTGCTAAACTGTAAAAGGGGAAAGACGCCAGGACCAAACTGCCTCCCGGTGGAGTTTTTTAAAAGATACTCAAACTTACTGGCCCGCATATGCTCAATCTGTTTAAGGAGGCAATGAACCCTGTAGTGCTATCTGCAGATCTACAATGCGCAACCATTTTCGTGATTCACTAACAGGGTAAGCCTGAAACCGACCGTGGCTCCTGCTGGCCCATCTCATTCTACTAAACATCGAGGTGAAGGTACTGGCTACTGTTCTTGCCTCTAGACTTCTGTCAGTGATTATCCCACTCATCCACAGAGACCAGTCTGGCTTTATGCCTGATATGTCTACGAGGCTTAACCTTTGGCGCCTCCACAAATGGATGTCGGAAGTGGCTCTGAGAAACGACCCATATATATTCCTAGCATTAGATGCGGAAAAGGCGTTTTATGCCACATATTGGCCTTTTCTCCACCAAACGCTCTTCAAGTTCGGTTTCAGCCACCACTTTAGCCAGTTGATCTCCCTTCTATACCAGTCCCATATGGTGGCAGTCCAAGGGAATTCGGTATTTTCCTTGACACTCTCAATTGAGTGTGGCACCCACAGGCATTCCCCCATCCCCCTTGTTGTTCACTCTCATCATTGAGCCACTGGCGGCAAAGATTTGTTCTCATCGGGACATCCGGAGACTCAAGATCTCAGCGATGGCATGGGAGGACCAAAAAAGTCTCTGTCTATGCCTATGCCCTCTCCAAAGCAACCCCTACAATGGAGGTTTCACACTCCTGGACATTAGGGCTTACCATGGTGCAATGCACCTGGTGGCCCCTTAAGACCATTCCATCTATAAGTTGGAACACACCAATTTATTAGAATCTCCTATCTCCACTTCCTATATCAGGGAAAGGGACTTCAATGTTTGCTGCCGGCCACCCAGGTGGCAATAGAGGCCTGACCGAAAGCCACCAGCTGTTTGGGCTGGGCAGGTAAATTGACGTGTGAGAGGGACTTTGGCTTCTGGGGCCTACTGGAGATCTCACGTAGAAGGGGATCATCTTGAAGGTGGCGAGTTCATGGCATTTGCATCTCTCCAACGAGAGTACCAATTTTTGAAATATGCCTAGCTGTGACATGCCTGGTGGGCAGAGGGCATAGAAACACTAGACTTACCTGAATTTGCCCCATTAGAGGGATGAATACTGCAGGAGGAATTGTCTTCCAAGGCTATATCCCTCACATACAAAACACTCAATATCTATATGCCGGACAGACTGTCCAGACTGAGGGAAAGGTGGTTCCAAGAGGTGGGGGGCTTGGAGGATGGAGACTGTGAGACTACTTTGATGCACCCAAAGGAGGTGGCAATAAAATCTTGCCTGTGCTTGATGCAATTGAAAATCCTTCAATGAGTGTACTATGACAGGGACCGGCTACACCAGATGGGAAAGGCGGCATCCCCGAACTGTTTCCAATGTGGGGAAGAGAAAGATTGCTACATATATATGCTCTTGAGCTGCCCGGCTATTCAGCAGCATTGGGCACATGTGACAAGAGAATTAGGTAGAATGGTGGGTGCAACCATTCCGCTCGACCCCTAGTACATCCTGTTGGGAGTGCCAGGAGACTAATGACCCGAGCGAAATCCAAAGGGGATTCCGAGAGTTTTACTTGAATCTTTACTCATAGGAGAACAGTAGTCCAGCAGACGTAAGAGAGGAAGAGATTACTAAATACCTAGAAGAAGTTACTTTATCTCAACTTAGCCCTGAAAATCGTTATCAGCTTGAGGATCCCCCGACGTGGGAGGATATTGCTGAAGCCTTAGCCAGCCTACCGGATGGAAAGGGCGCAGGGGTTGATTGTAATCCTGTCGAGTTTTATCAAATATTTGCCCCCCTAATAAAGACTATTTTTACCTCTTTGGTAATATCCACCTTCGACGGGGCTTCCCCACCTGCTTCCTGTTCCAATGCTAAAATCTCTATATTCCCCCAAAAAGATAAATCACCAATAGAAATGGGATCGTACAGGCTGATCACTCTCATTAATTGCGACTCGAAGATATTTTCTAAAATCCTCGCAATTAGACTATCCTCAGTAATTGAACCTCTGGTGTCAGAATGTCAACATGGGTTCATCCCCAAGACAGGTACCACCGAACATATTCGGTTGGCCATTACCTTATTTGATGCAGCCCAGGTAACAGGATACCCGATGTCGCTAATTTTACTAGATGTTGAAAAAGCATTCGACCGGGTCTCCTGGCAGTTTCTTTGGGGCGTTATGAGAAGAATGGACTTTGGACCGAAAATAACTCAAGCTATTCAAGCCCTTTACCTCAACCCGACAGCCAGTGTATCAATAAATGGGAGGTTAACTAAACAATTTGAAATATCACGGGGTACCAGGCAGGGGTGCCCTTGCTCCCCCTTGCTATTTGCCCTATATATAGACCCCCAGATCAAAAAAATAGAGAACAATCCAGATATCCAGGCAGTAAGTAGATTTGGGGGGGACACCAAAATCATGGCAAATGCCGATGACTTGGCTGTAGTCACCCCGGAGCCCGTGAGTGCTATTTTAGCTCTGGAACTGGAGGCTCAAGAATTTGGGAAAATCTCAGATTACGCAGTTAACAGAAATAAAATGCAAATTATTCTTAACAAAGAAATTAACTGGGTAGACGAACGGGTTGTTATGAAGACAAAATATTTGGGGGTGACTGTGACTGTAAACACAAATGAAATTGTGGCAGAAAACCTAATCCCATTGGCTGCAGACACCAAGAGAGTACTCAATCAGATTAACAATCTGCATCTGACTATAGTGGGTAGATGCAACGTCATAAAGAAGACTTACTTTCCCAAGCTACTTTACTTTTTCCGGTATATCCCACCAGAGTTCAATAAAACCATGCTACAGAAATTTCAGCAACTCTTCATACAATTTGTATGGGCATACTCGCAGCCCAGACGGGCGCTCAAACAACTTTCTCTTCTTAGGAAGAGCAGGGGATGGGCTTTTTCTAACATATCACTTTATTATTGGGCTTCGGTCCTACAGTGTAGCATGGAATTGTTGGGGGAACATTCCTTTACTCCAACCATTGGGCTCCCTTCGCCCTTCCAACTACTACTAGGAGAGGAGGCTTGTGGCTGTCTCTTGTGATAAACGTCCTTTGGGTACTACAAGCGAGTCAGATTTAAGACTCTGATGAACATTTAAAAAAAAAAATCCATTGTGCGTAGAATTTATGGGCTAGGGAGACTGAACTACTACTCCCCTATTAACAAGAATTCTAATTTGCCTGCTATTTTTGGGAGGTCTTATCACGAAGGCTGGTATAAAGCCGGTATACTGAAACTGGGTGATTTAATCACCACCGAAGGAACTAAGCCATTTGCCGATCTTAAAAACAAATACGTATGAATGTAGGATGGTGCACCAAAAAAAAAAAAGAGAATCCACACTGAGGGTCGATGTGGTTCTAATATACGATCCAAAAGTGGCGTGGTCAATACAATGTCGGTTGATGGCTGTCCGGTCTTTTCGAATGAAGAATATTCCCTTATTATGGGGAGGAACAGGAGTTATACATGCCTGTTTCTTCGCATTTTCATGCATAATTGCAGGTTATTTTGCTGCTCTTGCAAGTGCTGATTGACTTCTTCGCAACAACGACGTTGGTCCCTACATTGTACATCCCTCAGTGTGGATCCACGCAGTTTTGGATTAGCACGTCCTGGGTTCATCTGTAATATTATTGTGTTTTCTTGCCCTGACGAAATGCGTTGGCTGAGGCCTTTTAAAGATTACTAAACAATAAAGGAACTTTTTCTACTCAATTACATGTGCTTAGGACTTCTCTTTTTTTTTGGTACACCATCCTACATTCATACATTTTGGTATCTGTCTCAACAGTGGAGCTTCTGTGTGGCTAGCTCCGGATGTCATCTGCACAACCATGTGTCCATCATTTTAGGTAGCACAGGAGCATGAGAAGCAGTCTGAATTGTATTGTAATTGCATTCATATAGCATTTACTATCCCTGATGAGGCATTGAAGCGCTTTATGGTTGGCAACACGCCACTCCGTAACCCAAATTGAGTGATTGATCCAGTGGTTAATAATTATTGCTGTAAATTTGCTGGTTATGGGGTAGCCTGGTGCTCTAAGGAAACTGGCGAAATTCCTCCATTTTCAAGTGATGATGTATTACTTCAAGAACATTTAGGTGTAATTATTAGAGTCAGTTAATGTGAGTTGAAAACGAGGTTGAGGGAATGTGGTGAAAGAGATTAAACATTAAGAGATAAGAAGGAGAGGTTAAACAGAATGAAACATTGTGATTTTTTACAAAAGTGATGAATAGATAGGTGTCAGGTAGGTTTTGCTTGTAAGGAGGGCTATGTTATTTTATTGAAATTTATTGGAGAGTAAGGAGACCGGTTTGTGCAAGGATAGGGTGAACTCAGAGGCACTAAGGCATGCAGATGATGGAGTGTAAGGAGAAATTCATTCTAACAGGAAGGCAGGAGAGAAAATAGTTCCTAGCTACAAATCAGGTTAGTTTCATGCAGGGTTTTTTGGAATGGTGAGGTAGGATGCAATCGGACAAAGCAAAAACTGTTCCTCCGTGTCATGCATACCAATGGACTGGTTTATGGATGGATTCCATGCCATGCACATATAACATTTTAGAACACGGAAGTGGGAGATTTTTGAGGAAAAAAACCACGAGAATGGATTTTCCCCGTTTACTTGTGTTGAAGCAGAGGCAATTTCAGGTGGAAGACAGCCAAAAAAAAGCCACTTTTGGCTTGAAGCACCAGGATAATTCCGCCTGAGTCAGGTCTTTTGGCATGCATGTATGAATCTTAATGGACTGATCCATAAGGCACATCTTATACAACTTTAAAGTGTAAGCTTTTCTCTTGATGGAGAATGTTTCCTGGGATTAACTTAATGATATATGTCCACTGTGACTACAGACAATACTTTATGCTACAGACTTTTTAAATGAACCTTAACTAAGGACATTTCTGTCCCGAGGTCATCCCACAATAATATTGAACTGGTTTTTCTTCTGATAGGCTTGTGCACTGATACTCTGTATTCACTGCCACCCTAGTCTACACACCTCTTCCACACCATCGGACTTGTGCTGTGGTGTCCATGGGAAGATAATTTGAAATACTACTAGGTGTAATTTGTGCAATGTGACTGAGCTAAGGATGACACCCTTCCAAGAAAAAAATACTGGGCTTTTGTTAAAGTATTATTTTTCGGGAAGGGGCTTGTAGTTAAATAAAAATGTGTGTAAAAGAAGCAGTATTCGTCTTTCAGAGGATGGCAATTGTCTCTCTTTTTTAATAATTTAGCTATAAAATAATTTTAATGAATCTTGTCTTGTTTTTACTGTTCCAAATCATATTTCAAAGGGCGTAAATGCTCTTCATAATGAATTTGGCACACACTTCCCACAGGTCCTTCATATTTAACAGTTAAAATGTGGTGAAGTGCTCTATGTCGAAAGCCAATGTATAGCATTTTTTAGGTCAAGCTAGCGAGAACATGCACTAGCAATCAAGCAATCAGCTTTTATTAAATTTGACTACTCACCCGTGAGGGTCCCAAGGTTTGGGGGGAGGCGGGTGTTGAATGTTCAACTGGGCACTGACGTTCAGTCGAAGATCTTTCCTTAATTGGGTCAGCGAAGAGAATAGCCTGAGGTGGAGAGGCAGGGTGTTTCAGGTTTTGGCGGCGAGGTAGCAAAAGGATCTTCCTTTGGTCTTGATCTTGCGGATTCGAGAGATGTGGCAAGGGCCAGCTGGGAAGAGCAGAAGTGTCTATTGGGTATGTGGAATGAGAGGCGTGGTTCAGGTATGCTGGTCCATCATCGTGGAGGGCTTTGTAGGCGTGTGTGAGGAGCTTGAAAGTGACTGTTTTCTTTACTAGGAGCCTGTGAAGTTCTCCCAGGTGTTCAGAGTTGTGGCTGCAGCCAGGGATATTGAGAACCAGTCTGGCTGCAGGGTTTTGAACGTTCTGTAGTTTCCTGAGGATGTTTCTGGGTGACGCCTGCATGCAGTAGTTGAGAATGCTGCTGATGAGTGCGTGGGCTGCTGTCTTTCAGGTCTTAGTTGTGGTCCATCTGGAGGTCTTTCAAAGCAGGTGCAGTGTGGAGAAACGGCGTTGATCTGGCAGTTCATAGTGAGGGAGGAGTCCAGTAGGATGGCAAGGTTTTGAGCGTGGTCCATGGTTTGGGGGGGGGTCGTTCCTAACGCGGCAGGCCACCTGGAGTCTTCCCTTGCAAGACTCTTGTGTCTAATAATGGCCTCGGAAACCGCCTGCTGCTTATCATTGGTTGGAATCATTGTATCTGTTCTTTGCTGCCTTCTCATTTGGCAGCGTTGGTGTGCCACTTTCTTTTATCTCAGTGGCACATGGACCAGGTATGTGTAATTAGCTTTCATAATTAATGTCCATCTCCTGCTCGCGCTGTGATTGAGGTACTATTTCACCTTTTTTAAAATATAATCCGCTTTATGACGTTCCATTTTCTAATGTTTTCACACAGAAAAGGCAGAGTGAATAAAGTAAACAGAGCACACAGCAAAGTGGCCCTGCACTGAACTGTAGCATCTAAGCGCCCCCGTCCAGCAACATTGTGAGCTGCGGCTGCAAACTCTAAATATTCACTGCACTGTTCCTACAGTGTGCGAGTCAAGAAGCAGGAGTTGAATATTCAAGGGACCACTTGAATACCCCGGAATATGCTGTTCCCCTCCTTTTACACAGGGGAAACAGCGTTTACAACGCTGTCTCCACAATGTGTCACCTTTACAATGTGGTCGTTAGAACGACCGTGTTGTTACCACATGTACCACTACATTACAAGTCACACGCCGCCCGTGACTCATGATGGCGTGGTTCCGTCACGAGCACGGAAGCACTGCGCTCACCCCCCCGGCACCGCTGTGAAATTCGTGCTGCGGCGAAGGGGTTAAAGAACACAATATATTGGCAATAAATATGGACTAGAATCAGCGCTATATTCAAGATGTCCAGCCAGACAATAAAATAATATTTTTTAGAAAAATTCAAGAACACAGTGATAAAGTGGGACACACCCCGTTGGTTGCACCCCCTACCATTGCTTCTGCCTCCCCGTGTTGTTTCCCCCTTCCCTCTCTACTTTAAAAAAATGTATTTCCATGCATGTAATTTTTTTTATCTACAATCCAACTCTGATCGGCAGATAAAAAGAAAAAAAACGCTGCTCTCCTGTAGTGTCATGTGATCATGTGCAGTAGGATGCTTGTGGTCATCAGCGGAATCCTTACAAAGTTATGTAATCAGTTGGGCGGTATCTGGGTGTGTCTGGTTGGGGTCAATAAAGTTTATGATGTAGTGCGCTCAGTTAACGATTGCATGCCAAAGAATAAAGACGTGTGTTACAGACCTCCATGTGTGGCATGGCAATTTTGTGCTCCAAAGCTGGGGAGGATGCAACAACTGGTGACGAGCAGGGGATACATGCCCCAAAGAAACAAGACTGCTCTCCCTGAGAGTTTGCCGAGGTCCAGCAAACTGCTTGTGCATGCCACGTGCAGCCCAAGAAGCAGTCTACAGTTGGCGAGTGTGGGGGTCAAAGCGCCACACTTACAAGGCCCTCAAAGAAAGTGAAGGCCTTACAGAGGATCAGTCAGAAAGCCTGCCAGCTGCTGATATGGAAGCTGGATTAGCCCGAAAGGAATTAGTGTTGATCATAAAAAATACGCAGAAACACCAAGTGGAGGCCCATAAGACGATGTCTCAGAAGAAAAAAAAATTGTGTTTCCGATGTGGATTTTCATTTCCACGCTAATGAAAATGTCCCGCCATTGGACGGGCATGCAAAGGCTGTGGGAAAGAAAACCATTTAATAACTGTCTGTAAAGTGAAAGAGAAACAAAGTGTCTCATGACGAGTAGAGGAAATGGATGCCAGAAACTTCCTGAACCATTCTAGCCATGCCCACAAGGCCAAATGGTAACATTAAGTGAGGCGAGTAGAGACTAAACTAAGTCGATTGTCATCATATTCACCTTCCAAGGGCTCTTCAATGCACTATCGAGCGACAGTGAAGAAGATGAATATGCAATGGTGATGTTGACCGCAGAACAATGCGCACATGCAGGATTGGCTGCTTGCAAAGAAGAAATTCAAAGAGAAATTGCCACGTAACCCCAAGATCATTTTCATTTCCACGCGAATGAAAATGTCCCGCCAATGGACCGGCATGGAAAGGCTGTGGGAAAGAAAACTATTTAATAACTGTCTGTAAAGTGAAAGAGACACAAAGTGCATCATGACGAGTAGAGGAAATGGATGCTAGAAAGGTCCTGAACCATTCTAGCCATGCCCACAAGGCCAAATGGTAACATTAAGTGAGGCGAGTAGAGACTAAACTAAGTCGATTGTCATCATATTCACCGTCCAAGGGCTCTTCAACGCACTATCGAGCGACAGAAGATGGATATGCAATGGTGATGTCGGACGCAGAACAATGCGCACATGCAGGATTGGCTGCTTGCAAAGAAGAAATTCAAAGAGAAATTGCCACGTAACCCCAAGATCACGCTCAAAGTGAATGGCTGCCTTACAACTTTACTATAGACAGTGGTGCATCGATCAGTATCATGCCAGCAGAAAAATACAACAAACTGCCTCCAATACTACGTCTAACTCCATCGAAAACAAAGGTGTATTTAGGGCGGCCTCTACTACATTGCAAGTCAAGGGCCACTCATAGGGACAACGAGGCATAAGAAAACTAGAGTAAAAGCACCGATTCATGTCCTCCAAGGTACTTCGTCGAGTGAATGTCTACTCAGTTTCAGCCCTGCTGCTGACATGGGACTGATATATGCAAAATAAACAATTGATGAATAGAATGCTGGACAATGCAAACATTCACACCCAGTGACAAGGATCTGGGTTTAATTCATCATTATTTTGCACCACCCCAGCTTGGACACAGCCATATGCAAATCAGTCTTGACCCTGTTCCTTATGAGAGCAGTCCAGCCCGAACTGCCAAGCCAGGTCCTCCCTGGACCGGAAACAAGCATACTGGGACCAATTTTAGGGCCTCACCCTTCATCAGCCAGGCTAGCTTGAATCCAGTGGTGTAGTGAGCACTGGACCCATGTCTGGGCAAACCCTTCCCACCTGGGGCGACATAGGCAAAAGAAACAATTGATGGACGGAATGCTGGACAATGCAAAAATTACCCCCCGTCACAAGGATCTGGGTTTAATCCATCATTCTTTTTCACACCACACCCCCGCAGCTTGGACCCAGCCATATGAAAATCAGTCTTGACCCTATTCCTTATGGGAACAGTCCAGCTCGAACTGCCGAGCCATCAACTACAACCTCTGTGCACCTTCTGAAATAGTAAGTCAATAATTGTCGCTGTTTCATAGACTAGGGAAACTCAAGACAATGAAGGTGCAACTTTACATTAATGAGGACATTCGTCCTGTTGCTCAGCGATATCGTGAGATTGCTTGTCATTTACAGGAGGCGGTTGAGAAAAAGAACTAGAAACATTATTAAAGCATGATGCCATTGAGCACTCTACTGGTCCGATGCCATGTGTTTCACCCATACTGGTGGTGCCAAAAAAGGACTATTGAGGAGCAGTGCGTATTTTTGTTGATATGCTCCAGGCCAGCAAAGCAATTGTGAGAGAAAGGCATCCAGGTCTCCACATAGCAGACATGAGTACCCAGCTGAATGGCACCAAAGTCTTCTCCCATCTTGATTTGAACAAAGGATACTGTTAACTGGGCTGGAAGAGAACTGTAAGTGCATTATTAATCTTTTAAACTCATTTTTTTTTTTTTTTAACATCATTTTTATTGCATCACCAATATAAATGTACAGACAAGATAATCAGCAATACATATTCACAGTGTACAAGAGTAGTGTTATCCAGTCCTACAGTATCCGGGGGGCCCGCCTTTCCCCTGGTGCGGGTGGCCTTGTCCATAAATGTCTCTCGTATCACCTTACAATGTCTGACAGTAGTAGTAGTCAAGTATTGCTGGGTTGCTTTTGTGATTTTCACCCCTCCCCCTCCCCTGATTTCGGTGCCCCAACAGGCGGCCAATTCCGACTTCCTTCACACCCCCCCCCCCCCCCGTGGTCGCTCTGCGTTGAATCAGCAGTGTAAGAGTGTCTGGCGCGTTGTAGGGGGAACAAACATTCGCTAAGGTGTGCTCTCCTGCAAAGTGACAGGGCCTGCCCCATCTAGCTCACCCTCATCTTCTAGCTCCTCAGCATCCATATCTCGGAGCGCCTGCACCATCATTTCCCATGCAGTTGCCCTCTCCAGAGCCTTCTCGTCATTCATCCTCCAGGCCACCTGGTACCTCAGGGTGCTTTCACATGCGGCCCACCTCAGGCATTCCCCATACCATCTTTTATACGTGGGCCCCGCTCTCGACTTCCAGTTCCTCGTTATCTCCCGCTTGGCCAGAATAAGTCCAAGTCTATAAATTTGCTAGTGGTCTTGTTTCTAGGCGTGTGTGGGAACCAGTGGAGGATGTCAACCGCTTTTGTGTACTGGATGTCTCTGTCCGTCGCGCTGTTAAGGGCCCGCCCTACTTCCTGCCAATAGTCTCCCAGAGCGGGGCAATCCCATAGCATGTGACCCAGATCCGCCCCGACCGTGTTACATCTAGGGCAAGCAGCGTTGTCTACCCCAAAATACTGTTGTATTTTCCCCGGAGTGAGGTATGCCCTGTGGATGACATAGAAGTGGATTAGTTGGAACCTGGCGTTTCTCGAGCTCTTCCGTGCCCGCCTCAGTAACTGGCCCCAGGTCGCATCAGGTATTTCCACCTGAAGGTCCAGCTCCCACTTGGCCTTCAGGGCCGTCAATGGTCGCAAGGCCTCCCGCTGCATCCTGGAGTACAAGCAAGTGACAGCCTTAAAGGACCCCGCAGCCATCATCGTGTACTGACAGGCCATGGAGGTGCCCGGCTCCTGCAAGCCTTCCCCCCAGTGGGCCTGCACAGCACCCGTGACCGCTGCATGCAACAAGTAGTCACCTCTCGGCAGGTCGAAACGCTCTTGCAAGGCCTGAAACGGCAGCAGTACTCCATCCTCGTATAGATCACCCAGCATTTGTATCCCCGCCTCCTCCCAACCTAGCAAGCGCGACCAGTCACCTCCATGCGGGAGGGCCGTGACCATACCCAGCGGAATTTCAGGGGCATACATAAGGCGGACTCCTGCCCGCTTACGGGCCCGGTCCCAGCATAGTCGGAACGTCTGCTCCTCGACCGTCAAATCTCCCACCCGGAGCTTCTGGTGCAGCGAGATGTACGCCAAAACATGCCGCGGGGTACCTTCTACTCTCGCGTCCTCAGGGCCTCTATATACTCTCGCAACCTCCTGAGTAAAAATCTGCAGCTGCGCAGCCAGGTAATACCCTTCAAAATCCGGCACCGCCATTCCTCCTTCATCCTTGGGGCGCAGCAAAGTGTCGAGCGCTATGCGCCTCCTGCCCGTGCCCCATAAGAACGCTATGACCAAAGACCTCAGGCGTTTAAAAATAGAACTCGGGACCCACACCGGGAGTGTCCTAAAATAATACAGAAGCCTGGGTAGGGCCACCATTTTGAGCAGGGAAATCCTACCAGCCAGGGATAACGGCAGGGTCGACCAGAAGTCCATGGACCCCCGTAGGGCAGTAATACAGCGGGTGATGTTGCCTTCCAGCAAATCAGCCGGGGTGTGATAAATATAGACCCCCAAATAATGCAGGCAGCGCGGCTCCCACCGAAGTTCTTGCGCGGTGAGTGGACACGGTTCTCCTGATCTCAGGGGGAACAGGCAGGATTTAGGCCAATTGACCCTCAGGCCCGACAACCAGCCGAACCGCCCCAGTAGCCGCCGTGCCCCCTCGAGCTCGGGGCCCGCGTCGGCCAGAAACATCAGCAGGTCATCTGCGTACAAGGAAATGAGGTGCGGCCTGCCCCTAAATGATAAACCGGCATAGTGGCGGCCCAGCCTGGCCTCCACAGTGAAGGGTTCCATAGCCAAGGCGAACAGGAGCGGAGAAAGGGAACATCCCTGTCTGGTACCACGCCTGACCGGGTATTGCCTCGAGATCAGAGTACCCACTCGGACTCTCGCTACCGCATCAGTATAAAGGACCTTGGTCCAGTTTATGTATCCGTCCCCCAATCCGAAGCGTCGCATCACCTCATACAGGTATCCCCACTCAAGGCTGTCAAAGGCCTTCTCTATGTCAATGGAAAGGACAAATGGGGAAACGGCGCTCGGCCAGTCTGCACCCATCAGTCTCGTAAGCCTACGGATATTATGGGTAGTGTTGCGTGTCGGAATAAAACCGCACTGGTCCTTGTGAACAAGGCCCGTCATGTGTACCAGCAGTCTGTTGGCAAGAATTTTACTCAGGATCTTGTAGTCCGTCGTCAACATGGACAACGGACGGTACGAGGACAAAGCCGCACCCTCTCTGCCCGGTTTTAAGAGCGGTATCATGAGGGCCTCACTCATGGAGCCCGGGAGCCGACCCTTCGTTTGCGCTTCATTGTACACCTCACACAGCCGAGGAGCAAGGTACTCTAGATATTTACTGTAGAATTCGATCGGAAGTCCGTCAAGTCCCGGGGTCTTGTTTCTGGCCATTTGCTTTACTGCACACCCTATCTCTCCAAGAGTGATGGGCCGACCCAGCTCTTCTGCCTCCGATTCCTCCACTCTCGGCAGTTGGAGGCCGTCCAAGAACTCCCCTAGCTCATCCGCCCCTCCTGTTTCACCACTCTCATAGAGCCCCTCGTAATAAGTACGAAACTTATTCAGGATCCCGGGTTGAGTATGGCAGGGCTCCTCCCCTATCTCCTGGATCATCATGATCGGCATGCCCCTCCTAACTGGGTTAGCGAGCCATGCCAGCATAGACCCCGCCTTATCGCCTTCCGCATGCGCCCTCGTCATGTACGCCTTATGGTCAAAGCTGCGCAGCCGTTCCAACTCTACAGCCAGCCCCTCCCGTGCCCCACTAAGCCCCTCCTGCAACTCAGGGTGATTCGGGCGCCTTTTCTCCAGTTCCCTCAGCCGCGCTTCAGCCTTATCCAAGTCGTCCAGCAAAGTCTTGCGGGCCCCAGCTGTGTGCCCAATACAGTGTCCCCGCACCACCACCTTAAACGCATCCCACTCTACCGCCCTCGTGGAGGCCGTGCCACTGTTCTCCTCAAAGTAACACTCAATGCGTTCCCCCAGAGCCTCCCTGAACAACAGGTCATCCAGGGTGTCGGGTTGTAGGCGCCATGTTGGCACGCTGTTAGCAGCCACCATCCAGTTCAGGGATATCAACAACGGGTTGTGGTCCGATATCGTCTTGGCCAAGTATTCCGCCCCTCCCACCGCAGGGAGCATGCATGGCGAACAAAGAAACGCATCTAGCCGCACGTGTAGGTCATGTAAGTGTGAGTGAAAGGAGTAGTCCCTAGTAGTTGGGTGTAACGCTCTCCATGCATCTGTGAGGGCCCAGCTCTCCTGCCATTCCAACCTGCGCTTGGCGACTCTATGCACTGGGGACGCGCGCAGTGGGGGATGGGATCTATCCAATAACACATCCTCGACCGAGTTGAAATCCCCCCCCAAAAGGACCGGCCCTGCCAAATAACCCGCCAGTTTGCCCGAGATTGTAGACAAAAATGCGGGCAGATCTACATTAGGAGCGTACACATTGCAAAGAGATATCACCCTGCCTCTCAGCCTCCCCTCCACCGCCACATACCTGCCCTCCGGGTCTACCAACGTTTTTGTTACCTGGAAGGGGACCCCCGCCCGCACCCAAATCAGTATCCCCCTCGCAAAGGCCGAGAACGTCGTGTGAAACAGCTGCCCCCTCCAGCGTCTCTGCAGAGCAGCCCCCTCTTGCTTATTAAGATGCGTTTCTTGTAGGAACGCCATATGGACCCCCCTACGTTTGAGGTATGCCTGAACTTTATGCCTGCGTGTCATGGACTGCATACCCCGCACATTCCAGGAAACACATTTCAATGCCCCGGTACTAGCCATCCCCCCCCACACAGCCGGACCAAACTATAAAGAACAATGTCCTCATGTGTCCCGCGACCACGGGCCAACCCACCCTCCCTCTCCAAACAGGAAGCCAAACCCCTCCAACAACAACTGCCCCCCGAGCAACCCCAACTGCTCGCAACACCCACCCCCCCAGGACAGGCCCCCCCGCAACTGGAAGTACCCCCATCCAAACTAACACACCCAACCACCCCTCAAAGAAAGGCAGAAATGGCCGCAGTCTCCACTGCGGTGACCTTAGGGGCCAGTAAGGCGTGGCTCGATGCAATAGATCCTCAAAGCAAATCCACCCCGCGCACTCCACCCCACAATCCCCACATTATAGCGCCCCAAAACCTCAAATTACAGCGTTCCACTGCCACGGGCCCAGTGCCCCGGTGTCCAACCAGCGAGTCCACTCCACTAGTCCAGATCAGCACGCCTCGAGTATCTCCTCCGAAGTCTGCGGTGTCACAATAGGGCCCCGGGCCCCACCAAATTCCGATTGCCCCGTCTCCGAGCCCGTGCCCGGGCCCTCTGAGTCCGTGCCCTTCCCGGACTGACTTCTGGTGGTCCTGGACAAGTCCGCTACCGCCTGTAGAGCCGCCTGCCTCTCCGCCTCCGTCTGCGACACCGAAGGTTTGCCGGTTCTCCTGCGGTTCCTCCTGATCCGTTGGGATTTCCTGACCGGTTGTGCCACCTTAGCCTCCTCCTCCCTGGCCTTAGCACCGTCCGTTCCCGCTTTATAAGTGTCCCACCAGGTCCAAGCGTCCGCAGAGGACGTGAAGAAAAGTGATTGTTCATCCACCACCACTCTCAGCTTCGCTGGGAACAACAGGGAGTACTTGATGCCTTCAGCACGGAGCTCCCGCTTAAGGGACAGAAAGTTCGCTCTGAGCCGCTGCGTTTCAAACGTATAATCCGGGAACATAGTGACCCTGCTGTTGTCCACTTGAAAGGGCCCTGCCTCTCTCGCCCTCTGCAAAAGCCAGTCTCTGTCCCGGTAATGGAGCAATTTGAACACCACTGGGCGAGGAGGGAGACCTGAGGCCGGCCGGCGCGCCGGAACCCTATGCGCTCGCTCCAGGGAGAAGAAGGGGGACAGTCCCTCCGGTGCCACCTCCGTTCGCAACCAGTTATCGAGGTAGCCCACCATATCGTCGCCTTCAATTTTTTCCGGCAGGCCCACAAGGCGTACGTTGTTGCGCCTATTCCGGTTTTCCGCATCTTCGGCCCTCCGTTCCAGCACCTTCAAGCGGTCCATCACCTCCGACATCTGCGCCTTCACCGCTGCATGGCCCGGGGCTAATTCCTTAACCGTGATCTCCACGGATTTCACTCGGTCCTTAAGTTTATCATGGTCGGCCTTCAGGAGGCCCAAGCCTGTCGCCACCTGAGCTATATCTTGTTGCAAAGCGTCCTTTGTGGTGGCGATGGCCTCCAGGATACGATCCTGCATCCGCTGCAGTGCCGATTGGTCTCGATCCGCTCCTTCCGCAGCCTCTGTATCAGTCGCACCATCTCCCTTCCCTTTGGGCTTCCCCATCTGGGCCGGCACGAGCGATGGCCACCAACTCTGTCCTTGCTCTCTCTCCGCACGTCGCCGGACTTCGTCCTCAGGGAGGTCCCCTGCCGCTGCAGCGGGAAAATCTGTCCCTTCCGCGCCCGGGGCGCCGCTCAGGGCTCCGGATCCAAGGCCGTCTCTAAGGAGCAGAGTCTCCAATCAGCCGCTAGTCCGGATGGCGCCAGTCGCGCTCAGAGGCCCAGGGCCATCAACACAGGGCCATAGCCATGCTGTCGCCGCCACTACCAAGGGGCGGATCCCAGCCACCGCCCGAGGTGCGCCCGAGGTCCACTCCACCACCCAGGGAGGGGTGCGAAGCAACCGCGAACACCTCCTAACTGTAGAGGCAGCAGCTCTTGGTGGGGCTCCGGTCTGGCGACTCCGTCGCCTCCGTGTCTCATGCCACCGCCGCCATCTTAGGTCGAAGACTTCGCGCCTGAGTCCAACTTTCGAAGTCGAGTAACAGGTCAGGAATGGCCCGACGTCGTCCTCCGTGGGCACCGGACCCTCCGTGGTATCTTCCAGTGTCGGATGATATCAATTACGTCGGGGTCCGATCAGATTTTCAGGATATTTTCCGGGATCGGGCGCGGAGCTCCGAGCTCACGCTGCCTACCTCCTCGGCATCCAAGCCACGCCCCCCTAATCTTTTAAACTCATGTTGGTTTGTTCAGATACAAAAGACTCAGCTTTGGTGCACAAGTCTTTCAGGATGTCATTTGCTGAGTAATTCCACCAGTCCCACATGCTTTTAACTACAGTGATGATATATCAGTGTTTTTGGCCACACGAAAGGAGCATGACCAAGCTCTTAATTTAGTAACTGCATTTTGCAAAATGGGCAAGGGCCAGTGTCCCTACAACAAGGATCTGAGGGCTGTCTTTGCCCTGCTATATTTGTACTCAGCACTTTAATAATTGCATTCTGCATAACTGGCATGTGATAGTGTACTATAGATGGCCAATCTTGGTGGTATATGTACTTACGATAATAAATAGAAATTTGTTGATAGGTGATTTTAGGAATTTTTCTGTATTAATGTTACAGGTATAAGTAATGGTTTGTCTTGCCTTATTGGCATGATATCTGTGAGAAAGTGGCTCTATATGTACTGGACTAGAATGAAGTACAGTGTGTATAGAGTCCACCAACCCCAGAGGTATAACAGAAGTTAAAGTCAGAACTGACCTTACTCTCCAAAGTGGTAGCTTGGTCGAGCAGTAAGGCAGGACCAGAGGACAGTGTAAAGCATTTGTTGAACACACTCAGTCAGCAAAAGGTTTCACACACTCAAGGAGTTTTAAGAAGAGGAGAGTATGTTTTCCATTATTATATACATATTGTTGAAAGGTTGAATCCTGTAGTCATGAATTTAAGATGCCACTTCAAATGATAAGGTCGCTCCAGTTTTGAAAAAGACAATTTTTTATTGGTGCAAATTCGAGCATTGACAGCCGACACACCCCTTACGCTATATCTTCTTTTGGTATTTGTCATTTTTTGCTCTTTTAACATCTCCTTTTGTAAGAAATGAGGAATCCCTAGTTTTGCCTGGATACCTAGCCTACTGCGGCGTTTCAATATACTTGCCATTTCAAACTAGTACCTTTCTTAAATATGCCTGAACAATAGTACCATCTAAGATGTATAATGCGCTCCCCGCCTTAGTATTTTTGCCAAAAATTAGACCTTTAGCAAAGCAGACTAGACTCGTATGTAAAAAATGAAAATTATTTTAAACATCCAAGCCCAAATACCTGGCTAAATATAAGCCTGAAAATTAGTTAAACTAAACTTTATTAAAATAAAACAGTACGTGTCACCTTGAATGTAGAAATACAACAATCTTGTTATATGAAGGTTTCTTATCAAACGGAATATGGTTTTTTTTGGGGTAAAAAATGTAATATTGGATCTTTTGGTAAACAATGAATGAATTTATTAGTTCTGCTTAAACTGCAAACTCAGTACTCTTCAATATCACGTATATATACAACATATTGTGATATGATAGTTTTATAATATGAAATGTTGAACTTTTAAAATAATGAATTGTAAGAATGATGTATTTCCCTTACAGATTGAATAACTCCAGTAACCTGTATTGTCGCATACACATTATGATGTAAATTAGAGAGTTTAGCAGAATGAACAAACAAATTTGAAATAGGTATTTTTTGTTTACCCTCTCTGGAGAACACACATGAGATCTTCTGAACACTGATGGCTTTGGGTGTCCCATACATTTAATACATTTAATATTTCTTGTTCCTTTTCACTCCCCACTCTTTTTCTCTTCTCTTCTTCTCTTTGAAATAACTTCTTAAGACCAATGAATACGCTACCTTAATAACACTACAAACCATCTAACTTATAATATCTGTTTACCAATGAATGCATGTCAACATTTATGTTTGCTTGCACTCTTTGTCCTATTCTAAGATCTGCACTTGCTTAAGACTTTGGTGAACTAATAAGATCACTCAAACACAAAATATTTTGCTTTGCTGTTTCCCCTCCCCTATCACTTTTCGGCTATTTGCTTGCACTTAATCACACTTTTTCTTCTGGTCAAGTAACTCAACTAGCACTCTCTATTGAAACATACATCTTTCTTTATTCTTACAGCCTTGAGAAAGCCCTGGCGCCAATCGCTACAGAGGACGAAACACGTGTCGGCTGTCAATACTCGAATTTGCACCAATAAAAAATGTTCTTTTCAAAACTGGAGCGACCTTATCATTTGAAGTGGCATCTTAAGTTCATGACTACAGGATTCAACCTTTAAACAATATGTATATAATAATGGAAAACATACTCTCCTCTTCTTATAACTGATCAATTTCTAAAACTCTAAAGGTCCAGAGTTTTGAGTATGTTTCCCTTGCCTTAATAAAATCTTGTGAAAACAGATAGAGCTCTGGAATCCTTGGACCTTTTTCTTTCATTTGTTATGAACACGCTCAAGGAGTGAACTTCAGGCCAATTGTTTTTATATCCACAGATATAGGTGTTTTATTTTTAGAACCAACAGTTATAAAAATATACTTTTCTTCGTATGAGTTGTCTCATGTAATTACTTTGCAAAGGAGCAATAAAGTTTGTGTACACAATTAATACAGTATTGACAGTAAGCAACACAATCATAAAACACACTATAGCATTGAGCTCAATGGGTTTTCCACATGTAAGTACAGTTGCTTACCATATAGATTACTTTAGTAGTCCCAGGACTAGATCTTAGATTCAGTCCAGGGGTCTAAGCTGAAACCAGATTAGCAAAAACGTTATAGTTACTGTAGTGAATTTTCATGAATATAAAGCTTTTTTAAAAGTTCACACTTAGAAACTTTTCAATGGAAATCTGACAATGTTATTCAATGGGAGAAAATTCAGGTTGCAGGTAAAGTACGATTGCGTTACTTTTGTAACCCAGCACTGGTCTCCTAGGGCCAGCAGTGGGGTCTTAACCCAAAACAGGCAGGTAATTGCGGTTCAGTATTTCGTGTGATTTTTAAAGAATATTTCAAGTTTTCAAAAGTAGACACTTAGAAGAAATTTCATAGAAAATCAGACAATGGGTTCCTAGGGAGAAAATACAGATTACTAGTAACCCCGCTAGGGATTACTTTTGCCGTTCAGTACTGGGCTGAAAGGTAAAGTACTGGCTTCTACCCTGATTACAGGTGAGTGCTTCGGAATTTGGACTTTGGCTGACTTTATGTGAATATTTTCAGATTTCAAAACTTCACACAGAATATTTTCGAGTCAAAATGAGTCAATGTTATCCAATGGCAGGTACGTCAATTACCGGTTTCCAGATGAGTACTTGGTTGGTGAAGTTAAGGTTCTGGGCATAGACTCAGGGGTCCCCAGGGTCCGGTAAGTACAGTTAGTTCACTCCCAGCGGCACAGGGGCAGCCGGGTGCAGAGGTAGGTAGGCCCAAAGATATCCAACGAGGGAAGGGGGCCTTTGGTTGGTGGCTGCTGGCTAGCAGGCCACGTGGCTGTGGGAGCTGGGCTCCTGGTCACTTGCTCAGGGCAAGGGGGAAGTAGGATAGGACACAGGGGTCACAGCCAGCGGCACTCGGGCGGCTGGGTGCAAGGTGCTTTTGAGCCGTCGGGCGCTCAATGCTATCCAATGGGAAAGGTTAACAAGCATTTGCAATGCAATAGGTCTCGTATTAGGAAAGTTTGAGCTATTGGTGTTGTAAATGACAAATTTTTTATTTAGGTTTTGTTTTTGAAAATAGCGAAATTAATAGCTTTGTCATTTACAATGCCAATAATTATAACTTTCGCAAATGTGACACCTATAGCATTTGTAATGCAATGTGTGTTGTATTTACGTGACTTACATGTATTGATATTACAAATAACAATGGTTTATAATTTTTTTAAATAATTAATACTTAAATAAAAGTTATTGTAATTTATAATGGCAATAGCTTAAACTTTTGTAAAGAACATTTGTGAAGATTATGTTCAGTGTATTTTATTGTGACGAAAATCCAAGAACATATGTCAAATATTAACATCGTTTTCTTACATTTGTAATAAGGCTTGAAACATTGAGATAACATATTTGAACCAGTTGTTGTTGAATGGTTGCACAGATTGATTGATGCTGTGGTGGAGCTCAGTGATGTTGTGGTGCCACAGAGTGATGCTGTGGTGGTGCTGGGTGATGCTGTATGCTATGCTATGTTTTGTTTTGCTATCCTATGTTTTGTTTTGTTATGCTATGCTATGCTGTTTTGTTATGCTATGCTATGTTTTGTTATGCTATGCTATACTATGTTTTGCTATGCTATGCTATGTTAAGCTATGCTATGTTTTGTTTTGTTATGCTATGCTATGCTTTGTTATGCTATGCTATGTTTTGCTCTGCTATGCTTTGTTATGCTATGCTATGTTTTGTTGTGTTTTATTATGCTATGCTTTGTTTTGCTATGCTATGATTTGTTATGCTATGCTATGTTTTGCTGTGTTTGGTATGCTATGCTGTGTTTTGCTATGCTATTATATGTTTTGTTATGTTTTGTTAAGCCATGCTATGTTTTGTTGTGTTTTGTTATGCTATGCTATGTTTTGTTGTGCTTTGCTAGGCTATGCTTTGTTATGAGATGTTTTGTTATGCTATGCTTTGTTATGCTATGCTTTGTTTTGGTATGCTATGTTTTGTTATGCTATGCTTTGTTGTGTTTTGTTATGCTATGCTTTGCCTTGTTGTGTTTTGTTATGCTATGCTATGCTATGTTTTGTTATGTATGCTATGGTTTGTTGTGTTTTGCTATGTTTTGTTTTGCTATGTTTTGTTATGCTATGCTTCATTATGCTATGCTTTGTTATGCTATGCTTTGTTGTGTTTTGCTATGTTTTGTTTTGCAATGCTATGCTTTGTTATACTATTCTATGTTTTGTTTTGCTATGCTTTGTTTTGTTATGCTATGTTTTGTTATGCTATGGTATGTTTTGCTGTGTTTTGTTATGCTATGCTTTGTTATGCTATGCTATGTTTTCCTATCCTATGCTTTGTTTTGTTATGCTATGCTATGTTTTGTTATGCTATGCTGGTGAGGGTGAGTGAGGGTGAATGAGGGTGGGTGGGTGAGGGTGGGTGAGTGGGTGAGAGTGAGTGAGTGAGTGAGGGTGGGTGAGTGAGTGAGTGAGGGTGAGTGAGTGAGGGTGGGTGGGTGAGGGTGGGTGGGTGAGGGTGGGTGGGTGAGTGAAGGTGAGTGTGTTAGAGCGAGGGTGAGGGTGAGAGGGTGAGAGGGTTGTGAGGTTGTGTATCCTATGCTTTTTTTGTTATGCCATGCTATGTTTTGTTATGCTGATGAGGGTGTATGAGGGTGAGTGAGTAAGGGTGAGTGAGGGTGTGTGAGGGGGTGTGAGGGTGAGGGTGTGATGGTGTGTGAGGGTGAGAGGGTTGGGAGGGTGAGGGGGTGTGAGGGTGAGGGTGTGAGGGTGAGTGAGGGTGTGTGAGGGTGAGGGTGTGTGCAGGTGAGGGGGTGTGAGGGTGAGGGTGAGTGAGGGTGTGTGATGGTGTGTGCGGGTGAGGGGGTGTGAGGGTGTGAGAGGGGTGTGAGGGTGAGTGTGTGAGTGAGGGTGTGAGGGTGTGTGATGGTGAGGAGGTGTGAGGGTGAGTGAGGGGGGTGAGGGTGTGTTAGGGTGGGTTAGGGTGTGTGAGGGTGAGAGGGTGTGAGGATGTGTGAGGGTGAGAGGGTGTGAGGATGTGTGAGGGTGAGAGGGTGAGTGAGGGTGAGTGAGGGTGTGTGAGGATGAGTGAGGATGGGTGAGGGTGAGTGAGGGTGTGTGAGGGTGAGGGTGTGTGAGGGGGGAAGGTGAGTGAGGGTGTGAGGGTGAGTGAGGGTGTGTGAGGGTGAAAGGGTGTGTGAGGTGAGAGGGTGTGTGAGGGGGTGTGATGGTGAGTCTGCAAAGAAACAGCAAATACCTACAAAACGTACCATTTCTAAATAACAGTTTAGATAAAGGTTGCTCTCCCACACATAAAAATAACCACACTACCGAACCAGCTTTAGTATTAACTGCAGACATTTGATTTACAAATGGCCACTGAAGCGTCCCTTTATCAGCGCAGCTCAGTCTGCAGCACACATCACGTTTGCACCTACACGCTGGCCTGCCGCTTTTCACGAAATCGCTTTTCTTGGCACGAAAAGCAGGACATATTGTAGGGTGGAGGGAGTGACTGATGGGCTGAGAGCCCCTCCCTGCGAGGAGGAATCAGACCATCAGCTATTGCAGAAATGCGGTAGTAAATGCAGCACTCACTGCTATGGAGCCCGGCATTGCTTTCCCGCAGATCGCTCGCGGTGCACACGTCCATTTTGGACGTTCTGTTTTTGAAGAAATGTATAAGGCACTGCCGCTCACTTAATGTCAGAACAAACCAAAGAAAAAGAATACAATTAGATGGGGTAATACAGGCGAGGCCCCTGGAAGTGGAATGGTGTCATGTCAACATGGACACAGTCACAGTGTTGGCGAGTCGCACGTTTTTTTTGTTGTTAGTTATTTATTTATTTTGTTATCTTACCTAAGGCCGACAATTCAAAGTAGAATGGTTCTCGGTTGTTCTCACAAGAAATCACGATGTGATCAAATACCAGATATGCGCCTTCTCCGGGATAAATATTCCCGTTTAAATGGTTTTAAAATAATTTCTGTACATGGCTGTTACAACAATGGCATTTTAGTAGCTAGTCGGATGGTTGAACTAAGTCTTAATTTCTGTCATCTTTTCTCCTACTCAAGTCTCTCCCTTGCCCCTTCCTTCTTTATGGAAAACAAGGCAGCGCTGGGAGGGGGCTGGGCACTGAGGAAGGAGAAATGTGTGTCACGGCGGCCGTGAAGTGTGAAGCAGATCCCTTTGAAGCTCTCGGAGGCAGGAGCAAATGGTAAGGGGAGGAGAAATGCTGCTGGGGTGAATGCCTGAGGCCAAATCCGGATCGTAAAAGTCAGCTTTGTGCTTGTATGTTGGCACCATGTGAAACTGCCAGAAATAAAATGTGGATTCTGCCAGCCGCCCACACTGTAATCCAACCTTCCAAGCATTAAGGAAAAGCATTAACCTTTGACGTCAGAGATCCAGTGGCTGAACTGCACAGTGTCAAACAAGAACATCTAAGAGCAACCTCTGCGGTGACGCAAAAAGTGAAAGAGCAATTGAAGAGAAGGCTGGAGAAAGAGTTTGAGATGGAGAGAGTAAATGGGAAAAAGTGTGGGAAAGAAATGGAGAGATGAAAGGGGTATGGAGTGTGAGAAAACAGAAAACGGGGGAAGAAAAGAAGGAAGAAAGTGCGTGAGGGGAGAGGAAGATAAGGATGAAGAGAGAGGAGAGAAATGAAAGAGTGGAGAGGCAGAGAGAGCGAACAAAGGAGAAGTGATCACTAGTGCAGGGCCTAGGCCGAGGGGGCTGTGGGCTCTCCACGTCCCAATAATGGCTGCACTTTACTGCCCATCTCGTGGTGAGGGGTCCATGGTCCTCGATTGCATGAAGGCGGCATCCCACTGGGAGGGAATGAAGGCGCGTGGAGAGGAGGCGGCACAGTTAGTGGTCTCAGTTCCATGTTTGTATCTAGGCGAGGCCATGAAGCTTGAGGTGAGCGAGCCACTGGAAGCTCGAGCCAGGCTCGCGCAGAGGCATGGCGCTGGCTCGGCTCGAAGTTCTCTTAGAACCTCAAGCCTAAACCGAGCTGAGCTTTCACAGAAGGCCAAGTGGTTTAATGGCAATACATGCCGACCTTGATCCGTGAACAGGAAAGGTTTGAATTATCTGCCTCCTGTGGACCTAGGTAAATCTCCCTTTGGAATTTAAAAAACGTGTAATGTCGTCTGAGCCTGTTGTGAGGCGCTTGTATGTTGGCACCATGTGAAACTGCCAGAAATAAAATGTGGATTCTGCCAGCCACCCACACTCTAATCCAACCTTCCAAGCATTAAGGAAAAGCACTAACCTTTGACGTCTGAAATCCAGTGGCTGAACTGCACAGTGTCAAACCAGAACATCTAAGAGCAACCTCTGCTTGACCAGACTGTGTGCCCCAAGAAGCTCCTTCGTGTTCATCATCACACATCAGAGCACCTTCGAGGTGTGAGGTCAGGATGAGTGTTGTACAAAAACCTCACTTGCGTCTGATTTTATCAGCTAGAATGCTGCTCTGTCTATAATAAGAACGTGGGTCACATACAGGGTACACACGAGAGTGGACTTGCCTCTTAGGGCCGGGTGTAGAAACGGTTTTAGGGTTCTCAAACCCTCTGGTTCAGTAAATTTGAGGGGTTGCAAACTCACAGACCCTTTTCCAAATGTACTAGGCCTGGTTAATGACTGGGAAAGGTTTTCAAAATTGTTAAATGAGTTTAGCCATACAAATGGGTATTTAGGACCTGCCTTCCAAATACTGTATCCTGTTTCTGTTTTAAGACTATCACTTTTAATTCAAACGTCTTGATGCCGAGATATATTCTGATCTAATAAGATTAAATGGTACTACATATTAAAGAAATATGCTTTTTTAAATCTTGAATAGACTTTCTCATTTTCTAGCGTGATGTTTGCTGCATGATTTACACGCCAAATCTTTTCAATTCTCTGCCCGAGCACGGGATGTAAGAGTCAAACAGACCCCCCTGCCTCGGCTCTGCCTGTTAACTCTACGTTAAGAGCCCGAATGTGGCGGAAATATCAGGCAGGGGATCACAGGAGAGCAGCGCTTGCAGTGGAACCGCAGCCCAGAGCCGAGGGCCCGAGGCGCCGATCACACCTTCGTTGTGGCTGGCTGTTTTGAAGAAGCAGCCAGAACAAGGAGGGCCAGTGTCTTGCTTGCATCCGGGCCCAGAGCAGACTTGCTAGCCACCGAGAGAGAGATTGGAAGTAGTTACAATGTGATTGGGCCAGAGTCAGAGAAAGGGAAGAGGATGGGGCAAGAAACAGCCGAGAAAGAAGGACTGACGCAGCCAGAAAGGTCAAATACGGAGCAGAATTTGGAGAGTCAAAATGTGAAGATAGTGAAAATGCTGTAGGAGAAGACAAGGAGGAGAGGGTGGGTTAGAACAAAAGTGTCAAGGGTGGCGGAAGATGAAAAGGGCCAAAGGGAAAGCTAGTGGGAAACAAAGCAAAAATGGGAGATGTTAAAAGAAAAATTCAACAAAATCGAGGAGTGAGTGAAAGATATAACAACGGATAAGAACAAGGCACGGCCTGCAGCCGTGAATAAGTGACTGCGGGGCGGGGCAGCTGAAGCCTCTGATGTGGCAAATGCTGCTGGCAGGGGGAAGCCTGTGGGGAAATGCGAGGCACGGCCGTGAATAAGTGACGGCGGGGGGCGGGGCATCTGAAGCCTTTGATGTGGCAAATGCTGCTGGCAGGGGGAAGCCTGTGGGGAAAATGCAAGCTTGTGCACGAAGGAGCTTGTGGTCACGTGATTTCACGTGAACTGTTGAGAATCCTCCTCGTAAAAAGTCAGCTTTTGGATGGACAGCAATAGGTTCGAGTAAACTCGACCTAAAAAGGTACAAAGGCTGCAGGCTCAGGGACGGAGACTCTCCAGGGGCGACCAGCACTTCGAGAGGTAAGTTGGAATCTTGGAGCACAGGTAGGTACCCCAAAGGGAGGCACAGGGGGCTTTAGGGTGCCGGGTGCAGGGGAGTCTTTGGGTGTCGGAATAGCTTACCCTCGGCTGATTGCGGTTGGAGTGGCCTCTGAGTCTGCAGGCGTCGACTGGCTCGTCGAGGAGGGTCTTTGGGCACTGGACTTTGGGTTCCTGTCGCCGGGGGGACGTCCTCGTGGGTTTGGTTCGGTTGGGCCCGGCCCGGTCTCGGCGGGTGCAGAGTGGGCTGGTCCGGAGCTTCCTGTTTGGCACCAGGTGGGTTGTTGCTGCAGAGCCTCTGCTGATGGGAGTCCCAGTCTTCAAGAGGGTCAAGGCAGGCAGGTCCTCCGGGTGTCCCAAGGTTGCTGTCCGCAGGAGTCGCCGGGATTAAGCAGGAGCAGGTTCCAGGATCGACAGGCCGGTAGAGCAGGGGCCAAGTCAGTTGTTGTCGTCCTGTTGTTAGCAGCTGCACGGCGGGTCTTCTTCTTCTTGATCTTCTTTCTTCTTTTCCTATCGGTATCTGAGGAAGCAAGGTTCAGGGAGCCTCTAAATACTGGATTTAGGGGTGTTACAGGTAGAGCAAGGACAGGGACCAATGGCCTCCTGCCCTGGGGTGAGTACATCCCCTAGCCTGCTCCTCTCCTGTGGGAGAGGGGCAGGAGCCTAGCTGTGATTGGGCAGGGCTCCCCATCTTCACGATGGCTGGGGCCCAAGGTCGTGCTTCACCTCGTCTCTCCCACCTGAGGGGTGGGGTTGGCACAGGCTGGCACACCCCCCTTCCTGACGTAGTTTTTCCGCCAGTCTTCCCACCAGAGTGGGGGGCAGGACTGGTGGGGGCTGGTTGCTGGGTACAGCAAATGGTCTGAAGAAGCTCACAGAGGCGGCATGCCTTTGAAGCTTCCCCCTGTCCATCCTGGGAGAGGAGACCTAGCACCTCGCCCAGGAAGTGCATTGTTGCAGGCCCAGGAGAGCGGGGGCTCTCCTACCCACGGGTCCAGCAACATGTCTGGTGTGTGGCAGCCTAAGCAGCCACTCAGCCAGTCGTGGATTGTAGGTTAGGTTTTCAGGGGGCATCTCTAAGATGCCCTCTGGTGCATTTTACATTAAATCTCACAATGGCATCAGTGCGGGTTTAATGTGCTGAGAAGTTTGGTACCAAACTTGTCAGTCTTCAGTGTAGCCATTATGGTACTTTGGAGTTAGTAATTACAACCTCCCAGCACCATATACTCTTAATGGCATCACTGCAATTACAGTGCCCAGGAATGGCCCTGGGTACTGTAGGGGCACAGGGCTCATGCACCTGGGCCCACACCACTGGCATAGGGCACCCAGCTAGAGGGGTGACTGATGTATGCCAGGGGAATGGGTTTGTGGGCATGGCATACAGGGATGTGTACCATGTCGACTCTTTATTTAGTTCTGTACCTAGGCATTCACCCTGCCAAAGGCAGTGTGTGGGTACCCAGGTACAGGGTCCCTAAGGGTGGCACAATAAGTGCTGCAGCCCTTAGGGGTCTTCTCTGGTCACCATGCCCGGGGTACCTAGGGTACCATTTACTAGGGGCTGATAGGTGGCCAGAGATGCCAATTGGGTTTTGTTTCAACACAGTGTTTAGGGAAGGAACACAGGCCCTGGGTACCTGGTTGGCAGGAGCCCAGGGCACAATCAGTCAAAGCACATCAGTAGTCAGAAAAAAGTGGGGGCATACCAATTCAAGAAAGATGGCACTTTCTCACCCCCCCCCCCCACCACCACCCCCAAACGAAAGGTGATGAGACTAACCATGCCCTAGGGAGTCTTCATTGTCTAAATGGAATAACCTGTAAAGTCCATCTGCGTTGGCATGGGCAGGCCCTGGTCGGTGTTCCACTTCAAAGTCCATTTCCACTAGGGAGATGGACAATCTCGGTAGTTTTGGATTTCCCCCCTTCATCTGCATTAGCAATCTGAGAGGTCTGTGGTCAGTTTGAACCAGGAAGTGAGTTTCAAACAAGTAGGGCCTCAACTTCTTCAGGGACCAAACCACAGCAAAGGCCTCCCTCTCAATGGCACTCCAACGCTGCTCTTTGGGAGTAGCCTCCTGCTTATAAAAGCAACAGGTTGGTCTTGGCCTTCCTCATTGATCTGGGAGAGGCCCACTCCTATCCACAGCTCTGAGGCATCAGTCTGCACTATGAACTTCTTGGAGTAGTCTGGTGCTTTTAGAATGGGTTCTGAGCACATTTCTTCTTTCAGGGTGTCAAAAGCCTTTTGGCAGCTAACAGTCCAGTTCACTTTCTTGGGCATTTTGTTGGAGGTGAGTTATGTGAGGGGAGTCACAATGGACCCATATCTCTTCACAAACTTCCTGTAGTATCCAGTCAAGCCAAGGAATGCCCTGACTTGGGTCTGGGTGGTTGGAGCTGCCCAGTCCTGGATGCTCTGGATATTGGGCTGTAAGGATTGGACCTGGCCTCCACCAACAAGGTGGCCCAAGTACACCACAGTGCCCTGCCCTATCTGGCATTTGGATGCCTTGATAGTCAGCCCTGCAGATTGCAGGGCTTGTAGAACCTTCCCAAGGTGGATCAGGTGATCCTGCCAGGTGGAGCTAAAGACAGCAATATCATCATGATAGGCTGCACTGAAGAATTCCAAGCCAGTCAGGCTTTGGTTCACCAACCTCTGGAAAGTGGCAGGGGCATTCTTTAACCCAAAAGGCTTCACAGTAAACTGATAGTGCCCATCAGGGGTAGAGAATGCTGTTTTTTCTTTGGCTCCTGGGGCCATGCCAATTTGCCAGTACCCTGCAGTTAAGTCAAAGGTGCTTAGGAAGTTGGCTGCCCCTAGTTTGTCTATCAACTCAACTGCTCTTGGAATGGGGTGAGCATCTGTCTTGGTGACAGAGTTGAGCCCTATATAGTCCACAGAGAACCTCATCTCTCTCTTTCCACCATGTTGATGAGGTTTGGGGACCAGAACCACTGGGTTAGCCCAGAAGCTCTCAGAAGGTTCAATCACCCCTAGCTCCAGCATCTTGCTGACTTCAGCTTTGATGCTTTCCTTGACTTAGTCTGATTGTCAATAGATTTGTTTTTGACAGGGTTACTGTCACCAGTGTCCACATCATGGGTACACCAGCTGGTCGGACCAGGGATCAAGGAAAAGAAGCTAGCAAACTGTTGCAAGACTTGCTTGCAGTCAGCCTGCTGTTGGGGAGTGAGGGTGTCTGAAAAGACTACTCCATCCACTGACCCATCTTCTGGGCTGGAAGAGAGGAGATCAAGGAGAGGCTCGGTCTCTGTTTCTTGTTCCTCATCAGTCACCATCAGCATGGTGAGGCCAGCCCTGTCATTGTAGAGTTTGAGGCGGTTCAGATGGAAAACATGTTTGGGTATCCTGCTGGTGCCCAGGTCCACTAAGTAAGTGACCTCACTCTTTTTCTCCAGGATAGGGTAAGGGCCAATCCATCTGTCTTGAAGAGCCCTTGGTGCCACTGACTCCAAAACCCACACCTTTTGCCCAGGTTGAAATTCAACCATGGCAGCTTTTTGGTCATACCAGTGCTTCTGAAGCTCCTGGCTGGCCTCAAGATTTTTGGATGCCTTATTCATGTACTCAGCCATTCTGGACCTTAGGCCAAGCACATAGTCCACAATATCTTGTTTGAGCTCTTGGAGAGGCCTCTCCCATCCCTTTCACAAGACAAAGTGGTCCCCTTAAAGGGTGGCCAAACAGAAGCTAAAAGGGTGAAAACCCCACTCTCTTCTAAGGCACTTCCCTATAAGCGAAAAGCAGGCATGGCAACAGGACATCACATCTATTTTTGAGTTTTCAGGGAGTCCCATAATCATCCCTTTCAATGTCTTGTTGAACCTCTCAACAAGACCATTGGTTCGTGGGTGGTAGGGGGTAGTGAACTTGTACTGGACCCCACACTCCTTCCACATATGTTTCAGGTAAGCATACATGAAGTTGGAACCCCTGTCTGAAACTACCTCCTTAGGAAACCCTTCCCTGGTGAAGACACCCAGGAGGGCCTTAGCAACTGCAGGAGCTGTAGTCACCCTAAGGGAAATTGCCTCAGGGTACCTAGTAGCATGATACACTACTACTAGAATGAATTTGTTCCCTGAGGCTATGGGAGGTTCCAGTGGACCCACAATGTCCACACCTACCCTTTCAAAGGGTACCCACACCACTGGTAGTGGTATCAGGGGGGCCTTTGGTTTGCCACCTGTCTTGCCACTGGCCTGACAGGTAACACAGGCGCTCACAAACTCCCTCACTTTTTGGTTCATCTGGGGCCAGTAGAAATGGCAAACTAGCCTTTCCCAAGTCTTGCTCTGCCCCAGATGTCCATCTAGGGCAGGGGTATTCAAACTGTGGGGGGCGACCCCCAGGGGGGCCGTGGAGCAATGCAAAGGGGGTCGCACCTTCACAGTGTCACTTCTGCCCTGGCCTCCAGGGCTTCAGCCCCCCTCCTCCCCCATCCTGTGTCTCAGCCCGGGCTGCTGCAGTGCAGCTCGCGCTCCTGGGGCCTCGGCTGGGCAGTGTCTGGAGTCTTATCTCTGGCCCGAGTTTTTCACAGGTCTTTAAAGACCATTAGCATATTTACATGCCTTTGATTAACTGATTACCAAAGCTTAGTTTTTTTATGGTTCCAGTACCCCCTGGGCCCCCACTCTGCCTATTCCTTACATTTGTATTTTTACACTTACTGCTGTAGTGTGAGATTGCATTTAGTGTGAGAATGCATTTAATGACAAGAAATATAAAGTTGGGTTGCCAAAAGAAACATGCCTGCTATGTGTTGTTTAAAGATCCTGCAGAGGCCTGCTCTTGACACTAAATTGAGTTATAAATAAAAAAGTATGTATTAATTAGTTATTTGACTTTTCTGTCTTTATTCTCTTTCATTTTTAGTCCTGGATCATTGAGGCATCCCTAGAAACACAATTAAAAGTGCTTTCTATTTATATTTGCTGTTCTAAATATTCAGATAAGTGCAAAAAATACAGCTGTAGGTGACTGCTTATTTCTGGGCCATCAAAATAATGAGCTGGCAACCCTAATCATTAGACTGGAAGTTTGTTGCAGGATCAGCACATTATTTATTTCCTCCACCCTCGAACCCTGATTAATGCCATTTTAGCAATAGTTTAACTTATATCTGAAACCCTACGCTTCAAGTTTCTGGGAATGCACCCTGCTTTCAGACTACTCCTCATTCTCGCCTTCACTTTCACCTTCACCCTGCACTCCCAGCGATCGCAATGCACTCACACTGATCGCAATGCACTCACACTGATCACCATGCACTCACACTGATCACCATGCACTCACACTGATCACCATGCACTCACACTGATCACCATGCACTCACACTGATCACCATGCACTCACACTGATCACCATGCACTCACACTGATCACCATGCACTCACAGCGATCACAATGCACTCACAGCGATCACCATGCACTCACAGCGATCACCATGCACTCACAGTGATCACCATGCACTCACAACATTCACCCGCTCACCCTGCTCTCACAGTGATCACAGTGCACTCCCGCTGATCACAATGCACTCACGCTGATCACAATGCACTCACGCTGATCACAATGCACTCACGCTGATCACAATGCACTCACGCTGATCACAATGCACTCACACTGATCACAATGCACTCACACTGATCACAATGCACTCACACTGATCACAATGCACTCACACTGACCACCATGCACTCACAACATTCACCCACTCACCCTGCACTCAGTGATCATAATGTACTCACAGTGATCACAATGCACTCCCACTGATCACCATGCACTCACAACATTCACCCGCTCACCCTGCTCTCACAGTGATCACTCTGCACTAAAACTTTGCTTGCATTGTTCACTCTGTACCCCACCCTGCAGTCACACGAGCACACTTCTCACCCTGCACTCATGTGACACTTCACTCACCTGTCCCCCCGCCCCCTTAATGCTCAATCTGTAGCTCACTCAAACAAGGCCATCACTAACCATGCACTAATTCGTCCTACTCTGCACTTACAGCCGAACCCAAATTCATATGGTCACCTCACTCACCCTGCAGTCACTCCTTTTACCCTACTCTCACACTGTTGCATTGCTCACCGTGCAGTCACATGGGCACTCTTGTCACCCACACAGTGCAGAAGGTTAAAGTGCCTGGTACAAAGAAGATATACCATGCACATCACAGTACTGAGTGTGAGTAAACTATGAGTAGCGCTATAAAAAAATGAAATGTTTGTCAGACAGGTGCTATAGAGAGATGAGGTGTATTGTTGGTGAGTGGAAGTGAGGGAATTCATGGAGAAGGTGGAAAGACTGTTGCCCTCCCCCCCCCCGAGTTTGTGTCTAGTGGATCCCCTGCTTCTGCCTATTATTTACATTTGTAGTGCGCTACTGTTACCAAAAGGTGTCCTGGGGCTAATAACCATCTGCCTGCAATGTGAGAGAGGGATCCGGGGTTGGGAGAGGAGAGAAGAGAAGAGAGGGATGGAAGGAAGGGGGTGAGAGGAAAGGGGCATGGGTAAACTGCTTAACTCTGCACAAGACCGCCACGGTTTGAATGCACCCTTGCTGCTCCCGGCCATGGCCAGGTGAGCTTCTAATGTGGCAGGGCGTATTCCTGCGGATTGGGAGGCCCTTCACAGAGGTTGACTAGACACCTTTCTGATGTTAATTGCTGTATTTTGGTTATAAACTGGTACTGATGAGGTGAAATCTTTCCTCAGTATTACTGTGTTTAAAAAAATTCTAAATAATAAAGCAATGCTACCCCAAAATACGCAGCATCACAGAACATTATTTACATTTTCTACTCACACAATTTAGTCAAGCCTGTCGCATAATTTGGTCCTCACCTTCCTCATAACCTAGAGGTTTAGAAATTTTTGTCAGGAGGGGGTCCTTATGCTTGAAAATGTTGACAGGGGGGGTCTCGGCATCCAAAAGTTTGAGGACCTCTGATCTAGGGGTATATCACGAGCTAAAGTTAGGAGGAACTCCCTGTACTTCGGTGGCACTACCACCCTCCTGGTAGCTCCAGGTTTGGGGTCTCTTGCCTCAGCATACAGTAATTCCTCTTCCCAATAAGCTCTGTGAGTACCACTGACATCTCCCTTGGCTTCTGAATCAGCTTGCTGCCTCAGGCTCTCAAGAGTAGGGCATTCTCGCTGGCCCTGGCACAGCTCTTCCCTAGTGGGTTCCCCTGGGCCCAGGAGTCCAAGCTGGTAAGCTCAAGCTCCATAGGCTCAGTTCCCTCTAGGGTTTCCAAGTCTTCTCCCTGAGGAGAGGGGTCCTGAGAGGTTTGCTGTGTAGCAGCTGGTTCCCCAGTCTTCTTGCTTTTTCTCTTGGCTGGTTGGGCCATATTTTCAGGCTCCAACCCTTCTTGTTCACCCTGCTTTTTGCTCTGTGCTCTGGTTTGCACACACACCAGTTTAGGGATACCAAGAATGGCTGCATGGGTTAGTTGCTCAACCTCAGCCCAGGTTGAGGTTTCCAGATCATTTCCAAGTAGACAGTCAGCTGGTAGTTGTGGAGAGACCACTACTAGTTTCAGGCCAGTAACCTCCCCTCAATTTAATGTCACCATAGCCATAGGACGGTGGGTGGTAATGCTGTCAGCATTGGGGACTGGGTACGTTTTCCCAATCAGGTATTGCGCTGGGGAAACCAGCATTTCCTTCACCATAGTGATGCTGGCACCTGTATCCCTCAGGGCTTCTACTTTAGTTCCATTAATGGAGGGGTATTGTAAATACCTTTTACAGTTGGGTGGCCACTCAGCTACACTGGCAAACTCCATGTCCCCCAAGGAGACTAGACTAGCTTGAGTATATTCTCAGATTTGCTTTGGGCACTCCTCTGATCCCATCTGTAGATTTACTGTCCCTGGAGTAGCTGGAATGGGTGCCTTAGGGGGTTTGTTGTAGGGGCAGTTCTTGTCTACAGTTAAATGTCCCAACTTCTTACAGTTGTTACAATAGGCCTTGTTAGGATCAAAGTGCCTTCCCCTATAGGGCTGAGGCACATAGGGAGTAGTTTGGGACCCACCCACCTGCACAGGTTTTTGGGGCCCTTTGGAAGACTCAGACTTTTTATCTTGGGGATTCTCACCACCTTTCCCCTGGGGAGGTTTTGTGACCACTTTCTTTTGGTCACCCCCAGTGGCTTTCCTTGTCACCCTAGCCTTGGCCCAGAGGTCTGCCTTCTTTCCCAATTCTTGTGGAGAAATTAGGCCTAGGTCTACCAAATGCTGATGCAACTTTTCATTTGTGCAATTACTCAAAATGTGTTCCTTCATAAACAAATTATAAAGTCCAGTAAAATCATGCACATTGTGTCCAGTTAACCAACCATCCAGTGTCTTTACTGAGTAGTCTACAAAATCTATCCAGGATTGGGTCTGGGTTTTATGAGCCCCCCTGAACCTAATTCTATACTCCTCAGCAGTGAGTCCAAATCCCTCAATCAGAGGGTTCTTCATGAGGTCATTGGACCCTGCATCTGGCCCAGAGAGGGTCAGAAGCCTGTCTCTGCAGTTACCAGAGAACAGTTACCAGAGAAGTGCCCCCCAGAGAGGTTTCTTTAGTTTTCTGATATCACAAGCCCTCTCAAAGGATGTGAACCACTTGGTGATGTCATCACCTTCCTAAAATTTAGGGACAATCCCTTTGGGGATTTTAGGATCATAAGATTTCTCTTTATCCTTGCTATTGGTATTGCTGCCACCAGAGATGGGGGTTAAGCCCATCTCTTATCTTTCTTTTTCTAGAGCCAGGAGTTTGGTCTCTAGGTCTAATTTCTTGGCCAACTTTGCTAAGAAGTTGTCCTCCCCATTGGGGTTCTCCCCAATGTATTCTCTGGGGCTCAGTCCACTTGTGTGGTTCTCATGCTCACAAAGGCTAACTCTTAGAGTCAAGGGTAAAGTGACCCCTTCTTCCCTAGGAATGATGGGGGGATCATTATCATCCTCCTCATCCACTCCTTCTTCCTCTGGCTGGGTGTCACCCTGCTCAGAGGGGTGGTCTTTTGCATATTCAGCCAGGAGCTCCTGGAGCCCTTGTTTGGTTGGATGCAGACCTACAGCTACTTTTTTAACTTTGCATAGGGCCCACAATTCCTTAAAGTCCAAGTGCAAGTAAGGTGTGAGGCCGAGTTCCTCTACCAGGTTTACATTATCTTCACTAACAGCTGGGTGCTTTTGAGACATTCTAACCTGACATTTCTAACCCTCTACCCTAGTTTGTAGTGACTTTTATTTTTCAAAAATTCTAATGGGATTTAAGCAAGGTCCTACCAGACTTTTAGTTTTTTGGGAAAAGACCAATTCCCGAATTCTAAAGATAATTTATGAGTTCCATTGTGTGATCTGATGTTAACCAAGTAGTCCAACGAATGCAAGTTTGTATCCCACCGCTGATCCACCAATGTGAGAAAGTGGCTCTATATATACTGGACGAGAATGAAGTACAGTGTGTATAGAGTCCACCAACCCCAGAGGTATAACAGAGGTTAAAGTCAGAACTGACCTTACTCTCCAAAGTGGTAGCTTGGTCGAGCAGTAAGGCAGTACCAGAGGACAGTGTAAAGCATTTGTTGTACACACTCAGTCAGCAAACGGTTTCACACACTTAAGGACTGAACCCCAGGTGAATTGTTTTTATATCCACAGATATAGGTGTTTTATTTTTAGAACCAAGAGTTATAAAAATATACTTTTCTTGTTATGAGTTCTCTCATGTAATTACTTTGCAAAGGAGCAATAAAGTTTGTGCACACAATTAATACAGTATTGACAGTAAGCAACACAATCCTGAAACACACTATAGCATTGAGCTCAATGGGTTTTCCACATGAATGTACAGTTGCTTACTATATAGATTACTTTAGTAGTCCCAGGACTAGATCTTAGATTCAGTCCTGGGGTCTATGCTGAAACCAGATTAGCAAAAACGTTTTAGTTACTGTAGTGAATTTTCATGAATATAAAGCTCTTTTAAAAGTTCACACTTAGAAACTTATCAATGGAAATCTGACAATGTTATTCAACGGGAGAAAATTCAGGTTGCAGGTAAAGTACGATCGCGTTACTTTTGTAACCCAGCACTGGTCTCCTAGGGCCAGCACTGGGGTCTTAACTCAAAACAGGCAGGTAATTGCGGTTCAGTATTTTGTGTGATTTTTAAAGAATATTTCAAGTTTTCAAAAGTAGACACTTCGAAGAAATTTCATAGAAAAGCAAACAATGTGTTCCTATGGAGAAAATACAGATTACTAGTAACCCCGCTAGGGATTACTTTTGCGGTTCAGTACTGGGCTGAAAGGTAAAGTACTGGCTTCTCCCCTTATTACGGGTGAGTACTTCGGAATTTGGACTTTGGCTGATTTTATGTGAATATTTTCAGATTTCAAAACTTCACACAGAATATTTTCGAGTCAAAAAGAGTCAATGTTATCCAATGGCAGGTAAGTCAATTACCGGTTTCCAGGTGAGTACTTGGTTGGTGAAGTATGGTTCTGGGCATAGACTTAGGGGTCCCCAGGGTCAGGTAAGTATAGTTAGTTCACTCCCAGCGGCACAGGGGCAGCCGGGTGCTGAGGTAGGTAGGCCCAATGATATCCAATGGGGGAAGGGGGGCCTTCGGTTGGTGGCTGCTGGCTAGCAGGCCACGCGGCCGTGGGAGCTGAGCTCCCGGTTACTTGCTTAGGACAAGGGGGGAAGTAGGATAGGACACAGGGGTCACAGTCAGCGGCACTCGGGCGGCTGGATGCAGGGTGCTTATGAGCCGTCGGGCGCTCAATGTTATCTAACGGGAAAGGCCAAAAAGGAACAAAGGCTGCAAGCTCGGGGACGGAGACTCTCCAGGGGCGACCAGCACTTTGAGAGGCAAGTTGGGATCTTGGAGCACAGGTAGGTACCCCGAAGGGAGGCACAGGGGGCTGTAGGGCGCCGGGTGCAGGGGTGTCTTTGGGTGTCTGAAAAGCTTACCTACAGCTGGTCGCGGTTGGGGTGGCCTCTGGTTCTGAGTCTGCAGTCGTCAGCTGGTTCATCAAGGAGGGTCTTTGGGCACTGGACTTCGGGTCCCAGTCACCGGGGGGACGTCCTTGTGGTCTTGGTTTGGTTGGGCCCGGCCCGGGCTCGGCGGGTGCAGAGTGGGCTGGTTCCGAGCTTCCTGGTTGGCACCAGGTGGGTTGTGGCAGCAGAGCCTCTGCTGATGGGAGTCCCAGTCTTCAAGAGCGTCAAGGCAGGCAGGTCCTCCGGGTGTCCCAAGGTTGCTGTCTGCAGGAGTCGCCGGGATTAAGCAGGAGCAGGTTCCAGGATCGACAGGCCGGTAGGGCTGGGGCCAAGTCAGTTGTTGTTGTCCTGTTGTTAGCAGCTGCACGGCGGGTCTTCTTCTTCTTGATCTTCTTTCTTCTTTTCGTATCGGGATCTGAGGAAGGAAGGTTCAGGGAGCCCCTAAATACTGAATTTAGGGGCGTTACAGGTAGGGAAAGGACAGAAACCAATGGGTCCCTGCCCTGTGGTGAGTACACCCCTAGTGTGCTCCTCTCCTGTGGGAGGGGGGCAGGAGCCTAGCTGTGATTGGGCAGGACTCCCCATCTTCAAGATGGCCGGGGTCGTGCTTCACCTCGTCTCCCCCACCTGAGGGGTGGGGTTGGCACAGGCTGGCACACCCCCCTTCCTGACGTAGTTTTTCCTGCCAGTCTTCCCGCCAGAGTGGGGGGGCAGGACTAGTGGGGGCAGGTTGCTGGGTACAGCAAATGGTCTGGAGAAGCTCACAGAGGCCGCATGTCTTTGAAGCTTTCCCCTGCCCATCCTGGGGGAGGAGACCTTGCACCTCGCCCAGGATGTGCATTGTTGCAGGCCCATGAGAGCAGGGGCTCTCCTACCCAGGGGTCCAGCAACATGTCTGCTGTGTGGCAGTCTCTGCAGCCACTCAGCCAGACGTGGATTGTAGGTTAGGTTTTCAGGGGGCATCTCTAAGATGCCCTCTGGTGCATTTTACATTAAAACTCACACTGGCATCAGAGCGGGTTTAATGTGCTGAGAAGTTTGGTACCAAACTTGTCAGTCTTCAGTGTAGCCATTATGGTACTGTGGAGTGCGTAATGACAACCTCCCAGCACCATATACTCTTAATGGCATCACTGCACTTACAGTGCCCAGAAATGGCCCTGGGTACTGTAGGGGCTCAAGCACCTGGGCCCACACCACTGGCATAGGGCACCCAGCTAGAGGGGTGACTGATGTATGCCAGGGTAGTGGGTTTGTGGGCATGGCATACAGGGATGTGTGCCATGTCGACTCTTTGTTTAGTTCTGTACCTAGGCACTCACCCTGCCAAAGGCAGTGTGTGGGTACCCAGGTACAGGGCCCCTAAGGGTGGCACAATAAGTGCTGCAGCCCTTAGGGGTCTTCTCTGGTCACCATGCACTGGGTACCTATGGTAACATTTACTAGGGGCTCATAGGTGGCCAGAGATGCCAATTGGGTTTTGTTTCAACACAGTTTTTAGGGAAGGAACACAGGCCCTGGGTACCTGGTTGGCAGGAGCCCAGGGCACACTCAGTCAAAGCACATCAGTAGTCAGAATAAAGTGGGGGCATTCCAATTCAAGAAAGATGGCACTTTCTCACAATATCAAACTAAATAAAATAAATAAAATGAAGGGACAATGACGTCTGTCCCGGAAATGGACAAGCATGGTCATCCACATGTCCCCCACAAGATGTAACCATCCTGCAATCCTTCTTAGGCTCCAGATACATTAGTGACTCTGCTAGGGTGAGTCCCCATTAGGAGGTTTCACAAGGTTTCACAAGTAAGAAGTCTCACCTCACCTGGCAACAGCTCAGGACGGGAGGCACCGTTCTATCCGTCGGTACCCCGGGCTGGCGAAATCAAGGGTGCAACCAGTATATCATTAACCTACCAATAGTACTACTAGTGATGTAGGTTGTATTTGTTCCAACTACACTTTCTTTAGATTAACTTTATTATTTTGATCACTTTGTTACGCAGTAGCATTGAACATCTAGGTCCTGAGGAAGGCCACAACACCTTTGAGGTCACATTGGATGAAACATGTAGACCCACTTTTGGACAGATGCAGTTATTTTTTCAAACTGCACATGCACTGTTTTAATCATGACCCCAAGAGTTAGCTATTAAACTTTATCGTTTTTCTCTTGGTAGTTAGTTTTAACACACACTTAATATTTTTTTGCACTGCGTCTATCACTCTGACACCAGAATACTTTACATCTGTTCGATTTTAGTGGATCCTCTGCAAAAGTAGTATAAAAAAACATCCCTGAACTCGTCCCTCATAGTGAGGGGGTAGTAGGTGTTGCAGCTAAGAGGAGAAATCCCAGATGATGAAGTATGCCACCTCTGTGGGTGAAGGGATGAAGGGATTCCGCCCTTATTTAAGGATTCTCACTAGGCACGATTGAGAGTCGTTTGCTGGCGTTCTTAATTTTCAGTGCTTTTCTAAGCCTGGCAGACCGACAGATTATTAGGTTTTGTCATTAATCGTATTGGGGATAAAATCTGCGCTGGTCTTTACACTTCCCTTGGACCCTACTCTCCCGGTTTTGTATTTTTTGCCTTTGGATGTGGTCAATAAAGTTTATGACATAGTGCGTCCAGTTAACGGTTGCACGGCAAAGAATAAGAGCTCTGTGTGTGGGGTGGTCATTTGCATGCTCCAGAGCTGGGGAGGACGAGACAGCCCCCACAAAATAATACTGATGGCAGCGTGCAGCATGGTACAATGCCATTTGGAAATAGGGTGACCAACCGTCCATAAATTTCGCGGACCGTCCGAAAATTGGACCTCACGTCGGTTGTCCATGAGGATCCCTTTTATGGATGCCTTTTGTCCGTAATTTTGGGCATTGCGGGGAGCAGCGCTGTTCCCCTGCGAAAGGCCCCAGCTCCCTGATGGGGCCACCTCACCCTCCTCCTGGAGCACAAGGGCAGCCCCACCCGCCCATTATTATTCTGTGTGGGGCTGATTGCCACATACAGAATGACAATGGGTCAGTCTGGGCTGGCACAGCATGTGGTTACCTCTTGCAGCATCGATCCAGAGCAGGGCATTCGGTCACATGGAAGTGCAAAAACGCCCATGCTGTTGCTAGGATCAAAGGAAGGGGTAAAAGAAGTTCAAAGGAAAGGATTATCGGTCTCTCAGAGTCTCATTGGTTTAGAACTGACACATTTTCAATATTATATTCAAGGAAGCCATATTTCTAAGTTTTTAGGTCTCGGCCTGCCAATGCGCAAGCGCATTGCAGCTCGAGACATATAGAGTTGGATCACGAAAGCTGACCAAGGGGCTTTGGCAGGCGGATTACACAGAGTGCATGTGCCCGTGCACGCGCTTGCCATTTGCTCCCCGAACCGCCTCGCATCATCGCATCAGACCCGCCACAGCAATGCCGAGAACTTCAGATTTCAAAGGAATACTCTCCCCGCCCCCCTCAGCGTAATGCCAGAGCTTGCCACTTCACGCGCTCCGCAGAATCAGCCCTCCTCCGAAGACTTGTTTTTTAATCCTACAACGTATTTGTAGTTGATCTAGAGTCGGCAATGTTTGCTTAGTACATTGCTGTAGCAACACATCTTTAGAAGCTCATCCAGTAGCAGTGCTTTTATTCTTGTTCAATGTATGCTGCTTTCCTTAATAATTCGAGCAGCATTATTAATTATGTATACCATCTCATTGTTTCTGTTCCACTGTTTTCCTTCCTTTTTGTTTCACAAATTAGCTTTTCTTTCACCAACTTTGGAGTCATGTGACACTCCTGTAGGTAGGTTGCGTGGTGTGATATTTGCATTTACCTTTCGACTAGAGTGTGAAATGCAGCACAATTATCGTGGAATGGTTATTCTCTGTTGTCCGCATTTGAACGCTTGCTTACAAAACTGATTTGTATTCAAAATGTATGCTCAGTGCAACAGCCTGGCAGGAAATTAACCTTTTCCAGTGAATATGTTCTGCCTGTAGCTTTTTCGATCCTGGAAATAACACCTGATAACTATGGGTGCCAGTTTGCACAATTTAGACTCTGCGGTACTGATCAGCTCTGCCAGTGCTTCTACGTCATTTCTTACTACCACCAGATGTTTGTCTCCACTAAAACATGTTCTCCCTTTTAGGCTTTAACATAATTTGTGTTTCTTCCTCAGCCTTTTGGCTCAAAGTGCGACAAGAATCATCATATTACTCAGGGCTTTAAGTGGGATGAAAAAACTTGGTAGGGTCTCTCAAAGGGGCGTGGCGAATGTAATTAAAGGCGCGGCTTGAACATGTAAGCTAAAAATCTGTTGCTCGCATAGTGTGCCGTCCGACTTGTATTTTGCTGATTCTTTCTTTGCATCCAGATATATGATACAGCAAGTAATATCACACCTACAAGAAGTCAGGACAATTGACTTTGTCAATGGTTGTTAGTTGTACACGATAAATAAGCAGCATGTATGGCTTGTTATCCCCGTGTGTTTCACAATCACTACTCACAGTTCCTTTAGAGTTTCTCTTTTTCTAGTCTGGACTGAGCATGTGCAACTTTTGCGTTCTTGGTGTGAGACAATCTTTGCATTCTTTGTGTGTCATTGCGTGCAGTCCGAGTACCGTCACTGTCCGCTTTCTGTTTCATTATCTTCTTAATGAGTGTTTTTTCCCAGTATTTTCGTCTTGTATGTCTGTTGTCCATTTTCTGTGTGTCGCTGTCTGTATTGTGTTAGGATGTTGTACTTTCTAAGTGTCTGCTGTACTATGTGGGTTACTATCACTTTATTCAGGCTACATGTCAATTTATTCATGCTCTGCGTGTCTGCTGTGCACCCTTAGTGTTTTTGTTTATTTGTAGTATATGTTTTTATGTATTTATTCATGAAGAACTTCAACTGGAAACACTGTGCCCCACTAACATTATGGTACATTAGATCTTTGTCGCCAGAAATTGTTGTTTGATATGCAGTGAAAGTGACTGGCTGTGAAAGTGATGGTATATATTGAAGGTATATTACGTTTAAATGTACTCTGCACCCATTTCATTTAATAATTTTGCAGTGTTACTGCCTTCTCTCATTGTAGAAGTCAATGTGCTCTCAGTTTCATTCTCTGGACAGTGTGTGAGTAAGAATACACACTCTTTGGGTGTGATTAGTGTGTGGACACTGTCTACTATATGTGTAATAACAGTTCTGTTGCTTGTTTTACTTTCATGCAAGAAGGGTGTCCAACGAGGGTTGAGATCCATGACACCTTTTAAGGATAACCACTAAGCCATTTGCATTTATATCAATTAAATGCATATTTCTCATATGTGAATGGCTTGTTTAATTAGCGTGGCCGCGCTGGACTCCCACGCAGTCTCCCCCCCCCTCGTGCAGCACCTCCCTCATTGACTCGAACCGCTTTGTCTTTCCCCTCATTAACAGCCTTGTTCTTTGACCGGCTGTAATGAATGGTTTGTCGCAAGTGCACAGTGCCTATGGGGTCGCTGCACCTTTCTGCAGGAGCTCACACTCTTATAAAATGGTTCATGCCGTCCCCCGTAAACTTCAGTGCGCAGCGGCTTTTCACCGTAGAATGGCAGATTTTGTGAGTGTTTTTGTGCGTGTCGTGTTTACTGCGGAGCGTGTGCAGCGACAAGACCATACTTGTATGATAATGGTTCTCTGTTCCACGCACAGACTTACTTTGTCCGCATACAAGGCGGTTTGCAAGAGTTAGGCCATTTTTAATTTAAACCCCTCGGGGACTCGTCAGAGCTGCTCCTCCACCCTCTCGCTCCACCCTGCGCAAACCGCGTCAACCATCTGTCTGCGAGATGAAGGAGTGTTGCACCTTGCCAGTATGAAAGTTTCCGAATGCCCTGGAAGTTGGTGATTGTTGCTGCTCCTGCACTGTCGCCGTGTACACTGTCACAATAGACGAGAACCGTTTATTTCACACATTCACCACCTTTGAACAGCTCAACCCACGCCAGACTCACTTCAGAAAATGATTGTGACAAAACATGGTAGAGTTCTATGCCAGGCTTCACCTCAGGGGCAGTTTGTGTGCTCCTCTGCAATTCTGGCTTTGGTCTTTCCTCGTCATCTGCTGCTTGCCCATTCACATCCCTGCCCCCTTCTCTATGTTACTCTTCCAACCAACCCCAAATCCACCCTCCAACCCCAAATCCACCTTCCAACTCCACCCTTCAACTCAACCCTCCAACACCAACCTCCAACACCAACTCCACCCTCACCCTCCCAACCTTCAACTCCACCCTCAAATCCACCCTCCAACTCCACCCTCCAACACCACCCTTCAACACCACCCTCCAACACCAACTCCACCCTCCAACTCACACTCCACCCTCCGAATCCACCCTCCAACTCCACCCTCCAACTCAACCCTCCAACAGGAACCCCCAACACCAACTCCACCCTCCAACTCCACCCTCACCTTCCCACCCTCCAACTCCACCCTCCAACCCCACCCTCCAACTCCACCCTCCAACCCCACCCTCAAATCCACCCTCCAACTCCACCCTCCAACTCCACCCCCCAACACCACCCTCCAACACCACCCTCCAACACCAACTCCACCCTCCAACTCCACCCTCCAACTCAAACTCCACCTTCCAAATCCACCCTTCAACTCCACCCTCCAACACCACCCTCCAAATCCACCCTCCAACTCCAACTCCACCCTCCAACTCCAATTCCAATTCCACCCTACAAATCCAACTCCACCCTCCAAATCCACCCTCCAACTCCATCCTCCAACTCCACCCTCCAACTCCAATTCCAACCTCAAACTCCAAATCCACCCTCCAACCCCACCCTCCAACTCCACCCTCCAACCCCAAATCCACCCTCCAACCCCAACTCCACCCTCCAACACCACCCTCCAACCCCACCTTCCAACTCCACCCTCAAGCAGCAACTCCACCCTCCAACTCCACCCGCCAACTCCAAATCCACGCTCCAACCCCAAACCCACCCTCCAACCCCAAATCCACCCTCCAACTCCACCCTCCAACCCCACCCTCCAAATCCACCCTCCAACCCCAAATCCACCCTCCAACCCCAAATCCACCCTCCAACCCCAAATTCATCCTCCAACCCCACCCTCCAACACAAAATCCACCCTCCAACACCAACTCCACCCTCAAGCAGCAACTCCACCCTCCAACTCCACCCGCCAACTCCAAATCCACGCTCCAACCCCAAACCCACCCTCCAACCCCAAATCCACCCTCCAACTCCACCCTCCAACCCCACCCTCCAAATCCACCCTCCAACCCCAAATCCACCCTCCAACCCCAAATCCACCCTCCAACCCCAAATTCATCCTCCAACCCCACCCTCCAACACAAAATCCACCCTCCAACACCAACTCCACCCTCCAACTCCACCCTCTCTCTATCTATCACCCTCCTCTTCAATCTAGCACTCTACCGCCCTCACTCTACAGCCCTTGCTCTACCACTCTAACATTCTCACTCTACCACTCTACCACCCTCACTCACTCTACCGCCCTCACTCACTCTACCGCCATCACTCACTCTACCGCCTTCTCTAATTCCCTGTTCACTTCTCTTCTCCCGTACCGATCTGCTGTTCTCTTCCACTCCCTCCTTCTCTTGCTCCCTGTTATCTTCTCTTCTCCTGTGCCGATCTGCTGTTCTTTTCATCCCGCCTCCTACTGTAACTCCCGGTTATCTTCTCCTGTGCTGATCTGCTGTTCTCTTCCAACCTGCCTCCTTTAATTCACTGGTCTCTTCTCCTGTGCTGATCTGCAGCTCTCATCCACCCCACCCCCTTCTTTAACTCCCTGGTCTCTTCTCTTCTCCCGAGCTGATCTACTGCTCTCTTCCACCCGCATTCTTCTCTAGCTCCCTGTTCTCTTCTCTTCTCCTGTGCTGATCTGCTGCTCTTATCCACCCCACCTCCTTCTTTAACTCCCTAGTCTCTTCTCTTCTCCTGTGCTGAACTGCTGTTCTCTTCCACCCGCCTCCTTCTTTAACTCCATGTTACCTTCTCCTGTGCTGACCTGCTACTCTCGTCCACCCCAACTCCTTCTTTAACTCTGTTTGCTTCTCTTCTCCTGTGCTGATCTGCTGTTCTCTTTCACACCGCCTCCTTCTCTAACTCCCTGTTCTCTTCTCCTGTGCTAATATGTTGTTCTCTTCCACCCGCTTCCTTCCTTGACTCCCTGTTCGCTTTACCTGTGCTGATCTGCTGATCTCTTCCACCCGCATCCTTCTTTAACTCTGTTTTTCTCTCGTGCAGATCTGCTGTTCCCTTCCATCACCTCCTTCTCTAACTCCCTGTTCTCTTCTCCCATGCTGATCTGCTGTTCTCTTCCTCCCGCCTCATTCTTTAACTCCCTAACTCCCTGTTCTCTTCTCCTGTGCTGATCTGCTGTTCTCTTCCAACCTGCCTCCTTCTTTAACTCACTGGTCTCTTCTCCTGTGCTGATCTGCAGCTCTCATCCACCCCACCCCCTTCTTTAACTCCCTGGTCTCTTCTCTTCTCCCGAGCTGATCTACTGCTCTCTTCCACCCGCATTCTTCTCTAGCTCCCTGTTCTCTTCTCTTCTCCTGTGCTGACCTGCTGCTCTCGTCCACCCCAACTCCTTCTTTAACTCCGTTTGCTTCTCTTCTCCTGTGCTGATCTGCTGTTCTCTTTCACACCGCCTCCTTCTCTAACTCCCTGTTCTCTTCTCCTGTGCTAATATGTTGTTCTCTTCCACCCGCTTCCTTCCTTGACTCCCTGTTCTCTTTACCTGTGCTGATCTGCTGATCTCTTCCACCCCGCATCCTTCTTTAACTCTGTTTTTCTCTCGTGCAGATCTGCTGTTCCCTTCCACCACCTCCTTCTCTAACTCCCTGTTCTCTTCTCCCATGCTGATCTGCTGTTCTCTTCCTCCCTCCTCATTCTTTAACTCCCTAACTCCCTGTTCTCTTCTCCTGTGATGATTTGTTCCTCTCTTCCCCCCCACACCTTCTCTACCTCCCTGTTCTCTTCTCTTCTCCTGTGCTTATCTGGTGCTCTCTTCCACCCCAGCTCCTTCTTTAACTCCCTGTTCTCTTTTTCTGTGCTGATTTGCTGCTCTCTTCCACCCGCCTCCTTCTTTAACCCCTTCCATGCTCATGACGAGCTCAGCTCGTCATGAGGCACAGTGGAGCTGTGCTGATGACGAGCTGAGCTCGTCATGAACAATGGAGTTCTCCATAAATCAGCACAGGAGGGGAAAATGCACAGCAGCGATGTGGTTAAATACATGTTCTCTTCTCCTGTGCTGATCTGCTGTTCACTTCCACCCACCTCCTTCTCTAACTCCCTGTTCACTTCTCTTCTCCAGAACTGATCTGCTGCTCTCTTCAACACGCCTCCTTCTCTACCTCCCTGTTCTCTTCTGCTGTGCTAATCTGCTACTGTCTTCCACCCCACCTCTTTCTTTAACTCCCTGTTCTCTTCTGCTATGCTGATCTGCTGCCTCTTCCACCCACCTCCTTCTCTAACTCCCTTTTCTCTTCTTTTCTCCCTATGCTGATCTTCTGCTGTCTTCCACCGCTTCCTTCTTAAACTCCATGGTCTCTTCTCCTGTGATGATCTGCTGCTCTCTTCCACCACACTTTCTTCTTTAACTCCCTATTCTCTTCTCTTCTCCTGTGCTGATCTACCTCATTCTATCTATCTATCTATCACCCTCACTCTATCTATCGCCCTCACTCTATCTATCGCCCTCTCTCTATCTATCGCACTCTCTCCATCTATCGCCCTCACTCTATCTATCGCCCTCACTCTATCTATCACCCTCACTCTATCTATCGCCCTCACTCGATCTATCGCCCTCTATCTATCGCCCTCTATCTATCGCCCTCACTCTATCTATCGCCCTCACTCTATCTATCACCCTCACTCGATCTATCGCCCTCTATCTATCGCCCTCTATCTATCGCCCTCACTCTATCTATCTCCCTCACTCTATTGCCCTCACTCTATCGCCCTCACTCTATCGCACGCACTTCATCGCATGCACTCTATCGAACGCACACTATCGCCCTCACTCTATCGGCCTCACTCTAGCTATCGCCCTCACTCTAGCTATCGCCCTCACTCTAGCTATCGCCCTCACTCTAGCTATCGCCCTCACTCTAGCTATCGCCCTCACTCTATCTATCGCCCTCAGTCTATCTATCGCCCTCAGTCTATCTATCGCCCTCAGTCTATCTATCTGTATATCTATAAATCTATCTATCTATCGCCCTCACTCTATCTATCGCCCTCACTCTATCTATCGCACCTCACTCTATCTATCTGTCTATCTATCTCCCTCACTCGGTCTATCTATCTATCGCCCTCACTCGGCCTATCTATCTATCGCCGTCACTCTGTCTATCTATCGCTGTCACTCTATTTATCTATGTATCGCCCTCACTCTATCTTTCGCACTCGATCTATATATCGCACCACCACAGCATCACTCAAGGGCACCACAGCATCACTCAAGGGCACCACAGCATCACTCAGAGGCACCACAACATCACTATGCGCTACCACAGCATCACTGAATGCCACAGCATCACTCGTCGCCACCATAACATGTCTCCGCGCCACCACAGCATCAATCAGTGCAACAATTCAACAACAACTGGTTCAAATATATTCTCTCAATGTTTTAAGCTTCATTACAAATGTCACATAAATATGTTAATATTTCACTTCAGTTCTTGGATTTTCGTCACAATAAAATACACTGAACATATACGCCCTTTTTGAGAGAACCCCCTAGTTCTTTCACCCCACTTAAAGCTCTGGAAACAACACCATGTCACAGTCGCCCCACGTCCAAGCACTGTGCATCATGCATGACTAATGCCTTCCATTTTTCACATTGCCTATGTGCAGGGGCACAGTGACCCCCCCCCCCCCCCCCCCTTGCTATATGAACTACAGCGAGGGTGGAGTTCTTGAAGGCCCTCTTCTGTCTGCAAATCTGCAGACAAAGGTGCAGCTCATAATTAATGAGAAAAGGTGGGCAAGTGAGTAAGTGAAGGGATGGGATGTGTGGATGGATGGCTGGATGAATGAGTGAAATGATGGATGGATGGATGAGTGAAAGGGTGGATGATGGTGGAGTAAATGGGTGGTTGGATGAGTGAAATGATGGATGGATTGTTGAATTGATAAGTGAAAGGGTGGATTGATGAATTGATTAGTGAAAGGGTGAATGGATGAATGGATGAGTGAAAGGGTGGATGTAAGGCTGGATGAGTGAGTGAAAGGGCGGGTAGATGGACAAAAGGATGGATAGATGAGTGAACGAGTGAAAGGGTGGATGGATGAGTAAAAGGATGGATGAGTGATAGTTTCAATTGATGGATTCATGAATGGAGGAGTAGATGGATGGGTGGGTGGATGGAATGATGGATGGCTAAGTGAAAGGGGAATTGAAAGAGAAAGGGTAAATGGATGACTGAACAGGTGAATGGGTGGAAGGATGAGTGACTGGGTGGATGAATGAGTAAGTGAAAGGATCGCTGGATAGGTAAATGGCTGGATGGATGGATGAATGGATGGATGGGTAGAAGAGTGGACGGATAAGTGTATGGATGGATAGCGTGACAGGGTGGATGGATGGATAATGGATGGATGAGTAAAAGGATGGATGAGGGATGGATGAGTGAAATGATGGATGGAAGGATACATGATGGATAGGTTTGTAACTGGTTGAATATGGACATGGATGGGCACACAGATGGAAGGACAGAATGAATGGTGAAAGACTGAATGATGGATGAAAGTATGATTACACATTGTAAGCCCCATTATCTTAAGCAATATTTCCTATACATTGACTTTCGCATTTATGAGTGATGTTTTCTATATAATATGTGTGTGTTGTAACGCACTCCAACACTCTGCCCCACATACTTGGGATGAGTAGCACTGTAGAAGAAATTAAATACACATTAGAGAGGGGGATATGAAGATGAGGGGCGTCATTGGAGGGTGGTAGCAAGGCCAGACTGAGCATCAAGCGTTTTCTATGGGAGCTGGAAAGGTGGGGGCGGTTTTGTTACCACAAAAGACCTGCATATTTGCTTATAGCTGCGCGCATACTGAAAAAACATGAATTGCATAATTGTCTCAACCTCATATAAACTTATTTTCACTTGTACTTAAGTGGTTGTCTATTTACTTACCTATATACTATTGCGCAACCTCCTGATGTGTCTGTAAAACTTACCTTTTGTCCTGAATTTTGACCGTTTGTCCTGAATTTCGACCGTTTGTCCTGAATGTTTACACTCACTGTACTGAATTTGCACCCATGTCTGTTGGTCACCCTATTTGGAAATCTAATAGGTCCCAAAGGCAAGGCCTATTGGCTTTGCCAGTGCTTGTTTCTATGTTGTTGATACAAATTTGTAGACCTTCTTCTATGTCAGCGCCTGTCCTTTTTTCTGCTTTACCAACCTCGTCGACTTAATTGCAGCAGCTACGAAATGAGTTACAAGCTGTGAATTACATAACATAATGAACTAATAACAGTGGTCATAGCTTGTCATTTTAAAAGTCCGTTTATCGAAGTACCAGCTATTTCACCCATGCTTCACGAATCAAAGGGCTTGAGCTCGGTGGGGCGGAGCTGTGTCTTGAGTAAGAGACATCTTAGAGTCAGGCATAACGATCTCACAGCCTGTTTCTGAGGCGGTGCTAGGAAGGCGAGGTTAAACACAAGAATGGGCTGTTCTTAGTGTGAGAAGGTGGAAGTATGTCGTGGGCGGAGTTAGAAACAGCTATTCAATTCGCGAGAAGGCAGGGCAGAGGGAGGGGTCAGAGTGCGCATCTTTAGTGTATGACACATTAGGGAAGAGACTCCTGTTCCGCACACGCCGCATATTGCCGGGGGCTCCATCCCCTCCTGCTGGCCCAACTCCCTTCCCAGGCCTTAGCCCCCTTGTCCCCGGAGATGTCGGACGCGGTGTCAGTGCTTGCGGACCCCCAGCATGCAGTGAAGCTGCTGCGATCCCTCAGCTCCTTCCGCGGGGACGCCTTGTTCTGCGACGCTTGCCTAGTTCTGGAGGGACAGGAGATTCCGGTGCCCAAGAGCATTTTGGCGGCTGCCAGTCCATACATAAGGTGAGCGCATCCCACTGTTTCAAGTTTAGCTTTGGACAGACCAGGCGTAGCCCTTCTCCAGACCACCACCTTCACGTAGCTCAACAGTTCAACCACGCCTAACAGAAGTAGCTTCGGCACAGAATAATGTCTTGATAACAGGGATTGTCTCATAAAAAGGGATTTACAGGGCCTGGTTTTAAGGCTGGCATTAATTCGGGAACACATAACACAACACTAAGAGCAGAACATTCAGGCTAGGGACCCATCTGAACGGCTTCAGATAGATGGTCACCAGAGTACGCACTCCCAGAATTGGGACCAGCATTCGCACAGAACCATCACTAGGCATATTTGAAGCCTCAGGTGAGGGTGGCCAGGCATGCTGCTGGACCAACTATTCGTAGCCCAGTGTCACTTTCAGCACAGGACCAGAGGGCCTCAGCACCGCACCAGGCTTAAGAAAGGGGTCTGCTAGGTTTCGTGCAAGGTTGGCCTTGGCCGAGATATCAACCAGGCTTGTCACCTCAAACATCTCAGCTTAGTAAAGTAATTATTTTCAGTACATGACAACTCATCGGCATTCTGTGCTTGACTGAACGACTATCTGTGCTTGGCAAACTAATCTCGGCTTGGTAGAAGTACCATTTTGGCTTGTGACAGGAGCATGGGAGGCACTAGAAGCACCCATCTAGATTACTCTTAGTATATGACAATATTTACAATTAAGGCGAGTGAAAAAAGAAATTTATGGAAGCGGTAGCAACACACCCTGTCTGTAAACCTAGTTGTTTACAAACCATTTAGGCCAGCAAATTGAATGTACTGTGTTTAATGTGAATGATTTTATGTTAATACTCTGTTAAGTAAAATACTCGCATTTTCACATGTATTTGACTAATCTCTGACTAACCCCAGAAGTCTTATGATATAATAACGTCCCACATTTTATTTCTGAATGCAGTTGCTTGGCAATAAATCACTTATTTGAAAACTGCGGCCAGGCCAAACAATGTGAATGGAGCAGGACTGGTCCTTAGGTTCCCGAAATATTAATTATTAGTGAGAATTGGTATCCAAAGACTGGATCCTATGACCTTGGATCCTATGATTTCTTTTAGTTGTGATTCATTCTTCCTGATGAATGCATGTGACGCAGAAGGAAGCTTAATACGCAGATACTTGTCAATACACTAAAGAGTGTTATGTTATTTTCCACTTAATATAGCTCAACGACGTCAATACGCTAAAGAATGTTATGTTATTTTCCACTTAATATAGCTCAACGACGTCAATACGCTAAAGAATGTTATGTTATTTTCCACTTAATATAGCTCAACGACTCACCCACAGGTGTATCTCCGTGCTTTACCCTCATAGAAGAACCTGCAACATCCTAAAACAGCCAGGTCTTCCTAAGTTTTTTTTACTTTTGGAAAATCTGGGCAGCTGTGGCGATGGTAACTGAGTTGATTCCATGGCAAAGAGGTGGTAAAGGAAGAAGACCTGCCTCCAATCTGGAAGTGCTGATGCAGGGAAAGTTCAGTAGCGCTTTGTCGCTGTATCTGAAAGTTCTGGTGGATGGTAGTAGCACAATTTAGCCTTTGGGTAAGTGGGGCCTCTGCCCATTAAAGACTTGTGGGTGAGGCAACAGAGCTTAAAAACAGTGCACTTCCGATCCAGAAGCCAGTGTAGTGCTCTCAGTGTAGGAGCTAAGGGAGAGCCTGCTGGAAGATTACAGACCAGGCGTGCAGCAGTATTTTGCACCACCTGAAGTTTGGACATTAAGTGTCCTCTTCAGCCACGAGCAGTGCATTGCCATAGTCCAGCCGACTTATGATTAGGGCTTGGATCAGAGGTTTCCTCACAGAGGAGGTAGCCAAGGAAATACTTTCCTCAGTAGCTGCATAGTGACAAATCAAACCCCACAAATTGCAGAGATATGGTCTTTTATGGATAGGGCCTGAGCTAGTTTGATGATGCCTATATTTTTCTCAGATAGCCTGGGAGTCGGGGCTGTACCGAGTTCAGGGTTCCACTGGTCCGGTGACCAGAGTTGCTGGGCTTTACCGAACAGCAGTATCTCCGTTATGTTGCTATTCATTCAGAGACAATTAACCAACATCCAGGCAGCAATCTTACTCATACAATTTTATGAAGCAATATTTTATCGGGTCAATGCCAAACAAGATGACCAACTGGGTATCATCCACATATAATATAACCTCAAAGCCACAAGATTCACAAGCGAGGGGTATTGGGACACGAAGATGTTAAATAACGTAGGACTCAGTGAAGAGTCCTGAGGCATGCCCTTGTTGATGGGGTGGTACGCGAAGGTATGCGTCTTAAAAGAACGCCGCATGATTGTCCTTGTCCAGCTGTCTAGGAAGTCCGCAAGCCACCGATTTCTATCTCACAGGAATGACTGGTTCATTGACAAACCTTGTTTACTTTAATGTTATGGTAGGGGACCTTTTAAAGTTCAATAACCCACAATTAGTTTTAATTGTGTCTGTTCAGGGCTCCTGTTTTGTAGTGTAGCATGCACATTAGCAGCAGCGCAGGTGGCAATCGCTAGGATAGGAAGTACAGGGTAGAGACCACTTGGGTATGGCATTTCACCCTCCACACTGACTGTTTAATCACGGTACTCCTAATATGGTAACCGCTCTCTGCACAGCAACAAACTGGATGATGATGCAAGCCACGTATTATGAATGAGGATTTGACAACTTTGTTTTTTCATCAGCCATTCAGGATTGTCATAATTTTTCACAGCCATCCTCTTCTCTCACCCTGGAACACTCACCAGCTAGGGTCATAGGTTGAGACCAAAAGAAGAGATATTAGCACTTATATTTCTTAACCTTAATGCAAGTTGCAACAACTGAATAGGCTTTGTGCAGTACCTTAATTAGCAAATGGACCAACGAGTAATGTTTACAAAACAGCCATTGCAGGGGCCCATACTTTTTTTCTACTAGCTATGCTTAGCACATGCCCAGTCCTTACACAGGAACCGACCAGTCTTTCCATAGGACCAGCAGGTACTAACCAGCCTTACATCAGAGCCAATCTTTACACCTGAAAGCTCTCCACCTGGAACAGATTTAGTCCAGGAGCCACGATTAGTATTTATACTATGTGGCTTCAGTGTCCACTTTCATGTGGGTACAGAACATGGTCTGAAGCCATGCTGATACCTAGCATAGGCCAATACCATAACACCTGTTCAGATACATATATGTGTGCGCTTTTAAGAGACGTCTGATTTTATATGCACTTCATTTTTTAATGAGAGCAGATAAACTAATCATTGCACTTTGTCTTTAGGTTTTTAATGGTTAATGAGTTTTCACTACCATGGGAAATCTAGTGTCATTTGGCTGTTGGAGCCCTACTAAGACTTGTGGGCCAATTCTCTGATTTGGTAAACAGCACAAGGCTTTTTGTTAGATAACCCACACCCACCAAGGTTACCCCTTGGTGGCATGCTTCATTATTGGGTTGTTCCCGTTCCGCTGCGGAACGGAGCGTGCTGCTGCATGTGATTTACACAGAAGCACTGTATAGTTCAGACAAAATGATAAATTGGAGTTGGAGGGGCTCTTAGAGGTTAAAAAAAACCTGTCTGGTAGAAAAACAGTTTTTTATTCCATCCTTCAGATGGTATGATTAAAAGAGGGAAGAACAGTAGAAAGTGTGTTTGGAATTAATGATCCTACTTTCTAAATGGTCTACACATTTCAAGCCACCCTTACTTCTGGCTTTCATCAGGAAATACACTCTGAGGCAACTCCTAGTTCAAATGTATTAGAACATGCAAAGTGTTACGATTTCACATACTATACATGAGCAAATAAACCTTACACCTAATTGGTATTCTTTCTATGTTATCTGAAATACATAAACAGCGAATTAGCCAGCCATGGTAAATAGCACATTCTGAGCAAGATTATGCACTTACCAACTGTATGACTGACATGGAGCGTCATGCATATTACTAAAATACACCCTTATGTGGTTATGGCCTGTGCTTCTAGAAAGGAGGCTTACTCAATATAGTGTTATAGTGGACACATCTAATAAATCAGTGGTAAACCCCTGTGTTCGGACACTCTAATACACAGACATGCTACACAACAGCATGCAGAAGAAGGAGACACTACATATATATAAAAAGCAATACTGTTGCTTCATAGGTCCTCCGGTGGCAAGGTGACCTTGTAGTCACACTCTGCGTGTACAAATAAAGGTAAATAATTTGTCATGTCATGTGCGAGTAAACTCAATTCTGATATGAAGAATCGCTTCGGCTATGTCGTACTTACTGCATCAAAGTCTTGTCTGGTCTAGTAACCTGAGATCGCATGAAAGGTGCCTGAATATTACCAGTTTAGCCCCGCTTTCCGTGTTGCTTTGTCTAAGAGCAGGCGCTTGCAGCACGTGCGACTCGCTTTGGCTGTTGTGTGCCGGTGAACTGGACCGTGAACCCAGCACAAATAGTGGCGATGAATGAAACCAAATCCTGGTTCCATTCTACAGATTTACTCGCGACACCTCTCATGGCAGGTGCGATGAAAGGACTTTTTTTGTGTAGGTTCGAGCACGTGTAGTGGGAGTGACTCGCTCTAGTTGCTGGGTGCCAGTGAACTGAACCGCGCACCCAGCTAAAATGGCAGTGATAAATGGAACCATTTACTGATTACTGGATTTACAAACTTTAAAGTCCTTTATTTCCAAGTTTTTTCTGCAGTTTAAAACATGGATTGGAGCTTTTCTAAGGCTGCTGTGTTTTTTGTATATGTAATAAAGCGAAGGAAGAAAAGAATAATCCGAAGCCTCCAGTCCTGACATAGAATCTCCTAAATTCCCTAAAACATTTTCAGAAAGACACAAGGTCTTATTTAGAGTTTGACGGGTAGGATACTCATTAAAAGACTGGGGTGTCCATTCCTCTGTACGTAGAGTACCATTGAATATAATGCACTTGTTAAATGGCAGACAGAATATATGCCATGTTTTTGACAGCTTACCCTGTCCAGCAAAGTTAGTATAATACCCCAGGAAAAGGAAGCACAGTACTGGGAAGAAGGCCCTATGTGTGACCAACATGTGCCCATTTAAATGATTCAATAAGGAGGAATATCTCAAATATAATTGGTATAAAAAAACTGCTGTGGATTATGGTGTTTTTTGGGTGAATGTATTTCCTAGAATTTTCCAAATAAGTTGGACCAATATCAAAGGTTGCACATGCAAGAACAAAAGCAATGGGTGCGGTAGATTTGTATCTGTGTGCTGCTATTTGAAGTCACATACTGACTCTTGGGCTGATAGTTACACTTCAGTCATCTTCCCAGAACTTCAACTTTGTGTGATATGAAATGAATGCACAGGCCTAGCTGAGATGGGGCACTGAGGACCGTAGTATAAACCCTCCTCCCTACTCCTCCTGCAAAAATGTTCTTTTCTGTTACAGGAATGCTGTCAGCAAGTGTTGATATTTCAGCCATGCAACACACTCTACAATAGATGTAGTGGATGCTGCTGCTTCTACAACAGTGAGACTGTTTATGATGATGGTTAACTCAAAGCCAATGAAGGATATTGGTCTTGCAGTGGTAGTCTGACTATAGACGACATATGAGTTGCATGCTGCCTAATGTATCAGTTGGAAAGCCAACTTATTGTACAAAGTGAGGGTTTACAAGTAAGGTTGTGTGATTGAAGTAACTGGCCATATTTATGAACGCCACCTGTTCTTGTTACATTCCAGTATACAATTGGGCTAAATCTTTTCTGCCAACTACTCAGCCTGTAAAATAGTTAGGAGCTATCCATAAACAGCAAAGGACAGGGTAAATGTAACAGAAAAGCAGCAAATATCCTGCTACGTGTCATTGAAAAGTCAAGTCACTGAATAACTTGAGTGGAAAATCCTATCCATAACAACTAAATCGTACAGACAATGAATACCCTACTGCTTTTATTTGTGTGTGTGTGTGTGTTTATGTATGTATGACTATATATAACTTTATAGTTCCCTCACATGCAGTATGTTTCTACACACTCTGGATGGGTGATAAGGGAGAATTTCTAAGAATTTCCAAGAAAATAAGAAGCTTCCCGGACATCTTTAGAACTAGCTTCAAATTAGGGTGCAGCTCTTTATACCTTTGAAACTTTTTGCATTTTCACTTTAAGATAAGATGCTCTATGAACTTTAACTCATTTTTGCACTGATAGTCGGTTTCGTGGAACTAGTAGTGTATGTGTGAGGGGAATATTCACACATGTACCAACAAGCACTTTAATATATAGACATTAAATATAGGATCTTCATGGCATAGCTTTATATGACCTCAAACTTCTGTACTTTAAGATCTGACATGTCATGCATATTTATTATACTTCCTGTACTGGCAGTCTATTTCAGTACTCTTAATATTGTATATGAGAGGGAATGTCAACATACTCCCTATCATACACCTTAATTTATAGGTCTAAAATAGATACCAGTCTCATAAATGTATGAGATTTTGAGTATTGTTCCCCAAATCTTTAGATTATGCATTCGCACTTTAAGATCCTGGTAATATAGCACTTCCTGTCAACTTTTTTGCACTGATACTACACTTTAAATGATATATGAGATTATTCATTAGAAGTGTGGTTATGGAAGTAACCTTCATTTCAGATAATATTTATGGAGTCATATTATCATAGACATATCAGGATGTTTTTTAACCTATGACAAAGTGCTTTAAACTCTATGCACATTCTATCGCTAATTTTTAACCCTCATAGAACTTAATAACTATGTTAGGGATATGACTTTCGTATTAATAGCTGTAGGTAACAGGAATATATGTATGACGGTGCTAGTCGACAGCTTTTTTACAATCCTTTTCAATTTTTTACAGTGTCTCAGAAATGCTTAAAATCCTCTATGAATGTATATGAAGTACTTTCCCAGATATACCTAATTCCTTTATTATCCGCTTTTAGAAGTACAGTACTTTACAGAGAGGTTCTTGACACTGACAACGAAAGAAGAAGGTTCCCATCTGTCATTATTTGAAACTTTGTGTGGTAAAATAGATTAACTATATTTTAACTTCAATAATAAAAAATAAATAAGAAATGGAAAAAGTGTTAAAAACGTTATAAAATAGTGATGTGTTTAAAAATGTATGTATACCTTTAAATTGAGAAGGGGACTTTGGAGGGAGTTTTCCCTTTAAAAAGGTAGTCTATACACAAGAACTCTAGGACCCTGTTGAAAGCTCCAGCCGAAATGCGTTAGCCTCTGTTGTGCACTTTGATTGTCATGCTTTATTAATGAAATAAACTCACCGAGCTGCAGATGCCTGGCTGTGCTGCTTTTCCTGTTCTCCCCTTGGATTGTGGGAATTCTCTGTGGAAACCTGTTGGGGGATATATATATAGAGAGAGATATTACACTTTTTGTGGGACTGAACACTTCCCAGTTGAAGTGTTGGCAGCCAATCAAATTTCGGTAGGATTTTGGGCTCTCAGATATCTATATTATTTAAATTCAAAAATCCCTGTAACTACTCAACACATTTACACAAAATCTCTAGAAGCACGCTTTCCGGACCAACATCTAGCTTTCTGCCAAATCTGGTGTAATTCCGTTCAGCGGTTCAGGCTGTAGTCTTGTTCAAAAAATAAAAATCCCCATAGACATAACCTGGTGAAATGCGTTTTGGGACCACCCTTTTTTTCTTGGCCCTGTTGGATGGGTCCCCTCGAAACTTTCAGCACGGCAGCTGAACCAAAAAGAGGGTAGTTTTTTAAATATTTTGTGAAGATTCGTCAAGCGGTGCCAAAGTTATTGGCAAAACAAAAAATGCTTTTCCTATGGAAACTTTGGTCTTCACTATAACTATCTTCTGGTGTGTATATATATTTGTGTGTGTGTGTGTATATGTATGTATATATGTGTGTGTGTATATATATATATATATATATATATATCTCCTACTGGTGGTCGCCAGTAGGTAGTTATAGTTAGGATTATTTTGAATAGGGAAATCGCAACATTCTATTGGGAATAACTTTGGCGCCGGTTGAGGAATCTGCCTGAAAATTTCCTCAAATTTGCCTCGCGGCGCTCCGCTCCTTCCCTGAAAGTTTGGGGGGGATTCGTCAAGCGGGGGCCGAGATAAAAGGGTGGTCCCAAAACGTGTTTTTTCCCATGTTAATTTCCATAGGGCGGTCAAACTCACTTTTAGCCCGAACGGCTGAATGGATTTCCACCAAACTTGGCAAAATTGTAGGGACTGGTAGCCCGATGTGCCTTTGCTATGTTTCAAGATATGTGCTCCAGTGGATTTTGAGTAATTTAGGTTCAAAAAAATATATATTTCTATAAGCGCGCCCCGGTACGTGCACCGGGGCGCGAACCAGCGCGCTACGCGAGTTCGCGCGCGGAAAGCTGATTGGCTCTCGGGTGTCTGTCAACATTCCAAACAGTCCGGAGCGGCCGCCATCTTGTGTCTCGGTAGGATCGAGACACAAGAGGTGGCAAAAACAAAGGGGGAAATGACCATAAGGGGGCAGAGTAGACCCCCTTGACCCCCTAGGTTTGATGTGGGGGCCATTAAAGGGCCCCGCGGGGCAAAAAAAATGTAAAAAAAAAATTTCAATTTGCGCAGGGGGAGCGCCCGGTACGCGCACTGGGGAGCGGACCGGGGAGCGTACCATGGGGAAAAAAGAATGACAAAGTTTTAATAAAATGTAGCCTTTTTTATAAATTGGAGGTAGTTCTAAAAACTTTTTTCTTCTTTTTGTTGTTTTTATTTGTTTTTTTGAACATTTTGTACTTTTTTTGGCTTTTATGAACCATTTTATATATTTTTTTGTTATTTTTATGGGGAGAAACAAAAAACAGGGAATTGAAAACGGCTCAACTGGAGCAAAAAAAAATCAGGAAAAAATTGTTTTTTTGGGGAAATTGTGGTTGTCACCTGCACGGTTGATGAGCTTTATGCTTTGCTCACCATAGGTGATGGTTTTACCACAAAAAATACAAGTGATCTTGTATTGCCCAAACTGTGGTTGTATGTTTGGAGAAGTGTGGCTCACTGGTTAGAGGAGGCAGACCTGGAAGCAGAGGTCAGCCCGGGACCAGGGTTCAATTCCCGGCTTGGCGGGGTCTTGAGTCCTAAAATGTCCATGGACTCGACAATTCTCGCTCCGGTGCCTACTCGATTCACGGGTTCACACTCTGCGACTCTGGGCAATAGCTTGCTTAATCTCCACAACGGCCCCTTGTGGTGGGATGCCTGGCTTTCACCTTGCGGATACCCTGCCGGGGTTATCTCACAGGGGAATACCAGGACGGGTTCCCTAAGCAAGCGCTTAGAGACCAGTTGGTGATTTGCGCTATATAAATTCCTGTACATTTACATTTACATCTCCCTTGTCTCTGGTCCCGATGGAGCGGGTTGCTTTCTTTTGGAGGTGCTGGGTGAAGATTGGGGAGGGTTACTGGCCAGTTCTCTCACCTCTGCCGCAGCATAGTTCTTAGGGTGCTTGCGTTGCATATGGCGAGATGGTGTTATTGCCAAATGAGTATTTCTTGTTAGGGTTCCCCCTTGAAAGTTGAGTGCCACAGATTAGGCAAGTAACTCTTGGCGCATTCACTTTTTTTTGGTCCTTTGGGATGGAAAAAAACTCCCATATAATGTGCTGCTTTGGCCTATATGGGGTATTATCTACTGGCAGGAATGTTCTCCTCCTCTACTCCTCCTCCTCCTCCTCCTCCTCCTCCTCCTCTTCTTCATCTCCACCACTGTGGTGTTGTGGTGGTCCTCTTGGTGGTGGTGGTGGCTGAGATGCTCCTGCTGCTGCTGCTACTACTGAAGCCATCTTTCAGTCCAAAAAGGTACAGAGAAGTCTTTCAACAGGTCTTCTTCACTCAAAGTACAAAGTGAGAATGAGGAAAAAAGGTGGGGGCTTTCATCATTAGGAAAAAAAAACTGTCCTGAACCAATAAAAAGTGTTATTTTTAGGTCACATGACCCGACGCGCTTACGCTACGCGCCCCGTGGCGAGTCGCGTAAGCGCGTCGGATGCTTACGTTGCGTGATCGTATGCGCTCGAGTGCTTCCGGGTGCGCTTACGCCGTGCGTATCACGCGGACGCGGCTACGCGATACGTCACGATAATGTTTTCGTTCGCGGCAAAAGCGCTAACGGGACGCTCGCCGGTACGCGCCCTGGGGCGCGCAGAGACTGCGCTTACCGTTGCGCTCACCGGGACGTGCACCGGGAGCGCTCCAGGGCAAAAAAAAAAAAAACCCATGAACAATATACATAAAAAAAATAGTATTACATAAATATACAATATAGGATTCATTGTAAAAAATATTACATTTCATAGCTAAAGACATTTGCTATTAAAAAACCTTTGAAATTCACTGAAAAAAACAAATGTTTCACACCAGTTATAGTTAGGAATTAGCATTAAAAAAAAACTATGAAATTCACTGAAAAAACCATAGGTTTCACACCAGTTATAGTTGGGATTTACCATTTTAAAAACCTATTAAATTCACTGAAAAAAACCATAGGTTTTACACCAGTTATAGTTAGCTGGAAATTTTACTGACATAAAACCATTGAAATTCCCACGTTATAGTTAGTTGGACTCACTATAACTTGCGCGCCTGCAATGCACTGCTGATGACGTCACATATTAAATCACTCATGACATGGTCAGTGACATCACTCATGACACCATCCTTGTAACAGACTGACAGACCTCCTTTCAGTGTAATGTAACCGTTGAAACACATATATTCAAAAATAGAAACTAACATTTTCAAAAAAATGGAGATACCCATACCAGTTAAAACAACCAATTCAGTAATTCCACCATCTATATGCACATCCACTCATTCAGCAACAGTTCTATATAGTCACTCTTACATATACTCACTCATCATATGTAGTGATACAAATATACATCCTGTTACACACCGACAGTCATCCAAAAGTTACTCACACACATACTCACACATGCAAATAAACTATTGAACATCCATTTATTTGCATATACAACTATACACACACTAGCACTTTACTTCTAAGGACACTTACACATACTTACTCTCTTAAACAATCACTTATAGAAACACATACTTATTTAAACAGGAACTCTTTCAAGCTCTCACTCTCACATATACTCACTTATATACATCAATACTCACATATACTAGATTAAAACATATGTAGTTACTCATAAAGACACTGGTGAGGCAGGCATTCACTCACTAACACACACATATACACACTCATCCACCCATACAGTCCTGCACATATGCTGTCTTCAAAACACATACAAACAGTGAGTCAGTCACCAACCCATGCAGCCACTTATACACAAAGTGAAACACTGATACATATATTTAAAAATTACTCACTAATATATGTATTCACTAAGATACACTTTATAAGCCAGTTAACCAATCAATTTTTTTTTTTAAAAACATCCATTTAGACACTTATTTAAAAATGTATTCTTCCATCGACCTTTACAAAAACATATATAAAACATATTTATTTTTCAGAAAGACACACATTCACTGGATGGTGTCATCAGTGATGTCATGAGTGATGTCACTGACCATGTCATGAGTGATGTAATATGTGACGTCATCAGCAGTGCATTGCAGGCGCGCAAGTTACAGTGAGTCCAACTAACTATAACGTGGGAATTTCAATGGTTTTATGTCAGTAAAATTTCCAGCTAACTATAACTGGTGTGAAACCTATGGTTTTTTCAGTGAATATATATATATATATATATATATATATATATATATATATATATATATTCTCTATTATGTGTAATATTACAAATGGTTGTGAAACATGAAGTTATCTATTGCATACTTAAGGTCTTCAAAAACAATAAAAGTGCTCAGAGAAATTGATCACACGCTATAAGTGGGACAAACCAAAACACAAAGCAAAGTCCAAAAGCGTGATCCAAACTGAGATGGACTCAAAAGGGCTCTATTAAAGCTTGAATATTTTAAAAAGAGCACCTTAAGAATGTCTATTTTTTTAAATTTCGATTCGATACCGGTCATTTTTACTAGACATATACTGCCTGAACAACAGCCACCCTTTGTACAAGATCAAATACTCATTCAATGATCTATTTTACCTTGAGTATAAGCCTCGTGGATCATTGCTGGGAAATGTTCCACTACAGTCTGAATTTTGAATAGTCTGTCTTTACTTGGATGTTTCTATGGCAATTCTCATGGTATTGCAGTATACTTTGCATAATTCAAAAAGCGATCACTGTTCATGACAGATGCAAAGGTAGGTGTTGGCCAGATTTAGACAGGAGACTCAATAACACAGTACTGACGGCTTGTGTAGTATACCCAGGAGCAAATTAATGCCCCAGATTCTTTTCAACTTTCTAAATGAGGTGAATGATTTTAGGTGTGCCTAGATTGAGTAGCCACAATACCTCCATGTTCCCTCAAATACTGTTTGGCAGGAAAATTAGTTTGCTGCACAATTTCCCAAGAAAAACATTCTCAAATAATAGAACTCCATCAATTGGCAAAAACAAATTAGCATTATTAGCTTTACATCTAGCTAATTCAGTTAAAGAAGGAATTACATGCTGGAAACTGTTAAAGGTTTCCAAGTGAATACTCCTTCTCTTGAAGTGTTCTGCACAGCACCTGCATGCACTTGTGGTTTGATCCCACCTCTTCTCAACTGCACTTGTGCTTGTGGTAGGGACTTCACAACTGCCTTGCTATGCTGCGTGACCATGTTAATCCGATCCATGATCCTACTCCTCCGATGCAGTCTCAGTATCTGATACATCCTCTGAGCCTGTGCAACCCCGAAACCGGCCTTAGGATGCTTGTTCCCGGTCCAGGGAGGACCTGGCTTGGTAGTTCAGGCTGGACTGTTCCCATAAGGCACAGGATCAAGACTGATTTGCATATGGACTGGTCTAAACTAGGATGTCATGGTGAGCAAAAGAATGATTGATTTAACCCAGATCCGTTATTTGGGGGTGAGTGTTTTGATTTGTTCTGCATTCCGTCCACCAATTCTGTGTCTTTTCCTGTTGCATTATTAGACTTACTCCTTGATAAGCAGTTCTCGATTAGAGGCCACATTGCCCTAAAAAGAAAAACCGATATTGTGTGCTAGGTTTTATGCAGGTATACTCCAACAGTGTGAAAGAGAATTGTGATTGATGTGAACCGAAGTGGGAATGCACTCCTGTGAAGGTAAGAGAGAAAAGGTGTGAAAAAGGTTCAGCAAAAGTCAAAATCAATACAGCCACAAAGTTTCTGGTAAAGGCCAAGGAATTTGGAAAAAACAACAAACCACTCCTGTAACAATATTTCACTGTCTGTTTGAAAACAAGCAGTATAGATGAAAAACAAATTCAAAAAGTAATACTTCAACTTGCAACACACACATTGAAAGGGTAAATTAAAATGCAGATTATATATATATATATATATATATATATATATATATATATATATATATATATATATATATATATACACAAAAATCTGGAAAAAAACAAAGAAAAACTGTAGATCAAAAATGATTGTGATAGGACCACAAATCAAATTTAGAGTACACCCTCCCGGGTGCATACAAAACAGGTTTACAAGTGAGGCACACATTTTGTCTGATTTGAGAGTTTTTTCCCACAATTTGTTGCATAGTCTTACTGCAAATGTGCGAGGAAAGTCTGCAAGATGGTCTTTAGCACACCCAGGATTAGGTAGAATAGTATGCAAGTTACATGTAATTCCCCCCTTCCTGGTTGCACAGTCCATATGCTGTAGGTGGTGCCTTTGCTCGCTTATGTTTTTGCAGTTGGTGACCTTGCAAATTTGTGGGTGTGCAATTTGCACTTGACATTTGTGCATCAACGATAACCAGAGCCTTTATAAAGTGAACATGCTACACTGTAATTCAATGTATTTTTGTTTGAAACTTTCATTTGTTGCATTTGACTTTGTTTTCTTTGCACCAGTTGGTCCTCCCTTCAAATGTGTAAAACTGGCAGTGGAGCTGCTGCAATCCCTGTGAAGGAATCCATTCTGAAGGGCATCAATAGAATGGGAAGACTCTCATTTCCAACAGTGCCTTTCTCGTCTTCTTACCTGCTTGTGCATGTGGGTGTATGTGAGTGTATGTTAGGGGTTGTGGGTTGTTATACCCTCCGACATAGACCCAAGTAAACAATTGCCTTCCCTGAGGAGGCTCAGCTGTATTGGGGGACCAGGGTCTGAATACCCCCCCCCCCCTCCCCCTCCCTCCCCGGTAAGGAAAAAGGTAAACTCTTAATTTTGCCTACAGGGTGGTCAGCCTCTTGCCATTTGCAACATTGCAGGTGGCTAGTTAAATGATTTCTGTCCTGGGATCACAGGACCAGCTCGATTTGCTGAGCGGGAATCCATTGGGGAGGGACACCTTGTAGAAAAGGGAGACTCTTCCCTTTTCCAGTGTGTCTACTCTTGCTTAGTCTGCCCAAGTTGACGACGTTAGGCCGCTTTGCGCAGAGCAACACCATGTTGGGTGTTATTTTCCCATATGTTTATGGAACCTTTTTCTTTCCCTGGGGGTGAAACGGGTGGAAAAAGGTTCTAAAATACTTTTGACCCAGATGGTGGTCAGCACTATGACACAGTGTTCCACTCAAATTAATGCCTGGTGCCTAGTAGGATTCCTGCTTGAGATCCGTGAGCTGAGCCACAATTCCTGGCCTTGAATCGAAATTTGCCTAGCTTACGTAACGGTAAGTTTCAATTCTATTAAGGACACGGAGGCGAGGATTATGCTATATCTTCCTTCGCTTTATTAACATAAAGACTCCACAGCAGCTTAGGAAAAGATATATAATAGTAACCAAATGCTTTAAAACATAAAGCATTGACGGAACGTTCAACAAATCAAAACAACAACTCCCAAGAGTCTCTTTGTATAACAACAGTCCATAGTCCTTCCACTCTGTCCATCACCGCTATAAATCCGGCCTTCTCATCCTCTTCCTCCTCTTTCTTCGCGCAGATCACGCCTGAGCCTCATTGATCCTGTTTAGCACCCTCGTTGCCTGTCGAAAAAGAAACAGCATCAGCGAGAGGGTCCAGGAATGCGACAATAAGGCGAGGAGCATTCAGTGACTAATACAGTACCGACAATGTAAAGGAAAACGCTTTACTTGCTGCCATACGGGTGGGTAGAGACACCACTGTAGCCTGGGTGGGATAATCCTCGCCTCCGTGTCCTTAATAGAATTGAAACTTACCGTTACGTAAGCTAGGCAAATTTCGATTCTATGTCAGGACCGGAGGCTTCAGATTATGCTAGTTCAAAGCTTACTTACCACCAACTGGGCCAAATCCACCACCGGCTTGAAATAAAACCTCTTAAAGGTAGAATCCGAGGACCAATCCGCCGCTCGCATTAGGTCCTCCAAGCGCACACCCACTGAGAAAGCCTTAGAGGCCATGGCCCCCCTGGCGGAGTGTGCTCCAAAAAGAGAAGTATTGATGCCCGCTTCTTGCATGACCCATCGCACCCACCGAGCAATAGTGGGAGAGGAGACAGCTTTGTGTGGCTTTCGCAGGGCAATCAACAACTGGCGCTCGCCCGGAGGGCGCAAATCCAAGGTCAGATCCTCATATGCTTTGAGGCATTGCACAACACACAGCTTAGGAGTGTCAAGAAAAGCTGGATACGAAATGGATCGCGACGACGTTTTAGTGCGTCGGCCCACGGTAAAAGTAACCCCATCCGGGGAAAAAATGCGTGCAGAGACATCCAGCGCGCGCACATCAGAGACGCGTCTACAAGAAACCAAACATAACAACATGGCCAACTTCGCCGACAGTTCTTTGAGAGACAGATAGGAATTAGCCGGCCAGGACAAGAACAAGTTCAGAACCAGATTGACGTCCCAAAGGACGGAGTACCTGGGTTCAGGAGGCAACGCGAGGTGAATAGCCCGCAGAAGCCGGCAAACAAAAGGATGTTCCCCTACCGGGTGGCCATCGTTGTTATTATGGCCCGCCGAAATCGCCGATCGAATAGCATTGATCGTTCTATAGGCCAAGCCCTTGTCGGCTAGGTGAGCCAGGAAATTCAGCACGGGAACAAGGCCTGCGACCAAGGGATCCAAATCCCTTCGTAGACACCAACGCCTCCATTTAAGCCAAGCGGATCTTTAGCGCTTCGTCGTACTATCGGCCCATGCTTTGGAGAGCAAGTGCTCAGCAGACCCCGAAAGGCCTGGGAGCGACCAGCGTCTCCTGAGAGCCTCCACGCCACGAGGCGAAGAGAGCTCTGCGTGATGAGAGGATGCGGTTCCCGATCCGGATTTGTCAGGAGCAGAGGAAACCGGGGGAGTAGGATTGGAAAATCCCAAGAAAGTTCCAGAAGAACCGGAAACCACACTTGAGACCTCCAGAGCGGTGTAACCAACACCAACTCCGCTCCCTGGCGGCGTATTTGGGCCGCCGCCCTCATGATCATGGAGAACGGGGGAAACGCAAACGGTTGTTCCCGACTCCAATCCTGCAGAAAGGCGTCCGTGGCCTCCGCCAGAGGGTCCGGCCTCCAACTGAAAAAACGCGGCAGCTGGTGGTTGAGACGGGACGCAAACAGGTTCACTGAAAAAGGACCCCAGAGAGTTTGTAGCCACCGGAAGACCTCCGGATCCAGTTTCCACTGGCTGGCGTCCCTGAGGTGTCTGGAGTGCCAATCCGCTACTTGGTTGGACTGACCCGGTAGATATTCCGCCGTCACCGCAATGTGGCGTGACAGGCAATAGTCCCAGAAGCCCTTCGCCAGATCCGCCAAGGCGCGGGAACGAGGACCCCCTAGATGGTTCACATAACGAACCGCCGAAATATTGTCCATCCGCAACAGGACACAGGCCTTGACCGAATCCTTGGTCCAACAACGAACTGCGAAGGAGCCCGCCAGGAGCTCCAAACAATTGATATGCAACCGTTGTTCTTCTGAAGACCAGGCGCCGCCGGTGGAAAAATCCCCGCACCGGGCGCCCCAGCCCGACCTGCTGGCGTCTGACTCTATGATCAGGTCCGGGGCCGAACCGAAGATCGCCCGACCATTCCATGCCTCCATGTGAGACAGCCACCAGGACATCTCCTCCTTCACTTCGTCCGTGAGGGGGACCCACTGATCGTAACTCATCCCACGACGCAGTGCTGCGCCTTCAAGCGTTGGAGAGCCCTGTAATGCAGTGGGCCCGGGAAAATCGCCTGGATGGAGGACGAGAGAAGTCCTACCACCTTGGCGATATGGCGCAGGGACGTGCGATCCCTCGCGATCGTCTGCCGAAGCAGGTGTCGTATTTTTGCGACCTTCCGACCCGGCAGGCTCAAGACCGCCTGCACCGAGTCCACCACGAAACCTAAGAAGACGATCTTCTGAGTGGGAACCAAAACCGACTTGGAGCCGTTGATCACGAACCCCAGTCTCTGGAGCAGATGGACAGCTTGTCGCAGCTGGCCCGCCAACACCTCCGGGCACTGCCCCATGAGGAGGATGTCGTCTAAGTACACTAACATACGGACCCCCTGACTTCTGAGAAACTCCACTACCGGGTGGAGAACCTTTGTGAAGCACCATGGGGCCGACGACAGACCGAACGGCAGTGCGGTGAACTCGAACACCTTGCCGTCCCATAGGAATTGAAGGAAACGACGATGAGGGGGATGGATGGGGACGACCAAGTAGGCATCCTTGAGATCCAGTCTCACCATCCAATCCCGAGGGAGGAGTACGTCTCGAAGGAGGTGGATACCCTCCATTTTGAAATGTCGATAGACCAACCACCCATTGAATTCCTTGAGATTGATCACAGGTCTCTTGCCCCCATCTGTCTTGTCCACCAAAAACACGTTGCTGAGGAACCCGTGTGGGTGGCGCGTTGATAGACGGATGGCCCCTTTGCGTAGCAAGTCCGAGACCTCCCCGTCTATCAACCGCGCGTCGGACTCCGAAAAGACCATTGGGCGCGGGGGCATCGCTTGCGTGGGCTGGTCGTAAAATTCTATGTGGAACCCACGTACCGTTTGTAAGACCCAAGCGTCGGCAGTGAGCAATTCCCACTCCTCGTAACAGGTTGCCAGCCGCCCCCCAATCGGAACTTGATCCAAACAAAGGACACTTACCGGGGGCATTGCCTTGTCCGGAGTTCTTCTTGAACCCTCTGCCGCCGAAGCGCTGCCCTCTGGTGGGGTAGAAGTTGTTAAAGTTCGCAGAGGTCTGGTATTGGCCTCTTCCGGAGCCTTGTCCTTTATTGTTGGTCTGCTGGCCACGGCCGATCGCGCGGCCCCTACCGCGACCGGCCCCTCCGGAGAAACGTTGGTGAAACACCCTCTTAATGCTGGACTGGGCCTTATCCAGCGACGTGAACGTGTTCACGAACTTGCCCAGCTCCCTGATGAAGGGTTCGCCAAAGAGGCCTCCCTGGGCCACAGCACCCGCCTCCGACGAGGCCAGGTCTCCCAACTTCGGGTCCAATTTAATCAGGAGCGAACGCGCCTCTCCGTAGATAGGGCGCAGTTGGCGTTGCCCAAGAACACTATCACCCTCTGGGCCCAATTCGAAAGCACCTCCGGAGAAATGACAGTGCCATTCGCCTTAGCCTCCTCCGCCATATCGAGGATCTTCGTGGCGGGCCCAACCGCATCCAGCAATTTATCCTGGCAGGCCCGCCAGGACCGATCGATGCCTTTCCTGGGGTCCATTTACAAAAGGGGGTGGTGATGAACAGAGTGTCTGAATTGAGCAGACCACTCTTACCCAGTCCAAAGATCAGGGCTTGATCCATCACCGTTATTTATCTCACTGCCCCATCCCAGCTCAGAACCTGGCTATATGCAAATCAGTCTGTCCCTGGCCCAGTGCATCATGGGAACAGGGCAGACTAAACTACCAAGCCAATTCTTTACCAGAAAGGAGACAAGCTACCGGGGACCGGTTTCTGGCATTTCAGCCTCTTCGGCCCGGCTTGCTTGAATCCTGATGGAGCAGTGAGAAAGGGACTCATGTCTGAGTATACCCTGCCACACCTATAGTGGCCAAAATCGATTTACAAAAGGGGGTGGTGATGAACAGAGTGTCTGAATTGAGCAGACCACTCTTACCCAGTCCAAAGATCAGGGCTTGATCCATCACCGTTATTTATCTCACTGCCCCATCCCAGCTCAGAACCTGGCTATATGCAAATCAGTCTGTCCCTGGCCCAGTGCATCATGGGAACAGGGCAGACTAAACTACCAAGCCAATTCTTTACCAGAAAGGAGACAAGCTACCGGGGACCGGTTTCTGGCATTTCAGCCTCTTCGGCCCGGCTTGCTTGAATCCTGATGGAGCAGTGAGAAAGGGACTCATGTCTGAGTATACCCTGCCACACCTATAGTGGCCAAAATCGATTTACAAAAGGGGGTGGTGATGAACAGAGTGTCTGAATTGAGCAGACCACTCTTACCCAGTCCAAAGATCAGGGCTTGATCCATCACCGTTATTTATCTCACTGCCCCATCCCAGCTCAGAACCTGGCTATATGCAAACCAGTCTGTCCCTGGCCCAGTGCATCATGGGAACAGGGCAGACTAAACTACCAAGCCAATTCTTTACCAGAAAGGAGACAAGCTACCGGGGACCGGTTTCTGGCATTTCAGCCTCTTCGGCCCGGCTTGCTTGAATCCTGATGGAGCAGTGAGAAAGGGACTCATGTCTGAGTATACCCTGCCACACCTATAGTGGCCAAAATCGATTTACAAAAGGGGGTGGTGATGAACAGAGTGTCTGAATTGAGCAGACCACTCTTACCCAGTCCAAAGATCAGGGCTTGATCCATCACCGTTATTTATCTCACTGCCCCATCCCAGCTCAGAACCTGGCTATATGCAAATCAGTCTGTCCCTGGCCCAGTGCATCATGGGAACAGGGCAGACTAAACTACCAAGCCAATTCTTTACCAGAAAGGAGACAAGCTACCGGGGACCGGTTTCTGGCATTTCAGCCTCTTCGGCCCGGCTTGCTTGAATCCTGATGGAGCAGTGAGAAAGGGACTCATGTCTGAGTATACCCTGCCACACCTATAGTGGCCAAAATCGATTTACAAAAGGGGGTGGTGATGAACAGAGTGTCTGAATTGAGCAGACCACTCTTACCCAGTCCAAAGATCAGGGCTTGATCCATCACCGTTATTTATCTCACTGCCCCATCCCAGCTCAGAACCTGGCTATATGCAAATCAGTCTGTCCCTGGCCCAGTGCATCATGGGAACAGGGCAGACTAAACTACCAAGCCAATTCTTTACCAGAAAGGAGACAAGCTACCGGGGACCGGTTTTTGGCATTTCAGCCTCTTCGGCCCGGCTTGCTAACCGGGCCGAAGACGGCTGTAATGCCAGAAACCGGTCCCCGGGAGCTTGTTTCCTTCCCAGTGTAAGAATTGGCTTTTGTAGTTTGGTTTGCCCTGTTCCCATCATGCACTGGGACAGGAACAGACTAATTTGCATACAGCCAGGTTTTGAAACTGGGATGGTGCAGTGAGCTAAAAAACGGTGTTGGATCTAGCCCTGATCTCTTGACTGGGTGAGAGCTTTCTGCTTAATTCAGAGACTCTGTCCCTCACCACCCCTTGTTGTAAATATTTCCTGGGGTCCTTCATGAATTTTGCCAGGAAGGTGGCCATCTTGGCATCCAACTCCGGGGTCATGGCCACCTTGCCTTCCAAAGTCGGCCTAGGGCACTCCCCACACAGGCAACCTCTCGCCTCCTTTTCCAGGGGCTTGCGCAGCCTGCCCGCTACAAATTTTGCCACAGTCTCTCCCGGTGTCCAAGCCGCGGAGCGGGGATGGACGATCTCGTCCGGGTCCAGCATGCCCGACTCATCTCGTGGCATCTCCTTGGCAGAGGACGCCGGAAGCCAAGATCGGGTCGACTCCCCGTCGTCATCGGTATCCGGAGAGTCGTACACCGGAGAAGCGGGGGCCGTCAACACGTCCCCCGAAGCACCAGGGTCCACCAAGGGAGCAGGGGGCACCGCCGTTGCCTTCGCCAGGAAGGCGTCCCGAAGACGCTCAAACGAGCCCTTGTCCACTCCTTGGGCCTCCGATGACGGCCCCTCCTTACAAGGCCTCTTCGGGGCGGGTGGCAACCCGCCGGACGTCCCCGGGAGATCGGGGGACGGAGGCACATGCGCTGATGCCAGCTTTGCGCACTCTTCCACGATGCGGGCGGAAAGGCGGTCCTCCATGGGGCCTACCACCTCCGTCACGCAGCGGTAAATCGAATTGTCCACCGCCTGGTAAAATTCGTCGTCCTGCAGACAGGAGTAGGGTTCCTCCTCGTATTCCCCTTCCATCCTGGATCACAAGGGCAAATCCGGGGCACCCTGTAGGGCGGCAGTCGAGATAGATCTCAGATATGGGCAGGCCAACTGGCTGCGATCACGTTTTCGGCCAACCGACGTGGCAGGTGGGCTGCACCAACCCCCAAGCGCGCAGACCCTCCTCGCCGGGACCGGGTCTCCGCACCCCTCAAGCGCTCCAAGCCACACTTCAATCAAAGAGGTGCACAAAGTTCACCCGAAGGTGTTTCACGCGGTCAGAGCCGCAATACAGACCCCCACGGGGCGTCAGGAGCAGGGAGGTACAGACCCGGAGCACCATGTGTCAGAGGGGTACGCGAGGGTTGGCTCCTGCGCAGGCAGACTCCACGGCGCGGCTCCTGGCACTGCGGAGGCGCGCCGAAGGGTCGGCGAGACGTCGGGCGCCCCCTGGCGGCTTACTTACGCACCGCACACAAGTGGGAAAGAAAGATCGCGTAGGAACGAAAGAGCGTTCCCGCGACCGGGGACTCTGTAAGGGAATAAACCATGTAGTGAGTACCCCAACGATCGTACACACAATACAATCAGCAAACACCGAAAGGAAAAAACATGAAAAGCACTTATCTGGCTGCGGGAGCAGCGAAGAAAGAGGAGGAAGAGGATGAGAAGGCCGGATTTATAGCGGTGATGGACAGAGTGGAAGGACTATGGACTATTGTTATACAAAGAGACTCTTGGGAGTTGTTGTTTTGATTTGTTGAACGTTCCGTCAATGCTTTATGTTTTAAAGCATTTGGTTACTATTATATATCTTTTCCTAAGCTGCTGTGGAGTCTTTATGTTAATAAAGCGAAGGAAGATATAGCATAATCTGAAGCCTCCGGTCCTGACATAGAATCATGTGGAATGCTTTAAGGAGAGGCACCTTTCCAGTAGTGCATCACTTGAAAGATAATCTGCTTGTGAGAGTGCACTAGGCCCACAGGTATGCAGTACATTAAAATAAAAACTGTTCCCATTTACCCTGATATCTAAAACGATTTCCCGCACCTCAGTAAGACATCTTAACGTTCATGTAATACTCTTATACAGTGTGTACTGTGAAAAAATATGTCTCAGGCATGGTCTGGCCACGAGCTGAGAGCTCAGCTCCGTGCCGGACCCTGAGTGGAGATGACAGCCTCTTGTAAGCAACTAGGGGATCTCTAGGTTCCTCTCTTCGGCCCCTGGATGTTGGCGATATACCATGGAGGCTTAGGGGGATCAGCCTGGACAGAATAACCAGGAATGAACGGCGAACCTAGAACAATTGTGCAGACAGCGGCCCATGCGTAGAGCCCTGGCCCGGCCCCTTCTATCTAGATCCGGAGCTCCGCTGGCTTGGCTCCCCCATCTCGCTAAAGGAGACTGCGGGGATTGAGGGCTGCGAACCCCACAGACAGCAATGCTCACCCACCCTGAATACATGGGGGCCTGGCGTAGCGCAACCGGACCCGCGCCGAAAACTAAGACCTGGCCACGGGTCCGGCACCTCTTAGCAGCCAGATGGGCCCGGGGTTGGCACTCAGACACTGACATCGGCAAGGCCTGGAAGACCTGCGATAGCTTGGCGTGTACCCTCAGGGCAAGCGGCAGCCCTTCGGTGGAGGCTAGGCCCCGCCCTCCAATACGGAGCCTGGAGGCTCTGGCCCAGCACTGTCCTCAGCGCTTGAGGGAGGACTGGGCCTGAGCCGGACACTGGATGCACTGCTAGCGCTGTTCCATCGGGCTCTGCACACCCGACTCTCCAGAGCCCACCAAAATACCAGTGCCTGCATGGGTGCCCTGCCGAACACCCGGGGGTTGTGACGCCAGGGAGAAAGCTGCACCATTAAGGAGGTGAGGAGGGGGCACAAGTGGAGGCGATGCAACCTACAAGTCTTTCTCACACCCCCACCCCCCGGTCGACACTCTGGCTTCACAAGCCTGGGCCAGATCAGAGAGGCTCCACAAGCCTGGCCCGGATGGGAAATCCCTTGCCTGAAGAAAGCCAGCCCTGGGACCTACTCAGACCCCACAGCCACCCTCCTCCCCATTGGAACCCCACCCAGACAGGTGACAACACACCTGTTGCTCCCTCCTGGTGGCACTGCTCTTCGACCACAGGCCAATTCTGGCGACGCACAAACCTTATGCCAGACCTGACAACATAGTCACCACCCCCGGGGTGGCATTGTGGCCTACACCGGTTTCTTCGGGGAGGTGCCTCAAATCCCTCTTAGCCCACCTTTACACTGCAGGTGTAGGAAAGTGGCTACCTGACTATGGTTACCCCAGATTTTTTGCCTTGTGTTTAGCTGGTTTTCGACTTAGTTGGCCTGGTTCCCTGCTAATCAGGGCCCCAAGCTATCTGCTCTCTCTGTAAAATGGATTCCATGTACCCTAGGTGCATAACTAGATTGGCTTGGGTCACCTTATCAGCCCCTGTACAGAGCACTGTAGGTGCCCAGGGCATAGGTGCATCCAAGGCCTACCAGGGGCTGCAGCATATCTTTTGCCACCCCTGGCTGGCTATCTAAAATTGACACAACTGGCTGATCACTCAGCTGGGGCAAGGTGGTGTCATCACCCCTTGCTTAGATATAGTATGCCTATATCTAAACCTAACTGGACACATATATACCTATCAGTCACTCCTATGGCAGGCCTTAACAATCCTGGAGGCAGAGTGCTTGGTTTTATGTGAGATGGTGCTCTAGCATGAGCTGAGCCTGTCTGCAGCTGTCTGGACCAATTCCCTAAGCTGCTCCGGGATAATGCCATACCATATACTATTAAGTGCATTATATTCCTCGCAGTTATATGTTAACTTTGTTTTGGCTTTATCAAAACGTGTCGTGTAAGGTGTCATACGATTTGGAATACTACCCCCTCGCCAGTCCTGGTGACGGGGGTAGCATTCCACCCCTCTAGAGGGAGACGACATGTTACTTTGCTAAAACGCGGTTGATTTTAAAAGAGCCTCAGATCCACAAAATGGATGCTTCTGCCACAGACACGAGTCTGACCTCCTGCAGCTGACCGAAACTCAGCCAAGGAGGCCTGGACAAAGGGTTTCCTGTCACAGGGAGGTGTCACACCACCCCAGACAGGAGATAGTGGATTGTAGCAGGGAGGTTTGAAAGAAACCAGACACTGCCTGGGAAGCACAAGGCTTCCCCTTGCATAATCCGGCCAAACCGGTTCTGGGGCACACCAGCCCCTGTCCCAGCACGGCCTGGATCAAAGGAAAGGGGTGTATCCACCCCCTTCCTGGGTCCCACCCATAGCAGGGGACCTAGCAGGTAATCCAGCCCCCTAGATTGGTAAAAGAATGGGAGTAGTGCCAACGCACTCAGATTATCCTGATGAAACATAAGAAACGAAACTCTGGACCCTTCGACACCCTACTCGACGTAGAAGACTGAAGAATCTCCCTTGTGGTCAAGGAGTGACCACCCTGTGCAAACAGGCACCATCCAGCACCTCGACATCTGCTTTGTTGCAGTTCCCGCCGGAACTCGAGCAACAGATCGACGAGATCAAGCTTGCCTGCCTTCTTACAGCCCGATCCACAGTCCCTGCAGAGCTGAGACCCGTGGAGGCGACCTGAAGCGTGGGGCACGCCATCTTGAAAAGACCACGAGACGCTGACCGTGCAGCTCACGAGTGACCCAAAAAGCTGTACAACGGGGTTTGAGAAGCCCCAACCCTGAGCCACTCTTGCACCGAAGCTCACCCCTCTACACTCGACGAGTGCTGCGTGGGGCCCTTCTGCTTTCTTTGGCTCGACGCGTTGGCCCGGTCACTTGCCAGCTGGCTTGTGGCCCCTGTGCCGACGAAAACCTAAAACCGACTTGCGATTCTGGTTGCTCCAGACTTGCACCAGCTCCTCTGAAAAGGAGCACCCGCTCTGACCCTCCTGGTCCGAGTGAGAATCAATCGTCCAGTCCTGCGTGGATTGCTCTTGCCAAGTGTTGTTTGCTCCGATCTTGAAGCCGACAGTGCCGACAGTGAGAGCCTGCGTGGGACAGCTCGTGACCCGCTCCTGGACGTCGCAGATGCCCCAGAGCCCACGTGGCAGCGGAGAGAAGCTCCTCGACAACCACCTGATTGCGCCCGACATTGCCTGGTTCCGTCCTGGTTCCACCCTGGTCACTGCTGAGTGACCCAGACTCTGTCCCCTCTGCTTTCAGGTACTTTTCTACTCTGATCCACCCTTGGATCACACCGGACACTTCTCCTTCACATCGCCTGCAGCATCTTCAGCTTCAAGCACCAAGAACCTGCGTGACGAAACCCGACGCCACTTCGACCCTATGCACCTGCTTCCTGTGGGTGAGGTAACATTGCAACGCCGGTGTCCCCACACTGGTACACACCTCTAGGGTCTGTGTCTAAAGTTTTGTCCATCTAGGTTCAGCGGAAGTATCCTAAAACTCTATTTGTGTAACTTTTACGCACTATTGACTTAACATTGGTGCATGCGTGTGCTTTAAGCGCTGCACCCGAATCCTGCGGGCTTTTCCCGACTTCATCATTGCTTGTCCCGACTGCTCCCAGCGATGCCCTAGGCCTAACCACTGTTCGATTGGTATCTCTTATACCACTTTCTTAATATATGGTTTGAGTGGCCACCCGCCCTCATCCATAACCGTGCAACTTTGTATGTTATACTGTGCTTTTGATTTAACGCTTGTGCCCCTTTGCTCATAAAGAGTACTGGGGATTATTTTTAGTAATAAACACATATATTTTATAATATATACTTGTGTGGTGTCCTTTCATTTGGTATTACAGGATTGTGATTGGTAAAACAGCTCTCTTAACACAACCTCTTGAGTTTAGCCTTTAAGGCTGCTCAGTCTATGCTACCATTAGGATAGCTTGTCTATAAGGTTGACTTACAACCAGACACCATAAGGGATTGTTTGGACTGATACAAGGTGGTTCCAGAATTGGAAACATCATATATCAGGCCAACTTCTCACAGCAGGCACTACCAGGGCATTGGCGCTACAGCGGCAAAACGAGGTTAGGAGCGGTCCAGATGAGGAGACCCTACCCTTAACACCTATAGATGTTGGGATACAACTACTCCTCCTACCACAAAGAGCAGCTTGACTCCTAGTGGCAAACTAGGCCCTGCAGTCACCCGCCGCACTCCCCCCCCCCCCCCCTCCAACCCAGGCGATTGGGGCACCTCTCACAGCAGAGCCACAGTTCAGCAGGCTGAGTGCCCCCCCCCCCCCCCTTCCTGGTCTCTGGGTGCTGCACGGAGGCCCACGCTTCAAAAGCACTGCTTTGCCGCTGTTGCCTCACTGGCTTCCTCACCACACCACACCACACCACACCACACCAGGCGCACAGGAGCACCAGAACAGTATACCACACTATGAATGGGGTCGAATGTCCCCTTATAAACCCACACGGAAGCACTTAAGCAACTGTGCAACATGGCCACGAAGGGCGCCCCGCCGCCTTCAAGCGGTCCATCCCAGCCACCACCAGCACCCTCACAGGGTGATGCCACGGACCGCATAGTGCAGGAAATCTCGGCAGTGGGTAGATGCCTGGAAGGGATGGAAGTTAACAGCTCCACATTAACGGAGGTGGTAAAATCAATTAGAGCAGACATCGTAGGGTTTCACTCACTCACTCACTCGCACGTGGAGGGGCTCTACCATCGACCATCGACCATCGACCATCGACCATCGACCATCGAGAAATATACATTTATACATAACTACCTGGGCTGAATACAGCAAGGGGGACCCAAATGGTTTAACCAGCTTTCAACATCAGGATACTCTGAAAGCAAATGAATCTTCACTTAAAACTTACATGAATCAAGTCACAGCCCTGAAGAGAGGCCCTTTGAATAACAAGGGCTTCGAAACGTGTTGGCATCAAATATCTCCAACAGGGGGACCAAGTTGTAGAAATAATTAGCAGCTGAAGTGATTAGGTTGAATTCCCTTGCTAAGAACTAAAAATCCTCGTTGGAGGACGGTGCCCCAAGTTAACATCATTTGGGTCCCCCTTGCTGTATTCAGCCCTTGTCTGGTAATTATGTATATTTGTTAATGTCTTAAATTGGTGTAGGTATGTTAAATGTATTTATGTAACATGGTAAATGTCGATTTTTGCTTAAACAATTCATACTTTAAGTGATGTGTTTCATTTATGTGTGTTTTTGTACTTAGTATAAATTGTGAAGTCTCGCCCTTTGTATTTCATTGGAGTACCTTTTGTGAACTAAACAAAAATAATTTTTACCAAAAACTGAATGATTAAATAATTGGATCAAAGTATTAATTGTTTTGCTTCTAGTCTGTCATATTAGGAACTGCACCCAAATGGCCAGCTAGTTTTTCTGTGTATACATTATTATTGACCCATTCTAGCTGTGCCACATAGGGTCTACCCTTTGTGGTATAAAGCATCTAAGAACAGGGCAGCTACCTGGCGTTGTACCTTCACTGTAGTGATTGCCTGTATAACTGTTTGCATTTTTTAAACTGTTTAATGTTGTTTAATGTCAACACAACAGCAGTATCTGCTATTAGTATCATAAGTGAAATGTCGGTTGGATTCCAGTTTGCAGTATGACACATGTTTTACGATGTGCTCCAACCCCCTGCATGTCCCTCTCCTCTCGTGGCATCGACGATGCACTAGGAGCACACTCCCGGCCACCAATGGCTTGTTGCTAGCTGCCTACTACTACCAGGAGATCAAGGACTTTGACCGCTGTCTTTTGGGCCCTCACTCCTCCCCTCCCCATTTCCTCCCCCAGTCCCACTTCTCTTCTCCTCTTTTTTTGTTCCAGAGCCCCCTCTCCCATATTAACTTGGACCCTTCCCTGGACCCAGCTCTACCTGAATAGGGGTATGGGAGGAGGACCGGCTGAAGGTGCTACAATTCTAACCTGCAACTGCACTGCACAAAGGGCTCAGCAGTTCACGCTCCCCACCCCCCTTATCCACCTCCCTCCATGAGCAAACCCGATATGTGTTCTGTGGCTGTTCCATACTGCCTGCCTTGTGTGCCGCTCTGTTTCCCCTTGATGTTCATAGAGTTCCCCCCTTTAACATTGTTCCCCAACTTGCGATATTCTATTCTTACTTCAGACATAACCCTGTGCTCCCGACAGGCCTTCCCGTTGGATCGGTGCGCCAGTAAGCCTAGGACCGCAGTATAAAGCCCAGTGTCCCTAGTGCTGCTCAGACGATAGCAGCTACTCCTTTCTCTTTTATCCCCCCTCCTACCCTGTCCGACCCCATTGCACCTTATCTTTTCATCTATTAAACAGACTCTGGAGTATCCCCCCCCATCCCTATCTGCCGTTGCTCTTATTATCTATTATACCACCTGGGCCGCAACCATCTATCACAGAAGCATGCAGCAACCCAAAACCGTTACACCCTCTGTGGGCGCTGGATCATCTTGTTATCCACACCCCTCCATTATCCTAAATTTCTCCCCTCCAGGGCCTGTGCTCCCCCCTCCAATCCTTCCTGCTTCCACTCTGCCTCCTTATCCTCCTTCCTCTTCTCTTCCGCATGTACCCTAACAGCCCTTCTCCTCTACTCTTCGGTCTTGCACGCCCCCCCCCTCTTGCACACCGTTTTCAGCCATCCTCCTACCTACGCTCACACTCTGTGCACACCTGATTTCTGTTGCATCCTACACACACTCTCCTCCCCCGTAGGGACACACCAGGCTCCCCCAGGTATCCTCAACTCATTGATCACCATAACCCGGTCCATGTGCCACACACCCTCTGCGTGCCGTTACCTGTCCAAACGAGTGGATGTGACCCTATTACAAGAAACGCACCTAGATGCCCCCGGAGTCCGACAAGCTACGTAGGGACTGGGTGGGACAAGTGATTCACAGCAGCGTGCAGTGTGGGACCACCACTGATGAAGGACCCTTCCGCAAATGCGGAGTGGGGATCCCACTCCGCAAATCCCTCCCGGTTAAAGTGATAAAGACATAGACCCGGATGGGAGATACGCGTTCACTAAACTACACCTTGGGGACAATCATATCTGCGTGGGTTCTGTCCACGCTCCGACAAGTGCGAAACGAACGTTTCTCCTCCAGCGGAACCATCTCCTAGTGGAGATAGATACCTCGCAATTCCTTTCTAGGCGGAGATTGGAATCTGGTGAGGGACCTGATCCTGGACAGGACTGGGCACCTGGACAGAAGTAATGCCGCAGATCAGGCCTTAATGGACAACGTGCTGGCGGACACAGGTCTTGTGGACCACTGGCGCTTTAGCCACCTGACAGATATGGACTTTACATTCACCTCCCCAGTGCATGGCACTCTCTCCTGGCTGGACTACTTCGTTGACTCCCAGAGAACAATACTGCTGATCCTGGATTCTCAAATATTGGAAGCAGCACTCTCTGACCACTCTCCAGTCCTCATATCGTTGGAAATGGAGATAGCTCGACTGGGCCGTAAGCCTTGGCACATGAATATTCAGCACCATCAGCACCCAAAGGTAAGTCCAAGCTGAAGGTACACCTCAAGAAATACGTACTTGAAAATTGAGAGTCCGTGGAATCCCGAAGAACCATCAGATCTGCCGTGAAGGCCACCATTAAAGGCCAACTCATGAGGGACGCAGCACAGGCCAACGGACAAACAGTTGCCCGACAGAAGGAGCTGGAAAAAGACATTAGGTTCTTTACCAGCCTATATACAACCCATCCTACCCTGCAGCATCATAGGTCCCAAGTTCAGGCCTGTATGGCCTTAAATGGGCTTTGCACTCTAAAGCAGAATACGCTTGCAGCGGATAAAGGGAAGGCATTATGAACAGGCTGTGAAGACAGGCAGACTATTCTCACAAGCCCTATCGCAAGCTCTCTGTTACAGATGGCAAGCTTGGCTATCAGTAACTTACGAGGAGGATGAGTGGGAGGAGGCCCTGGTGGCCCAAGACAGAGGTACCAGTCGACACACAGCTGAAGTTCTGCCTTTTCAAAGTTTTACATGACTGGCACTGGACACCAACAAAATTGAACAGAGCAGGCTTACTTCTGCACATGGACTGTTGGAGATGCACAAACAAACGCTGTCACACAACGCATATCATCTGTGAATGGCCATCGATACAATCTTTGTGGTCCTACGTCGGCCAGGTCCTGTGGGCATCTTTGCCCCGAACCTCCCACTTACTCCCTCTGCTATTCTCCTCCATGCTCTGTGGCACTCAGTAGAGATGCTAAAATATTCATGCTCCAGCAGTGGAGATCGCCGACGCCGCCCTCACAAGTGGGCTGGATAGTGGCTATGATTCACATTGCTTCCCATGAATGAGTCATCTATAATCTACAAGACCAATCTGTTCTGGCCCCCTTCTTGCGCACGGAAGAAGATGATGGGGAGGACAAACCCTCCACGCACGCCATGCACCCCTGCTTTCATCCCCCGCATAGTGTACCCCCTCCTCTCCTATGTTAAATAAAAAAAGTAGAGCCTCCCCTTTCCATTACCTCCCTCTTACCACACCCTACTCTCTCCCCCCCCCCCCTCCCCCTTTTTCGGTTTGCCTCCAACCCATCCCTATCTTCCTCTCCCCACTCCCCCTCCGGCCACGCAGAGGTGCAAATCGCTGGATCCATAATGGACTGGGCCACCCACCCTGAGACCTGAGAAGAAGATAACTGCAGCCGCTGTGTAACCCCATAAATTCTGTCCCACCCCCTCTTCATACCCACTTCCCGACCTCTATTGCCTGCACCTAGGCTGGCAACTTCATAGGCTCCCATCGCTGCCAATGGACGCCGCATACAAAGGAGTGTAAAAGGACGCTACCTACTGCTAGCACCATCCCCACTCCAGCTATAAGTCCCATCGCACATTCAGTCCCACACTTTCGCACCCCTGCGTACACAGGCGACCTTAAGTCTCTCACCATCAATCTTGTTCCCCCTGTTACTGCTGTGTCTAAGGTCTCTGAAGTTCAGGCTGAAGGCAATTCGAGTTCCTCAAAGTGCCTGTGTGGATCATAAAGGGGTTCTGAGTAAATGGTCATCCATTCCTTGGACTCTCTACAGAGCGCACAGAGCAAATGTTAGGTGTGCGAATTGTAATTGTGATTCTATGTGAAAGTGAGTGAAGTAGTTTAAGGGGAAAAGTAAAACAAAATGCAGTGCTTACTGGTGAGTTGGTGTGTTGTGTGTTTGGGGGGTGAAAGTAAGGAGAGAGCAAAACGAGTGTGGAGGACTGCCATCCCACATCACAGCAAAAACCGGGAACAGCCTTCCCACACACCTCTGGACTATCACCTCACCTCACCTCACTTCCCGAATTCCGAATGGCCCTCAAGACCTGGCTGTTCAAATAAGCCCCTGGGCCTACAAGCACCAGGATACACCATTGTGTGATTAGCTGTGCTTTATAAATCCTGATTGATTGATTGAGTGTACAGTAGATGAAAGCGACTGTGGAAGAAAGGGGATGTCATTGAGACCCTCCCAAGACCACTACACCTTTCACAGACCAAAGTCAAATTTAATTCACATTTTTTTAATTTCACAATTCAAACATTTACCATTCTAATTATTCACAACAATATTCTTGTTATAACTCATTTATGCGAGAAGTTAGCAACAATTGACAAAACCAATATGCCTGGCTTGCTTTAGGCGTATGTCCCTTACTGTGGAAAATGTCTGGAAGCAATAACAGAAAGCTCACAGAAGCATCAAAATACTGGTCGGGCAGCTTTCTATGGGAAGCACAGGATTTAAATTGCATGTTTTAAGTCATGCTCTTAATTGCATAGGCCACACCTCTTGGAATTAAATTAAATTAAAAAGATTTATAAAGTGCGCTACTGCCCGAGGGTGTCTAGGCGCTAGTCTCAGATAGGTAAACTGCATAAAAGGAGATGATTAAGATTAGAGATCAAATAGCCATGGTTTAAGTGCCTTCCTGAAAGTTAATTGATTGGTACTCCCTTTCAGATTGCAAGGGAGAGCGTTTCACAGCCGGGTGGTACCCACCACAAAGCCTCTGCCCCCCCCCCCCCCCCTCCCCCCCCCCCTAATTTAGCTTTCTTGAATTTTGACACTATAAGGTTGTGTTCTGATGCGGTCTGGATGGAACATACCATTGGAAGCAGTTCCTAAAATATTATGGGCCATTACCACGAAGACATTTAAAAGCAATGCACATTGCTTAAAATCTATATGCTTCTGAACTGGAAGCCAGTGTAGATGTCTTCAGTGCAGAAAAAGTGGATTTGAATTTTTGATACCTAGGAGTAGGCGTTCAGCCGCATTCTGCAAGTTTAATTTTGGTCAAGGATTTCTTCCTGATGTTAACAAACGGGGCATTGCAGTAGTCAACCCTTGAAAGTACTAAGGCAGATGTCACTGTTTTTTAAAGCTCTGGAGAGACAAAAGGAAATACTTTCTTAAAGAGTTTTAAGGTAAAAAAAAAAGAGGCTGATGTGACATCATTAACATGTCCCTCAAAGGATAGGTTATTATCGAAGACTACTCCAAGATTCCTTACTTTGTCAACTGGAGTGAGTAAAGATCCAAGTTCCTGTGGCCACCAGGTATGGAACCAAAAGGTGGTGTTACTTCCAAAGGGAATGACCTCAGTTTTACTGAAATTAAGCTTTAAGCAGTTTGAGGCCATCCATTTTTCCCACGTGGAGCATGCAATCCTGGAAGCATAAGGTAGTTTTGTCAAGGGTTCTGGCTACCAATATCACAATTTGGGTATCATCCGTGTAGGACACCACTGAGAACCCATAGGATTTGATCATTTTGGCCAACGGGCCACATTAATATTATAAAGAGTGGGACTTTGTGACGACCCCTGTGGTACACTACATGTTAAGGAAAAGGAAGGAGAAATAAAATCTTCTAAAGCCACAAACTGCTCCAGATTATCTAGAAAAGATTTGAGTAGAGATAGTGCAAGACCTTTTATCTCAATAGCTGCTAGACGGTCCAAAAGTGTGTTGGTATTGGCTGTATCAAACGCTGTGGATAAGTACTGATGAGGCCCGACTCGGTGAGTCGAACGCGTCTACCACATACATTTGAGAAGTCTGATGGATCAAAAATTACATGTAAGGATACACACTTTTTGGACTCGTTGGAAATATTCCTCATTTGTGTGTACTGGACTATCTCCTATACGGATTGCATATGCATTGGTGTTTGTTTGCAACCGTCATTAGATTGTGTGGGTAGGAAGGAATCATGAATTATTAATGATTGTTACGTTTTTTGATCATTATATTTTTTGCTTATTTTTTCTTTTTATGTATGTTCAAGAAAATATAAAGTTTCATTGTGAAAGCCAATTTGGGGCAGATTTGTGAGTGCTTAAATTATTAAAATAATAAGCCTGAGGAATAGGTTCCAATATGTAGGGGCTAATGGATTTTGTCCTACAGAAAACTAGTTTTATCGTTTCCCACGCATCATTTTTATGTTTCCATGCAGGCCCACTAAGAAGTATTTAATTTACAGGCCCTGGGCATAGGGTATACTTGCAAGTAAATCAAATATGCCGAACTGGTGTAAACCAATATTTCCATGTGTAGAGGAGAGAGAACATGCACATCAGCACTGGTTAGCAGTGGTAAAGTGACCAGAGTCCTAAAGCCAACAAAAAGAAGGTCAGGAAAACAAGCAATTGCAATGCAATAGGTCTCGCTATTACGCAAGTTTAATTTATTGGCATTGTAAATGACAATGCCGATTATTCTTGGTTTTTAAAACATAAATAAAAGGCATTGCCATTTACAATGCCAATAGCTTAAACTTGCGTAACTGCGAGACCTATTGCATTGCAAATGCTTGTTTGTCAATGCTGTGCAGCATTGGCAAAATGCATTTTGTTTTTCACCGCTACTGCAAAGCATCAGAAAACTGCATTGGCAAAACCAATGGGTCCGAAAGGCAAGACTCATTGGCTTTGCTAATGCTTGTTCTTTATTTTGTCAGAAAAGGAGTTTGAAGGCAAATGCTGACTTCATTGAAATATAATTGACGATTTCCTAGCCCAAATGTCTTGACTTGTTGGAAAATCTTCAGCTTTGTTGATTGGCCAGATCGCCTTTCTCCATAGAACTCACAGCTTGCGACCCACATGTCCGCTTATTGTCTCTGGGCAAGATATAAAGCAAATGTCGAGGCTTAAATTGTTGCATCATGCCTCAGATGCCAGAAGTTAGCATTGATAAGACATAGGTCTCATGATGTTTCCCACTCAATCCCCGGTGGTAACTGCATGCAACATACATACCATTATCGTCGACTGCAGTATTTACCGGGTGCACGTTTATCTCATCATTTCGAGCTTTAAATCTCAGAACGGAGATAACACAGCAATACAAATGTGCCTCAATGTAAAGTACAAAAACTTGGAATATGGGAAGCTTTTGATTTGCATCAGGCTTTATATGGCGTAAAATCATTCCGGTAACTAATAAAAGGGGGGGATTAGGGATTGGGACATCGGTTTCATTCCCCAGGGTAAATTAGTAATTAATCAGAAAGGAGAAACAGACACTTGTTACACTTCTAGGAGTAACCATTTGAGGTTACTCCAAAATCTTCTATACCAATGGTCTAGAAGTGTAACAAGTGTCTGTTTCTCCTTTCTGATTAATTAGTAAAATCATTCCAGCAAAAACCCACAGCGTGTGGTTTTACTGCTCTAATTATGAACTATATTCAGGCGCAAACTCCCCATAGGCTCCATACACGCACAAATATACAGAATAACAAGCGCTAAAACAAAAGCGCGGCCCGCGTCCGCAAAAGTTAACTGTTGTGAGAGAGAGAGGGGGAGCAGGAGGTGAGCCCGTGAATGGTGCGCACGCTTGGGAGAGTTCACTTTTCTAGCACTGCTCTCATGCTTGTGGCTCGCCCCTGCTCGCTCCCGCAAGGGGGATGCCGCCACAAGCACTAGTGCAGTGCTTGAAAAAGTGAAGAGCGACGGCTAAAGGCCCTCTTATATAGCGCATGGGCGCTGCGTAGGTGAGACCTAAAAAGGGAGGAGGAAGGCAAAGGCCAGGTCCAGCAGGGGTGTTTTCATTGCTGTTTCTCTATTTTATAAAACACAAACTGTATGTTGAGTACACTTTGATAACATGCCCAGACCAGTTCGACATTTTTATTGGACTTGGGGCAAAATGAGGTATGGGTCGCTGACCCAGAGATCACTGCTTTTCAGCTTGACCAAAGTGTGTGGCCCTGGGCAATTACTTTTCATCCCTCTTCCTCCTTCTTAGTCATCATCTCATCTGAGAGCACCTTTAAATAATTAAGTTTAAGGTGTGCAGTGTTCAAAAATATCTCTCGTATATGGTTTAGACCATAATGTTGCTCCATCTTTAACAACAATAAAGGCCTTTGCTAGGAGCCACAATACAGCTGACTTGCCTCTTGATTCTCTAATAAAATTATCTTCAGGCAGAAGAGGGAAATAATGTGATATCCATCCCAGATCCTCATTGCACAATTTATAATCCGGAAACAGGTTTTAATCCCACCATTAACGCTTAACCCAGCAGTGTGACTCTACTTTGTTCAACACCTACATGGCTCTGCTCGCCCCCATCGTCCGAACCCATCGACTCAACATTGTTTCATATACAGACGACACCCAACTCATCCTCTCCCTATCCAACGAACCCAACGCAGCCAAACACTACTTTCAAGAAGGCATGGAAGCAGTCGCCAAATGGATGATCGTGGGCCCATACCCCGACGCCTGGAACAACACCTGATGGCCCCCCCCATCTGGTGTTGTGGGGGGGCCATCAGGTGTTGTCGGGTGGGTGGGCTCCTTGGAAGCCCGCCCACCCCAACGGACCACGCACGCAACCTCAGAATCATCCTGGAATCCGAACTCAAAATGGACCGCCAGATCAACTCTGTCGCATCCTCCTGCTTCCACACCCTCCTCCTCCTCCGCAAGACCGTCAAATGGATCCCCCTCGAACAGAGAAAGACCGTCACACCCGCCCTCATCACCAGCAGACTTGACTATGGCAACGCACTCAATTCGGAATCCACAAAAACCTCAACGGCAAACTTCAAAACATCCAAAACGCCACCGCCAGACTAATCCTCAACCTGTACATCACCCAGTACCTGCACACACTACACTGGCTCCCCATTGAGGCTAGAATCGTCTTCAAGATTCTCACCCACGCACACAAAGCCCTCAACAACACTGGATCAGCATACCTGAATAGCAGATTCATATTCCATGCACCCCAAAGGACCCTACGATAAGCCCAGCTGTCCCACACCATGGTCCCTCACAGCAGGAAGTCCAGACCAGGAGGCTGCTTTTTCTCCTTCCTCGCGGCCAGAGCTTGGAATGCCCTTCCGCGCCACCTCAGACAGACGACATCACTCCTCAAGGGACCTCAAGACATGGCTGTTCAATAGACCTCCTCCTTGATGGACAGAACCCTGCGTCCCCACCCCCCCACGCCTTGAGACCCTTACGGGTGAGTAGTCGCGCTCAACTGACCCATGATTGATTGATTGACCCTATGCAATTACTTTTCTTTAGTGGTCCTCCTTTTTCATGGGCATCACTTTCATGATCACATTGAAATTGTTCAGGTTGCACACTTTAAACAACCTGTCTTGGTATGGTTGGATAGGCCATAAGGTTGCTTCCATCTATAAACATGACTGCTTAAATTAATGAATCTAGACAGCTGACTTGCCTCTTTCTTCTGTCATTAATACAATTGTCACAGTAGAAAAAATGTGGTTCACAAATCTTAATAAAGACCGCTCAGTGCAGTGATATAATCTAAGGTGCTAAAGTGAAACCATCCAAAATACACTTTTATAAATGTAACAGTTCGCACCCAGTGAGCCGTGAGTGTTGCTAGGCCTGCTTCATAACACAGGCACCAGTTACACTGACTCGCCCTGTGAAACGTGCTGCACTTGCTGACAGCCTTGTCAATAGTAAGCTGCAAAGTCTCTTCAACGAGCAGTCCTTGAGGAAATGTTTCTCATTGTGCATCACCGACAACCCCCCCCCCCGCCCCCCACACACACACATTCGGGCCCCTCCCGCACCCCTCCTCTTCAGGCTGGTAGAACCAGGGATTTTTTTTTCACTATATTTAGATACCTATAGTCTTTAGTAAGAGTCCTGATACCATGAAGGCAATATTCAAGCACCAAATCTATTGAAGGAGAGAATGTAGCCTTACGACTAGAACAGTCAATGTCGAAGCTGGGAAACAGGGTTCGAGTCTCTGCAACGACGCTCAACATCCTGCGATTCAGGGTAAATCAATTAGGCATAGATGCATCAAGCGAAATTGCGATTGCAATTGCTGCGAAACAGCGATTGCGACTGCAAATTCCACTTCCGCAATGCATCAAGTTGAAAACCAACACTTTGCAAATTCGCAAAACAAAGATTCGCTAAACCCGTCCAAACCCCCAGTGCGATTCTTTAAAAGCGATTCCCCACATAATCTGCGAATTTGATTGTGAATTTGCAGTCAATTTGCGAATTCGCAAACAAATCGCTATCCACATGCATCAGCAATCGCAAATAGCGAAAACACCATGGTAACCATGAAGTCTACTTGACAAAAAAAAGTTTGAAATAACAAACAGGTGTTGGCTAAATCAAACACACTTAAGGAGACTCATCAGGAGCATGAGGAAAGTCACAATGGCAGGTCTATACATCGTGGTAAGGCGGTTGAGGCTCCAGGCTGCAGCCCAGAAGAGACGCAGGATCCATGACCTCATCTTCCGGCTGCGGATTACACTACTGGGATAGACTGAAAGACTGAAGAGGAGATCTACTCCACATACAGGCTCAATGGGGCAATGATTAAGAAGCTCATCAGAGACCTTGAACCCCCGATGAAGAACCCAACACACAGGACTAATGCCGTGTCCACCCATGCCCAGGTCCTGTGCTGCCTGCACCTCCTGGCCTCCGGCAGCTGCCTACAGAGTTTCCTGGATGCCATGCTGAGCCAGAAACATCACTACATCACCTTCCCAACAACCCAACAGGACTTAATGCAAACTAAACTGGACTTCTATCATACCGCCCATTTCCCCCATGGAATTGGTTGCATCGACTGCACCCACATACACATCTGTCCACTTGCAGAGACCGAATACATGTACCAGAACCGCAAGTCATATCACTCCCTCAAAATTCAGGTGGTCTGCAATGCGAAGACCATCATTACAGACATTGTGGCACAATACCCAGGGAGCACGCATGATTCATTTATCTTCCGGCACACCGGCATACACACCCGCTTGGCCAAGGATGATTTTGGCGAGGGACATCTCCTAGGTAAGTACACATGCCCACATACAGTATGTTAAGACCATGTTGCTGCGCATAACAGGCACTGACCCTCTGCTCCTCCATTCAGGTGACAGCGCCTACGCCCTCCATGATTACCTCCTCACCCCATACCTCAACCCAGCAACACCACAGGAACTGAGGTATACAATGGTGCGCATATACACACCAGAAATGTGATATAGAGCGAACATTTGGCATGTTAAAGAGTAGATTCTGCATCCTCCACAAGACTGGCGGGCCCTCAAATACCAGGCCGAGATCTACTGCCACATCGTGGCCGTGTTCGCCATGCTTCACAATGTTGCCACCAAGCGCAGAATACCTGTTGAGGTGTCTGGTAGTGAGTCGGAAGGGGACAACCTGCCACCTGCACATGTGCATCATGCACACAGGGAGAATCCTGCTGAAGATCACAGGCGCCACACGCACACCACACAGAACTATTTCTAGTGCATCCATACCCATCCCACAACACTGTACTCATGCAAGCCACATCCAAGATTGACATGAGGATGATTTGTGTTCAAAATAAAGCTTGTGTTTATTTCACAGTGACTCAATGTGCTTCCATCAGCAACAAATTAGGGTACAGCATTTAAACAAGGTCATGTAACCTGAGTTGGTGTGCATGGTTGCCTCCCCACGGCACAGCCTGAAATGTAATTGAACTAGCGCCTCCTGCCGCGCGCACTCTATCGCCTCTCAACCTCCATGTTAGGCCGGTTCTATTGGGATGCAGTGTTGGGCCGGGCACTGCGCCTCCTGTCTGTTTGCACTGGCACAGACAGGCTGCTGAGGCTAGATGCCTCTTCGCTGGCATCATCCTCCCCCCCCCTCCCTTTGCATTGCTATGGGCTGCCGCCTGTTGGTGCTCCACAGCGTTGGTGACCTGCTCCAGGGCCCTCGCTACGTCAACACAGCATTGGACCATCTGGATTTGCATGGCCAATGATCTCCTCGAGAGCTGGGATGTGGTGTTCCCGATCAGGTGATTTGAACGGGTGTAGGCTGACAGCCGTGTGAGCAGCTGCCTGTGGCGTCTGCGGGTGACGTCTTGCTGCACTACCATCAGCTGGTTGCTCTCCCTCACTGCTGTGGTCAGTTCCTGCACACTCTCTGTGAGGAGACTGATGTCGCGTGCTGTTTTGTACAGCTGCAGCTGCATTGCAGCCATGTGCTGCACCTGTTTGCGGTGCACACGCAGCATCTGAACCTCAATGCCCAGGCCCACGTTGTGTGCGTGTTGCTCCATGGCTGCTGTGGTGGGCACGGAGCGCTGCTGCCTTTACCTGCTACTGGCGTGGCCCGCACACTTTCTGTGGTTTGTGTCTGCATCCTGGGTGGGGGTGGGGGTCTGCCCCACTTCCTTATGTGCCGGGACGTGCTGTTGTGCTCCGGCTGTAACTGCAGGGGTGGCCCAGGGTCTCTGTGCAGGTGCAGGCTGCCTCTCCCAGTTTGTCTCTTCAGGTATCTCTGCGATGTGGAGGATGTCACTGTCGGACGTGTCAGTATCCGCAGCACCTGTGATGTGGATGAGTGCATGATTACTGGTATGATCAAGGCACCTGGGATGTTGCAACATGCATGCAGGCTCGCTATTGGTTAATGTCTGCATTCCCTGGCTGGCTTTAGGGGTCAAGGCATCTTTACTAATCTGGCTGTGTTTGGCTATCAAGGCACCTTTACACACTACATGTTTCACAATGCATTTGGGTGTTTGGGAGGAGCAGGGACTGGAATACTGTGCTCACAAATATGGATTGCACTGGGGGCATGGGCATTGTTAGGGTACGGGGTCACAGTAGCATGCCTCTTACCTTGATATTGTTGTATGGTGCGAGAGGTGTCCAGTTGGGTGACGCCCACGCAGGCTTCAGGGTGTATGGTGTCCTCCACTAGGTCCTCCATTGGGGTGTTTTCATGGACTGTGGAGGGTCCCCTTCCCGTAGCCAATCTCTCCCCCAGTCTCTCAGCTATTCGCTCCTTGGCACGGCCTCTGAGGTCGTACCACCTCTTTTTTAGATCATCGATGGACCGGTGGGTGACTCCCACCGTGTTCACCTTTGCCTTGGTGCGCACCCAGATGCGCCTCTTGGTTGCCTCGGACACCTTCCGGGACAGCTTCCCGAACAGTTGGTCATGGTCCCTGCTCACTCGTTCAATGAGGTACTCAAGTTCTTTCTCACTGAATTTGATTTTGTGCTTGCGTGCCTTTTCACTTGGTCCTGCAGCTTCCTGGGACATTGTGGTGTGATTTCCACTCCTGTATGGGCACTGCAGGGTGTGGATCCTGGAGCTCAGTTCTTTGCTTCCTCATGTATCCAGCTCTGTGCTCTGAATGATGCATGGAGCAGGCTACTTCCTGGTAGTGATGTCATCATTGTGCTCCAAATGCGACTTCACGATTTCGCAATTAGGATGTTGGAAACAGCCGGTTTTGTGATTTTTGAAGGATTTCTGCGAAGTTGCATTTGGTGATTGCGGTAGGGTGCAAATGGCAGATATTTAGAGATTTTGATGTTGCATCCCATTCTGCAAAATCTTAATAGCGCTTCGTTATTTTTCGCAATTTGGATTTCGCAGAATGGATGCTTGATGCATCTATATGTTAATCTCCCCGTGCCTAACAAAAATGAATGTGTCCTCATGTAATGGAACTGGTGCTATGTAAAGCGCTCTGATATCCGATACCTTCAGGTCTAGTTTGCGCAATATAAAACTCTAATAAAAGAATAAAAAGAGAAGCAGGCCCATGGCTTGACCTTCACATTTTTAATCTTGTGGTGGGGGGATATATACCTGTAGAATATTTTTAGCTCACCCGCATGCAACTTTTATATAGATCTACCAGCTTAACAAATGGAGAACACAAATGTCAATAGCCGTCAAACTAAGAAGCCCATAAGTAAAAGACTGTGCAGATAAAGGCTGCTTAACCCTAAATGGACTAAAATTAGAATCGTTTCCTTACTTTGTATACCTAGGGGTGACATTGGATTCCAAATTTTCCTGGAAAGCCCAATTGGAAAAAAGTACGATGACATTCTCCCAGAATGCAAAACCTATTCTCAGGGAACAAAGTCTGAGCACTAGTAAAGCCGTATCTCCTGCTTTTGAACTTTTTAAATTCAAAGTACAGCCAGCGGTGCTTTATGGCTCAGAAATTTGGGGCCCTGGGTCCAATGGCACTTTTAGTGTCCTGGACAATAATTTTATGAGAAGCTTGGTCAGGGTCCCCAGAAGTACTCCCCTGGTGCCCCTTCAAATGGACCTAAAGTTTCGAAGAACGGACCACCACATTATAATACGCCCATTGCTGCTATGGGTTAGGCTATGGCGGGTACCAGAACTACAAGATTACAGGGATGGGCTAAAAGAAATTATGGAGCTTGACAACTTCAAAGTAATATTGTGGTTTAAACATGTCAAAACTTGGCTCAACAATTTAGGTCTGAAACACTTTTGGGAATACCCGGACCTACTACCTCCTAACTCAAAACAAATATTAAAAAGGGCCTTCTGGACTTACATCACAAACATGATCAAAAGTGCTTCAACTAGTGGGACATTAGTAACAAAGTTCCTTACCTTTAAAGACGAACCAATCCTTGAGACCTTCTTGGATGAAATAGAACCACCACTTGCAAAGACTTTATTTTTAAAATTTAGATATGGCAACCTCCGGATAGGCTCAACATTGGCTCGCTGGACCAGCGGTCCAAATACTTCAAATTTAGCGACAGACGAACCTTGCCCCATGTGTGGAAGCCACCAAAAAGAAACCGAGCAACATATCCTCTTTTTCTGCCCATTATATGCACAGGCCAGGAAAAGATGGATCAAACCAATATGCCTAGCTTTAGGTGTGAGATCGTGTTCACAGGCCCTGAGAATTCTTTCTACTAACACAACCCAACCTATAATATTTAGTGTTAGTAGATTTTTGCATTGTATCTTTTTCCAACTGAAAAAATTGGGATACCAATTGTAAATGGGTTTAATTCCAGAGATAGAATTGTAAATATTCCCTTTTAAATATTCAATGGGGGGTCCATTTCAGAATTCAAATGTTATTGTCCATAATTGTCTCTAAACTTAATGATTTGTTGTTAATCAATGGTTTTATGTTCCACGCTGTACAGTTTATCATACATTTTATGTATGTATATGAATTATCTGAAAGAAACACGTTAGTGTTAGATTCCTTACCTTAGAATATCCCCAGGCGTCAGTCTGGATCCGGAAACTTTTGCGTAGCAGTACCCCTGCGCGTCGGTAGGCGTCGTCTGCAGGCGTCCCCTGCGGCTCCGCGTCCGTCGTCGGCGTCGGCGTCGTGCGCCGTGATGACGTCGCTGGAGTACATAGACGCCGCCTCCGCGCGCTGACGTCAGTTCTTCTTTTTTCCGCGCCAGTGGACGCAGATCTGAAGAGCAGTACTCCGGTCTTTGACCAAGTTTTTCGATTGTTTTTTCTCTTATTGTGCCTGATAGGATGCCTGGGTTCAAGAATTGCGATGACTGTGAGCGCACGATGTCGGTCACGGATCATCACCGCCTCTGTCTCCGGTGTCTGGGCCCCGACCACGACGTGGACTCCTGTGTCGACTGCCGGGCCCTCACCAACAAGGCTAGGCGGGAGCGGTCCCGCAAGCTACTGGAGCTCCGGGTGTCGGCCCCACGTCGGGACCGGGAGCGGTCCCGGTCCGGCCGGAGGTCGAGAGAGCGTTCGAGGGAGCGGTCGCGGAGCCGCGCCGAGCGTTCCGGAAGCCGACACCACTCGTCAGGCTCGTCAGGTAGGAAGCACAAGAAGTCGGGGCGTCGTCATCGTACCCCCGACTCCCCCCCGACGCTCGCGCGATGCGGCCGGGGGCTCGGGTGACCCCAACCCCGCGGCTCCGCGAGAGTCGCCGGCGCGGCCTGCCTCATACCCTCCGGTCCCTGGGCATGGCGCGACGCCTGAGGAGATCGAGGCGTTCCTCATGGCCATGAGGGCGCTCGCTTCTCCGACGGGGCCTACGGTGCCTTCGGGCCCAGTGCTACCGTCTGGGGGCCCTGGCGGTTCGGGTGTCCCTGCCTCGGCGCCGTCGGGTGCTCCGACCCCGGCGCCGCAAGGGCCTTCGGGATCGGCGCCGGCTGGTCTTCCGGCCTCCCCGGCGCCGTTGCCATCGGGGTTACCCCCGACGCCGCCCCCGCGCGGCGCCGGTTCTCCAGTGCCGGCTCCGGCCGGCGGTGGGGTTCCGGCTCCGGGCGGCGCCGTCCCCTTACCTTCTCCGACGCCGGACGCGGCGCCGGACGGGCGTCGCTCGACGCCGGTCCCGGCGCCGATGGGGCCCATGAACCCCGAGGAGCCGGTCTTCATCATTGACTCCGAATACGGAGAGGATGAGGAGTACGGTGAAGGTTGGGAGGGGTCCGAGGACCCTCTGTCACGCGAGTGCCAGTATGACCCGGACTGGACAGGTGACTTGGGGGATGCCAGTGGTTTGGACGACTCTCCTAACCCTGGTTTGATCTCTCCTCCTTCCGTGGCATCGGTGGAGGGAGCTGCCTATTCTGTGGTGCTGATGAGGGCTGCCAAGGCCTTACACCTTGAGCTCCCCGTCGCGGCCGTGAGGCCTAACATCCTCACCGAGGTCTTCAAACCGCAGTCATGCCCACAGGAGCCACTGCTGCCGTTTAATGAAGCCTTGTCAGACGTTCTGTTGGGCACCTGGTCCAGGCCCGCTTCAGGTGCGCCTGTTGATCGGAACGTGGCCAGGCGCCACCGTCCTTGTCCGGACGACCCCAAGTACCTGTCTACCCACCCCACTCCTGAGAGTCTGGTGATCCAGGCCTCGACCTCCCAGTCCGCATTCCCGTCGGCCCCGCCCGACCGGGAATCCAAGAGGTATGACCAGTTTGGCAAAAAGGTCTTCTCGTCCATTAGTTTGGGCCTGCGGTCTTGCAACACCGCTTGCCTCTTGGGCCGCTACACTCACTCTGTGTGGGATACGGTCGCGGAACTGCTGCCAGAATGCCCCATGGAGGTGCGGGCAAAACTCGGTCAAGCTGTGGCTGAGGGCCGGGATGCAGCGAAATATTCAATACGGTGTGGTCTTGATACGACCGACTCGCTGGGCAGAGCTATGTCAACGACGGTGGCGATTCGTCGCCACGCCTGGGTGAGATCCGCCAATTTTTCGGCTGATGTCCAGAATACATTGATGGACATGCCGTTTGATGGCTGTCACCTGTTCGGTGACAAGGCGGACAACGCGCTGGAACGCTTCAAGGACTCCAGGGTCACGGCCAAGTCCTTGGGTCTCTCGACCCAGCGTCAGCAAACGGGTTCGTTTCGTCCCTTTCGTGGCCAAGGAAGGGGCGCCCCCACACGTGCTGCCAGCCACGCGCCGCAACAATCCTTCCAACGCGGTGGCGGCCGTGGAAACCGCCGTGGTGGCGGTCGGGGACAACGGCGGGGTCAGACCACACCTTCCCCCGCAGCATCTACCCCAAAATCCTCCTAGTCCGTGCTTTCGGCCCCATGTGACGCCAGTGGGTGGCAGGGTTCGCCATCACCACGCTCACTGGCGCGCGATCACTTCGGACAGGTGGGTGCTGCAAATCGTCCGAAGGGGCTACTCCCTCCCCTTCGAGACCTCTCCTCCAGCCATGCCACCGCAGAACCACCGTGTGTCGGGGGACCACTTGACACTTCTGCAGGAGGAAGTTACGGCCCTCTTGGCCAAGGGGGCCATCGAGCGCGTTCCTGGGCCAGAAGTAGGGCGTGGTTGCTATTCCCACTACTTTCTGGTGCCCAAGAAGGACAAGGGGGGCCTACGTCCTATCTTGGATCTAAGGAACGTCAACGGCTTCCTCAGGAAGGAGAAGTTCAAGATGTTGACGTTAGCTCAGGTCTTGGCTGCTCTAGACCCACAAGACTGGATGGTAGCGTTGGACTTGCAGGACGCCTATTTTCACATCCCCCGTCCTGCTGGCCCACCGGCGTTACCTGCGGTTCACGGTAGGCCTGGAGCACTTTCAGTTTATCGTGCTCCCCTTCGGCCTTACCAGCGCCCCACGGGTGTTCACAAAGGTGATGGCGGTGGTCGCAGCCCATCTGCGCAGGTTGGGGGTTTCAGTCTTCCCCTACCTAGACGATTGGTTGTTGAAGGCGGGCTCGCCCCAAACAGTCGTCCACCACCTTCAGATGACGGCAGACCTCTTGCACGACCTGGGGTTCTCCATCAACGTGCCGAAATCACACCTGTGTCCCTCTCAAAAGCTCCTTTTCATCGGAGCGGTTCTGGACTCGGCGCAGTTTCGGGATATTCAGGCTTTGATTCCCATCTTTCAGCCGCTATCCCGAGTCTCGGTCAGGTTGACGCTGCGGCTGCTGGGACTGATGGCTTCCTGCATCCTTCTGGTGCATCACGCCAGGTGGCGGATGCGGGCTCTGCAGTGGGACCTGAAGTTTCAGTGGGCCCAGCATCAGGGCAACTTGTCCGACCACGTCTTGATCTCGGAGGGCACTGCGAGACAACTGCAGTGGTGGCTTACGGACCGCGATTGGGTCAGGGGCAAGTCCCTCTCCCTTCCCCAACCGGAGCACGTTGTCGTGACGGACGCATCCCTCCAGGGCTGGGGTGGCCACTTGGGAGAGGCAGAGATCAGAGGCATCTGGTCTCCGGCGGAGTCCCGGCTCCATATCAATCTGTTGGAGCTGCGGGCGATTCGTCTGGCACTGAAGGCATTCCTCCCCTTTGTCAACGGGAGTGTAGTGCAGGTGTTCACCGACAACACCACCGCCATGTGGTACTGCAACAAACAGGGCGGAGTGGGGTCGTGGACCCTTTGCCAGGAGGCTCTGCGCCTCTGGCAATGGCTGGAACGTCAGGGCGTGACTCTGACGGTTCAACACCTGGCAGGTTCTCTGAACGCCAGGGCGGACGAACTCAGTCGTCGGTGCTCGATGGATCACGAATGGCGTCTGAACTCGGACGTGGCGCAAGGCATCTTTCTGCAATGGGGAGAGCCTTGGTTAGATCTATTCGCCACAGAAGAGAACGCGCAATGTCATCAGTTCTGCGCGTTGGAGTTTCCAAGACGGCACTCGCACGGCGACGCCTTTCGGCGCGAGTGGAGTTGCGGTCTGTTATACGCCTTTCCGCCTATACCACTTCTGCCCAGAGTGCTGAAGAAGATCAGGCGCGACCGGGCCCAAGTTATCCTTGTGGCTCCGGACTGGGCTCGAAGGTACTGGTATCCCGAGCTACTCAGCATGTCAGTCGGTCCCCCGATCCGCCTGCCCCTTCAGGAGGACCTTCTGTCGCAGCAGCAGGGGACGGTCCTCCACCCGAACCTGTCCAGTCTCCACCTCCATGCTTGGAGATTGAGCGGCGGCAGTTGAGGCCATTTGACTTGCCTCCTGAAGTCTGTGATGTTATTCTGGCAGCCAGGCGTCCCTCCACTAAGTCGGTATACGCCTGTCGGTGGAACAGATTTGTGGCATGGTGCACAGCAAAGGCTGTGGACCCTCTTTCTGCCCCTCTTTCGGAGGTTCTTCTGTTTCTTCTTTCTCTTGCCCAGCAGGGCTCTGCTCTGGGCACTATCAAGGGCTACCTTTCTGCCCTTTCAGCCTTTTTGAGGCTTCCTGATCAGCCTTCTTTGTTCAAATCCCCGATTGTAACTCGATTCTTGAAAGGCATCACTCACATGTTTCCACCTGTTCCGTTTGTGATGCCTCAGTGGGATTTGAACCTGGTTCTAACTTTCCTGATGTGTGCTCCCTTTGAGCCCCTTCATTCTTGCCCTCTCCGTCTCCTGACTTTAAAGACGGCTTTCCTGGTTGCCATCACCTCTGCCAGGAGGGTGAGTGAGCTCCAGGCTCTTTCTGTCCAACCTCCTTTCCAGTCCATTCATCCTGACAAGGTGGTTCTGAGGACTAGACCTTCTTTCCTGCCCAAGGTTGTTTCGGCCTTTCACATCGGGCAGTCCATCACCCTCCCTTCCTTCTTCCCGCCTCCGCATCCTTCAAAGGATGAAGAGCGGCTCCATCGTCTGGACCCAAAACGTGCGCTTTCATTTTACATGGATCGCACACGCCAGTTCCGGGTGGATGACCAACTGTTTGTTGGCTACGTGGGTGCGAAGAAGGGACGGGCGGTTTGTAAACGAACCATCTCTCGATGGGTCGTCCTCTGCATCAAAGCGTGCTACTCTTTGGCTCGGAAGGAGCCTCCTGTTGGGCTGAGGGCCCATTCCACTCGGGCCACGGCGGCTACTACTGCCCTGGGCCGGGGAGTCCCCTTGCAGGACATTTGCCAGGCGGCTACGTGGGCCTCGCTGCACACCTTTGCGAGGCACTACTGCCTGGACAGTCAAGTCCGGAGGGATGGCTTCTTTGGCCGTTCTGTCCTCCAGGACTTTCTGGTGTAGTTTTGTATTGGTTCGAAGACCCACCACCGGGGTTGGTATTGCTGGGGTATGTATTCTAAGGTAAGGAATCTAACACTAACGTGTTTCTTTCAGATGAACAAGTTACTTACCTTCGGTAACGATATATCTGTAAGAAACATTAGTTAGTGTTAGATTCCTTACCGAACCCACCCATCCTCCCCGTTCTGCGAACTGATACCTAGGGTTAAGGTCATCCCTTTCAGGGCCCTAGTTTTTACATGGCACCAGTGTTGGTTCTCTCATGGCTCTGCGTCTCCTGGCGCGGAAATGCTGTGTGCAAAGAACTGACGTCAGCGCGCGGAGGCGGCGTCTATGTACTCCAGCGACGTCATCACGGCGCACGACGCCGACGACGGACGCGGAGCCGCAGGGGACGCCTGCAGACGACGCCTACCGACGCGCAGGGGTACTGCTACGCAAAAGTTTCCGGATCCAGACTGACGCCTGGGGATATTCTAAGGTAAGGAATCTAACACGAACTAATGTTTCTTACAGATATATCGTTACCGAAGGTAAGTAACTTGTTCGTTTCTTTTATGGCATTAATGCCGAAATAAATTTTGAATTGAATTGAATTGAAAAGACTGTGCAGCCAGTGAACATAAGTTCTCTTGCATGCTTACAGTACTTGATGTGGAACCTACTGATGCTACATAGCATTCTAAGTAAGAATGGAAACAATGCTGTTTTTCTGCCTCGTAGTTCCAAAGTGCAGACTTGTGAAATGCAAAATATGACTTAGTTATTGCCTTTTTTCTTTGTTGGGGATTACCGGTTAAACTACCCAGTGGGTGAGAGGCCAGAGACAGCCTTTCAGATACAAATGCTACATCTGCTGATGGGCTAACATTAACACTTTTTGGAAAACCAGCAAAAGACTTTAACAGGGCAATCCGAGGTTCAGCAGTTCAATGTGTCTAGAGACAAAGAGAAAGAAACAAATGACCCGTCACCCACTCCTGTTTAGTCGCTCCTTGTTGATTTGTGTGGTTTAGGGGGCGCACCGATTACACCACTTTGATACGCCGTACTCTGAACAAGTGTAGCACATTCCTGTGTGCTGCGCATTCCAAACATTGAGTTATGAATGAATGATCACAAGAGGAAATGAGTAAGCAAACATTTCCATGCTAAATGGCCTCGCCTTTAGACCAGGACCGTGGGACAGTGCTTGTTTGTTTGTTTGTTTATGTATTTACTTTTTATTATTGTTTCCCTGCCTGTTGGAGCAGTGGACTCTCGTGTAAAGGTTGGCATTCAATAGAAGACATTTGACCGGAAAGGGGGGGGGGGGCGTATGCACTTTGCACCGTTTTGTATAATGTATGGCCAGGTTTACACGACTGTCTGAAACTGTTGAGGGTATTGGGGCAAATGACACTTGTGCAGCCCTGATCTACACGTTCAGCACGTGTTATGGAACATAGAATTGCTGCTGCCTATGCAGTATGATGTGTGTTTGTGGATAGGTTTTCCCTTGGTGCACCAGTCCTTTGCGTGAAGTAAGTACCTAGTGCTGCTGTTGGTGACATAGCAGATTTGTATGTTGGTAATGGTATATCTTTTGGCCATTATACAGCACAGGCTGATGGTAACTGAACACTGTATATAATAAAGGGGGGGGGGTAGGAATGAATCATCATCTTATGTTATGTGATAACATTTGTAAAGCACAGCAATCCCATGTTAAAATCCCTTTCAGAGGGCAAGCAGGGTTTACTCGGACCAACCATGGGGTTTTGGCCTTTTACTACAGCTGTCCCGGGATCTGCCCTACTAGAAGCCCTGAGTAAACGAGCCAAGTATTACCCCTTTTAGCCCTTGACTCTGTGTTAAACAGGGGTGAGCAGTCAAAGGGTCTTCAAGGGGAGGTAGGTGTAAGCCATACATAGGCGCAAGACTGAAGGTATAAAACCAATGGCAATAAGCTGATTGTCTAGTAAAATACTTGCTTTAATATCAAATATTTGCAATGCAATAGGTCTCGCATTTATGCAAATTTGAGCTATTGGCATTGTAAATGACAATGCCTTTTTTATGACGTGGTTTTTAAAACATAAATAAAAGCCATTACCAGTTACAATGCCAATAGCTTAAACTTGCCTAAATGTGAGACCTATTGCATTGCAAATGCTTGTTATTTACCACCTCCCAGGTTTGTCTTTTTCTACCCTTCTCTACTCTTGCTGCGTTGACTTCCTACCTCCACAGTCTTTCCACTCTTAAATTGCTCCCCTAATACCTCACAGCCCATGTTTTTAAGAGGTCCTTGAATTTGGAGCTGTCCTATACAGGCAAGCCTTTTATGGTTTTCAGTAACCTTGCCTCTCTGCGGGTCTTTAATGCAGCTCCCACACAAGCAAGATATGTACATTTTCTATGTGGCTTATGGAGTGGTTCCTTATCTTATTATATTTTTTATTTACCTTTTCTCTTCAATAAATGTACTTAAGAAATGCGATTCAAAGGACACCATGCAGCGCATTAGCAGCATTAAATTCAGCTTGTATGATGTAAGCCAACACTACAGCCGTTCCAACCATCTTTACTCTAGGCATGCATAAGGCTTATGCTACTGCTGGAAAAAAGGTGACTGCATTTATGCAGAAAAGCTGTATAACACTGCAGTAGAAGGTACATGTCTCACAATGCAACAGCATTGCCATGGTTCACAGCAGCGACTTCTTGCTTACCCCTTGCAGCCCCTGGCACGGCTTTTGTGATCCCTGGGCTCAGAAGTGGCAAAAGCAGTGGCAAGAACATAGGGGTTCTTTGTTTTATGGCCGTGGGTGGGGTCTTTGCGTCTTTGTTTTCTGCCCATATTTTTAGTACATTAATAGTGAGAATTGGTGAACTTTTCACTATTAGTGCAATAGAAAGTTGAGCACTGAGCAACAGGAACAGCTACAAAACCTTCACTGGCAGCTGTTTTTTTAAATGTATGTTGTGTGCATTCTTAAAAGTGTCTGAGCGTGTGTTTGTGAGTGAAAATGAGTGAGAGTCAATGAAAAGTAGTGAGTGAGAATGCATGAGATTGAGTGTTAGTCAGTATGAGTGAATACAAGTGAGTTAGATTGAGAGTGAATGTAAGTGAGAGTGTGGGTGACTGAGAATGAAATGAAAAGTATTGAAAAATAAATAGTACAACATTAAAACTAGATCAAACAAGTAAGAAGGTCAGTTGCCATGGGCGTGACAAACCCACCCAAAGGAGGGACAGATGGCACCCTCACCACACAAAAAGCATTTGGAAAGACATTGGAAGGAACCAATTAAAAGTGGTGGGCATGGTCAAACTCATACAGAGTACAGTGTGCCTCGCAGGACTTGTGCGCCAACTCTAGGCTCGACCTGAAAATGTAAGAGCGAGAAAAGAATTGTGGAGAAACTGACAGTGGCATACCACGACAGTGTGTCGGAAATAAAGATTTTTGTGGAGTGCGCCGGAAAAAGGTCTCGCTCGATGGATACTAGAAGGCAATAATTACACAACCAGGAGTGGTAGAAAGCTCTATAAGACTCCATAATTAAATAAATGCATAAATAAAAAAAAGGAAGCGCCGTGTTTGTGAGGGGAGAGAGAATGAATGAAAGCAAAATGCCACAGAATTAAAAGAATAGGAAATGCTTTGCAGGGCTCTCGGATCAGTATTCATGCCAGGAACCTCTGTGCGCACTCGAGTGAAATGCACCTTACGCGAACTCAACTTGGCTCCTGCACACAGTGCTCGAGCTTCCTGCTAGGAACGTGCACCACAGACCGCTCGCGCAGTCCCAGTCATGAAGTGCGTTGTACAAAGGTCCATCTACGAGTTCTTACCCCGGTTAAACTCCTCGGAAATGCTTTCTGAACCCACACACAAACCTGCTTGGCACCCAGACGTGGAATGTAACATATCTAGAGGGGTTTAAGCTGCACACGGCTTCTCCGAACTTTGCTAGGTGTCAACTATTTTTACGATTTGTAAGAAGAAAATATGCTCTGGAGCATGCCATGGCTTTGGTTACTGTCGTAAATTAAAATGGAACCAATGAACACAGGTCTTTGAAGTGCAGTTCAATGTCCGAGAGCAGAAAACGCTGCTCGGTACGTTAGGAAACGGCAGCTACAAAATAAAAATCTAAAACTGCACTTTTACAAGGGCAGGCGAGCCGTTCTCAGGATTACCCAAGCGAGGTTCCGGTTGTCAGGGGAACCAAGATTCCTGAACCTTTAGAAAGGCTGGAGCTGAGCTCACAAAACCTTATGACTATGGAGCGCTAATCTTGCTCATGAGAACATCAGGGGAGACTGCAGCGCGGCTCGGTTCGGCTCCAAGATGCTCCCACAAGAGCATGTTGGAAAGTCTCACCGGCGTAGTCTTCTCGAGGCTATAAGGTTTGGGGGCACGGGTAACAAGACACGCTGAGTCCTGGGTTGGCTCCGTCCGCTTAATTCTTGCTCACCCCCCTGGGGAGGGCCCGCCGACTGGGTGACTGGTGCAATGCAGACCAACTGAGTGCTCACCTCACGTCCTACGGTGCTGCTCTTCACCGCGCGGCCCAGCTTACCGATAGTGGTGGCATACCAAGCCGCATGGGATGGGCAGGCTGGTGGGGTAAGGGCTATTTACTCCCTGCCCTCCATTCCCGGCCCCGGGCTGCCTGCTGCAGTTTCAAGGTCAGAAACGCTGTTGCCTGCTCGGGCTTGCACCACGCCTTCAGAGTTTGCGATTCTGAGACAGTCATTGCCTAGTTTTATCGTTCATGCAATTTTGGTTATTTGTGATGATATATTTAAGATGCTTATATGGGTGAGGTAATTTTTCACTACTGCTGCCTATGTGGTGCTCTTTGTGTGAGAGTAGTTTGAGATGCTCACTATCTATGCGGTGATTGTGCGATGTATCTAAGGAAAGCTATAACTGGTACCTAGGTGTGTGGGAGCGGCAGGGTCTTGATGTTCTCGAGCCCGGCGGGAGTGAGGGTGAGTCACTGCATGCTGTCGCTATTGTCAAACCAGCAAGCCTGCGAGTGGTGCGCGCGCGCCACAGCGAGACATGTGGTTTCAATTATCGCGCCTGTGTCTGGGCACGATAATTGAAACCACATGGCAGCGGTGCGCGTAATAGACACCAATAGGCCATGGGCGGAGCAATGCGCCCGCCTTTCGCCAATTGCGTGCTGTCTTTATTAAAAAGACGCTCGCAAAGGCCAATAACATGGGCCAAAAGGAAAAGCACACGCTCGTTCGTGTGCGATTCCTACCTTAGTTTTGGAACCCCCTACAAGAAGTCTTGTGCTGCGGGAGCAATGCTGCGCACTGCAACGCTAGGCGCGAGACCTAAAAAGAGGTTATTGCACTAAATAATCTCTACTGTCTCGTAAATTCGGCTTGCTAGTGTCGTCCTGAGCGGAATCCTAGAGTCTCTCTTTCCGTTCTTGTCACACCTAGCAAGAAGAACTTCGCAGGTGTAAGTGAGGCAGGATGTAACCAAAATCAGTGCATATGGAGAGGGTGCAAATCTTGAGCGTGGTGGTAGAATTGAGCCTAAACTAGGTTTGGATTTACTCCTTACAGTAGATTGACTTAGAAGACCTACTTACCTCAAGGATTTCGTGCAACACTGTTTTAGGAATGCAAATTTGGGAAAATGTGAGTAATGACATTTTGTCGTGTACCCCCAGTTTTACTATTCCTAGTCCACCTTTGAGATTGCCGTTACTTGAGTGTATTTACTCAGCATATTTTTACCAGAGTATGTATTGTAGTTACCACCACTGGTTGTTGTATTTTGCGTTGCGCTCCCTTTTGGGTCTGTAGATAGGAGGGGGATGTGTTATGGCCTATAGGTATTTTCTGTGTATTTTACCTCTGTAACAGGTACGTAACCAACAGATTCCTAGGTACATCACATAGAATGTAAGTTGTCCTAGACAACCAGGAAATCAGCTGCTGAGGAGATGGGTTAAAGCTGGTGGAGCTATTTACATGGTGGATGCATTAAAGAGAACTTAACCAGATGCCTGCGTATGGGTCGTCTTAACAGACTGCATGATAAATGTTTTTTCTTATGATGGATCACAGGTTATGATATAAGGGGCCTGATGTCTGAAGCCTGGATGTCGATCAGTAACAAATCAATGTCCCTTTTTTTAAACATAATAGTTTTCCTGATCCACAGCAAGTGCCTTCCATAAATAGGTGTAACCTTATTTCCGGTTTTGGATGATAAAACAGTTATATAAGTGCTGGCATCTCATAGTTTGCAAAATGATTGTGCATGAGGAAGTTATGTTCTTATTCATTTAGCGAAGGCTCAGTTCACAGTGGCATTAGCACCATTGCTTCTACATAGGAGCACATTCTGTGTCGTCATCACGCCAAGTCCATCGGACCTATTCTAAATCCCACTCCTCTTTGCTATGCAGAATACTTTTGGCTGGCTTAGTATCTCTTCTAGGGGAAGAGATGTCTTCTGGTGAATGTTCCAAAATGTTTTACTGTCGGACTAAATGTGTGATGACGTGTTAGGCTTTTATATTCCAAGATGTGGATCTGTATTTGGCTCATACCAATAGTGTGGAATCCACAGGAACATGTCCACATATACACCACCAAGACTGGAGTATGTGTTTGTAACGTCCTCTGATCCCAGACTGTCTTCTACCGTAGAATTATGTTGTTCTTAGCAGCTTTTGTGTGTTAAAATACACTACAGTACCCACAGCCATAGGGATGTGGGACCCTGTGCTCTGGAAGCTTTTCAAAGTCTTTGTTGTGAATTATTAGGTGACCAGCTGAGTCAGTGTGGACCAAGAAATCGGGGAGATTACACCATTATAGTGCAGGTTTGAGGTTGCAGTTCAAAGTTTATGCCATACCAAAGGCTATATGGTCTGCGTTATCTTTCACATTAGTCCCCAACATAGAATCGCAGCTGTTGTGTTTTTCTTAATAATAAACTGTTGTAATGTATTTTTTATTTAGCCAATTTGGAAGATTTAGCAAAAGGTTAAATCTTTTTCTAGTCCATCACGGATAAGTTATGATTTTGCTCGGAAGCTTCTCCTCGAGACACGTTTTTGAACTATTCTCCTTCATCTGTAAGAGGTGCAGTCCAAAGCCTATTTTCCATCTTATTCTGTTTACTGCACAACTCCCATGCACCTTATGCTGAGGCATTTCACTCCTGAGTTAAGGAATACCAGTTGCTTCACTGTTGCAAGGCAAACCTATAGATTGTACGTAATCTCAAGTCCGAAGAAACCCCTAAAGGCAGTGATCAATGTATATAATGAGGTCCATGTCCTGTTTCACATGTCTTTAGTGATCCTCAAGCATTTCTAGTCTATCCTCTGGTTGGAAGCACTCACAGGTGATTTGCTTTTCTGTACTTTATACATTTGCCAAATCTATTTTTGCAATGCTGGACGTTATTATGCAGCCACTTTGATTTAATGATCGATTTATATTTTTACAAAGCGCACAAATATCCCAGAAACTGGGCATCATGGCGCTAAGGAAGTCACCAGCCTGAAGGCAAATTTACACCAATAATACCCTTTTTCTCCCAATCTGTCTTTCTATTCCTCCCTCTCTTACACTGTAAGAACAGTTGTTTATGATCAGTCAAAGGAGCAGTAAACGGCAGTTTAAATTATTTATGTTACACAAAACTACCCTCTGGCACCTTCAACCCCCGCTCAAGCTGCTAAAGGGGGGTTTATGATGCTCCTGATTCCCAACCATACAGATGCTTATTCACCTTCTTTCCCATCGAAACACAGACACGCCCGGGCACACTTCACAAACACCACATATCTTCGTTAGTTTTTAAATAGATTTAGGCAGCCTGAATTACATATGTCACTGTAGAAAAAGAAATGTGGAAAAGGGTAGAAAATGACGACTGAAAGCCATTACAAGCACAGCTTTTTGTTGTCTACTGGCTTTCTGTGTCACAATGGCAGTGACTTTAGATAAAAGGTTATTGAACGTTTTTAAAATGCGAAAGGAGTAGCAGTTTCTCTTGCAGGTGATGGAACACATTCTTTTTCTCGGGGGTGGGGGAAAGAGGTGTGCTCAGATGTAGTAGAATCCTTCTGGCCCTGCAAAGAACACATCAGAGTGAAAATAAACCACGTTTGGTTGAACGTAGATTTTTTTTTCAGTTGTCATCCCTTGCAATAGGTAACATGTTCCAGCATTGGTATTTCTCTTAAAAAAATTGACTTGAAGACTTTATTTGCATTAAGAAGGAGCGATAGTAACTTATTTGAAATTAAGATGTGTTATCGATAATGTGGCAAGATTACGCAAAGACCATCACGTTTTCTGCTCGGGAGATAATGTGCTTACAAACTTGCAAGTGCGCTTCTAGCCAAGCTAGGTTTCTAATTTAGTATACGACTCTCGATTCAAATGACTGTTCTCCTAGAAGTTGGGTAAAATAATGCAGTGTTCGTTAGTCTGCCCACAGACTGGCCTAATCCAAGTACCCCACAGTGTTCCAGGTAGCTTCTCCTTCATATTTCCTCCAATCCCGGATGGGAGTGGCTGCATTTGCATTTGTCAAGAGAGCGATTCCCTTGCTTTCTCTGGTGCCCCTTCAGAGGCGAAGTGGCACCCGATGGCATGGGGTAGTGGGTGGCTCGTTGGCTCTCAAAGTCGCATCAGCACCAGTGGGAGGAACGCTGTAACACAACCACTTGGCGTAAGCTCTCAGGCCCTCACACTTACGTTAGGGATGACGAAAGGGGAAATGGATGACCTGTTGCTAAGCAGTCTTTCTTAGTGATAACCCTGGTTGTTCACTCTGACAACACATCTCATAGCTCAGTTTGATTTGATTTTGTGATTTGTAAAGCGCTCGAATGCCCGAGTGCGTCTTGGCGTTAGTTGGTGTTAGAACCTTGGTTGTGCTGGGCAGTAGTTACAGGCCTTCAATTTTAGCAGTGGCTGTAGCACCGAGCTCCTCACTGCAGCACACTGGACTCATAACTAAAATCAGCAGGCAAGCGATCTACTTTTCTTCAGGGTGCATTAGTATCAGAAAAGTCCCTTCTTCAGTCGTGGATTATTGTACCTACTATTCAGGGAGGACAGCAAATGCTTCCTACCTTTGGTTTTGTAAAAAGCTCTTTAGAGTATAAGCCAAAGCAGTGAGCTTCTATTCAGAAACGTTGACAGTTGGGTATCAATCAACTGACCACTCTTATTTAAGGTTGCCTCCTTACCTCTAGAGGGAATCCATCAATTAAAGGTGCATTTCTATCTGTCCTGATGCAGCTCAATGGCAAACAGCGTCAAAGTTGAACTGGCACTCTAATTTTGTTGGTTGTAATTAGATGGCCCCTAACCAATCAGGGACTAATGCTGGGTTTTGGATTTTTGGGCTTTGCAGGACAGAGGATGAAGTGATGGGGAGGCAGCCTATCTCTTCGTGTTGGTGAGCAACGTTGACTATGCTCTTGCCACAGTCTTTTGTTCACTTGTTTCTTTTCTCAGGCCACGTTAGTCTGCTGGCACTGGCTTGTTTCAGGAAAGGTAAACTTAAATGATCATTCTTGCTCACTTGAAGCTTGTCATTTCACTCCCAATACTAACACCGTTGCTGTACAATGGTTTCTGCGGAAGGGGATAAAGGATTAAAGGGCTGTGTGGCATGTGGGAGGCAGACAGGGAAGGCAGCAGCTCTAACTAGCACTAAATCTTATGTAACGGCCTACAACATTGGTGCTGCATACATATTTGTGCTAACCCAAACCAAGGACTACTCACACACACCCCTTATGCAGAATGTGGTGGGGGTTGGATGGGCAGCCATGATAGACTGCACAGATTTACTGAGGAAGGGAAGTTAGCCGTGGCGGCTGCTAGGGAACAAGGGTGGGGGGCGGGAAGGGGTTAAAAAAAGAAGACAAAGAAAAGATGAAAGAAGACTTACCTTCAAAACGGCGGCTACCGTCTCTCCTCTGTTATTCCTCGGCTCCTGGAAGCACCCGGGCTCCCCTGACCAATCACAACACTGCCTTACAGCAGCATTGTGATAGGTCTGAGCGCTCAGAGAGGGACTGGGGGCCTGGGCATGTTCTCCGCCCAGGCTGTAATACAGCCTGGGTGAGAGAACATGCAATGTGTGCATGACGGGTTGGCCAGCCCAAGACGGCCAGCCAAACCATCAAGGTGCCCAACACTCCTCCCATTGCTGGCTGTGACGACAGCCTAGACCCGCCCAGTAAACCACAAAACTAAATTGATAATAACATAGTTATTATCAATTTATTTTTCCTTTTTCCACTGCTCGAAGAGCCGCTGCTTGGGAGTAGGATGAATCCGTAAGTAGACTGATGGTATCATTTCAAGACCTGCTGCTGTTCACATGTGAACTCTTAAGCCATTGCCTGTACTGGCATGGAGAGGTGTGGGGCAGTGGCCAGAGTGGCTGACTCAGAAGTGGTAGGCTCGCGGGTTCGATCCCTAGCGCCAGCAGCAGATCTGCTCCGCATCATATGACTTTGGGCAATAGCTCTCTTAACCTCCCTGACGGCCCCCAGCGCCTTGAAACCTTAAGGAGTGATATGTTTGCACTTTACAAATATAGATTTTTTATTATTTCTGGGGACCAACACCTCCAGGTGTGACCTGGGGGATTGTATGATTATGAGCCTGTGAATACTGCGTTTGGAAATAATGCACCATGTGTAATTACCGATGTGGCCTGTAACCCCTGGCCTCCTTAGAAATGCCTGCCCACTCCTAGGAACCCTACTTCATTTCCTTCCGAGGTTAAACTAAACCGATCTCGCGCAATGCTAACATGAAGGTACATTTAATCTAATCAATCTAGGCTTAAAATGAAATCCAGGTATTTCTGTTAAGACTGATCTCAACGGTTGATGTCTCCCCTTATACGTCAACGTGAATTGGTTACCAATGACCTTCGAAGCAGTGAAAAGATGTCAGGAGCATAAGGCCCCGTTCCTACAGACCTGGAGAAGCCGCGTTCGCACTGCACAGTAAGCCTTCTTTAATTTAAATTGCGTTTACTCATTACATGACATCTGCTCGGTAATGTATTCTTGGATGAGCTGCAGTCGTTCGCTGCTCGAGGCTTCAAAATGCTGGCACTTTACCAGGAGGGTGTGGGCAGACGCTGCAACTCCTTTGTTTAGGGCGAGGCCGTGACACCAGTATCACACGTATTTTACAATTTAAAAACATGTGCAAACCTCCCTATTGAGATGTTACCACTTTTACCTTAACAGATGCTATACGCACTCTAGTTTTGATGGTTAATTAAATAAATGTGCAAGAAAAAAATGCCGATAAATGACCTAATCCTCACTATTTGTGGACTCACTTTATGTTTCGCTGCATTCACATTCTAACATGCTTCTTTTTTTAGGTTTCGCTATTAGTTTGCTTTCTTAAAAAGACGTAGTGCAGAACTCCCTGTGCTGAGGAATCTGAATATTCATACGTCACTTTTGCTTTTCCCTTCTAAATGATCAGCCTTAACGATTTCTGTGCTTGTACAGTGAGCACACTACACTACTCTCAAATCAGATTCACAGTGACTAAACAGTGGTAAAGTTAGTATGTCTCGCCTACCCAAAGTATGGGCTTTGTCAGTATTTTTAGCCATGTTGTACATTGGCGCAGCATGGCTGAAAGTTAAAAAAAAATTAAAAAGTGCAATGACTTATTATTTCGGTCAAAATTACCTAAAAAGTGCAAAACACTGCAAACATTTACATAAAAAGAAAAATTGCATCGTGCTGACAATCATGATTAAAAAAGAGATAAAAACCAGTGGTAATTATACACATATTTTCATTTGAAAATACATTGGGTTTTTGGGGATATGAGATTAGGCAAGATTTACACAATTATTTTAGGAAAGTGCGTAGTGCAATAAATACATAAATTCGCTAAAAGAAAGACTAATACATAAAAGCAGAAGCTATTGAATGAAAAATTTCCTAGCTAACGTACAGGAAAGTTTCAATTCTATTAAGGAGGCGGAGGCGAGGATTAGGCTGTTCTTTCTCGTTTATTTCCACTCCAGCAGCCATAAAAGGTATAAACAGTAATAACAAAACCACATTTCCCATGAACATCAGGGAAATTGGAAACAGAAAAAGTCTCGCACATTGACCAATCCCAGGTCGTTGCTCCTCATAACTTCCCCTTCTGGTCCTCTATCTTCCTCTTTCTTCCTGCGACACTGCCACAAGAATAAATCCATCATTCCTGCTTGCCTGCTTCCGCACCTACGGTACAAGAAGACCGGGTAAGGCATCAAGAAATGAACCATGCACTTCATGGGCAATAGCACTGTGCAACATTGAACGACATAATTGCATTCTAGATCTTCAACAATTGAGATGCGATATGAGAATCAACATGCAACGCATTCATGTAGGAAACTGCATTAAAGACTTTACTTACTGACCCAACGTAGAGTTCTGGGAGGGTTCGAAGAAGACAGGGTGGGCTAATCCTCGCCTCCGCCTCCTTAATAGAATTGAAACTTTCCTGTACGTTAGCTAGGAAATTTTTCATTCTATGTCAGGAGCGGAGGCTTCTGATTAGGCTAGTTCAAAGCTTGTCGACTACCACAGAAGCCAGCGAGGGTACCGGTTTAAAGTAAAACCTTTTAAAAGTAGAGTCTGACGACCAGTCGGCCGCCTTCATAATGTCCTCCAGGCGAGCCCCCAGGGAAAACGCCTTAGATGCCATGGCCCCTCTGACCGAATGGGCTCCAAACCTAGAAGTATCTATGCCGGCCTCCTGCATAACCCAGCGCACCCAGCGCGCAATAGTAGGGGATGAAACCGCTCCATGTGGCTTAGTAAGAGCAATGAACAATTGTTTGACGCCCTGTGGGCGTATATCAACAGTAGCTACTTCGTAGGCCTTTAAAGCCCGAACCACACATAGCTTTGGAGCATCTGGGAAAGCAGGATACGAAATTGAACGAGAGTCACACTTAGTACGTCTCGAAAGAAGGAAGGTCACCCCATCCGGGGACAAGATGCGACCCGTAAGGTCCAAGGCTCTGACATCCGAGACCCTACGACAGGAAATCAGACAAAGCAACATCGCTAACTTGGCTGAAATTTGTTTCCTGGATAAGTATCTATTAGACGGCCAGCCCTGAAACAGGTTAAGAACCTTATTGACATCCCACAGAGTCGAGTAGCGAGGTTGCGGTGGGACCGCAAGTCTCACCCCCCGCAGTAACTTACAAACCAGGGGGTGTTCGCCTACGGGCTTCCCATCAACTGGAATGTGACCCGCCGAGATGGCCGAACGAAAGGTGTTAATAGACCTGTAAGCCAGGCCCTCCCTTGACAGGGAAGCTAAGAAATTAAGGATGTGGACAACGTCCGCCCCCATAGGATCAATTTGGAGTCGCATACACCAACCACTCCACCTAGCCCATGCGGACCGGTATCGCTTGTTGGTGCTGTCTGCCCAGGATTTGGCCAACCGCGCCGCAGCGTCCTCCGAAAGTCCCGGGACTTGCCAGCGTCTCCTGTAACCCGCCAGGCCATCAGGCACAAGCTGCCTGTGGACAGGAGGTGGTGAGGGTTCCCCTGAGGATTCCTGAGGAGATCTGGAACGCGGGGTAGAGGGATTGGAGAATCCCAAGAAAGTTCCATCAGAGCTGGAAACCAGACTTGCGACTTCCAGATCGGGGTGATCACCACCAGGTCCGCTCGTTGCCTCCGCACTTGGGTAGACAACCTCATGATCATTGCGAAGGGGGGAAACGCATAGCCGTTTTCCTTGCTCCAGTCCTGCAAGAAGGCATCGGTCGCCGCCGCTTCCGGGTCCGGGCGCCAACTGAAGTAGCGTTCCAGTTGCGCGTCCAGCCTCGAGGCAAAAAGGTCCACCGAGAACGGACCCCATCTGTCCCTGATCGCTTCGAACACATCTGGGCGAAGTCGCCACAGGCTCGTGTCCCTCCAGTGACGGGACCACCAATCCGCCACCAGATTGGCAGAGCCGGGGAGATGTTCCGCCGACAACGAAATCTCGGGAGCTAGGCAGTATTCCCAAAGGGAACGGGCCAGGTCGGACAACGCCTTGGACCTGGTCCCTCCTAGATGATTGATGTAGCGCACGGCCGCCACATTGTCCATCTTCAGGAGGACACAACATCGGAGCTTCTCTTTCGTCCAGCACCGCACCGCGAAGGAGCCCGCCATTAGTTCCAGGCAATTGATGTGCAGGCCTAATTCTGCGGACGACCACGCGCCGCCTGTAGAGACAGCGCCGCAACGCGCTCCCCATCCAAGGCCACTTGCATCGGACTCTATTACCAAATCCGGTTGTGATCCGAAGATGGCTCGCCCGTTCCAGGCGTCCATATGATCGATCCACCACCGAAGCTCCGTTCTCGCTTCTTCTGTGAGCGGAACGACTTGTGAATAAGTCAAACCCCTGCGAAGGTGAAGGGCCTTGAGGCGCTGAAGGGCCCGGTAGTGGAGGGGCCCCGGAAAAATCGCCTGAATGGACGATGACAGGAGGCCGACCACTCTGGCCAGGTGGCGCAACTGGATCGTGGGACGCGCCAGGGTACGTCTCAGTTCGTGCCTGATCTTGGATAGTTTCCGAGAGGGAAGGGACAAGGTTGCTTCCACCGAGTTGATCATAAAGCTTAGAAACTGCATGTTCTGTGCCGGGGTCAGGTCTGATTTGGCTGGATTGATAATGAACCCCAAGGACTCCAATAGGGTCACTGTTCTCTGGAGGTGGGCCAGTAGCGCCCGTGGGCATTGGTGTAGAAGGAGCATATCGTCTAGGTAAATTATTAGACGGATGCCCTCCATGCGCAAGCGCTCCACCACAGGTTTTAGTACCCTGGTGAAGCACCACGGCGCGGACGATAGTCCGAAAGGAAGGGAGACAAACTCGAAAACCTGGTGGCCCCACCGAAATTGCAGAAAGCGCCGGTGAGGGGCAAAAATGGGAATCGTGAGGTAGGCATCCTTCAGGTCCAAACGGACCATCCAGTCCCCCTCCTGGAGCAGGTCTCTTAGAAGATGGATGCCCTCCATCTTGAAATGGCGGTAGACTAGCCAGCCATTGAACTCCTTGAGGTTTATGACTGGGCGATAACCGCCGTCCTGCTTCTCTACAAGGAAAATGTTGCTCAGAAAACCCCCAGGGTGCCAGTGTGTCTGTATGATCGCCCCCTTGCAAAGAAGGTCCGCCACCTCCCCGTCTATGAGGGAAATCTGGTCTGGCGTAAAACTGATGGGTTTGGGAAGAACCTGCTGTTTGGGGAGCCCTGCATATTCGATGTGAAAACCTTTGACGGTCTGTAAGACCCAAGCGTCTGAGGTAATGGAAGACCATGCATGTAAAAAGTATTGGAGTCTGCCCCCCACTCTCAGACCCGACACACTCTGAAGTCTCACCTCTTGAGTAATTGTAGCCGCCGTCACCACGTCCTCTTCCACCACGGCGGCGGGGGTAACCTCTTGTCTGATAAAAGTTGCCGAACTTGTCGGGATCCTGATACTGGCCTCAATGGGACTCGCCCTGTTTATTGGGGCCTCTGGTGTAGGACCTGCCAGACGAGCGGCCCCTGCCACGGCTGGCTGCTCCAAAAACACGGGGGGAGAAGATTCTCTTCACTGATGACTGGGCCTTGTCGAGGGAGTTAAAGGTGTTAACGAATTTCCCCAATTCTTTGACGAATGGGTCGCCGAATAGGTTTCCCTCCGCCATAGGGCCTGCCTCGGAGGTTGCCAGTTCTCCCAGTTTTGGGTCGATTTTGATCAGGATTGACCTCCTCCGCTCCGTAGATATGGCCACGTTCGCGTTCCCCAAGAAAATCACTGCTCTCTGCGCCCAGCCAGACAGAATTTCCGGGGAGATCAGTGAACCAGAGGTTTTGGCGTCCTCCGCCATGTCGAGGATTTTCGCCAGGGGACCTGCCGCATCCAAGAGCTTATCTTGGCAGGCTCTTCACGATCGGTCGATACCCTTCTTGGGATCTTTGACGAATTTTGTGAGAAACGTAGACATCTTAGGGTCGATGTCCGGTGTTATCGCAACTTTGCCCTCCAATGATGGGCGCGGGCATTCGGCCCTGAGACAGCTACGCACTTCCTGGCCAATTGACTTGCGCAGCCTGGCCGCCATGTAGGCCGCCACCTTGGGCGCGGGGACCCATTGGGATGAGCGTGGGTGGAGAAGCTCATCAGGGTTGAGCATATCAGAACTAGGGTCCGGAAGGGATGGTTGAGTGGTCTGTGCAGAGGACCATGAATTATCGGGCTCTCCATCCCGTCTGAGGTGTGCGGAGACTCGTCGGGGTCAGCTACATCCCCGTCACCATGATCATCCCCTGCAGCAGCAGTCGGAATCGCCTTCGAGGTAGAAGGGGCGTCGGAGGTCTTAGCCTCCAGGAAGGCCTTCTTGAGGCGCGAGAAAGCGTCCGCGTCCACCCCGTGTCAACAGAGCGTTTCCTCTTGGGGTCCGGCACAGAGGTGGAAGCTTGGGCCGGGGGGGTGGGGTCCTGTCGCCCTAGGGCATCCGCCCCATGTCCAGAGGGTTGGCATTGGGCTTGAAGCTGCTCAATCCTTTTCTCTAAGGGTTCGACAACCCGCGTCACCGCCTTCCACAAGGAGGAATCCATGACCTTACAGAAATGGTCGTCCACCGGCAGGTAGATAACCTGCTTCTCCTCCTCCTCAGCATAGTACTCATCGTACTCCATGTAGGTAGTATAGGGGTTGTGGTGGGCAAAGCCCGGATAGAAAGTACTTCCCGCAGTCGCGGGGTCAAAACAAATGGAGTCGGGACCCACCAGCCTCTGTTATGAGGCACACAAAACTGCCCGGGCCGGTCCCAAATCGAAGCAACAACCTTACCCGCAGCGCGGGTGTTCAGGCTCCGGGCAGGGCTCTGTAATATCAATTGCCGACAGCGCTGCCCACAAAACCCGCCGAACTTCCCTCACTACGCGCGAGACCGTTGGGACGCTTCGTTGACGGAAGATACGAAGCGCACTCAACGACTCGCACGACGCGGGGGGTTAAGCTCCTCAGAGCGGCAGCACAGGCGCGCGGTCCCCTAGCGGCCAGAGGCCGCCCGCGCACAGAGCGGAAACTAATATCACCGCGAAAGGAGCGGCGAACGCTCCCGCGGCTCACTCACAGTCGCCTCACGTAACCCAACGCGGTAGACTGCGAACTATAAACATAAAATTGAACACATGTTCTAACAATCATTAAAAAACACAAGAAAACAAAAGGCACTCATCTGTCTGCTGCTGGAGCAGCGAAGAAAGAGGAAGATAGAGGACCAGAAGGGGAAGTTATGAGGAGCCACGACCTGGGATTGGTCAATGTGCGAGACTTTTTCTGTTTCCAATTTCCCTGATGTTCATGGGAAATGTGGTTTTGTTATTACTGTTTATACCTTTTATGGCTGCTGGAGTGGAAATAAACGAGAAAGAACAGCCTAATCAGAAGCCTCCGCTCCTGACATAGAATTAGAAACTATACATGATATACAAGGTAATTAGGGAGTTGCTTATACTGTCGCTAGTACTTCACAACAGGGCAATCAATACAACATTTTAGGATCTCAAATGAACTCTTCTAGTGCACCACATTGAAAACAGGAAAACTGCAACAGAATATGCTATTGGGATGCTAGAATCAGTTTGGAGTATCCTAAAAACTTCGAGACGGCGCCTATTGCCAAGATTCCTGCACATCTGGACCAACCAACTTCTCCTTTCTTTTCTGGTAGCCTGGACAGCTAAAAAAAACATGGAGCTCAGTTTCTTCAGGGTAGTCACATGCCGGGCAGTGGATCATTTGTTGGTCTCTCCTCTTAGATGTAAAGCAGCGAAGTGGAAGCACCCCATATCTATATTGCAAGTAGAGCTTCCTAGCTGCTGGTGGATTTATGAGATCTCCTGCCGGCTCAAAGCAAGGAATATCTTTTATTTCCAGAAACCCACTAGAGGTTTCCCAAATCTGGAAAAGGTGTGAAGTTGAGACAGTCTGTACTCTTTATAGCATGCCTTCGCGTAGTCCTTAGATATTAGCAAACAGGCTGACTCCGGTTCAGACCAGCAATCCCCTAAACCCATGCTGATTAGTAAAGATTTAATATGTACAAACCACAGAATCTTTGCAGCACCTCGTAGCCTCAATACCTCTAGTAGTTCCTCCCTGTAAGATATAAGCTCGGGGGTTGTCCACAAGCGACGCCAGTACATTATAGGTTTGAGACTCGCTACTTCATCTATTGGGGTTATACCCGTATCAAGACGTAGCGGGACCAGCGGGGTGCTACGTGGCAGTCTAAATAGCTGTCTTAAATATTGGTTTTCCTCCTGTGTTAGCTTCTTCAGATTTAGGTGGCCCCATAGCTCTGCGCCGTATAAAGCCCCACCTCTCGCCTGAGCCCTATAGATTTCAATTGCTAGGCTAATGGTTCTTTTGCTAGTCTTATTGAAAACCTTCATAATGCCACCTGAAGATTGTGCTAGTTTTAGCGTAGATTTTGTGATATGCGCCCCCATTCCATAGACTCGGAGATTGTAATGCCTAAGTACACAAAAGATGACACTCTCTCAAGGGGTTTGCCATTTAGGGACGGGTTAGGGAGTGTGCTTTTTGGGCAATTGAATGCCATAAATTTGGTTTTCTGTAGGTTTATTTCTAGCCCTCTGTCTCTACAGAACATCTCAAATGTGTCCAAAACCCTTTGTATTCCCATAGGCGATTTGGCAACCAGTAGGGTGTCATCGGCAAACATCATTGCCGAGATTCTACGGGAGGCTAGCTTGGGGGCATCAAGGTCTTTTTCTGCAAGCAAGGCATAAATCAGGCCGTTAATATAGAGGCTAAATAAAGTTGGAGCGAGCACGCACCCCTGGCGTACACCGCGGTTAATGGATATAGGTACTGTAAGATTGCGTCCTTACCATACCTAATTTGCGCGTAGTTGCATTCATGTAAACGTTTAAAAAGTCGAATTAAATATTGGGGACCCCCATCCCACCCAAGACTAACCATAATTTCTCCCTGGGAACTAGATCGAATGCAGATCTCAAATCTACAAAAATTATGAACAGGCTACCCCCTTGCATGCTTACGGTCTTCCAGTACAACAATTGTAATCTCAGTACTTGGTCCAGGGTCGACAATTTTTCCCTTAACCCAGCCTGCAGGGGGGAAGAACCTACTTCTCTTTCATCCAAGACTGCAATCTAAGGAGTAGGACCCGTGCAAATACTTTCTGAGAAATGTCTATTAAACATATGGGTCTATAGTTGGGGGGAGTGGGGAGCCCTTTTTAAAAATCGGGATTATTTCCGCACCAAGCCAGCTTAGAGGAATCTTCATTCCTTGCATAATTGAATTAAAAAGCATCCAAAAATATGGGGCCCAGATGGCAGGTTCGGACCTAAAAAGTTCTCTGGGGATCTTATCCAAACCTGGAGTTTTGCCTGGGGCTATTCTTGCTATTGCGGCCTTTATTTCTTTTAAGCTTATACTCGGGCCCACATCTCCATCAGTCAGGGGGCATGAATCCCGATTAACTACAGGACAGACGTCTAATGGGTCACAGCCATAAACAGGACCTTCTCTGGATTCCTTAGCATAAAGTGTTTTGAAGTGCTCCCGCCAGATCTGTTCGTCTAGGTTTGGTTCGGCCGCACTTCGAGGAGATGTTGTACCGGAGTTAGCATTTTATATTCATTTATTTCTGGCGGGATGGATGGAATCACAGAGAAAGGGTGGGCGGGCGTGCAAAATGGAGGGCGTGTTAAAAAAATGAAGTTCTATGATGTGGCCACTAGTGTGGGGCAAGCAACAACATTGACAGTGGGGAAGGGGCAAACAACATTGAGTAGCGTGGAAGGGGTAAGGGTACCAAGAACAAGATGGACAGTGGGAGGAAGCCTCTGCGGAGAGCAACAGCACTGTCAGCTGGAGGGGGCAAACAATAATTCAGATCGTGGAAGGGTGCAAGCACAAACATGAACAGCAGGTTCGGGCTATATTAGTAAACGATTGAGGGAGACAAACATATGGGTGAGAAGCAGATGAGAAGCAGATGAGTGAGAGAACGACACAAACTGCACATGAGGGAAGCAGCATGTAAGCACATACTCTCACAGACCTTTCAAGTGAAAGGACAAAAATACTTGGACCATACCCCAGGGAGCTTCAAATTCAAGAAGAGGATGCGAAGCCCATACACGCTAACAAATCAGAAGCAATCAAATAAGAGTTGCGATGGTGAAGGAACCAATTGTAAGCAATGGTTGGGCTCTAAGACCGCTTTAAGCTATCAATAAATCTCACAAGCGACCATGAATGCGCTGTCTCAGGGGAGACCTAAAAATTGGGTTGAAAAAACTTCATGCAAAGTAAATGTTACATACTTGAAATAAATTAGATAAACTTCTATTTTTCATGATTATTATCAGGAGAAAATGAAGAGCAATACAAATCAAATCTGAACCCTTAAACTGTAACACCCCTAACCCACCCCCATTCCCTGAGGATTTTGAGGAGACATTTAAAGGCAAGGGGGAAAAAGCCCACTAAACCACTAGGGAATATTTTATTTTTACTGTTTGGAGGGGAGTGACCCCCTCAACATTGGACCGTTCTTCCCCCCTACCTCCGGTATTTCTGCCACCCATTGAATATAGGGCATGTGTGCCCTGATTAGCTCTCTCCCCCCAACCCCTCCCTTCCACAACGCCCCCACCCTCAAGCCTCCCCCTGCAGAGGGGGCAGAAAGCCCACTAGGCCCCCAGGGAATTCCTTCATTTACTGTTTGGGAAGGGAGCAGACCACTGAGCAAATTCTTTTTCCCCCGACACTAGCCCTGTGAACAACACTCTTTGTGCCCTCCACGAGTGTAGACTGGCGGTTACCATAAATTTGCCCCTGCGAGGGGGTACAAAGTCCACAAGGTACCAGCGGTGGGACCTGTCACATGAGCTCTAAAGCCCCAACAGTCTTTCTGACCACCTGGGGCCTGGAGATACCCCATCCTCACGCAAGTGAGAAGAAATTTACATTCATATGGGCCGACAGTGAGGGTAAATCCAAATATCCTCTCACTTGCCATGTTGAGTGGCTGCACTATTTGGCCTAACACACGCAACAAGAACAGATCAAACCAGGGAACACCTTGCACGGTCCCTGGTTTGATGTTTTCCTGTTCCTGGCACTAGACCCAGACATTCAAGAGGGATACTGTTTTTATCAGTAGCATGGGAACTCTCAGTGGTAGGAATTTGGTGGTTCTCCGCAGATTGGGAACCTTTCATTCACAGTGACAAGTGTGTACTTATAAACAAAGGTTGAGCTTTGCAGGACATTTTGGGTACGAATACGTCGGGGATTCTATCAAGTCCCATCACATCACATTCCTCTGGATGTCTAGTTATCAGAAATGTAACGGGGGTAGTAGTTTTTTCTGGGTGTGGGCTTAGCCCGGACTGAAAAATCCACAGCTAACCACATTGCCAAAAAGGGTAATTTTTCATTCCAGAAATTTGATGTCTCCCCTCTGCATTTTGGGGATTTTCGAGTCTTGGGCACTAGGCTCTACCACACACGTGTGGTACTTTTTTATCGGGAGAAGTGTGAGAGCACAGAATAGTAGAGCATTTGTTACTATTGATCCAGCGCTCTGATTGAAAAACTGTCTCTCAAACGCTGTCTCTCAAACGCTACCCATCATCTCAATACTCACCATTAATCATCAAACACTTATAAAGGCCCATAACACCAACGAGACAATTTTTGAGCAACTGAATCAGGTGATTTGATTAATAAAACTATTCACATACTATTTACACTATTATATACAACTGCAGTTTATTTATTTTCACCATAGTTTTAAAACCTTTTATTTCTCATTAATCAAACCACTTAAGGCGATTGAATCAACTGATGGTAACTAGACCGTGAATAGACAAGACCAGCGTGTCTTTTCAAATTTAATTTTTATTAACTATAGTTTTCAAAGGAAAAGCTTTTACGTTTTAGAATCTTTATTTTATAAGTAAATAAGAAAACAGCATTTCAATAAGGAAATTAATTCAAAACTGACATTTTAAAGCAAATTCAGAAACATGAAATATTAGTAGAAAAGCAGTTTCCTTTCCCTAAAATCTATTTCCCTGTCTACTTCTCACTTCACCTGAAAGGAAAAATCATTTAAAAGTCTGTTGTCCTTACATGCGCCAAAGGTCCATCAGCACGACTCGTCACTCAGAAATCGGAAAGTAAGAGTTTTTTCCTTGCTCCCAGTGTCAGACTTTATACCTTTCTTTCTAGGTAAACTTTCTACATTTTACATTTTTTCAAAAGAATCCGAGCTTTTCATTGGCTGTCCTGTGTCAGTCCACGATAAAAATTATTAAATCATCCGACTCTTGACTAAGTCCAGGCTTCATATAAGCCCTATTGTCTTTCATTTCCATATTTCGTCTCCGCTTCCTCAACAAAGATACATTTTTTCTTCATGCCTCGAACACCAGCTTCCTAACCTTGGCAGATATAACAAGTTTCTGTTCTTAGGTCATCTTTCTAAGAGCACGTTCAACGCGACTGTTTTTCAATTCACAGTAAGAATGCAGCAAAAATCTTCACTGCTGCGCATGTGTAGAGTATTTACTCTGGACAAGGTTTCGCGTCTGCAGCTCTGTCAGCCATGTTTTCTGAACCAACTTTTAGGCCTCACTTTGGAAACTATTATTAAACAAACAAAAGACATCAATTATTTAAAGAATTGAAACCCATTCTGTTACCCTCCCCCTTTACTAATTAATCCTGTTAATGATGTTACCTAGCATAGGCACATAAAAGCAGCTTTATAGTTACCTTTCCTTTTCGAATGGCAGGAACTCCATGAGCTTTTATCACAAAAAGACCTAACATAAGCACATAAAATAAGCACATGCCATTAATTTGACTGCCGCATTTAATACTGACAAAGACAATAGACAAAATTTGTTTATTATTTTCTTTGCAGTTGCAACATAAAAGCACATTAGTTTTTCCCACATGTAATGATGTATGAATTCTTAAACAAAGTTGATTAATAATTTCACCACAAGCTTATTAGTTCAATTATCATTATGGAAGATTAACTTCACAAGTTTGAACAAAATTTTGTTCTTTACCTTGCTCCATCAACTCCCTCATCTGGTGATTTGTAAATCACCAAACAATACCCAACATGTATAAATTTCAGCCTTTGAACATGTTTTGGACTTTCTTAATATTAGTATTTCTAAACCTTAGATTCTCCTGTTTTTCTGCGTTTCTCATATTGAGTTCTCCGAAAGTCTTCTAATTCTTTCTCTTTTTCCTTTCTCAGTTTGCAAATTATTTTCTATTACATGTTTTCTTCTCTTATGTATCATGCATCTAATTTTTAACAAAAGTATCCCTATAACTATGATTATTAAAGGAAAAACAATTTTACCTATAATTGAACTAACAATGTCATGAAACCAGTGTTTAATTGCTGTAAATCTTTTACTCAAACATTCTGAAAAAACTCATCTTCTAAAGGCTCTACCTCATTATGTAACTCAGTAATATTTTTTATGTACATCTCTATATTCTGACTCTTATCAGGAATGTAAGTGCAACAATGTTGAACATGCAAAATTCCACAGACTCCACCCTCTTTTGCCAGCAGAATGTCCAGTGCAAGACGGTTCTGCATTACCATGGTCCTCATGGCAACAAGTTCTGTGTTTAGTAATTGAAATTCACTTGCAGTATCTGTTGACAATCTATCAACAATTGTGGACATTTTTCTGATTTTGTTTGCATTCAGAGTTATTCCTACCATGGGTATTAATGCACCAAATATGTCTCCCATAATTTCTGTAAAGCTTTCCCTTCTAAATCTATTCAAGTGATTCCCAATTTCAAATGAACCCTTTGCATTTCTATTTACATGAAAAATCTTTGGAAAAACGAAACCTACATAGCACGTCTCATACCAGTTGTCTGGGAGATTGTAATAAGCTTTATTCCCACAAACAAAATAAATTCCTGGAAAAATTGGATTGTTGCCTCCTTTAAATCCCCAACCCCCTATAATACGATAAGTAAGCATGGGCGGAAAATCCTTTTCGCTCGCGGATTTTGCGGATTTTCGGTAAATTCGCAATCCGCGAGATTCGCGAATCTCCCGCCAAATCCGCGAGCAGCGGATTTTGCTCGCACTGTTCGCGTGAGTTCGCGGCTTCCCAGTACAACTTCGCGCCCCGCGAATAAGCGCTAAATTGCAGAAATACGATCTTAGCAAAACTGAAACTACTTACCAGGTTTAAAAGTTCAGGCTCATCATTAGTAGCCATTTCCTGTAGTGCTTCCTGAGGGGCCCCTCCAGAGTTCAGTTGCCTACTTGCAACTATTATGTGACCCTGCTCTGAACCTCAGAATAGTTACACATATGCCACAAAGGTCCTGAATTACAGCTAAGGGAGACAAGCAGGAGCCAGGCTGGAAGTTCAAATCCATTAATCAGCCCCTAATTCATTATTGTCAGTTGTGGCAGGGCAGGTGTTGTAACTAATTTTGCAACAATGAAAGCACTTAGCAAGTGCAAAAGATCACTAATCAGGAAGCACTAAGGAAGCAGGTGCCAGCTAAAAAAATATTCTGTGACACATTAATCAGCCCCAAATTAATTCAGGTCACTTGAGGCAGGGAAGGTGTGCTTTGCTTTGCCACAATAATGTACACTGACTGGACAACCAGAGGGTGCTGTGATGAAACAGAGGGTGGCATGGGTGGGCCAGAGGGTGGCATGAGTAGTCAGAGAGTGGCAGTGGTGACAGAGAGTGGCAGTGATGAAGAAGAGTGTCCCAAACAGGCTGGACACGTAGAAACAACAAGTTCGCAAAACTTGCGAGCCGACAGGTAAGTTCGCGTTTGTGAAATTGTACAAAACCCTCGCGAACTGGCAGAAACCCGCGCGAACACAAAAAAAAATTCCGCAAATTCGCGAGAATTCGCGGATTTTGCGAATTGCGAGTTCGCAAATCCGCAAAATTCGCGAACGCGAGATTCGCAAAATTCGCCCATGCTTAACGATAAGTATCTTCACGTTGACTTGCACCAACAAAATAATTATCATACAAAGTATTATCTCTCCTTATGCAAACTTTTCCACTAACAGGTTTATCTATAGGAATTGCAACATTTTCATTTTTATCATTAAGCTTTTTATCTTCTACTTGCCAAAATTTTGACTTTGTAGTTTTCAATATCTCATTTCGCTTGTAAATTGCCCTTCTCTCTTCCACCATATTTAAAAACGCTTTCTCTTCTGTTCTCAATTTACATGTTAAATTATTTCTAAAAGCATACTCATAAGTAAGTTCACTAGTCACCAGGAAAAATTCCCTCATCTGTTTAGCTGGCCTCACTTCATTCAAGCTATTTACAACTTTTAAATTTGCAAAAATTTCATCAAAATCTAAATAGTGATATTCCAAACGACCAATCCTATAAAACAAACTAGCTATTACACTACATGTTATACCATAAGTAAGAGGAAGCATATTATATGTAACACCTTCAGACACAGAAGTTGGTAACTTCACACAGATATAACAGTTTTCTGCGTCCATTACCTTAACATATTCAGATAAAAGTCTTGAAGGTATTGCTAGAAAAATCTCCCACAGATCTATCTTGATGAATCTCTGGTTTATGTACAATAATTGTATTAGTCTTATCATCTTTTTCATGATTAACTACAACTTCACTAGTCATATTAGTTTTATACAACTCTTTATCTATTCCAAAAGGAAAAATGACAGCTAAAATTAACCAAACCAAAATTATCATGATTACACATATTGAAGACAATTAGCAACATATTTTGAGAATTGAGCATCTTGAATTAGTAGAATAAGGCATCTTTACTTTCAAACAAAAACCCTTAAAAAAAAATAAAAAATGAAACATTACTATGAAAAATTACTAAATATACTCCCCCCCTCTTTTTTTTTTTTTTTACAGATCATTTCGCTTTCTAACAGTTGTTCTTCAACCTTATGTCATACATCAATGTGTTTTCCAGCTAACACAATTTCTTCGACCTTGTGTCATCTAATGAATAAAATCAATCATTATCACTTGCATCATCAAAATTTTCTTGACTACTATTTACTTCTACTACTGGTGAGATAATTATATAAGTCCACTCAGGTGACTTATACTTTTGATTTGGCCTTATTATTCTCTTTGCTATGCTGTTTATCACTTCTATTTTTTTTCCTACTTGTTTTTTCTTATTCAAATCTTCTTCTATTTGACTTGTGATCTCATTCACCTGCTCCTTTGCTTTATTCACCAATTTAAATTTTAGGCCTTCTATTTCTTTTGGCCAATTATCTACTTTTCTTCCGCTAAATTATATTCCACTCTCCAAGCTCTTTTCTTTGATCTTTTCACTTTTGATTCATCTCCACTGTCATCTGTTTCACTTTCTGTGTTAACAGCTGATTCATCAATAATTAGTTTTTCTATATCTGATTCTTCTTCAGATTCAGTATCTTCTTTACTCAGCAGTTTCACTTTGTTAGGAACAGCATCCTTATTGCTGGTTCTTGGAATTTCTTCTTCTTCTTCTTCAATTACTTCCAATTCACCAGTTTCAGAATTTTCGTTCCTTCTTCCAAAGCTTCCAATCTGCTTTTCAATACTCTCCTGATCTTGATTTTGAATCACTTGTTCAGTTTCTTTTTCTGCTTCTTGGTCTAGCAGATCTTTATCATTTTCTTCTTCAGAATCTTGTATTACAATTTCTTCATTTTCTTCATTCAATGCTTCATTCACATTTGAATATTCCAGATGTCGACTTTCTTGTCGATCTTCAGGATCTGTATTATTTACAGGTTCTTCTTCTGAATCTGTATCAGCTGTTGTATCACCTTCTTCGTCAAGATTCTCAGGTTCTGGCACACATATGGTGTGACTAGCATGAATCCATCTTTTCAATCCCCTACACTTTACTGCATTTGTTGTACTAATATCACTAGTCTTGCCTTCTGCCACCTTGGTACTAGGCAATTTCTTCTTCGATGAACTTTTGTCCTCACCCAGTCTCCTGGTAACAGATCATGAGCTTTTTCTTTTTCTTTTGTAAATACTTCAGTTCCTACATGATCGGACACATAAGTCACCACATCAGATAGATTTTTGCAGTAATCCATTATGACGCTATAATTTATGCTCAATAGTTTATCAGCTGGAATAAATGCTTGCCTCATGACCCTGCCCATTAGAATCTCATGAGGGCTCAATCCTGTTTTTCTATCTGGAATGCTTCTTAAAGACACCACAAGTGGAAGTGCATCTGTCCACTTCATTCCTGTTGCTAAACACATTTTCGCCAGTCTATTTTTTATTGTACCATTCACTTGCTCAACAACACCTGATGCTTCTGGTCTGTAAGCACAATGTAATTTTTGCTTTATATCCAGTGCTTCACAAATCAATTTTAGCAATCTGTTTTCAAAATGTGTGCCGCGATCTGTCTCGACGGACACTGGAAAACCATACCTTGGTATGATTTCTCTCAAAAGCAATTTTGCCACAGTAACTGAATCGTTATGACGTGTTGGGAATGCTTCCACCCATCTTGAAAATAAACAAATTATCACCAAGACATATCTGAGTTTGTTGAGAGGTGGCATGTCAATGAAGTCCAGCTGTAATCTGGTAAATGGTCCACCCTCCCGTCCTATGGTCCCCATGCTTACAACAGTTTTTCTGTTTGAATTGATCTGTTGGCAGATCAGACATCTTTGACAAAGGGACTCTGCAATTATTCTGAATTTTGGATTGTACTTTGCGAAATAACCTGATCATCGAATCTCTTCCAATATTATCTGGACCATGGTACATACGTGCCATGTCAGAAATCATGCTATTTGGCATTACTGCTCTGTCATCTTTGTAAACCCAGATCTCATCTTCCCCTCTTTGTCTGCATCCTGCTTTTAGCCATGTGTTTTTCTCCTCTTCACTCGCCTCATCTTGCAACTGTTTTACTCCCTGCCAAGGATCAACTACAAATATTAGCATAAGTGAGTTCAAAACATGTTCATCTTCTTTTTTCCGATTAACTGATACATTATGTTTTGCACAGAATTTTGCTATTGCGTCAGCATATGAGTTTCCTTTTGTTATGTAGTCATCTCCTTTCTTATGTGCTGTGCATTTAACTACTGCAATTTTTTCTGGTAGCTGAATTACATCAATCAATCTTTTAATTAATTTAGCATTTCTTATTGGCGATCCCGCAGAAGTTAAATAACCTCTTTGAGACCAGAGCTGGCCATAGTCATGGACTACACCATAACCATATTGACTATCAGTCACTATGGTGATCTTTTACTCTTTTCCCAATTCGCATGCACGAATCAAAGCAATTAATTCTGCTACTTAAGCTGAACGAATTCCTTTGAGACAGGAAGCTTCAATCACATCTGCAACTGTGCATACTGAATATGCTGCACTCAGAACACCTTCATCTGTTTTCAAGCAAGAACCATCAACAAACAAAACATAATCTGATTCAGGTAAGGGGACATCTTTAATGTCCTGCCTTGGTTTAGTACAATATTCTAATACATCCAGGCATTCATGATCAACCTCATTTCTGATTTCTGTCTCAGCAGTGTCAGGTAATAATGTGGAAGGATTTAAATTCACACATCTTGCAATCGAAACATTGTCTGCTCCAAGAATGACTTTCTCATATTTTGTCAGCCTATTGTTTGTCAAGTGCTGTGTTTTACTTCTTGTGAGAAGAATTTTAACTGAATGTGGTACATATAATTTTACAAGAAATCCTATTATTCCTTCACTTTGTTCCAAACTTACACTTGTTGCAGCTACTGCTTTTAAGCAACCTGGTAATGCTTTAGCAACCGGGTCAAGAGCAGCTGAGAAATATGCTATTGGCTTTCTCAGCCTTCCATGTCTTTGAATCAGGACTGATAATGCTCATCCCTCTCTTTCACTGCAATACAGCTCAAATTCTTTTTCATAATCAGGCATTCCCAATGCTGGAGCTTCACACAAACTTCTCTTTAACTGTTCAAAACCTTCTAACTCAGTTTTTGTCAGGCTAATCGGGTCTTTTATGTCTGCTTTCGTCAATCTCTACAATGGTTTTGCGATAACTGAAAATCCACTTATCCATTGGCGACAATAACCTACCATTCCTAGAAACATTCTGACCTGTCTGTGTTTTTGGAGGTTGCATTGCTTGAATAATTTTTATTCTTTCTGTTGTCACTTGTCTGATTCCCTTTCAATTCTGTGACCAAGATATTTTACTTCTTGTTTGCAAAACTGTACTTTCGCAGGTGATACTTTGTCCCTCATCTGCCAGATGATTTAAAAGAGTAATGGTATCTGTTACACAATTATCTCTTGTTTTTGCAGATATAAGGTGATCATCAATATACTGCACTAACCTAGATTTTCCAGGTAAATCTAGATTTTCCAATGATTTCTTTAGCAACTGATTAAAAATAGATGGACATTCGGTGTACCTTTGAGGGATTCTACACCATGCTAGAATATGCTCTTTGAACTGGAACGCAAACATTTGTTGGCTCTCTGGATGCAATGGAACAGTAAAGAATGCATTGCATAAATCAATAACTGTATACCCTCCTGCATCATGCGGAATCTGATATAAAATTACCGCTGGGTTTGGTACAACGGGGCAACATGGAACAACAATCTTATTAACCTTTCTCAGGTCCTGAACAATTCTGTAAGTTCCGTTTGGCTTTTTGATTCCCATAATCGGTGAATTACATGAGCTACTCTCAATTTCTTTTAGAACTCCTTGTTTTATGAATTTGTCTATTACAGGAATTACTCCTTCAATCACTTCTGCTTTCATTTTATACTGAGGAATGTTTGGATAATCTGCTCCTTGTTTCACTGATATTTGTACTGGATCTACATTTTTCATCAAGCCCATTTCATCTCCAGTGAAATCCCAAATTTTTACATTCACTGTGTCTTTCAATTCTTCAGGTAAATTATTTTTATCAAACACAGGAAATAATTTGCATTCTTCTGCCTCAACCATTGGCATTGTTAATTTGTAAAGCCCATCTTCTTCTGGAGTTTGAAGCTCAATACCATCCGGTGAGCAATATATTGCGCAGTTCATTTTACAGAGAATATCCCTACCTAACAAATTTACAGGACTACTATCACAAACTACAAATCTATGCATGTCTTTAAATTTACCTATTTCAACTTCAACTGGTTCAGTTAAATCTGTTTTTATTTGCTGATTAGCTACACCTACTACTTGGATTTTATCTCCAGAGAGAGGAAGGTTTTCTATTTCTACTGATCTAACAGTAGAACGGGTAGCACCTGTATCCACTAGGAAAGTAATTTCTACATCATTCACTTTACCATTTACAAATGGGCCAGATTGATCTACCTCAAGAGTGGCTCCAAGCACACACTCTTCCTCCTCTGTCAGGCACCGTTAGAAGTAGTCATCAGATTCATTCCCTCCATCTTCTTTCAACCAATATTGTTGAGATACATTTGACACATTCACTCTCAGTGATTTGTTTACCTGTTCACCTCCGCTGAATCCTGTTTCTGCACTGTATCTCTGCACATTTACACAGTTTGGAAGTGACGGTTGTGGTAACTGATTTTGCTGATTCACTACCTGTCGCTGTAGCTGTTGCTGCTCATTTATCTCATTCTGCATCCGTGGATTTAAAAATGTATTTTTTAAATGAATTCTGGGCGGATTCTTACACTCGCGCTTCCAGTGTCCAATTTCGCCACAATTAAAACATGGGAGTTTATGTTTTAACTCTTCTATATTTCCCATCAATTTTGGTTTATTATAATTACCTTTAAATTTCCCTTGATTTTGATCAACATTTTTATTTCCTAAAGTTGCTATTTGTTCAGCCACTTTTACCTGTGCCCACATTGCTTTTTCTTTCAGCTTCTTTTGTTTAGCTTCTATTTCATCACTACAGTATTTTGCTTTTCTCAAGATATCATCTACTGTGTGTGATTGCCAGCCAACTATTCCAGTTCTTACCATTTCACTAATTTCAGGTCTCAAGCCATATACAAATCTGTATATAAAATGGCTCATGTCCTTCTCACTCAGATGTTCATAACCACTGTATTGTTTAAATACCAGAGGTAATCTTTCATAGAATGAATATACTGATTCTTTAGACTCTTGGATTGTTCTATCAATTTTAACCCAATTGATCTCTATTGGAGGAATCTTGTTTTTCAAAAACACAATTACCTGTTCATATTTCCTCATTACCTCTGTAGAAGGAGCACCTGTTACCTTATCTCGTTCATATTCTTCTCTAGGCCAATGTATAGCTGTTTTACATTCTGTCCAAAGATCTGATGGGACAACTATGTAAAATAATCCATCAAGATCAACCCACAAAACATTTGAAACTTTCACAAATCTTTCTACCTGTCCATACCATTCCACAGGTTTTTATCTTAATCGTGGGAAATCATTTGTGAACAGTAAAAGGTCCTGTCTTGTCCAAGGGACATGTACATACCCTCCTCCTGCTATTTCCCTCATTGGAAATTTATTTACTACCTTTTTCTCTAACAGGAAAAGCTAAACTTGTTCAGTCTTCATCTCTTTTCTTTGTCCATTTCGCTCTCCATTTACTTAATTCACCCCATTTTCTTAAAATCACAATTAAATCTTTTATGTGAGTGATTCTTCCTGAGGTATTCATATTTTCAATGTCTTTTTCAGAGAAATCCACCCTATAATTTTTCTGCAAATTCTTCTGCTTACTTAAATCCACTTCTAATTCAAGAGCCATTTCTTCCAATTGATCATATTTGTTTTTCGTTTTCCATGTTATGCTTTTGCAAATAAATAATAATTCATCATCCTGGTATGCTTTCAAACTGTCAGTTCCAATCGTACCAATTATTAAGTCTTCTAAATCTGCTTTCAGTTTTCCAACATCAAGTAATTTACATTCGGGGGTTTGTGTTAAAATATATTTTACTCAGACTCCTTTCCGGAGATCCAAAATCAGAATCTGCACCTGTTGGAGTTTTACATGACAAAGTTTGATTAAAAGTTAAGTCAGGCATCATCATTTTCTCTCGATGAATTTCAGACAAATCTGAATAAAATTTTTCAGTTACTTTTTGTATTTCCGAATTTAATCGAACAGTTAAAGCTGAATGCCTAATTTCTTTTTGATCAAATACTGGAATAACCGGTCCGATTGTTACTGCTTCCATGCTTTTAGTTAACTGTTGTATTAATTCATTCGCAGAGTATTCTGAAGTACTTGGTAATGGTAATCCCTCATACCTTTCTGTTCTAATTCCTTTTTTTGGAGTTTCATTTCTTTGAACTGGAGTTTCAATAAAATTACTATTTTCTGCCGATATATTTGAATTGCGTCCGGTTTCTACCCTTTCGGGTGTTTTTCTGTTAATCAAATTTGTTTCAGGAGGTGTCTCAATTATTTCTCTTCGTGGTGCACTTGGAGGAGTAGTCCATGTACAAAGTGGTTGATAAGGTGGCGGTTTCTTAGCATAAATTTCTTTTAATACTGCATCTTCTGAATCACTCTCTTCTCTAATATTATTTTTCTTTTGAGTATGCTTTTTTCCAGTTACCTCATCAATTAATCTCACTGGGTATAAGCCATCACACGTCTGCATTTCTCCATCGACGCATTCTATCTTGATGTGTTTCTCTATCTAATCTTTTTGGTATTCCTCTACTCGTTCTAATTCATGCATTTCATCTTCCCATTCAACTAAGGCTTCAAATTGAGTAGGTCTAGGCCTTGGTACAAGATTCATCATTCTTTCTCTTAAATTTTTCAAACACGCTATGTTAAATGATCCGTCTTCTGGCGATGCTAATACACCTTCATTCTCCGTATATTTCATCCAATTCTCAATCCAAAGACACATATGATAACCATATTCACCCAACATATAAGCTGCAGGTGTTTTATACTTATGAATTAGTCTTCTACCTCGCGTTGTAATTTTCTTGTCAGGTTTAATTTTATTTTTCAGTTTCTGAAACCACGAAGGTTTCTTTTCCTTCTTCATGTAATAATAATCCATGTTTTTAAACAATTCCTTTACTTCGGAAAAGATCGTAACAACTTCCTTGTTGTTCCATAAAACTAACCAATCCGTGCGCAAAACTCACCAACAAACCAATCAGGTTAAGCTTAGTCACTATTTTGCTCAACCAATAGAATTACTGTTTTTCAGAATAAGCCAATCAGTTATAAGCTTACCTTAGTCACATGAACCAATCTGTGTACGAATACGGTGGCGTATGTTAGCCAATCACAGCGCGATACTTGTGACGTATGCTACCGCTGCAGCTACTCTCTCTCAACTCATTCCTTAAACTGACCCCACCTTTGCAAACATTTTTCACAGCGCCATATTTAGAAAAACTTTCAATTGAATTCAGTTAATAGCTCCACAAAAGACAAACCATTTGTCTGTTTTTCGCTAACTAAAGTGATAGTTTTTCTCAAACATTCAAGTATTCTTTTCACATGAAATAGACAACGCTATTTTCACAGAATATTTAGATTCATCGATAAAGTAAGGCTACTTTACCCTAGGTAATAACTAACTCGTTTCTCTCTAAATGCACATACAGAGATATTTTACATCCCCTTAGATACAATTCAGAGTTTCACTCGATCGAATATTACAAATTCATTTACACTCATTCATACGGGAAAATCCCTAATCATGCATACATAAATCTATAGTAGGACTTTAATCCACCAATAGAAATCCTCACTCACTAGTAAGATAGACGACCCTTCCTTACCCTTCACTCAAGCTTAGATAAGTTCTATTACTCTTTTCACAGTGAGTTTTAAAACAGGACACCAGTCCCTAGACTCGAAAGTTACGATTTCATAAACAATCCTCGCTATACATTCTACCTTGCACACCTAAAATCCCTAAACTTGTGCTGTACGACCACAACACTTGTGATATACGACAATACCACTATTTTAAAACAGAACAAATGCACTGTGTAACTTCTCCTGTCACACTACTCATGCCGGCACAAATCAGGAATTTTCACACTGCTGGAAAATACCTTTCAACTACATATAACAACTGAACAAACTTAACATGTTTTAGACATGAATCCTATGTGACTACCATGTAACATGCTAGTTACCATAGTAACCGTTCCTCTGCTACCAAGTAATTGATCCAGCGCTCAGATTGAAAAACTGTCTTTCAGACGCTGTCTCTCAAACGCTACCCATCATCTCAATACTCACCATTAATCATCAAACACTTATACAGGCCTATAACACCAATGAGACAATTTTTGAGCAACTGAATCGGGTGATTTGATTAATAAAACTATTCATATACTATTTACATGATTATATACAACTGCAGTTTATTTATTTTCACCATGGTTTTAAAACATTTATTTCTCATTAATCAAACCACTTAAGGCGATTAAATCAACTGATGGTAACTAGACCATGAATAAACAAGACCAGCTTGTCTTTTCAAAACTAACTTTTATTAACTATATTTTTCAAAGGAAAAGCATTTACGTTTTAGAATCTTTATTTTATAAGTAAATAAGAAAACAGCATTTCAATAAGGAAATGAATTCAAAACTGACATTTTAAAGCAAATTCAGAAACATGAAATATTAGTAGAATAGCAGTTTCCTTTCCCTAAAATCTATTTCCCTGTCTAATTCTCACTTCACCTGAAAGGAAAAATCCTTTAAAAGTCTGCTGTCCTTCCATGCACCAAAGGTCCATCAGCACGACTCGTCACTCAGGAATCGGAAAGTAAGAGTTTTTTCCTTGCTCCCAGTCTCAGACTTTATACCTTTCTTTCTAGCTAAACTTTCTACATTTTACATTTTTTCAAAAGAATCAGAGCTTTTCATTGGCTGTCCTGTGTCAGTCCAGAATAAAAATGATTAAATCATCCGACTCTTGACCAAGTCCAGGCTTCATATAAGCACTATTGTCTTTCATTTCCATATTTCGTCTCCGCTTCCTCAACAAAGATACATTTTTTCTTCGTGCCTCGAACACCAGCTTCCTAACCTTGGCCGATATAACAAGTTTCTGTCCTTGGGCCATCTTTCTAAGAGCACGTTCAACGCGACTGTTTTTCAATTCACAGTAAGAATGCAGCAAAAATCTTCACAGCTGCGCATGTGTAGAGTATTTACTCTGGACAAGGTTTCGCGTCTGCAGCTCTGTCAGCCATGTTTTCTGAACCAACTTTTAGGCCTCACTTTGGAAACTAATTTTAAACAAACACAAGACATCAATTATTTAAAGAATTGAAACCCATTCTGTTACCCTCCCCCTTTACTAATTAATCCTGTTAATGATGTTACCTAGCATAGGCACAAAAAAGCAGCTTTATAGTTACCTTTCCTTTTCGAATGGCAGGAACTCCAGGAGCTTTTATCACGAAAAGACATAACATAAGCACATAAAATAAGCACATGCCATTAATTTGACTGCCGCATTTAATACTGACAAAGACAATAGACAAAATTAGTTTATTATTTACTTTGTATTTGCAACATAAAAGCACATTAGTTTTTCGCACATGTAATGATGTATGAATTCTTAAACTAAGTTGATTAATAATTTCACCACAAGCTTATTAGTTCAATTATCATTATGGAAGATTAACTTCACAAGTTTGAACAAAATTTTGTTCTTTACCTTGCTCTATCACTACCAATTAGATTTCTCTCAATTTTTTTAACCTACTAAATGCAAGCCAATGTGCTGTTAAGAACACATTTTACTAAATTCACTTTGACTCATATGGTTGTATGAATAACCCAAATTCAGAGGTGTACAAATATCCTCTATTCCTAAACTCAATATCTTGTGCACATTTAAAAAATAGAGCTTTCCTTCATACTCCGTTCAGTTCAATAGTCCTTATTATGTCATAACAATGACCATAAAAACACATAATTAAAAATGCATTGTGCATGATGTAATTTCTCAAATTCAGAGATGATTAAAACGGCTTCACATATCAAATTAAACCTGATTTAAAACCTCATTAAATATAATTTATTTATACATTGAGCAATTGTATAACATAACTGTATTAGCATCCCTGGTGACTACCACTAATTTTAAAACTATTGAAAATCTCATCAGGGCTAAAATAAGTATTATTTTGAAGCCTCCTCCTTCATACTAATTTTTCATTCAGAAGGTTTTTGCCATATGAATTGCTGCATGGGGAGGGCACTATGAAATATCGTTGCAAGTTGCAGCTCAGTTGGTGGCTCTGGGTATTGTGTGTTTTTGGACAACCAACAAATGTGATATATCCCTGCAACCTGAAGGGTCTGACAGACGCACCTGTATGTTACTTTTGTTTATCTGCCACCAGAGCTGACCATTACAGATGAGAAGGTCACCAATTGCTATTTAATTCTACTTGTTTTCATTTTCTTTATTTTAATTATTATTTTCTTTTGTAAAACAATGAGCAATTTACAGAAATGACCCTTTGCTGAATTTGGAATTGTGTCAAGATTTCAGGCATTAATACATTCTGGGTTTACCTATGGGTTTTGCACCTGTTTCCACCTCAACTTGCAAGTAGGTTGAAATTGCAGAAAATAGGAGAAAAGGACAACCAGCTAGAAAAATGCAAAAAGACTGGTATAAAAAATATATTTTCCTTTACAACTCTGCTTGTTCCTGAAAGCTGCGAAGATGGTGATCTTAGCACTTCAAACCTATTATTGGTGCCAGTTTAGGAAATTAAATATATATTTGCTTGCACAGTACTTTTTCTTACAAAAAGCACTATTTTGGCTATTTTCTTGTTTCCATCCAGGGGAATCCACAAACCCCGGGGTACCATTAGATTAATCAAAATGTGGGTCAAAAGACGCAATTCTGGCCTATGATACATTTTAGTGGACAAAAATGTATGAAGATTTGCTAGACATGCCTTTTGGACTGAGTTTGGGAGGCCGACATTCTGTCGGAGGCGCCGTATGGGTTAGGCATGTTATGCTATGGGGGTTTGTATAGCGCTTGTGTACCCGTAGGTGTCTTGGCGCTTCAAGTGAGGATCAGGAAGGCAGGCTAAGTACAAGTGTGCCCTTGATGTTAGAGCCATATTTTCGGTGCTTTCCTAAAGTGTAAGGTGGATTGGGAATGTTTTAGTTCAAACGGAAGAAAGTTCAACAGTCTAGTCGTACAGGTCACAATACCTTTGCCACCCCATAGGGCTAGTTTGAACTTGGTACTTCGACATTCATCGCTCCAGAAGAGCGTAATGGTCTAGAAGGTGTGTACCAGCTGAAATTCTGTCTGAGAGCCATTGGGCCAGTATCGTAAAGAGCCTTGATGGAGCAATGCTTAAATTTACACTTGCTGATTATTAAATACACCATTTTTAAGTAGGGCTAAATCTGCCTGGCCTTTATGGACCTGTCCTGTGCCTTCAACAGTGGTGAGGTCTAAACACTGGGGAAATACTGACTGACACAAGGGTGGATGGTGGGCTGGTTCACTTCTCTGCCAGTTCAGATTGGCCCCTCGGGAGAGAGGACTGACTGGTTCAGGATAGGGCAAGGGGTACACCAGGGGTGCGTCCTAGCCCCCACCTGCAGTTTGTTATACCTTAATGGCCTAGGTACCTCTCAGTCTGCTAAAATCTCAGATGCTCCTTCCTTTGACTGCAAAAAGGTTCATGTCCTGTTATATGTGGAGGATGCTGTTCTGTTATCAAGAACCCCCAATTGCCTAAATCTTTAGTTCCATGAATTTGTCACCTTTATGGGCTCCCGTGGTCTGCTACTAATCGTTTGAAAACCTTTATAATGACGCGCAATCTATTAACAGAGCAAGATGCAGGGGGATTAAGCTACAAGGTTACACCTGGGCTCTCACCCAGGACTTCTTCTACCTGGCTGTTTTTTATGTGAATGGGAATTGGGGTCTTTGTGTGGCTAAAGTCCACTAGAATTGTTTAGGATCTGAGTATGTTTATAACCTGGCCAGACGTATTCAGGGAACAAACCTGTGGCCCCTTTATTTAGAAATGTATAGGAGAAAGTGTCTAAATATTTTAACGGATGGATCAGGCACCTGGGGACATATTAATCCGAAAACAATCCAGGATGTACAAAACAGAGTGTTAAGGAGACTACTGGGCATCCCACCTACTTGTTCCACCATTATTCTGCACCAGCAACTAGGAATGGATTACTTGGAGGACTCTCGTACCCTGGCCGCCCCTCTGTTATGGTGCTCAATTTGGAGCAATCCACATGCTGCTTTAGCAGGGAAATCGTTGAGGTCTGTTCATCTTGTGACCGGGGTTTACTTATTCCCTGGATTCGTTGGGTATATGGTGGCCCCCAGAGCTTGACTCACTGCCTACACCCTTAACCAAAGTAAAGAACCTAGGTTCTCTTCCAGGGGATCCTCATCAATAGTCATAAGCATTAGAATATTCCCGCCTACGTGCGGGACCCCGGAAACACTATATTATATGTGCCCCACATATAAATACACATATATATATAAACCATATATATATATAAAAAACAAGCAATAGCAGCCAGATCACATTAGAGCTGAAATATGCTGTGAAGAATTTCCACCATGCATGAATAATAAGCATTAGAAACAGGAGAAAACAACACCAAAGCTTGTTTAGGAATTGTTTTAATGCTCAAAAAGCAGTAGAAATTCTCAGAACTCACTGGAAGCATAGAAAGCTCCCAGGCTGCATTGCAAACACACAGTCTAACCAGACTGAAAAGCTAACCTGTAGCTAAATAACAAAAAACTGACACTGTGCCTTTAAGGCACTCATGACCCCCTGAATCCCATCATGCCTCAGGAGTGGCAGTTAGGCAGTTGTTCTTTCCGGCTCCTTCAGTGAAGGACCCTGGCTAACACAGCTCCACTAATTTTCTGAATTTTCTGCAGAAGATTGCTTCTTTTTCAAGCTTTTTGCTCTTACTTCGACGTCTACCACCTTGTCAAGTAAGATACTGCCTTTTTTTAGCAGTTTGGAGGGCATTTTACTTCGAAAATGCCATCTCTTTTTGATAGATGTCCATCTTGCAACAGCAAGAAGGCCAAGACAGACAGCCACGAGGTCTGTATTGTTTGCCTGCCTGATGACCATGATCCTGAAACCTGTCCACACTGTGAGAACCTATCAAGCAGGACTCTCAAGGACAGGGAGAGAATTCGGATTTATGGCCTGGCCCACAGAGTTTCGAGAGGAAGGTCCCCAGTGAAGAAGGGCTCCAAGAAGGCCCATTCGTCTTCAAAGAAGAAGCCTTCACGTCCTTCTACCTCAGCGTCGGGCTCGGCGCTGAGAAAAGATCCACAGGAAGGATTTTCCTCTGGGAAGCTGCCGTCGACGGCGGGCTCGCCATCGAGAGGAAGGCCAGGTGCGTCATCGAAGGCGGCGTCTTCGAAATCGCCTCCGCCGTCGTCAACCGGGCGGCGATCGGCGTCGAGGAAGGCTACTCCGCCGCCGTCAACCGGGCGACGGTCGGCGTCGAGATCCATTACCCCTCCGCCGTCGTCAACCAGGCGACGATCGGCGTCGAGGGACGTCACCTCGCCGTCGTCAACCAGGCGACGATCGGCGTCGAGGAAGGTGACTCCTCCGCCGTCGACGGGTGCTCGTCGATCGGCGTCGAGGACGCGGTCCCCGTCGGTGCAGCAGCATCGGCGTTCGGCGTCGAGGGTGCCCAATACCCCTCCGCCGTCGTCGCACAGGCATCCGACGTCGAGGCATGGCTCTACGTCGGCGACTGACCATCGCCATTCGGCGTCGAGGCAGAGAGCTCCGTCGACAGGCCATTCAGCGTCAAGAGAGAAGCCTCCATCGGCGACAGGTCATCGACGTTCGACGTCGAGGCTGAGGTCCCCGTCGACGACCAGACACCATCGCTCGACGTCAAGGCAGAAGGCTCCGTCGGCGGTTGCTCATCGCCGCTCGACGTCGAGAGACTATGAACGTTCGCATAGCCGCTCGGGATCGAGGTTGTTTGATCCCCCGACCCCTCGGAAGCGGTCGGCGGCGAGAAGGGAGCGCTCGACGTCGAGGCGCTCGGACACGATCATGGTGACAGAATCTGCTTCTCACCATTCTTCTCATCGGTCCTCGGGCTCCTCTACTGCACACTCCAGATCTAGAAGCCCAGTGCACAGGACCCCTGAACGTCGGCCAGACCCTTCTGGGGGACGCATCCGGCTGTCGCCAAGATGGTACCGGTCCCTGGACCATTGGAGAGACGATGGGGCTACCAGGCGTATGCAGGAATATGCCAGCCCGCGCCACAGGTCAGCTCTCCAGGACATGGTGGAGGAGATAGACAAACGTAGCCCACCCAGGCGCTCCACGCCTGTGGATCTACCCACCAGGGCGCCAAGGGGGCCCCGCTCGCCCACAAGGGAAGCCAGGCGGGACGGTCGGGGAAGATCTAGGTCGCCTGCAAAAGACCCTAGACTGGATGGCCGAAAAGCTTATGTCCCTCGGGGCAGGTCTCCTGAGCGGTCTCCAGCCGGATCGCCCAGAGCGTCCCGATCTCCTAGAAGAGACCATCGCCCAAGGGATCGGGTCAGGTCGCGCTCTCCTAGACGGGAGGAGCGTCCCAGGAAGTCAAGGGAGCGGGGACGCAGTTCTCACCATCGGCATAGACGTACCCCGTCTACCTCTTCCACTTCATCTACCAGGTCGTCGAAGAGGGACTACTCTCCGACCTTGACAGACAGTCCAACGTCCAGGTCCTCCCCTGTGGATGATATTGGCACATACCTGGACGTTCTGCAGAGAGGTGCACTTAAACTAAACATTGAAATGTCTGTTCCTCAAGTCACGACGACGGTCATTTTCGAAACATTGCACAAAAAGGCCATCTCCAGACCTCTGCTGCCGTTGGTCCCAGGGATTTTGGATCCGGTCAAGGACGTTTTCCTGACCCCGGCTTCAATCAGAGCAGTGCCAGCACGCATCACGAAGAAGTACAAACCTGCGGCTTCTGACCCTGTGTTTGTGAGGTCTGACCCTCCGGCGGACTCGGTCATCGTGGCAGCGGCAAGAAAGACACATGCGGTTGCTGGTTCGTCTTCAGTCCCGCCAGATAAGGACAGCAAGACCCAAGACTCCTGGGGTAGGAAGGTCTGCAACTCTGCGGCTTCCACTCTTAAGGTCTCCAGTGCAGCTGCGCTCCTGGGCCGGTACGACAGGGCCTTATGGGACTCGATGGAGAGATTCAAAGCGAAGCTGCCGAAAGAGGATCAGCAAGACTTTGAGGAAACTGTTACGGAGGGGTGTCTGGTGGCTAACCAGATGATCAGCACGGCCGCGGATGGGGCGGTGCTGTCGGGTCATTCCTATGCCCATGGAGTTTGCGCCAGAAGATCGGCCTGGTTGCGACTTACAGGGCTGAAGCCGGATGCCCAACATCGGATTCTGAATCTCCCTTTCTCGGGTTCTGCCCTCTTCGGAGAACACGCAGACGAGGAAATGACCCGAATGAAAACTGAACTGGACACGGTGAAGGCTGTGGGCTTGGAGAAGAAGAAGGAGTTCAAGCGCCGCTTCAAGTCCAACAGGGGGAGAGGGGCCCAGCAGAGGGTTCAACCCCCTCAGTGGTCGCAGAACAAAGCTCAGGGTAAACCCCAGTTTCACGGTAAACCCAGCAGGGGCAGGGGGGGCCGCCAGCAGTCCTCCAACGCCCCGAGAGGAGGAAAGGCCTGAACAGTGGCTTCCTCTGACACCGTTGCCCACTCCGGTGGGAGGAAGTGCATCTCAACACCTGGAGGAGTGGGTCAGCATCACAAAAGATCAGTGGGTGCTGAATATACTGCGAAGTGGTTACAGGATACGTTTCCGTGCTCTTCCAAAGAGCATTCCTCCCAAGAGCTCTTGCCCTCACCAACTGAGCTTGCTCCGTCGAGAGGTGGCGATCCTGCTGCAAAAAAGAGCGATAGAAGAAGTTCCTCGCGCTCTAAGAGGCAAAGGAGTTTACTCCAGATATTTCCTTGTCCCCAAAAAGGATCAGGAGGACAAGTTCAGGCCCATACTCGACCTGCGACTCCTAAACAAGGTCATCGTCAAGGAAAAGTTCCGCATGTTGGCGCTTCACCAAATATGTCCACATCTACAAGCCGGAGATTGGATGTGTTCGGTGGATCTTCAAGATGCGTACTTTCACATCCCGATTGCGCAGCAACATCGAAAGTACCTGAGGTTTGTCGTGGGGCACAAACACTACCAGTACAAGGTGTTACCCTTCGGTCTCAAGTCCGCACCACGAGTCTTCACCAAATGCATGGCGGTGGTGGCGGCTTTTCTTCACAAGAAGGGTCTCTTCGTTTACCCATATCTGGACGACTGGCTCCTGAAGGGTTCATCCCCGGTACGGGTAACACAAGATCTGCATCTGTGCCTGCAACAGCTTCACAGGCTCGGCCTCCATGTGAACCTGGAGAAGTCAGTCCTGCGGCCTACGCAATCCATCCACTACCTAGGCTCCGTTCTGGACACAAGCGAGGGAAGAGCGTTTCCTTCGGAGGAGAGACTTTCTTCCATGACCCTGAAGTGCGGGATTCTGCTGGAGTCTCGTCCCCCAACAGCACGACAGGTGGCGTCTCTACTGGGTTCCATGGCGTCCTGCATTTTTCTCATCCCACACGCCAGGCTGAGAATGCGTCCTCTGCAACAGGCCCTGGAGGATCAGTGGGACCAGGCGACAGGTCGCTGGGAGGACCATATCCATCTTTCCCAAGCGACAAAAGAGTCTGTCAGATGGTGGACTCGGAGACACAATGTGATGGTGGGAGTGCCGTTTCATCAACCCATCCCATCCCTATCTATCGTGACGGATGCCTCCCTGCACGGCTGGGGAGCACACATGGGTCCGCTTCAGATTCAGGGCCGGTGGTCTGCGCAGGAGCAGACATACCACATCAACATGCTGGAACTCAGAGCGGTATTCCTGGCTCTCAAAGCTTTCCTGCCAGCGATCACAGCCAACTCAGTCCTGGTTCAGACGGACAATACGACAACAATGTTCTATCTGAACAAGCAAGGAGGCACAAGATCTCGCCCACTGTCTCGAGAGGCTCAAACAATATGGCATTGGCTCCTCGCTCGAGGTCTCACAGTGGTGGTGGTGCATCTTCCGGGCGAGTTGAACGTCAAAGCAGACGCACTCAGCAGGCACTTCGAAGATCAGCCAGACTGGGTGCTACACGACGAAGTAGTAGAAGAACTTTTTCGTTGCTGGGGGCGTCCGTCCATAGACTTGTTCGCAGACGACGAAAACTCCAAGTGCCACGCCTTCGCGTCCAGGTTCCACAGACCGGGGACGCTGGGGAATGCTCTCCTGTTGGATTGGGCAGGGATGTTCGCGTACGCGTTTCCTCCCCTGGCTCTGATCCCGAGAGTGGTGTCCAAGCTCCTCAGGACGAACATGGTGATGATCCTACTTGCTCCGGACTGGCCTCGGCAGTGGTGGTATCCGGACCTTCTACATCTGTCTGTGTGTCCACACAAACGACTCCCTTGCAGACCGGACCTGTTGAGCAAAATGAACGGGAGGATAATGCATCCCAACCTCCCATCATTGAACCTAACAGCATGGCTCCTGAGGTCCTGCAATACGGACATTTGAACCTACCTCCTGACTGTATGAGCATTTTAAAGGAGGCTAAGAGACCTTCCACGAGAGCATCCTATGCCTTCAAGTGGAAACGGTTTTACTTCTGGTGTAGGATCAGCATTTGGATCCGATTAAGGGGCAGGAGGACGTCATATTACCATACCTCCTTTCACTTGCAACAGCTGGTTTAAAGTACGCTTCCATTAGAGTGCATTTGTCAGCTATTGTGGCTTACAGGAAGTCGCCTGACCAGGTGTCTTTCTTTCAGGTTCCAGTGGTCAAGGATTTCCTCCAGGGGTTGAAGAAGGTGTATCCCCCTGTGCGAAATCCTTCTCCTCCGTGGGAATTGAACCTAGTTCTATCACGGTTGATGTCTCCACCTTTCGAGCCAATCCACAAAGCTTCCTTACAACATCTCTCTTGGAAGGCAGCTTTTTTGGTGGCGATTACCTCTGCACGCAGGGTCAGTGAGATACAGGCGCTCTGTGCAAAGGAACCTTATACGGTATTCCACCATAACAGAGTGGTGCTGAGGGCTCACCCTTCCTTCTTGCCTAAAGTCATATCTGATTTTCATATCAATCAGTCTATATCTCTCCCTTCTTTTTTTCCAAATCCGGCGACCCCGGCTGAGCGGTCACTTCACTCATTAGATCTTAAAAGAGTGCTGAAGTTTTATTTGGAAATGACTAAAGGGATTAGGAAAACAGACCAACTGTTTGTAAACTATGGTGCTATGAGAACTGGTTTTCCAGCGGCAAAGAGGTCCATTTCTAGGTGGATTGTTTCTTGCATTAAGCTGGCCTATCAACTGGCGGGAAAACCTTTGTTGATGTCTCCAAAAGCGCATTCCACTAGAGGGAAGGCGGCTACAGTGGCTTTCTTGCATGACGTTCCCATGTCAGAAATATGCAAGGCCGCGACCTGGAAATCAGTGCATACCTTTACGAGGCATTACTGCCTCGACTCTGATTCCAGGACTGACACTCAAGTAGGGCAAGCCTCCTTGAGGAATCTGTTTGGGTAGTCGGTTCTGTCTACTCAAGCTTGTTGATGAGATTTCTGTCTTATCTTTCCTTTGCCCGCAGAGATGAGGAGAGGCTCGCTATTCTATTCTAATGCTTATGACTATTGATGAGGATCCCCTGGAAGAGAAGGATTAGTTACTTACCTGTAATCCTAGTTCTCTTCCAGGGGTATCCTCATCAAAGTCATAAGCAACCCTCCCGCCTCCCCGGGCAAGGAATAACTGTTCATAAGGAGATATTGTTGACCTAAGTGTTATTGGGTTTGGTTTTCAGTCTCCGAAAAGAACAACTGCCTAACTGCCACTCCTGAGGCATGATGGGATTCAGGGGGTCATGAGTGCCTTAAAGGCACAGTGTCAGTTTTTTGTTATTTAGCTACAGGTTAGCTTTTCAGTCTGGTTAGACTGTGTGTTTGCAATGCAGCCTGGGAGCTTTCTATGCTTCCAGTGAGTTCTGAGAATTTCTACTGCTTTTTGAGCATTAAAACAATTCCTAAACAAGCTTTGGTGTTGTTTTCTCCTGTTTCTAATGCTTATTATTCATGCATGGTGGAAATTCTTCACAGCATATTTCAGCTCTAATGTGATCTGGCTGCTATTGCTTGTTTTTTATATATATATATGGTTTATATATATATGTGTATTTATATGTGGGGCACATATAATATAGTGTTTCCGGGGTCCCGCACGTAGGCGGGAATATTCTAATGCTTATGACTTTGATGAGGATACCCCTGGAAGAGAACTAGGATTACAGGTAAGTAACTAATCCATTTTTGCTAGACAGTGAACTGAAATTCAAGGAGCAAGTCAACAAAATTACATTTTCATCCTTTTGCTCTATAAGGATGATTAAAAAAAAATCGAAACATTCCTGCCACCTGAACTTCTGAAAACAGTAACTATGGCTATGGTCCTCACAAGAACTGACTACTGTAATAGTCTCTACCTTACGCATTATGTCTTTTGAAAAGACTCCAGATTTTGCAAAACGCTGCTGCCCGTTTCATCTTCAAAATTCCCAAATATGAATTGGCCGGAGAAGCCATCAGAAAAATGCAAAGGTTGACAGTCAGACAACGAAGCAAGTTCAAAGCCCTCTGTCTGGCATCTAAATCCCTGCATGGACTCAGGCCTGACCATTTTAGGAGAAAACTTAAATGGTACATACCATCAAGAGGGAAACGCTCAGGATCTGCCAGGAACAAGGTGGTTGCCCCATTAAGAAAGGCCACCTGGGGAGGGAGGAGTTTATAGGGCCACTGCAATGCTCTGGAATAGTCTGCCACCGAGTCTAAATAAAAACAGCCCCCTCCCTACTCCGTTTAAAAGCCCTAAAAACCTGGCTCTTCACACCGGATTGAAAAAGGATCCCACACACTCGCTCAACCTGTAGTGGACACTGTTGCTGCCCTAGGTCGGACTTCCATAGCGCCAAGGTGCCCTCGGGCATGAGCTGCGCGTTATAAATCATATTTAAATTACCTTACGTCAAATCTACCCTGGCGGATCTGGGGGAAGCTGCAGCTTTTTTATACACCCAGAACTCTGTCCAAAAATAAGGCCTGTGTTAAAACCTTGTATAAAACTAAACGGCACCATCTCAGTGAAGAGAATGATTCTTCTAAGCCTATTACTACACTTAACACACCAGGCATGGCACCATATCTGGAGTGGACAGACTCCTCTTGTGACAGAACGCTACTCACACTCTTTCATTTGGACTTTGCGAGATGGCATTTGGGTTTCCCTTTGGACAGTTTGACCATTCCAAAATTATGGTGTGCTCATGTCTCGAATTATCACCTCAGAGCCTGTTACATTTCTTGTAAATTTTGTTCTGAATTTAGTAAACAGTACTTAATCCCCATCATTAGGAATCGGGCATTCGAAGCTCGGTGGTGGCACTTGGATACAGCAATGGTTAATATATGTTCCTCTTTAAAATGTGCTGTTAACAGTAGAAACCTAATGCTTTTTTAATAAGAGGCTACTTTGGTGGCCCTCATAAAGATTGTAATGAATGTATGGAGATTTGCTCTCAAAGTGCCCCAAACATCAAACACAGAACTCTGCATAGGGGCGGGAAAAGCCTCGGCAGCAAAGGGATAAAGGAAGTAATGGCAAGAACTAAACAGCAAAGCTACAGAATCTCTTGGAACTAGCAATTTATTATGAGATAATTAAAAAAAAAACATTATATAGTGCACGCTAATGATTAATACCTTCAGGATGTTTGGTGCAATATATTTTATTTAACAAAGCTGGCCCTGTGAATGTCGTTTAGCTAAAGAAGCCCAGAAAACGTTCTCACAACAATTCCACACTGTTATCCGACAAAAATATTACTATGACACCACCCCCCCCCCTTCCCCCCACCCCCCACCCCCCAGATAAAGTGTTATGTATGTACTGTATTTTGCGGCCTTCTGAGCGAAGTGTTCAGTATTTTACTTGCCGATAGCAAAGTGGAAATAAATGGCACAACATGCAGCGGCTAGGTGGCGAATGAGACAAGTGGTGAGTTATTTGCTAGCTGACTGGGTGTTCTACAGTCTGTAAAAAAATCCCAGTGAGTCACATGGTTAGCTGTGTAGCTTCTGTGTTGTGACTAAGTACCACTTTATCCAAGATGAGAGAACAGTGTAGTTTTTTAAATGTAGGCTCTGTGTTTCGTATACTGAGGATCCAGAGACATATCAACGACTTCAGACTAGAGTGCACAGTTTTATCGAACTATTTATTATGTCAGAGCTGTAGTGAAATATTTTCTCTAACCCTTGATACCATTAATTCAAATTTATGTACGTTCCCCTTCACCATTGTGCCTAGGCACTCCCAATTCAAATGGATTGTGTCACGTCGGTTTTTGTTTGGTCTTCTGCATTGCTAAATAGATTAGCGTGTTTTACTTCTGTACGTTAATGTAAATCCCTATTCGTGTGCAGTACTATTTTTTTTAAAAAATCTTTTATCAGCTAGGTTTGGGTTGTATGAACAAAATATGTACTTCATATTAACTACAGCTCGAGCTATGTCTTGAAAGCCACCTCCCGCCTGGCAGGTTTTGTCAAGTGATGTGGAAGGATATGTCATCCAAAAGCTACACGTTGTAAGAAAACCCCCTGATTCCTGCTTAAGGTTTGCAGGTTTTTGGTGGAGTAAATCAAATCTGCTTGACTGATCAAACATTCTTTGCTTAATCTGTTATACTCAAATTAAACTGCATTATTTCTAAATGCCCTTCCACTTTTGTTTACATCTATGTATATAAAAACTAATGTATGTCTGTCAGTCTGTTTGTCCTTTATGCATTACTACACCATTCATCCGAAAGGCATGAAACTTTGGGAAGTTGTTGAGTACACTCCCGCGAAGGTTTCTGGCAAAAAAAAAGTGTTAAATATCGGTCCTCATAATCTTTTCAATACTGAACGGTTACAGTTTCCGGTGCGACTCGCTTTTGCAGTGACCATCAACAAAGCACAAGAACAATCGCTGCAAGTGTGTGGACTAGATTTGGAGAATCCTTTGCTTCTCACATGGACAACTGTATGTGGCCCTCTCACGCTTCGGGAAACCTTCTGATTTATTTGTGTACGCACCAGACGGAAAAACAAACAAAGTGTATCCACAAGCACTCGAATAAATAAACAGAATTAAAACAGCACTTTAAAATGTTTTCATATTAAAATGAATAAGTTTCAATAAAAATGACACAATGTAAATTGAATGTTATCATAACAAGTTTCATTACATTTCCTTTCTTCTAAGATCGCAGCAACGCACGACAGGTAAGCTAATATATTATATTCTGCAAAACCTTTTAATATTTTTGAAATATTGCTGTTTCTTTCAGAACAAAATTAAACTATAATCCTCCAAAAGATGATGGGTCGATATACAGGATCGAATTAGATGGTATTTCTTTTGCCATTATGAAAGAGATACTGGATTACATCTTCAGTGGACAGGTATGTTTCAGTTTTGTACAGTCTTTTGAAAAAGTGTATAGTACGCAGCCTTAACACACATTTGATGCAAGCTCTCTAGAACAAATACATCATAACCACAATGTTAATTGTATTAAAACCAGGTATCTGAACTGTCAACCTCTTATGTTGGACCTCTGACCACCGATGGGTGGGATAATACTCACTTTCTTGCTGTTAATACAACCTTAACTTGTCTTCACCATCGCTAGGAAATTTTACATTGTATGTCAGGCCCCACATGATCTTAACAAGCGACTTCAAAGCTTACTCCCCACACAAGAAGATACATTCTTAGTAAGCTTGAACATCATTTTCTGAAATATCAACTCTATGGACCACTTCTCTGCCTTCATAGTATCTTCCAGGCAGCTGCCCACCAGGAAGGCCTTATAAGCTACGCCCCCTGTGGTTGAGCGATTACCAAAAACCTTCCCCTTGCATTACCCATCTGACCCCACTGTTCAACGTGAGTGATGATACTGGATAAAAAGATTTCCTAACAGAAACACACATTTGTTTTCTTCCTCTAGGTCACAAGACTCTTGTGACAGCCTCATTCTTGTTGAAGCAAATGCTCAGACAACTTCGGTTAATCGTGAAAAGGTTGGATATGTGATAGACCAGATGTTGCTCTTGGCCCTCCTGGCAGAACATGACTCCATTTGAAATAAAATTACCGTCCATGAAATCAATAGCTCTAACATCTGATACTGTTTTGCATGATAGGAGGCAGAGTAACATTGTCACTTGGCAGCCAGTACATTTCTGAATAGGTTGTTATTAGCTGGCCATGAAAGGAAGAGATTGAGTACTCTATTTTCTCCCCATGGGTTGTCATAAATGGGAACTGGAGGATTCGCTAACTTGACTACTGTCAGAAGCCTGCACACTAGCGGATGCTTCCCCTTTGGGGAACCATCTACCCCTTAATGGCTCACTGAAATTACAGTTCAGAAAGAACTAAAAGTCTCTAAGCACATGAGTAAAACTAGCACTTACCTAGATGTTGACCAGCGAAGGAAGAGGAAGCTCTCAGGGGTTCACGTGTGCATTTTGGACTGTATCTAGGATGTTGACTGGCTGAATATGCCATGAGCCCAGAGCCTTATGGGCAGTGCAGTTTTTCAGTGTGTGTATGTTTAAGGGTACTGTGTAGTGAATACATGAAAAACATTTCATAATCTGAACCTCCATGTCCTGATATAGAATTCCTTATGACATTAGCACTGTTCAGTATACACTTACTATGGCTAAATATAACTCTAGATATTGAGAGCCGTTTATTTATTTATAAAGTTTTATATAGCGCGAACTAGATCCCGAAGGATATCGGAGCGCTTTACAGTTAGCGGTAGAGGAAGGAAAAAGATCACTACAAGCCTAAAATGGGGAAACAATATGCATAGAAACATATGGTGCAAGCATAACAGATCCTATCTAATTCCAGATTAATGCAGAGTGTGCTAGTCAATGATAAGATGATATCCAGGGAGTGGAGATGCATAATGATGTAAGGGGGCGAATACAATTGTAACAAATAGAATTATTAACCAATGCTGCTTTATATACAAAGCGATAAGTGACCATCGTGTTAAGGTAAGAACTTGTTCATGAGGAATCTTTTAGCTTCTATTTTGAAAGCAACCTTGGAGGAGATTCTGCGAATTTATGGACTTAAAAAAAGTTCGCTTGCTTTACGGTCTGAGATGAAACTATAGTTGAATACAGAGTGTGGTAAATTGCCCCACTAATGATCTTCTTCAGGGCTTTGAAAGTTTTTGCGTTATAAAGCACTTATGGTCGGGCAGTAATGAATAAGCTTCATTTGAGGGTTGTACCTTGAAAATGAATGAATGTCTTATTTAATAATATCTTCATCTGTCAATTTCCAGAAAGTACCACAGTTTTAGTATTTAAAAAAAAGAATAGTGTATTCATGTGAAAAAGGTCAAAGTGAAAGAGCCTGTGTTTTGATTCATGTAAGCTAACCATTCCAGTAGATGTGAGCAATTGGAGCAGATTAGAAAGAGCTGTGGATTAATTGATCTGTTATGGTCATCCGTCTGTAGCCCTCTGCCTCTGATGTCTAGCATTGCTAATGATGGCAGGAAGGATAGTTGTTGTTTTTGCACATGTGGTATCAGTGTTTTTTTCAGACTTCTCAGCGCCAATACTACCTTGACCAGTGATGGTGAGCAACTCTGAACACTTTCTTCTTAAAAATTTGAGCCTGTTCCGTACAATTTATTTTCAAGTAGAGATCAATGAACTGATCCCACTTGACTTCTGGTAAGAAGTAAAAAGGGACAACAATATTGTATATTTCAATCTTCCCTGATATTCGATGGTGTTCTGGTGGCCTTGCAGCAACAAATTCCATCACCTCTTCCTTCGTGAATATGCTGGTTCTGCATTGTAGGATCTTCTTTGATAGTCATAAACTCTTTCATATTGAATATAAGCACAGATTGCCCGCAAAAGTGATTATTTTTTTCCTGTCTGTAGTAAAAAAACAACCCACAGTATTTAAATGAATAATCCATATTTGTAAAGCACGAACATATCACCCCTTAAGGTTCCAAGACGCTGGGGACCGTCGGGGAGATTAAGTGAGCTATTGCTCAGATCACAAGTTGTTGGAGCTGAGCTTTTCGTTGGTTGGCGATCGAAATGTGAGCCCCGCTCTATGGAATCAGCTGCTCTGTCTGTTGCGCCACACCTTTCCCCTCAAGTCAAGGCTGCATTGCGGCATGCACATTGCAAAAGGTGTTGAAAGTGTACAAAATGAAGGAACAAATGAAGCTTGATAGGCCTGCATTGAAGCTGATAAAAAGGTTATCCTGTCCCTTTAAGATTTTAGGAGAATAGTTGTAATGCATTGTACTGGCAGTTACCTCACACAGTCTGTGTTTTTTTTTCTGGCGTTTTTGCATAGGATCTCAGAATACATGATGTTTCAACCATTTTTTTGTTGTTGTTAAAATCTGTCATTACCTGTGATATTTCAGTTTCACTTGATTTCTTTTAAGCCCTACTACTGATTGAAGTGTTTTGCCAGTGTTTGACGTAAGTCTTCAGTCAAAATGACCTCTGTCTTCGAGAAGTGTCCCTCCTGTTGGAGGAAGAAGGTGGTCTGTCACCCACCCAAGTTCTGTGGGGTGTCTCTCCCGGCTCCAAATTCAGTGAAGGAATGTCCTATTTACCAACAATTCTCAAAAGGACATTGAAAGTCTGGGAATGAATACAACTCCGAGGGATACTTCAAAGTTTAAGAGGAAAGGGAAAAGAAAAAACGGTTGAGAAACATCCTCCCATTCACACTTTTACAAGAGGACTGATCCTGTAAAAGATTCCCAAAGAAGGAGATCCAAGATATAGCCGAGTAGTAAGGCTAACTTCCAACAGCATCTCTCTCCATGTCTCTCAAGATCGGCCTCAAAGTTAACAATGTCTGGAGCATTGGCACTGACCTGCTCATCTTCCTAAACTGCTTCAGTGTCATGACACCAAAGAGACTACTCCTCAGAGACAAGGCATCGGCCTCCTGATTTTGACATCCAAAACTCAGTTTAGTGTTGACAGTATTACTATTGATGTGGGAGAGACAGACATTGATGCTTATCCATCGTAACCAAAATGGTCTTGCCGGTAAATGTAAAAACAAAACCATCATTGCCTTTGAAGATCCACAATTAGGTGCCCCCTGTTCATCAGCGTTGGCTCGTATGATGACAACGGACACTGTCCCCATCTCCGTAGCCTCAGTGAGATCTCCGCACTCCCAAGGCTAACCTCGCCTTATTTAACTTGGTCTTCGAATAACTTCAGTCTGAGGTTCTGCACATTTTCAATTATGCCAAATCCCCAAAAAAAGGTGGCTTACACCAGAATCAGTTGCAAGGCCTCTCTGACACCTATCAGTCCACATCCATATACACTGCCACAAAGGCCTTCCGTATACAGCATGCCTTTTGAATACCCCTTACCAAGTTGCAGCCCTTTTAACGTTCACTAGAAAGTTATGCAAGATAACATCTATGTCTCCAGTGTGACGAAGTGAGAGACCATTATCTTCTTCCTCTAGACCTCCATCCTCCACAATTGCCATGAGTCCAACCCCAGAATAAAATGAGGGATAGAAAACCCCAGAAAGGTTTAGAGCCCCTATTCATATCTGGATGGTACTAGTCCCTCCTGTACGCGCTCCTCACCAATGGCTTTTCCCTCTTGTGTCTCCCCTATAGATGACCTCAACACAGTCCACAAGTTCTTGGCATTACGACCTACCAAGCTGCATATACCTTTTCAAACCTTGAAACTTAATTTTGCAGTTACTCTAAAGACCTTATAACCGTGGTCATCTCCAAAACCTCATCTCCCTTTAGTCAGAGGTTTAGTAGACATTGCAGAGGAAAAATGCCTGACTTCGGGTACTGTAAAGGAAGGCAGGGACATTTCACCTTATTAAAAAGTACAGAGCTCCTCAGTAGGATCGTGACTTAGTGAAGTCCGATCCTAAATCCAGCTCAATAAGGGAGACGCCAGTCAGAAGAAGACCTGCCTCAACACCAGAGACCATTGTACCCTTATATTCTAGAGAGTGAAAGCAAACAGTTTTATCTGTCGGTCGGGAATGTTTGTGGGACATCTGCAAGTAACCTGAAAAACATAAGTGCCACTGTTGTCTTGGGGAAATATCAATGAGACTTCATGGACCATGTGAGATAGTTCATTAATGATTTGCCAACACACGGTCATGCGAGGGTCTCCGCGTGGTGTAAATATTGGAATATTCAGCCTTAGAGATTCAAATGCAGTGACTTATAAAGCTTCCAATGGATAGACTATTGAATAGCCTGCAACATATTAAAGATAATACTATGATAATGTACATTTCTTTCTGTGACTTTGATTGCCCAGTCTTAAACCCTTTTAGTGGATAATTTGTAATGTGATTGTAATGTGTAACTTAACTTAATCTACGCTCAGGGACATTGAAGTGAGCACCACATGAAACCTGTTGGAAGATATACTGTTGTGTGGTTTCCTGCAACCTTTCACTATTCCTATGTTAGCACATTTGCAACATAGTCGGAGGTATTCACTGGTCGTCAGTATTTTTCTGTGATATTGATCTGCTCTTTAAGGTGTCATTTGCATTAAAGAAATTTGCTTAGGTTGGTGAATGGAGTATCATGTTTGATAGTAACCCCCATTACGGTACTGTGAAAAAAAGTACACCCTCTGGTTTTACATATTAAGACATCAAACCTTCATCTAGTCCTCATCAAGTCCCAACAGATGGTAAATGTAATCTCTTGTGACAAACTCAAAGGATTCCACAGGATATCATACAAAAAATACAGTAGAAATAAATCAATGGAAGGATGAACAATGGAACACACAGAGATGGAAATTCGGAGAAATGTATATTTACTCAAAAAACATATTGTTGGGGAGACAGATAAAGAAAATTGAATAATGCAAAAAGTTATGAACAGAGATGAGTGATAATTAATCTACAAATTCACAACTAAGAACATCAACTCCTGGAGGATTAGATAAACAACCAAGATTAATTGATAAAGAATGGTCGTATATTAGTGCCAAAGCAACGTGACTGGAGGTGATGCGAATGTCGACGTTTCGGTCTAAGGGGCAGTTGTCATGTAGACCAACATCAGGACAGAATATTTCTTTGCTGAAACTATTTCCTGAAATATATGTACTTTAACGTTGTGGCCTTGGACAGTGGGTTGGCACAGAACGCAATATCACAGTGCAAAATCTTGGGCTTAGAAGAAATGTGGCCACATGGATTGATGGATTAGCAAGAGGCACAATATTGAAGTGAAATCAATAGTTAGAAGAAGTGGGGCCACTTCCGTTGACCGATACTTGAGAAGCGCTTGGTGAAAGCGACGTGATGCACTCGTTCTTTGTAGACGATTACCGGAATAACGTCCTTCCATTGATTTATTTCTACTGTATTTTTTGTATGATATCCTATGCATTCCTTTGAGTGTGTTACATCAGTACAACTCAGAACTAAGCTCCATTGTTGCTCGAATCAAATTCCTTGTAGCACATTTTGACTTTAACCATACAGCGCCCAAGCCTACAAGGGTTAATTGGGTTTCCTCTGCTTACATCTTGTGACAAACAGCACTCACACAAAGTTGGCATTATTTAGTAAATAACTCCGACCATGTGCAAAAAAATGTGTGAATCCCTGATTAAACAAAGGGATGCGCCCCTTTACTAGCAATAACATGAAGTAAGCATTCCTGTTAAAAGTCTTAGTCATTGCACTGCACGTGATTAATTCTTGCACACTCCTCCTCCTCACACAACTGATTAGGCACGGAGGATGTTTGAAGGCATTTTTGTTTGCACAGCTTTCTTTAGGTCTCGTCTTAGTATGTCAACGGGGTTGAGATCTGGACCTTGACTTAATCATTCAAAAATCTTGGTCACCTATACCTGCTTCTTTCTCATCTATTCAGTCACAGTTTTAATGGTGTGTTTTGGAATATTGTCTTGTTGCTTGATCCACCTTTGACTAACCTTTGCAAGTTGGACAGATGGCCTCAGATTTCCCTCCGCAACACACCATGATAGGGTGGCATTCTTGGTGGACTTAATGATTATGAAGTGAGTGACCAGGCCCCGCACTGCAAGTCGCACGTGACTCAACACATTTCCACTACCCTGCCTGACAGTTGAAATGAGGTTCTTGTGGTGATACGTATGGTTTAGTTTAAGTCAAACATGCCTTGGTACATTTGAGCCAAACAACTCTACTTTGGACTCGTAAGTGCAATGGGCATTGTACCACTGGTTTTGTGGTTCATTCAGGTATTCATTTCAAACCTGAGACATGCAGCTTTGTTCTTATTGGAAAGAACGGGTTACCTCCTGGTTAGCCCACCACGAAGCGATACTTACTCAAGTAATGAGCGTTGCTTATTAAGGGAGGCCTGTAGCTCAATGGACAGTGCTTAGTGGTTCTAAAGCATAAGTCCATGCAGTAGTATTTTTTAAGTGTTCGTCCTTGATTTTTATTCTGTAACTTGTATCTTGGGGAAGACTTTTTTGATCTCAAAACATACTTTCGTTCTTCAATGATACAACCAACATCCACACTTCTTGCCAACATCGATATTGGTGACAAAAAGCTCCTGACCTGGTTTTACATTGTCAGTCGTATCAAACGAAAGCTGTCCCTGATAGAGGCAGTCAATACCTGCTGTGTTGAACTGATATAGCAGTCCACGCACTGATGAAGTCTTTGGCTATCACCATTAGACGAAACGCGTGTTGGCAAGAACTGTGGGTGTTGGTTGTTTCATTGAAGAACTGAAGTATGTTTTGAAATCAAAAAAGTCTTCCCAAGATGCAAGTTACAGAATAAAGTTCAAGGACGAACACTTGAAAAAATACTACTGCATGGACTTATGCTTTGGAGTTTATATAATTTGCTCAGGAAATTGAACTTGTGTCTAAATTTTAAGTGTGTGTAGGCCTACGTACACTTAATAACAACGTGGGATTGTTTTTGTTTCAATTTCCTTTGATGCAGTCTTAAATGAATTTATATTTCTGATTACATAGTCACATAACCGTGCACACTCTTTACCCCACTACCCTTTTGTAACGTTTAGTGCTTACTGGTTGTTTGCCATCGCTAGGAGCATCACATAGTCTGATCTTTGGGTACATTTGCTTGGATACTCCCTTTTGGGTAGATTGGCAATCATCTTAAACTTTCTTCATTTGTACATGATTTTTCTCACCATGGAAAGTTAGACTTAACATTTGGTAGTGGCTTTACAAACCTTCACAGATTTGAGCTGTAACCATTTTCTCTCTGAGACTGTAGGAGATATATTATATCCTAGGCATGATGTTTTACCACAGATCTGGTTGTTCCAGACCGAAATGAGTTATTTAGCAGACTTGTTTATCAGCACCACCTGATTCTAACTACCTTAACTGACATGGTAGCAAGAAGGGTGCTCTTTTTCACTCAAGGATTTCCCCCACAGAATCTTAAGAGGGAGATCCTTCTTGATTGCATCACTCTATTTGGAGCACTTAACGGCAGATTTACGGCATGGAGCATTATTTTTAAACCACTTTGAACATTTTAAAGCGTGCTGCACTGTTATTTTTACTTAAGCATATATTATGTATTATTGGAACTGGTCTGAATGCTGTTTTGTATTGCTCCAACTAACATTTCAACTTTTTTTAAAAATTGTTTTCTCCGATAGATAAGGTTGAGCGATGAGACTATTCAAGATGTAGTGCAAGCAGCAGATTTGCTTCTACTAACAGATCTTAAGACTCTGTGTTGTGAATTCTTGGAACGTTGTATCGCACCAGAGAACTGTATTGGTATTCGGGACTTTGCCTTGCACTATTGCCTGAACCATGTTTATTACATCGCTACCGAATTCCTTGAAACTCATTTTCGAGATGTGAGCAACACAGAAGAATTCCTGGAACTGAGCCACCAAAAATTAAAGGAGGTGATTTCCCTCGAGAAACTAAATGTTGGCAATGAAAGACATGTATTTGAAGCAGTGGTTCGATGGATATCCCATGATTCTGAGGAAAGAAAGGTAGGATTTTATGCATTTCACTTTTTGTGGATGTTTTGTTGAATATGTTTGGTTACCTGCAGAACTAGATGTGACAGGAAAAGTCCATTGTTTACTTCTGAATTTGTCGCAGGGGTTTTCTGCATTTTTTGTAGTAACCAGCAAACTGAGACACTGCAGGTCGACTTTGTAGGTATATTTACAGATCTCTTTAGCTGTCTGGGAGGTCTATTATTATTTCTTTAAAATTTACATAGAATGGGCTTTGACTCCAGCCCAGAAGAGTATTACACTTTCATTTTCTCCTTTTGGCTGTTTGGTGTAACATCCACCTCCTCTGGAGTGGTTGAATTTTGATGTATGAGGTACTAATTTTCCTCTGAAAAACACACTTGATCATCACACATTAATTTAGCATGGCTTGTATACAGAAACTATTTTGTTTGTCAGGACTTGTGTAAGCCTTGCTTTGATATGTTCACTCTATTTTATTGACTTTTTTTCCATTCCCACGATGGCCTTCCTAAAGTCTCATAAGATCACTAACAAAAGCTACGATCTTGCAAGACTTCAGTGGGCGGCCATCTTGGGGTCAAGACTTCAGTGGGCGGCCATCTTGGGGTCTGGCTGTACTGACCAAATCAGCACCCAGCACCTGTTTAATCATCCTTCAGCCTGGGCATGGTTCAGTGTGAGCACTCCTGACAGGTCCTCTCTCCTGCAACTGTTTTCCTGCTCACATGGTGGGCATCGCCCCGGTGCTCATTCAGTCTGCTCCACTGCCATTGCTAATACAGAGAGCAGTCTACGTGGCTCCTCTACCCGCTGTAGTTCTACACAGCTATATCATCCCTTATAAAGTGCAAGCACGGTGGTGATGGCCATGCCTTCGTTTCAGTTCTTATTGAGCAACCCTTCAGCCCTTTGCCTCTCCTCATCAGGCAAGAATATTGGCATAAGGGTTTTCAAGCTTTCAATTTACCACGGCAGATATCTACCTTGAAACAGTGTTTTTAGCAGTCCACATGACTAGTTCTGAAGAAACGTAAAGGCCACTCTTACATAAAGCAATGATATCAATTAATTATCTTTAAGTGTTCTAAGACGCACCAGTGCCTTAAACTGCAGCTACTGCTACATGCTGCAGTATTATTGTCTACTAGTTCTTACCTAGGCTAATAATCGTGTCTGTCATGAACACTGCAGGAAAATTGCCAGTCCATTACTCTACTTTGACCTTTTCCCACTGGGCTTTCAACCATATGGAACCCCAGACTAGATTAATTTCTCAGTGGGCGTTCCCTCTGTGCTTGCCCCTAATCTACAAGTAATGTGAAACCTCTCCCAACATCACTTGGTAAAATTGGATTTTACATGTTCTAGAGCTGAAGCAAGGGAGGATGTCAGACCACTGGGTGCAGGTTGGGCTCCCCCAGCAAAGGTACTCACTGCGAAACCAATAGATGTGGGAAGGGCACAGGCACTGGGTCTTTTAGGAGAGTATGAGGAGACAGACGGCGCAGCCCCCAGCCTCCGTGATCCGTTCAGTGTACTCCGGAGTCTTTCCAGCCTCATGGGCGTTGATGGCCGTGTTGAGGGACGTCACTCTGCAACGTCTGCTGGGTGCGATGGGTGGTAATCTCTGTGTGTAGGTCTGGGAGGCTAGGCACAGGTTGGCCCCCACCACATGGTGCGTGGGCCCGGTGGGCCTTTTAGTCCTCAATAAGCAGCTCCAGCAATCGCTGACAACTGGTGGCAGGCAGCTGTTCCGGTCCGATGGTGCGTCCATGATGTGTGGTTGCAGACCCGGGATGGCCACATGGACAATGAGTCCTCCTTCGTAGAAGTGCCCAAAATCAGCCCGGGTGGCGAAATCAGCCAAGCCTTGCCCGCAATCTCGGGTGCCAGTCCAGGCCACGAAGGCGCAGCTAGTCACTGAAGGGCACAATGGGTGAATAGTTGTGCCTTCGGCCCAGGCAAAAGGCTCAAACGATGCCTGAATGGGGGGGGGGGGGGGGGGGGTCGGTAAAATGTGGGCTGTCTGTGTAAGGCTAGTTACTGCCGGGATCAGTACGGACAATGGCAGATCATGGGTCGTGGTGTAGAACAGCTCTAAAACACATCCGACATCTTTCCATAGCTGGCCACGCCCTCACTGCCTGACTGCGCAAGTGTCATTAAGTGGTCAATCACTCACACAACCACACACACACAACCACACACACACATACACACACACACACACACACACACACACGACCACACACACACGAACACACACACAGGACCACACGAACACACACACACACAACCACACACACACACACACACACAACCACACACACACACACACACACACAACCACACACACACACACGACCACACACACACACGACCACACACACACGACCACACACACACGACCACACACACACACGACCACATACAACCGCACATACACCGCACATACACCGCACATACAACCACACATACAACCACACCATCAGTGCACACTGTCACCAGGCACAAACACCACCAGCCGTCAGTGCACGCTTTCACCTGGCACACACACACACGACCACACGACCACACACACAAACACAAACACACACACACGACCACACACACACATACAACCACACATACAACCACACCATCAGTGCACACTGTCACCAGGCACAGACACCATCAGTCGTCAGTGCACGCTTTCACCAGGCACAAACACCACCAGCCGTCAGTGCACGCTTTCACCTGGCACACACACACACCACCAGTCGTCATTGCATGCTTTCACCACACACACCACCAGCCATCAGTGCACGCTTTCACCAGGCACACACACACACCACCAGCCGTCAGTGCACGCTTTCACCAGGCACACACACACACACACACACACACCACCAGCCGTCAGTGCACGCTTTCACTAGGCACACACCACCAGCCGGCAGTGCACGCTTCCACCATGCACACACACACCACCAGCCGGCAGTGCACACTTCCACCAGGCACACACACCACCAGCCATCAGTGCACAATTCTCACAGGTACACATACCACCAGCCATCACTGCACACATCAATTGTTAACACATCCACAATTAACTATTGTAGCAATCGCAGAATGGCGCACTTTACTTTTAAACATATTCATCTAAAGCGCAGCATGCCACCATTGCAAAAATAAATACATATTTTTTTGGCCTACAATTTATAGACTTTTGTTGCAATTGGTGTTGCAATATTTAGTAATGCCAAGAGCTCAAACTTAATTAATGCGAGACCAATTGCATTGTAAATGCTTGTTTTTATATGCAAGCAGCTGTCTATGGCAGCTTTTTAGGTTCAATTAGCATGATTTACAATAGCAGCTGGCATTACTCAACATAGCGATTTCTAGGCAGGTGTTCTTTGCTTCAAGATTAAACAACCTTTGTAAGTGTCCTCCCTGTTGCCTTCTTTCATAGTCTGAAGTCACCATCTCATGGCGCATATAGATATCTGTTGGTAATCAAAACAAGCATTGGCAAAGCAGTTGTGGCATTAATCAGTTAACATGAAAACTACATTTGTTCATGCCTGTATTTGCATGTGTTGGGTTATATTTGTCAGACACGTTGGCTTTTCGAGTCCTTATTGATGGCCTGACTGCTGTTAATTTCATTACTTTGCGTCTACTTCTTCCTTATCACAGTCTGTTCTCCAAGATGGTACGGTACCAGTCAACCCCTTGGCTTTTACTTTCCATTTTTAAAAAGTGGCCACTTGCTCTTTGAGATGAAAGATCCTTAGAAACTCCCATGAAATCTTGAACCATTTATAAGGAAGGAGATCATGCGGAAAAGCTTTGGGCTGGTGGGAATGCATGGACTGTCGGGAGACAAAAATGTCCAAGACAAATGAAGATAACATTAGAAGTGTTATGAGAACTTTGTTTTATTTTTATAAGCACCCAGAACATTTGCCAGCAGGCTGGACCCTAATGCACCCAAATGAGACCCTCCGATTTTAAAGTTTGCAATGTAGAATAAATAATTGTGAAGGAGATGGATCGAATTGTTGCATTGAAAATATTGTTCATGATCCTGCCTCTAAAGGTTGCGGTCCCACTGATTCACCTTATTTTAACTTTTGCAACTGCTTTCATCATTCCAAACAAATTTTATTCTGAGATATATATATATATATATATATATATATATATACATATATATATTGCCTACTGGCGGTCGCCAGTAGCTATATATAGTTAGGATTTTTTCTCTATGGGACTTTTGAAAATTCTATGTCTAATAACTTTGGCGTTTGTGGACGGAATCGGCTGAAATTTTCAGGAAAATGGCACATTTTGTTTCTGAGCAGCCCCTGAAAATTTTGGGGGGTTTAGTCAAGGGGGGCCGAGAAAAAAGGGGGGGTCCCAAAACGCGTTTTTAACATTGAGTTTTCCATAGGGCGTTTGGCCTCACTTTTAGCTCGAACGGCTGAATGGATTTGCACGAAACTTGGCAAAATTGTAGGGACTGTTAGCCCGATGTGCCTTTGCTGGGTCTCAATATATGTGCTCCAGTGGATTTTGAGAAATTAACGTTTTAAAAAACAGATATATCTGTGACAGCGTCCCGGGTAGCGCTCCGGTTCGCGAACTTTTCGCGTAACGGAACTTTGCGAAGCTGATTGGCTCTCCGGTGTCTGTCAACATTCTAAACAGTCCGGAGCGGCCGCCATCTTGTCTCTCAGTAGGATCGAGAGACAAGAGGAGGAGAAAAACGAAGGGGGAATTTAATGAAAGGGGGCAAGGTAGACCCTTCTTGACCCCCTAGGAATGATGTTGGGGTTATTAAAGGGTCCCGTGGGGCAAATAAAAAAATATTTTTTTTCTGCGGTAGAAGCGCTTTCCGGTTCGCGAACCGGGTAGTGAACCGGGACGCGAAACGGCAATTCGCCATTTTGTGTTTCGTTTTAATTAAATTACAAGATGGAGGAAAAACAATGTGAGAAATGGGTATAAGGGGGTACGGGAGACGTATCCTGACCCCCTATGTTTTCTGAGGGTGGCTGAGGATGCTCATATATGTTGATACTTGTCTTCCAGCGGCTGCGCGTGAGCGTTTTTTTTTTTTTTTTTGCTGCGTGACGTCTGTTAACGTTCGATTCGAAGGAAATCAGGAAGTGTTGACCGCCATTTTGACACTGCGAGTAAATATATTGTTAAAAATAATTGTTATAAATTAATTCGTATTGATAAACATTGTCTGCGCCATCTTGCTTTTTTTCCAATGGCACACTTTTGTCGTGCACGGCAGCCATTTTAGATGCCTTGACCAGACCCACTCTCTGCACGCCGCCGATCGTGACGTCTGTTAACGTTCGATTCGAAGGAAATCAGGAAGTGTTGACCGCCATTTTGACACTGCGAGTAAATATATTGTTAAAAATAATTGTTATAAATTAATTCGTATTGATAAACATTGTCTGCGCCATCTTGCTTTTTTTCCAATGCCACACATTTGTCGTGCACGGCAGCCATTTTAGATGCCTTGACCAGACCCACTCTCTGCACGCCGCCGATCCTCAGCATAGCTCCCCACCCTCGCAAGCATCTCCCCCACGCACTGGTCACCCCCGCTCTGTCTTATGCATGGGCCATAAACCTCCCCCCATCTGCGCTGCTCTTCCCTGAGAATCACACCCTGTGCCCGCCCGACACCACCCTTTCACCCTATTCACTACCGCACCCTCTGACATTCCTCTTCCTTTGTGTCTGATTGTCCAGGCCGGTCCCAGGCTATCACCTATCCCTGCGGATGTAGTTTATGGCCTCAACTGTAAAGAATCACCCCTCTTCTAAGGAGTTACAGTAGATCAAGGCCCCCACCCGATGAGATCCGTCACACCACACGCGTTCCTACTATCTGATAATGATCCTGTATTGTGATTGGGGAGGGGATTCTCAATGTGAGGGTGTGTGGGACCGAGCCTGAAGCGGAAGATTCCAGGGATGCCTTTTTGTACATCAAAGTCTTCACAATTATGTGTCACATTAAAAATATATAGCACTCCAACAAAGTAGTAGGATTATAACACTTTAATAACTTATAAATATATACAACGCACCATAAACAGTAAACACGTTAAAAAATTTTTTTTAAACAGAAGCAACAATGGTCAGTAGCGGTCTGTTGTGCCAATAGTCCAAAGGCAGCACAACGCGCTGAGATCTGGACGGCACCCAGGTGATGTCCTTTACTTGCCGCACTGGTTTTGGCATCCTACAATGCGTCTCAGAAAAGCGGCGTGGGGCGCCCCGGGGGGGGGAGGCGGGGTGAACGGGCCTCCCCAGGTGGAGGCTCGTCTGCTGTAGTGGGGCGCCCCTTTAGCGTTTCACTTGCCATTCAGCGGTTTTCCGCCCGCTTTTGCTGCACTGTGCCTCGTCAGTAGCGGTCTGTTGTGCGAATAGTCCGAAGGCAGCACAACGCGCTGAGATCTGGACGGCACCCAGGTGATGTCCTTTACTTGCCGCACTGGTCTTGGCATCCTACAATGCTGCGCTGAAAAACGGCGTGGGGCGCCCCGGGGGGGGGGGGGAGGCGGCGTGAATGGGCCTCCCCCCCCAGGTGGAGGCTCGTCTGCTGTAGTGGGGCGCCCCTTTACTGTTTCAGTTGCCATTCCGCCCGCTTTTGCTACACTGTGCCTCATCCGCCATTCAGCTGTTTACCGCCCGCTCTTGCGGCTACAGCGTCTCGCTCACCATCTAGTTGAATTGCGCCCACTCTTGCGGTGCAGCGATAGGCGGCTGCCACAGGACTCTTAAAATGGCGGCCAGCTCTTCGGATTTGGGCCTGGTCCACTAAAATGGCCCTGGGACACCTTGGAACTCGGACGCTTGTCTGCTAGGGCTTGGGCCCCATTCTCGAAAGCATCCCCTCAGCCTTGAAGATTCTACAAAAGTCTTGGGGGCCCCCGACTCCCGCAGGCTTCCGGTGGGGAGCGGCTGCCATGATTGCTTGCGGAATGGCCACGACGGAGCTACGAGATGGTGGTGCTCTCATGCTGACGCCAGCTTCAGTCTGAAACATCCAGAAACACTGTAGACTATCAATTCGATGAGTTCCGGTGGAGCCTCAACGTGACCCGGTAGGGAAGAACTTGCCCTACCCTTTTTTGAGTGATGGTTCTTGTTGCCTGTCCCCTCTGTTGTCATCTAACGGAACCTTTTTGGATTGCTGAGTGAGAAAAAAAAAGGTGGGGCTTTCATCGTTTGGGAAAAAAAAAATCTTTTAATCCAATGAAAAGTGTTATTTTTAGGTCATATGATCAAGCATTTCATCATTAGGAAACCAAAAGTAAAATGAACCAATGAAAAGTTTTATAAACAAGTCACATGACCTGTTATGCGGCTTTGGGCTATAAAAAGCCTACAAAATCCGTTGGCCTGTGAGACGGCGTCAGTAGCGGACCGATGTGCGAATAGGCCGAAGGCAGCACAACGCGCCGTGATCCGGATGGCACCGAGGTGGTGTCCAGCAAGTTGCCGCACTGGTGTGGCCATCCTACAATGCTGCGCCGAAAGACGGCGTGTCCAGCTGAGTTGCGGTTACTTTTGCTGCTACAGTACGCCGAAGGCAGCACAACGCGCCGAGATCCGGATGGCACCGAGGTGGTGTCCAGCAAGTTTCACTGGTGTGGCCATCCTACAATGCTGCGCCGAACGACGGCGTGGGGTGCCCGGGGGGGGGGGGGGGGGGGGGGGGGGGCTTGGGAGAGAGGTGGCGTAAACGGACCTCTTCCGCCTCCCCAGGTGAAGGCACCTCATCTGCAGTGGGGCGCCTCTTAGCGTTTCACTTGCCTTCCAGCAGAGTTCTGCCCGCTCTTGCGGCACAGTGCCTCACCCTCCATCCAGCTGAGTTCCGCCCGCTCTTGCAGTACAGCGTCTCGCCCGCCAACCAGCTGAGTTCCGCCCGCTCTTGCGGTACAGCGTCTCGCCCGCCATCCAGCTGAGTTTCTCCCGCTCTTGCGGTACAGTGACTCGAACGCGCCGAGATCCGGATGGCACCGAGGTGGTGTCCAGCAAGTTTCACTGGTGTGGCCATCCTACAATGCTGCGCCGAAAGAAGGCGTGGGGTGCCCGGGGGGGGGGGGGGAGGCAGCGCAAACGGGCCTCTCCCTCCTCCCCAGTTGGAGGCACCTCATCTGCAGTGGGGTGCCTCTTAGCGTTTCACTCGCCTTTCAGCTGAGTTCCGCCCGCTTTTGCGGTACAGTGACTCACCCGCCATCTAGCTGAATTGCGGCTACTCTTGTGGTGCAGCGATAGCCGGCTGCAACAGGACTCTCAAAATGGAGGCCAGCTCTTTGGATTTGGGCCTGGTCCACTAAAATGGCTCTGGGACACCTTGGAACTCGGACGCTTGCCTGCTAAAACATGGGCCCCATTCACGAAAGCGTCCCCTCTTTTGACTGATTGTTCTTGTTGCCTATTTCTTCTGTTGTAATTTAATGGATCCTTTTTGGACTGCCGAAAAGGGTTCTGGTCCGACCGCTGGTTGGTGGAGACATTTTGACTATATCCTGGACCTGCCCGGCCTCGCCCAAAATGGCGCCGGTATAAATGGGACTCGTAACTCCTTGTTGTGTACTGGTTGCCCAACCTTGATATCACGAGATACGTATGCAGTTTTGAAGCACATGGCGGGCGGGGACGAGATTTGATTGAACATTTGGACATCCCTATTGATATTAAGTTCTGATGTGTTATTGATTACTGTACTATTGAAAGTTTGAATTAACGTCACCCATGGTACTTGCCCGCAAATGTATATCTAGATAATTTTATTGTAACTGGCCCTGTCGTACTTTAATTATAAAATGTACGTCCACCGATTCCGCAAATGTTAGACACCTTAGTTCTTGCAACCTAATGGGTCGCCCGTTACGTTCTTCTACAGTGTAAATGTTCCCTCATCATAAACGATTCCAGTTTGCTCCGTGGCCGGCCCACGTGGTTATAGGCCCGTATTTGTATACTGACATTTTCACAATAAAGGTTTTTAAAACAAAACATGGTAGTAGTACCTACATTGGTAAAGTTTTGAATAATAGCCACTGTTTTCGAATCAGTAAAAGGCAAGTGAAATAAAGCAGTCCAATTACATGACGATTAAAAGGTATAATACGCAGGAACGCAGTAAAGATAAATGGTCAAGGGCTGTTGTGTTTTCTACTCCTGCAACATAAAGTGATCGATAAGAATCTAATATTCATGCCTATCAGCGACTAAGACAGCAGGCCGAGCCTCTTTTCCTCAACGGCTCCCTCATGGGACGAAGAAACACCCTTTTTCTCGAAAAAGGAATATTTTACTTGCAGGACAGTTGTAAATTTCCCGGGAAAATACAATAGCCTGGAACATTGTTAGTGATAAACTGTAAATGCATCTGGGTCCTTTGCTTTACAAGTCAGAGTGAGAGAAAAAAAGGTGGGGCTTTCATCATTTGGGGAAAAAAAAATGTTCGTAAGCAATGAAAAGCGTTATTTTTAGGTCATATGACCAAGCCTTTCATCATTAGAATAACAAAAGTAAAATGAACCAATGAAAAGTTTTATTAACAAGTCACATGACCTGTTATGCTTACGTTACGCGCTGCGCGCCGCGCTCTGGATAGTTTCCGGGAAGCTGCGCCTTGCGCACCGGAGCACTTCCGGGTGCGCTAACGCGGCGCGTCATATGACGCATTACGTGACAACGCAGGTCCAGAATATAGTCAAAATGTCTCCACCAACCAGCGGTCGGAACACAACCCCTTTCAGCAGTCCAAAAAGTTCTGTTAAATGACAAGAGAAGGCACAGGCAACAAGAACAATCAGTCAAAGAGGGGAGGGCAAGTTCTTCTCTACCGGGTCACGTTGAGGCTCCACCGGAACTGATCGAATTGGTAGTCTACAGTGTTTCTGGATGTTTCAGATTGAAGCTGGCGTCAGCATGAGAGCACCCCGTGGCTACGTCGTGGCCATTCCGCGAGCAATCATGGCAGTCGCTCGCCACCGGAAGTCTGCGGGAGTCGGGGGCCCCGGTGACTTTTGTAAAATCTTCAAGGCTGAGGGGACGCTTTTGGGAATGGGGTCCATGCCCTAGCAGTCAAGCGTCCGAGTTCCAACGTGTCCCAGGGCCATTTTAGTGGACTAGGCCTAAATCCGAAGAGCCGGCCGCCATTTTGAGAGTCCTGTTGCAGCCGCCTATCGCTGCACCGCAAGAGTGGGCGCAATTCAAGTGGATGGTGGGCGAGACGCTGTAGCCGCAAGAGCGGGCGCAACTCAGCTGGTTGCGTGAAGCGCTGGGGTGTACCTGAGAAACCTCCACCTGGGGAGGTGGGGGAGGCTCGTTCGCGCCGCCTCTCCCTTCTAGTGCATCCCACGCCGTCTCCTGGCACAGGAATATGTGATGGTCGGACTAGGGCACCGCAGGACGTGTCTTCAGGTCAAACGGATTGTGTAAATGTAAATGTAAATGTATTGCGATTTATATAGCGCACGTATCACCCGAAGGCATCAAGGCGCTTGCCTTGGGAACCCGTCCTGGTATTCCCCTGTGAGATAACCTCAGCAGGGTATCCACAAGGTGAAAGCCAGGTATCCCGCCGCGAGGGGCCGTAGTGGAGATTAAGCAAGCTATTGCCCAGAGTCGCAGAGTGTGAACCCGTGAGTCGAGTAGGCACCGGAACGAGAATTATCGAGTCCGTGGAATTTTTGAGCCCAAGACCCGCCGAGGCGGGGAATTGAACTCTGGTCCAGGATCGATCTCAGCTTCCGGGTCTGCCGCCTCTAACCCCTGAGCCACACTTCTCCATTGTGGGACAATGTTCAGAATGGAAGAGTCACCAAAAGGCAAAAAGTTCCGCTTGACCCCGGGAGCCGGCCGCCTATGTCGGGGGCGATCTCAGGCCACACCAGGGCAACAAGACTTGGGGAGAGGGTCGGAGCCAAGCGCCCACCTCGAGTCCGCGCCATCACACCGCCCCTCGGGGGCCTCCGTCAAGCGGTTCAGGGAGGCACCGCATCAAAGTGATTTCCAATGCAGTCAGGTCCACAAACAGCCCCCACTTACTTTGAGAATAGTGAAGCTGCAGCAGGTGCAAATAAACTTCAGACAGTGTTACAAGCGCTGCTCGTAACCCTCAACTATGGCACCCAACATCCAGGACTTATGCCATTTGTGCAAGGCAGTGACATCGAAGCAACTCAGGGACCAAGGAACATACCATATCCAGAGTCCTTCCCACAGCGTCTGCCTTCCTTCTTACCTAGTTATGGTTCTTTCACTCCCACTCAAAACAATGAACCTACACTCGCGTATGAAAATCTTACTATTGATGCTTGACTGAGGCCAAGGAGATCAGAGTGCATGAGTCTCATGCTCGATAGATTGAGCTAGCCGGATCAGGCAACAAAAAGGTGGTGGTGGGGGTGGCGGCATCAGCAAGGCATCCTCACACACAACTTGTCGGACATCAGCTCTGGATGTACTGGGGACGAGTCTTGGCGCATGGTGTCGTCCCCGGGCAATTTGCATAACGGTCCTCCACCCCTAGGCCGCCAGCTATGCTACCTCGACAGGAATAGTGATGGATGTTGCAGCAGGCTGCCATGTAAATAGTTATTTAATAAAACGTTTTACCCTGTTACTTTGCTGGTGTGTTGTATATATTTATAATATTTGCATAGGGTTTGTCGTTATTTTGGGCGGGGTGGGTGGCGGAGCTGAGCTGTCTTGCAGCCATCATGGTGTCGAGCTCAGTTCATGTCACTAGTTTCGTATTTCTCATGAGGGGTTGTTCCTAATGTTTCTATTTTAGCGAGGTCAAAAAGAGATCCCATTAGTGGCCTACTGATTTTGCTCGATTCCTTTTGTTTTTTTAAACGATTTTTCACTATCTGCAAAGACTAAACAGAGTATTGAGACTCTGTGCTTGTTTGTAAATAGAGAATGAACCAAAGAGAACCAATTCTAAAACAGTAAATGCTTGGATAACAATCAATGAAATGGAGAGAGAAGCAGGCAGCAGCGGTGCGTCCATTGGGGCGTAGGGGCATAGCCCCACTAAGCCCTGGACGCACCGTGGCACTGCTAAGCTTAATAAATATAGCTGCTCAAATTCAGTAAAACGCAGCGCGGGAGTGAGAGAGACACGGATCATTTTGTCAATGCCTGCCGGAATGGGCAGGGGGCGTGGGGGGGGGGGGGGCGGGGCTGCTGGCCTGCTGCAGCTGCTTGAGTGACAGTCTGCAGCAGGCCAGCACTGTACCTACGCATGATACTGCCGGGCTGAGACTTGCCCGCGCATGCGCTGATGCCCTTAGGCATAGAGAAGGGGCCGGGGGTGAGGCTTCAGCCGGGCCGGGTTCTAAAGGCTGCCCAGGGCGAGCAGTCCATGTGCCATCCTAACCAATCCTGGCGCAGCATGCTGCGCCAGGATTGGCTGCCACCACGCAACGACCATTATTGGATGCCGTCCGTCCAGTCATTTACATTGCCAGCACGTGGGCCCGGGTCTCGGTCACTTGACTTCTCTACTTCTCGTCTACGGTCCTTCCGGCGGGGGAACAGGAGGCACTTTGAAAGTTTGCAGCCGACAATGAAACCTTGGCAGCTAACTGCAGCCGTGGGAGATGCCTTTCAGGTAAGTCAGGATAAGGAAGCTTTAAACATTGTAATGGAGGGTTGGGAGTAGGTGGGGAGGGGGGCGCGAGTGATGCAAAGTACATGCACACCCTGTCACTGCATTTCAATCATGTACAGAACCAGAACAATATGGCGCGCGCAGTGTCTGAGGGTATTAGTGGAGACCAACAATAACATGATGCCGTGTTTGGTATGTTGTAGTGCGATGCATCCATTTCGGGGACAACAAGTGCATGTTTGCCTCCGTGACGTCAGTGCGAGCCAGGGCTGTCTGTCTTCTCTTCCATAGCCTCGTGTTTTCCAGGGCGCGTGAGTAGTATAGTAGTTCGTTCGTCCCAGACCGGAGTTATCTCATCCTCGGCTCGTACATTCCTCTTAGTCGTTTCCCTTGGAATGTTCTGCTTTACTCGATTCCCAGCAGAGAACATCTGGGTCTGTACTGCTTGAGTTGTGTGCGCTAGTTGAGATGTGAAGTGCTTGGTTCAGAGGCTCTTGCATTGCAGTAGTAGTGACGCTATGTTCATTGTTTAAAATATGTGGTGCAATCTTTGAGGCCCTCTCTGCACTGACTGTGCGCTCATTAGTGCTCCACTCGGATGCTCTTCGCACTAATTGAGGTGTTAACGCGCATTGCAGAGATCAACTGTTCAGTGGCTTGTGCGTCGGTTGAGGAGCTCTGAACAATAGTCAAGATATGGCTCGAACAGGCTAAAAAGCCGCCTAAAATGACTGAGATGTTCTGTGCAGTAGCAGAGAGGTCACGTGCACTGAGATTGTGATTCCGCATAGCCTGGTGTGCTCTGTGCTCCGGCCGAGATGATGCTTTGTGATCCGGATTGTGTGTGTCTCTGACGGACTTCCAAGCCAGATCCATGCTTCCTTTGGCCAGCACTAATGCTGTGTCTATAAACTTATGGCAGACTCTTATTTCTTGGGCGTGGTATTAAGTCCAGTAAGGAGGCTTCAGGATCTATCAACTCCTTTCTGTCCATTCCTTCGGAAAGTACCTCTTGACCTTTCCCCAACATTCTGCTATTATTGGACATTAGCAGAGAATACATTGGAAAGACTCCTTTTTGAGGCAGCATTAGAACAGGAGGCCCCGAGGTCTGGTACATCTTGATTATTTTTCATGGGGTGAGTTGTGCTCTGTGTAGATAGTTAAATTGAATTAACTTCAAGAGTGCGTTCTCTACAATTTTTATTGTGTAGCTTTGTTCAGTTGCCTGCCGTCATCGCTTATTATCAAAGAACATTTGATCATATTCGGCAGAGTTTTGTTCAATAATGTAACTGCTCTTCTTCGTTATTGTTTAAAACCATAGATCATGTTGTAAAATAGGCTAGTAGTTGTAGTGCTAGTTGCTGTGTTTTTTGCTGAAAATAATATGTGCAGATTAACTGTGATTTGTTAACTATGGACGCTTTTGTAACCCCGTTTTTGCTCCCCGAGAAAGCAAAAACGGGGCACACAGAGGGGAAAAAACAGTGTCACAGACGGCAAAAACGGGACACAACAGAGGGGAAAAACGAGTGCCAAAGAAAGCAAAAGCAGGGCACAAAGGAGGGGGAAAACAGTGGCACAGAGGGCAAAAATGGGGCACAACAGAGGGGAAAAACGAGTGGCACAGGGAGCAAAAACGGGGCACAAAGGAGGGGGGAAAAACAGTGGCAAAGAGGGCAAAAATGGGGCACAACAAAGGGGAAAAACAAGTGGCCATGTGTTTGGCGTGGGTTGGTAATTATACACACCTCTGTAGCAGTGTCCAATTGGGACAAAAAATAGGCCCGGACACCAAATTAAATATGCCCCCCCCATCAGATAGCTAAACAAGTGGCCCACATTTGCAAATCAGGACTGGTTTAACTTTGTAAAGACATTAAGTATAGGTGTTTTGCAAGGTGTTGGAGACTATCCATCTGTGCTTGCTGCAGCCAACGTTTGTGGTAATATCCGAGAAATCAACTGTAAAAACAGACCTACCACATCGTAAAATAGGTCCACGAACAATCCCAAAAATAAATTACCTATATGCTGACCTGTCGCACCAGCCCTTCATGTACAGCCAGATTGTCCTACAGGCCAGTGCGACCCTGTTGTGTAATATAGGTCAGGAGGTGCAGTGCTGATTGTGCTTACTGGAGTTTTGGTTGCAAGTAATGTTGAGTCCGGCAGTGACGGGGATGCTGGGATAGGGGACCGGAGGCAGGGAGGAATTGATATGTTTGGCGCCTGTTATTGTGTGCCTGCCTCCGGAGCTGCCCAGCATTAACGCAGACAGCTCCGTGTTTGTGAGGGGCTTCCGGCTGTGTGATTGGAATAGGGATTGAGCGACTGATGGAGTAATCACCAAAAAGAAATGTTGTCTGCCTCCTGCCGGCACCCTGCTTGAGAAAGGCGCATGGTATGTACGCATGAAGGGGCTCGCTGGGGGTAGAGGTCTTGTGTTTTTGAAGTACAAACACCCCCACCCACCCCACAGCCTTAGAGTATGTACTTTCAACTCTTCGGATGCGCATCCATACTGTGCAAACAGACATTTGATTTCTTGAGGAAGAATTAAATTAGAGGGCATTACACTGACGATGCCTGTTATCTGTAATACGGTAACCATAGCAATAATGTAAATACCCATGCATCTGCCTATATTCCTTCACTTGGTAAAACATGTATATACTTTGACATGATGTGGTACATTTGTTTTTGTCTGACTGCAAAACGCTGATACCGAAAATGGAAACTGCAGCTTGCACATTGTGTGGGAAAGCTCTAAAAAAGGGTGTTCAACCAAAGTTTTGTGAGAACATAATTTCTATATGGTTTGAGCACATCTACTTATTTGGGTAAACACCAAAGCTAAAAATAAGCGAGGCATTTTAATATGAGCTCTTACACGTAATATTGTTGTTGTAATTACACTCTGCCCGAATGTACCTATTTTATTGGCCAGTTTTATTTCACTGCCATACATATTGATGATGAGTGTATTTTTTCATGTTGCAGATCACTTGGTGGTTTGCAGTGTGATATTGCCGTGTCCAATAGATGTTTGCTTGGGTTAATTAAATGACTAACTTTCCCGAGTTGAATATCCCAGAGTATGCCCCCAAAAAGTTTAAATTTAGTTGCCAAACTATTTCCATTGATGTGCTGAATTTCTTAGGCAGGACCCGCACAGCGCAGTGTTAATGTGTTCACAGTTTCTCCTTTGCTGTCTAGGCATTTCAAACAAATGTGAGTAGGCAGTGTGCACGTTAAGGAATTGAAACTGTTCTCCTTTACTGTTTGGCAAACATTATACAACGTTATTCAAGCCTAAATAGGCCGATTGACCGTGTGAATTTTTTGTGTGGATCTCTTGCTCCTCCCAAAAACATATGCACAATATTTGCACTTCCAGAGGTGCACTTGGAGCACAAATGTGTGATATCTCGCTCATGTGGGGACAGCAGTGGGCGCTATTCGAGCCCCTCCGGCTAACAGTGCCTGAGAACCAACTCCCCCTAATGTACACTTATCTATGCCAGCTGTGCTCTAAGAGTGATTGTCAGTGCCTGACGCATCTCTAGTTCTAGAAGTTACCATGAAATGGCCCCAAGTTGACAGGACTATGATAGGCAAACCACTTGAGGCATCTACTATGGCAGTGACATTGATATTCACTTATTAATATACTTTGTCCACAAATAATGAAATCAGGTCAGTGACTTCAGGAGCGAGTGGGCCTATACCTGTATACTTGCAGGTCACAGGTTCAAGTTGCAGCAGATCATCCTTTCAAAGTAGACGGTTTAAGTAAAAGCGTTCTAAGTAGTATGTAGTGTTTTACATTTCCTTTAAATTAAGTTCTCAGAACCCCGATATCACTGAAAACAACGAATTGGTTTATTTTGTAGAAATATACCTGGAAGTTTGAATACAGTATATCGGATTATTAAATGTTTTAGGGCTTTTGCCTACAGCAAACATAATGTACTCAAGGTAATTACAATATCGGTGATTACTGCATGCAGTTCTGCAACCTACTCCTGCTGCTTTGTCAACAGAGCAAAGCAGAACATTATTTCAGAAAATGAAGTAAGATCTTTCCCAAAATGAAGGTAGCCTACGTGGTTTCCCCCTTTCTCTGCTTTGTGTGATCAATTGCACCTTTTTCCATTAAAACAGCTACTTCTTAGTACCTCGTGCAAACAGGTTGTATTTTTGTAAAAATAATTATACAGGTTAAAATATCCTGGCTAGCTGGTGTGGGTGCTTGTGCAGGTGATCATGGGAAATTCCTTTTCTATTTTATGTACTTTAAAGTATTATTAGGGTTTGGTGTTCCATAAGGACGCACCAGATCGTGATTTTTGATTCGTGGAAGCTCCTCCAGTGTCATTGGAGTGTTTTTTCGACTTTTCCAAAGACAACTACGAGAGTCCCCCTCCTCATTGGAAGTTGATTGTTTACCGAAGGTTTAGCTTATCCAAATTCTCTGCCATCATGCTCTGCCATCATACATGGGTTTGAACAAGTTCTGGAAGGTTCTAAGCAGCATTCCTGTTCATTTCAGGTACATCATGGAGCTAAATACCAGTGTCCAATAGAGGGTTTTGGAGTTATCTAGCATTTCTAACTATTAGCTACATTTATATACAATTACACATAAAAATGTGTATACAGAAACATAACAGATGCAGTTGAAATTGTTATCCTGGATTTCACCAGGGTTACAAATTGCCTTAACGTCTCTACTTTGGAGACCCGGAAATGGTTTGTCTCTTAAGTGTAAGAATGGTGTTTAATTCAGTGAACCAGGGCTTTCATTGAGATATGTACCAAATAATGTGCCATATGGACTGAATCATTGGTGGTATGAGGGGTGAAGCAGGAGGAATACTAATGCCCAAGCAGTCATTGCACACTTCTCAGAGGTGCAGCGAGCCAACCAAAAACACATCACATAAAGGTGTGTCCAATAACCCACTGATTCAAACCTTTGCTACTAGAGGTACAAGGATCTTAACAGTGGCAACGTGTACTATCCAACTGCTGCCCTGTCTGATGTGCTGTTCCAAACATCACTTTTAATCTGGTAATATCACCTTCGAAAGGATGCGCTAAACTAGATGTAAAACATGACCTGCCACTATTGAACAGGAACCGGATGGAATCCACACTTTAAAAACAAGTCTGATTATTAAATACAGGAGCCTTCACTGTTAATTCCACTGTTCGATTCAGCTTTAGGCATGTCCATGTGTATTTCTGGCAAAAAGACATGCAATATTATGCCGTTTTTGAATTTTACAAGGAAAAGGCATGATAAATGCAGTCCGGATGCAGTTTGAGGTTGGCTTCCTTTGACAATACAGGAAGAGCAATTCTTTTAACGTTAACTTTTCTCGTCCTAACAACTAATATTATTGTGTATAATGGAAGGCGAAGAATACAACGGGGGCACTCATTAAAGGTGTGTAATGCAGAGTTGTTTTGCTTACAGGAACTGTAAATCAGATTAAACTTTGTTATTATCCACTTGCCTATTTTTACTAAGTGGGCAATAAATGATCACATTTAAAACTGCGCACATTAGGTGGTTACTGGGCACTATATGTGGTGGTCACTGCTAAGGACGGCAGGACAGCACTGTTCAGGACAGCATTTGTTTTAGCACTTTGTGAAAGCTGATAATCTAAATCATTGCGACTGACATGCCTTTATTTAATTGCCTCAAGCTGTGCATGGTGCGAGCGTGAGCCACACTGTTAAAACATGGTATTTCAAGCTGGTATTTATTTAAAGTCTTATAGTCTGAATTCAGCACCTGAGCATAATAGGACGGAATGTATGAAGCTCTGTGGTTATACTGAATAAGCAGCTACCTATGTTATGCCATCTATTAATGTAATAATTGCACTTTCACAATTGCTTTATTAACCTTCCTGCTTTCTCAAATTTGCTTGAAAATGCTCGATTTTTCTTCTTTTTTCTCAAAATTTTCTTGGGGGGGTTATCCCACCAAACCCCCCTTTTGGGGTTCGGGATCGCTCGCTGCGCTCGCTCGCTACGGTGCTGTATGCAAATGACTTGCCGCCCCACCACTTTCAAATGTCACCCACCGCCCCTGGAAGCAGGCACGACGGATTACAACGGGGGCAAAGGCCTGCGTTACCTACCCTTCACTATCTGCAAAGAGAAAATACTCCTAAAAGAAAACAGGGGGGGGGGCAGCGTTCAAAGCACATCAGCGTGCATAAACACGAAAATGTTTTTATCTATCACGTACTTGACATTTTAAAGCTTTTCATATTTGCTATTAAAAAACCATTGAAATTCACTGAAAAAACCATAGGTTATAGACCATATATAGTTAGGAATTAGCATTTACAAAACCTTGAAAATTCACTGAAAAAACCATAGGTTATAGACCATATATAGTTAGGGATTAGCATTTACAAAACCTTAATTTACTCGCACAAAACCATTGAAATTCGCATATATAGTTAGTTGCACTAACTATATATCGCGCATCCGCAATCCACTGCTGATGATGTCACATATTACATCATTCATGACATGGTCAGTGACATCACTGATGACATCACTGATGACAACTCAAATGACATCACTGACAACATCACTGATGACATCATTCATGTGATAATACGATGAACCTCTTCAGACTCTAATTTAACCTTAGATACACTCAGTGTACACAGACACTCACAGACTGTCACTCATCCATGGAGTTACTCATACACCTAGTCAGTCATGCAAAGAATCAATCACACCTCCATTTCCTCAACTATACAGTTATACACACCTTACTTATTCAAACATATTGTAACACATATTTACTCTCTTATACAATCACTGATACAAGTTTACAATGATCCATACAGCCACTCACACATTCACTGGCTCTTATGCACAGTTATTTATATATGTCAATCTCACATGTACTGTGTTTTACATATGTACTTACTTTGACATGTAGCACTGAGATATCCATTCACTCACCAATACACTTATGCACACAGTCAACCACCGGTACAGCTGTTCCACATGCACTTTTGAACCCATACATCTAGTGAATCAACTGCTCACACATCTATGCACAGTCACACACCTCCCAGCCACCCACACACACACACACACACTCACTCTCCCATACAAATACTTGGGCAACCAATCAATAACCCATATACTTAATCATATAGCTACTGATCAACACATGCAGCAGTTTACAGAACAACAGACATAATGATGCACAAATTAAGACAGTTTAGTCACTAACCCATGCACTCAGTGAGACACATTTAATCACTCTCTCATACAGTCAGTCATGCACCTACTAAATCCTTCATCCAGACACTTATACATCCACTCATTCTTCAATATGTTAGACTTATTTTTACTTTACAGAAACATACAGTCACTGGATGTTGTTATCAGTGATGTCATTTGAGTTGTCATCAGTGATGTCATCAGTGATGTCACTGACCATGTCATGAATGATGTAATATGTGACATCATCAGCAGTGGATTGCGGGTGCGCGATATATAGTTAGTGCAACTAACTATATATGCGAATTTCAATGGTTTTGTGCGAGTAAATTAAGGTTTTGTAAATGCTAATCCCTAACTATATATGGTCTAAAACCTATGGTTTTTTCAGTGAAAATATATATATATATATATATATATATATATATATATATATATATATATATTACCTACTGGCGGTCGCCAGTAGGTAGTTATAGTTAGGATTTTTTTCAATGTTAAATCTCAAAATTCTATTTGGAATAACTTTGGCACCGGTTGACGAATCTGCCTGAAAATTTCCTGAAAATGGCCTCGTCGAGCTCCGCTCCTTCCTTGAAAAAACGCGTTTTCCCCATGTAAATTTCCATAGGGCGGTCGATTTTACTTTTAGCCCGAACGGCTGAATGGATTTCCACCAAACTTGGCAAAATTGAAGGGACTGGTAGCCCGATGTGCCTTTGCTATGTCTCAAGATATGTGCTGCAGTGGATTTTGAGTAATTTAGGTGCAAAAAAATATATATATCTATAGGCGCTCTCCGGTGCGCGCACCGGAGTGCGCTCCAGGCGCGACACGCGACTTGCGCGCAGGAAGCTGATTGGCTCTTGGGTGTCTGTAAACATTCTAAACAGTCTGGAGCGGCCGCCATCTTGTGTCTCGGTAAAATCGAGACACAAGGGGTTTGAAAAAAAAAGGGGCAATTGATCATAAGGGGGAAGAGTAGACCCCCTCTGACCCCCTAGGTTTGATGTAGGGGCTAAAATAGGGTCCTGCGGGGCATTACATTTTTTTTTTTTTTTTTCGTTTTGCGCGGGGGAAGCGCATGGTACGCGCACCGGCGAAGCACGGGGAAAATCCAGGACCATATTTATGAAGGCCTTGCGCTGCCAGTTTTGCGCCTCCTGTGCGTCAATTTTTGTGACGCACCAGCGGTGTAAAAAAATGCGCATTGTTATGCAATATTTAAAAAGTGACGCATCTATCTAGATGCGTCACTTTTTAAATATAGTGCAACGAGGCACATTTTTTTACACTGCTGGTGTGATGCGTCACTTTTCTGTGCGCACTCCTTATGACATTCCAGATGTGTCATATTTAATGTATGACGAATCATGTTGCAAGGAGTTACAGATACATCAGTATTTCTGACATATCTGTAAACATAAAAGGGACGCGAGGCAGGCGCAAGATTTTGACGCAACAGCATCCTAAAAGTGACGCAGAGAAATCTTATAGATTTCAGTACGTCGTTATTACCAAGCTTTTTGCGGGGGAATGCCCCCTCTGCATACATTATACCTGACGCAGATATAATGTGGCGCAGAGTTTTAAAAAGTGACCCATGTACCTAGATGCGTCACTTTTTAAAAATAGCGTCAGGTATAATGCATGCAGAGGGGGTGTTCTCCCGCAAAAAGCTTTGTAATAGCGACGTAGTGAAATCTTTGAGATTTCACTGCGTCACTTTTAGGATGCTGTTGCGTCAAAATCTTGCGCCTGCTTTACAGCAGGTGTTAGACTGACGCAAGACCTTTCACATGGTGCTTTTTCCATGTGAAAGGACACATTACTGGAGTTGCGTCACTTTTGTGACGCACTCCAGCAATGCGTTACTTGGAATGTCATAAGGAGTGCGCACAGAAAAGTGACGCATCGCACCAGTGGTGTAAAAAAATGTGCCTCGTTGCGTTATATTTAAAAAGTGACGTATCTAGGTAGATGGGTCACTTTTTAAAATCAAGCGCCACATTATATCTGCGTGAGGTATAATGCATGCAGAGGGGGTGTTCCCCCGCAAAAAGCTTTGTAATAGCGACGCAGTGAAATGTTTGAGATTTCACTGCGTCACTTTTAGGATGCTGTTGCGTCCTTTAAATATAGTGCAACGAGGCACATTTTATTACACTGCTGGTGTGATGCGTCACTTTTCTGTGCGCACTCCTTATGACATTCCAGATGTGTCATATTTAATGTATGACGAATCATGTTGCAAGGAGTTACAGATACGTCAGTATTTCTGACATATCTGTAAACATGAAAGTGACGCGAGGCAGGCGCAAGATTTTGACGCAACAGCATCCTAAAAGTGACGCAGAGAAATCTCATAGATTTCAGTACGTCGTTATTATCAAGCTTTTTGCGGGGGAATGCCCCCTCTGCATACATTATACCTGATGCAGATATAATGTGGCGCAGAGTTTTAAAAAGTGACCCATGTACCTAGATGCGTCACTTTTTAAAAATAGCGTCCGGTATAATGCATGCAGAGGGGGTGTTCTCCTGCAAAAAGCTTGGTAATAATGACGCAGTGCGTCACTTTTAGGATGCTGTTGCGCCAAAATCTTGCGCCTGCTTCACAGCAAACCTTTCACATGGTGCTTTTTCCATGTGAAAGGACACATTACTGGAGTTGCGTCACTTTTGTGACGCAATCCAGCAATGCGTTACTTTTGTGTTTACAGATACGTCAGAAATACTGACATATCTGTAACTCCTTGCGAATTGATTAGTCATATATTAAATATGACATATCTGGAATGTCATAAGGAGTGCGTCCACAAAAGTGACGCATTGCTGTTTTCACGTAGCGATGCGTCACTTTTCAGAAATGAGGCCTCCAGTTTATTCACTGTGTCATAACTTTCTTTTCTAACACTCACCTTCTTTCATTCCTCCTACTTCACTTCCTTTCACCTCTCATACCTTTCTGTTCTTTCTTACTCATTCTCCTTTCAATTATCAATGCACTATATTTCACTTACTCTTCATTTTTTTAAGAATATAGCTCTTTGATGAGAATTGGAGGTAGTTCTGAAAAGAACTTTTGGTTTTCTTCTTTTAACTGAACAGGAACAAAAACAGGGAATGGAAACTGCTCAACAGGAGCAAAAAGAAAACAAAAAAATTAGGGGTGGGAAGGGCAGCGATGGTTCTCCAATGCTCGAACCATGAGCAGGACACTTTGCTCCCCATAGGTGAGGAGTTGATTGCAGTATCTGCATTTGACGACCCCATGGTTAAATGCAGGTTGTATGTTTGCCACCTGCTCCTGCGATTGCTCTCTCCCAGAAGAAGTTGCTCCTCCGGTTGATGTAGAGGCCCCATCTCTGGGAACCTCTTGTGCCAGAGCCCTGACACTTTCCCGGGCAAAATTCTGGGGGTGCCTCCTCTCCACATGGCGAATCATGGTAAAGTTGCCAAAAGAGTACTTTTTTGGGGGGTTACCCCGTGACAGGACCTGTTTGCAGATCCTGCACTCCACTTTTGGTGCATTCACCTTTTTCTGGTCTGCTGGAAACTTAAAAAATTTCCAGATGAAATGCTCTTTGACCTTCGGCTGAGGAGGCTCTTCATCAATGAATTCAGGCTCATCTTCACTGCTGGATGGTCTGGCAGCCATGATTATCCAAGAAATATGCAAGAGCAAAAAGGCAGGTCTTTCAGTCACAAAAGTGAAAGAAGAAGTGAAGGAAATGGGTGGGGATTTCATTCATTGTAAAAAAAAACTGTTAGCAACCAATGAAAAGTGTTATTTTAGGGTCACATGACCCGACGCGTTTACGCTGCGCGCTCCGGAGCACTTCCGGTGCGTTTACGCAGCGCGATCGTAGGCGCTTCCGGGGCGCAAACTTGGCGCGATCGTAGGCGCTTTTGCGTGCGTTTACGCGCCGCGAACGTAGGCGCTTCCGAGGGCACTTACGTTGCGCGCCGAAGTGACGTCATCAAACTTTTACAGAAATGCATAATCATTTTCCTTATTAAAAAAAACTAATTTTATTTGTATGGTACGAAATGTTTTGCATTATTATTAACTTTTCATTCATATTTTTTTTCACGAACGACAGTTGCGCTCTGGGTGCGCTTTCAGATGAGCTCACGGAAAAGCTTACCGGAGAGCTTAGCTGAAAGCTTCCCGGAGCGCGCACCCAGAGCGCAAAAGAAAAAAATTATATAAAAAAAATGAATACTTTTAAAAAAACAGCAAATTGTAAAAAAAAAAAAAAGGTTAGAAACTCGATATACAAAGGAATTAGCATTTAAAAAACCTATGAAATTCACTGAAAAAACCATAGGTTTCACACCAGTTATAGTTAGGAATTAGCATTTAAAAAACCTATTAAATTCACTGAAAAAACCATAGGTTTCACACCAGTTATAGTTAGCTGGAAATTTTACTGATATAAAACCATTGAAATTCCCACGTTATAGTTAGATGGACTCACTATAACTTGCACGTGCAATGCACTGCTGATGATGTCTTAATAAGCCAGTTAACCAATCAATTTTTAAAAACCATACATTTAGACACTTATTTAAACATTTATTCTTCCATCAACTTTTACATATACATATATAAAATATATTTATTTTTCAGAAAGACACACATTCACTGGATGGTGTCATCAGTGATGTCATGAGTGATGTCACTGACCATGTCATGAGTGATGTAATATGTGACGTCATCAGCAGTGCATTGCACGCGCAAGTTATAGTGAGTCCATCTAACTATAACGTGGGAATTTCAATGGTTTTATATCAGTAAAATTTCCAGCTAACTATAACTGGTGTGAAACCTATGGTTTTTTCAGTGAATTTAATAGGTTTTTTAAATGCTAATTCCTAACTATAACTGGTGTGAAACCTATGGTTTTTTCAGTGAATATATATATATATAATATATATGGTGTGGTGTGAGCAAGAGCACGGCTGTGCTTGAAACGCGTCGCAGCGGAGCAGGGCGTTAAATAAAAGACCTCCCTGCCTGATTCCTGTGGTCCGTCCCTTCATTTCCGACGTTCGGTTGTTGAAGGATTGTTGCTGATATATATATATATATATATATATATATATATCTTCCAAAAGGAGAAACGGCACTCCTCCAGCCGTAAGACACAGTCTTTATTATTTAAAAGAAACAGCAGTGCAGCTCCGATTTTCATATTCTCCACAGTCTAATGCATTTCGGAGCATTCACGCTCCTTCTTCAGAGACAACTCGTTCACACATCAATTACAGGTTTCCACAATGCTCAGCCTTTCAACACCAATTTATGGGCCTCCGCTGTTGCATTGAAAATATTGTTCATGATCCTGCCTCCAATGGTTGCGGTCCCACTGATTCATCTTATTTTAACTTTTGCAACTGCTGTCATCATTCCAAAGAAATTTTATATATATATATATATATATATATATATATATATATATATATATATATATATATATATATATATATATATATATATATATATATATATATATATATATATATATATATATATATATATTCTCGCTCCAATTTGCCCACCTCCACACGTTGAACAGCACTCAAACACTCAAGGTAGGTGGCAAGCCTTTATTCCCCGGGTATGACTGGTATTCAGCTGGCAGTTTTAATCAAACAGTCATTTTCGTGGTAAGCCTGACGCGTTTCAAAAGTTTGCTTTCTTCCTCAGAGGCACGCGCTAGCTGATTACGTGCACCGTTTTCACAATGTTAATGCCACGCCCTTGGATGGGCCTGCCGGATGGCAGAGGGGCATTGTGGGAACCGCAGTCCAGATTAATAACTAATCCAAATGGTGGCACTAATGTCGGTCACGTTTCAAGCCCATGGATGGGCCACCGCCAGCAGTGACTATTGGTCACTGCTGGCGGTGGCCCATCCATGGGCTTGAAATGCCCATGGTTCAGACTTTGCTCAGGATTTCTCTGTTAAAGGAGACAGAATTAGACCTGAGAGCTACCTCCACCCATCCCTTGTTTACAGTGCATCGACGTCTTCACATTATCCATTTAATGCCTAAAGTCCTTAGCATCCATTTTCACTCTGTTGCTTCCCTCACTTATCTGATTACTAACTGTATCAAATTTAATGTGTCTTTAGTTTATTGCATTTGTGTGTTTCTGAATTGTCCATCTCCGCACAAGGAACGCCAGTGCTACTACACTGTGCGGCAAGACATGATCATGCTTTTAAATTTCTGTGTTTGTCACAACATTGCTGAAAGAAGTATGTGAAGAAGAACCTGGAGAATAAGTCCGTAAAGATTCATATGGATGAATAAGTCTGTGATAAGAGGCATTCTAGGCGCTGTGGTATGTAATGTAAACAGTGGAAGGTATTTGTATCATGTTATATGTCCGTTAAACCCCGAAGAAAGTACAAGGAGTGGTGAAAGAAGCAGAAACATGTAGACAGTTGAAGTCATATTGGTTGTAATATGTATTTTCAGTTCATGGAGAGGATTATGAGAGACAAATCTGTGATATTTTTGCCTCCTAAACCGTTATAATTGTGACAGTTGTGCGTCATGCCTCTCGGCCCTGCGCCACCAAATGGGTGCCTTTCGCTCCTTTCGTGGCCAAGGAAGGGGCGCCCCCACACGTGCCGCCAGCCACTCGCCGCAAACTGTCGTCCAGCGCGGCGGCGGCCGTGGAAACTGCCGTGGAGGCGGTCGGGGGAACAAACGGAGCCAGTCCACACCTGCCCCCGCAGCATCCGCCTCTAAGCCCTCCTAGTCCGTGCTTTTCGGCCCATGTGACGCCAGTGGGAGGCAGGGTTCGCCATCACCACTCTCACTGGCGCACAGTCACTTCGGACAGGTGGGTGCTGCAGATCGTCCGAAGGGGCTACTCCCTCCCCTTCGAGACGACCCGTCAAGCCATGCCACCGCAACACCCCCACGTATCTGGGGATCGCTTGCGGCTCCTGCAGGAGGAAGTTTCGGCCCTCTTGGCCAAGGGGGCCATCGAGCGCGTTCCTGGGCCAGAAGTAGGAGGTGGTTGCTACTCCCACTACTTCCTGGTACCCAAGAAGGGCAAAGGGGGCCTACGCCCTATCTTGGACCTGAGGAACGTCAACGGCTTCCTCCGGAAGGAGAAGTTCAAAATGCTGACACTGGCTCAGGTCTTGGCTGCCCTAGACCCAGGAGACTGGATGGTAGCGTTGGACTTGCAGGACGCGTATTTTCACATCCCCGTCCTGCCGGCCCACCGGCGTTACCTGCGGTTCACGGTAGGCCTCGAGCACTTTCAGTTTACCGTGCTCCCCTTCGGCCTTATCAGCGCCCCACGGCTGTTCACGAAGGTGATGGCGGTGGTCGCAGCTCACCTGCGCCGAATTAGGGGTTTCAGTCTTCCCCTACCTCGACGACTGGTTGTTGAAGGCGGGCTCGCCCCAGGCAGTCGTCAGCCACCTCCAGACTACGGCGGATCTCCTGCACCTGCTGGGATTTTCCATCAATGTGCCGAAGTCACACCTGTGCCCCTCTCAGAAGCTCCTTTTCATCGGAGCGGTTCTCGACTCCGCGCAGTTTCGGGTTTACCCTCCCGAACAGCGGGTTCGGGATATACAGGCTCTGATTCCGATCTTCGGGCCGTTATCCAGGTTGACGCTGCGGCTTCTGGGGCTGATGGCCTCCTGCATCCTTCTGGTGCATCACTCACGGTGGCGAATGCGGGCTCTGCAGTGGGACCTGAACTTTCAGTTGGCCCAGCACCGGGGCAACCTGTCCGACCATGTCCTGATCTCGGAGGGCACTGCGAGACAGCTGCAGTGGTGGCTCACGGACCGCAATTGGGTCAACGGCAGATCCCTCTCCCTTCCCCAACCGGAGCACGTGGTTGTGACGGACGTGTCCCTCCAGGGCTGGGAAGGCCACTTGGGAGAGGCGGAGATCAGAGGACTCTGGTCTCCGGCGGAGTCCCGGCTCCATATCAATCTGTTGGAGCTACGGGCGATTCGTCTGGCACTGAAAGCATTCCTCCCGTCTGTCCGAGGGAGTGCAGTGCAGGTGTTCACGGACAACACCACCGCCATGTGGTACTGCAACAAACAGGACGGGGTGGGGTCGTGGACCCTATGCCAGGAGGCTCTGCTTCAGGGCGTGACTCTGGTGGTTCAACACCTGGCAGGTTCTCTGAACGCCAGGGCGGACGAACTCAGCCGTCGGTGCTCGATGGATCACGAATGGCGTCTGAACTCGGATGTGGCGCAAGGCCTCTTTCTGCGATGGGGAGAGCCTTGGTTAGATCTGTTCGCCACCGAATAGAACGCGCAATGTCATCAGTTCTGCGCGTTGAAATTTCCAAGGCGGCACTCGCTCGGAGACGCTTTTCGTCGCGAGTGGAGCTGCGGTCTGTTGTACGCCTTTCCGCCTATACCTCTTCTGCCCAGAGTGCTGAAGAAGATCAAGCCTTGTGGCTCCGGACTGGGCACGAAGGTACTGGTATCCCGAGCTACTCAGTATGTCAGTCGATCCCCCGGTTCGTCTGCCTCTTCAGGAGGACCTTCTGTCGCAGCAGCAGGGGACGGTCCTCCACCCGAACCTGTCCAGTCTCCACCTCCATGCTTGGAGATTGAGCGGCGACAGTTGAGGCCATTCGACTTGCCTCCTGAAGTCTGCATTCTGGCAGCCAGGCGTCCCTCCACAAAGTCGGTATTCGCCTGCAGGTGGAACAGATTTGTGGCATGGTGCACAGCAAAGGCTGTGGATCCCCTCAATGCCCCTCTCTCTGAGGTTCTTCTCTTCATTCTTTCTCTTGCCCAGCAGGGCTCTGCTCTGGGCACTATCAAGGGCTATCTTTCGGCTCTTTCAGCCTTTCTGAGGCTGCCTGACCAACCTTCTTTGTTCAAGTCCCCTATCGTAAATCGATTCCTGAAGGGCATCACTCATACTTTTCCTCCTGTTCCCTTCGTGATGCCTCAGTGGGACTTGAACCTGGTTCTCACGTTTCTGATGTGCGCTCCCTTTGAGCCACTTCACAACTGTCCTCTTCGCCTTCTTTCTTTAAAGACTGCCTTCCTGGTAGCCATCACCCCTGCCAGGAGAGTGAGTGAGCTCCAGGCTCTTTCTTGTAAGCCTCCTTTCCTTTCAGTCCATCCGGACAAGGTTGTTTTGAGGACTAGGCCCTCCTTCTTGCCTAAGGTGGTCACGGCCTTCCACATTGGGCAGTCCATCACATTGCCCACCTTCTTTCCGCCTCCGCACCCCTCGAGAGAGGAGGAGAGGCTCCACCGTCTGGACCCAAAACGTGCGCTCTCGTTCTATCTGGATCGCACACGCCAGTTCCGGGTGGATGATCAAATCTTTGTTGGGTACGCGGGCGCTAAGAAAGGGAAAGCGGTGCACAAGAGGACCATTTCTCGATGGATTATCATGTGCATCTAGGCGTGTTACTCCTTGGCTAAGAAGGAACCCCCTGTTGGACTGAGGGCTCATTCCACTCGAGCCACGGGCACTACGACTGCCTTGGGCCGCGGTGTGCCCTTGCAGGACATTTGCCAGGCAGCTACGTGGGCCTCGTTGCACACGTTTGCAAGGCACTACTGCCTGGACAGTCAAGTCCGGAGGGATGACTACTTCGGCCGTTCCGTTCTCCAGGACTTTCTGGTGTAAATATTGGTTCGCAGACCCGCCACCATGGGGATGGTATTGCTGGGGTATCTATTCTAAGGTAAGGAATCTATCACTAACGTGTCTCTTTCAGATGCACAAGTTACTACTTGTGTAACGATATATCTGTAAGAGACATTAGTTAGTGATAGATTCCTTACCGACCCACCCATCCTCCCCGTTCTGCGAACCGATATCTAGGGTTAAGGTCATCCCCTTTCAGGGCCCTAGTTTCTTGGCACCAGTGTCGGTTTTTGTCATGGCTCTGCGCTTCTGGCGTGGAAAAGCTGTGGCTAAGAACTGACGTCAGCACGCGGAGGCGGCGTCTAAGTACTCCGACGACGTCATCACGGCGCCGACGACGGACGCAAAGCCGCAGACGACGCCTACCGATGCGCAAGGGTACTGCTACGCAAAACTTTCCGGATCCAGTCTGACGCCTGGGGATATTCTAAGGTAAGGAATCTATCACTAACTAATGTCTCTTACAGATATATCGTTACACAAGTAGTAACTTGTGCTTTTGTGATAAATTCAGTCATTACACTTAACCTTATACTTTAGACGAGTTCTACATCTGTTACAAAAATGTACTATTTCGTCCTCAAAATGACCCTATTTTGGTGAGTTATGTGAACCCAAGTGCAAGAAGGGAGGATCAGTAATTAGTTAAAAGGCTTCATTTAGAAAATTCATGCCCAGTGTAAAGGACAGTGATTGACGATGGTTTAAAGGAAACCGGCTGGAAGAAGCTAAAGGTGCATAGCTGTAGAAAACAGTGTTCCCAATCTTCTTTCCTTTCGGCGAAGGAGTGTTGATATCTTCAGTAATTCTGTTCTCTCTTTGTGCTGAAAAAGATATTCCTAATCTTTTCCAAACATTCAAATGTAAGACAACTTACTGTACAAACATAGAATTATCTAAAGAGGAAGAGAAGATTGTAGCACAGGATACAGACTAAGTTAGGAGTGACTGGGTTGCGCAGAGAGGCAAGCCCCTGTAAACAGTATTTTGACACGAAAATGCATGTTTCTTCATATAATGCATCCAATGAGGTAAAATATAATTTGGCCAATGTAATGAAGAAAACATCGAACTCTTGTCAGAACTTATAGATAAGGAATGCTAAGGGATGCAAAAAAAGATTAGTATATTAAGCAACATCATTTCAACCATGTCTCTGTAATCCCTAATGTTTCACTGACAGTTTTCCTAAAATTCATTTTGTCCTTAAATGTATTAGAAAGGTTTAAATAGTAATGTGGCACTCGACAAAAACCTAAACAAATTATTTGTACTACGTGCAGAGATATTCAAAAAGAGCTATGAAGGAGGCAAGTTCTTGGTTTTGGTAGGTTCTTGGTGAGCCTTGTCCACACGGGTACTGGGGCCCTTGTAGAGGCGTATTAGTAGAAAGCATAGTCCTTCCTACCCGTGTCATCAAGCAAGGGAAGTGCTGCACTGGCCAGATCCCCTTCTAGATTGTCTCCAGTCCTAAATTAAAATCCTCTCTCCACCATCCTTCAGTATATTCAGTGTTGTCCCTCTTCCGCTAGCCTCCGAAGCCTTTCAATTTGGTGAGTTTGAGTTGGTGGTTTCGTTTGGTGTCAATAATTTCTCTTTTTGCATGTGTGTCTCTAGAACTGATCGTAAACTAGAATAGTTATTAGTGTTTAACGCAGCCTTCCTAAGGCCCTAGACAAATTAACTCTGAAAAATATAACTCAAGATTACTATAGAGGCCATCCGCGTGTGCAATGTTGCCAATTTATCCCCAAGCACATCTTCTAAAAGACCCATCACAAAAAAGAAAACTTTAAATATTTAGGTTTCACATGATTAGTCGTAATTTTAAGAGATTTCCTTCAGTTATTACTGTATTCTGACTTCTCTTAGAAAATCAGTTGCATTGACTTCCTCATTGTAATGATAGTTTTTCCCCTTGTTTATCATTTAAACTGTGGTGCGTTGTTCATACTGATGTTTGTATCTTCAGTTTCTGAAGACCCTTCAGTAAGCCCAAAGGTCCGGAAGTAGGAACATGCTTTGTTCTCCACCTTCTTTCAGTGTACCCACAATTGTTCTCTGCCACCATCCTTTCAGCTTCTTGGTAGTCCAATTTCATGGGTTATTTTTGTTGTCATCCATTCCTCTTCTTCCAGCATGTCAAGGATTTTTTTTTTTTTTGCTCCCACTCCAAATACTTGTATATTGGACACGGTTAATCACAGGTTTTCCAACTTCTTTTGTATTTGTGATGGGTAAGCAATAGGAAACCAGGCCTTACGTGTTTTTTTTAAAGAGGAGGTGGACCAAGTGGTCCCCCTCTACGAGCCTTATTATTCCCTGGGGACTCCATCCCTCAGGGCTTTTTTTCTTTTATTTTAATGAAGGGGGGGCAAGTGGCACTCCTCCCTGAGCCTTATGAGGCACTGGGGACCCTATCACCCAAGCCCTTTTTCCTTTTTTTTCTTTATTTCAGGGGGGGTCAAGTGCCCAAGCCTTCCCTCGGGACCCCATCCTCCAGGGCTGTTCTTTTTTTCTTTTTTAAAGGGGATCAACCCCCCCCCCCGCCCCCACCCAAGCCTATTTTTTGCGTCAGTGCCAATGTGTTTATTAAAGAGAGGGGGATCACACAGCCCCCTTCCCGATCCTCAAAAAGGCTCTGGGGACCCCATTCCTCAGGGCCTGCATTAACTCTCGTCTGGGGACGCGGGGGAGGCCCAGTACACCCGTTGTTCCAGCCCGCTTCCCGCTTTCGGCTGGAGCTGACATTGTCCTCCCTGGAGGTAGCAGTTAATTCTGCTGTTCCTTCTGGGCGGGAGCAATGTCTTGATCCGTTTCCCTGCCCGCATCCGTGTGGGTAGGGAAACAGATCAAAGGTCTTCTTCCAGTGAGCCGACCCTGGGGAATGGGGTCCACATGGTCCCACTCCCCATATTGAATACGGCATGACCACCATTTTGTGTTTTTTTTTTTTTCTCCTTTAAAACTGCGGGGTCGTGGCAAAATGTGGGGGGGTGGGGAGAAGGAGGTCATCAAACCGGGCCAAGGTTATTAGCCACAAATAAAACGCTTTACCAACCGAACAGCTGACCGAACACGAATGGGATATATAATATACAGTTTGACAAATGTTCAAAACTTAATACAAAGTTTCTCTTTTGTCTAGTTTGTGCATGGAAAGGTTGCGGGGGGTAATCCACCAAGGGGGGCCAAGAAAAACTACTGAAAGGAATGACACCAAGTTTGTCAGGAAGCTCGAACTTGGTTGCAGATTTCGCTTTTTGTGATTTGGTTTAAATTTGTTCAGTAGTTTGGGCGATATTAAGCTCCAAATATATTTGTATAGCTAGACAGTCCGGTTCGAGGGACTCTCGTGAGAGTCCCTCAAACACAATAAAAAAAAATAGAGCGTTCTGTTTGGTCCAGGTAGCGTTTTTCCCTTGAGCCACTATTCTCCCACAGGAGACATGCGCCCGATGTTGCGAGCGCTCTGATTGGCCGTCAGCAACATGAGAAAATTGTTGCTGGTAGCCATTGCAGGACTCTGTGACTTAGTTCTCTGTCCTGAAGAAAAAAAACAAAAAAAGAGAAAAAATATGAGCGGGCAGTGTAGGGATACCCTGCCATCTAGGCAATGAGGGGGCACCTAAAGGGAAGCCCCAGGCCCTCTGTGGTTTTGTCGCAATCCCACCCACTGTGGCAGTAAATAAATGGCGGCCAACATGTTTTTTAAATATATATGGAGGGGCCGTCAGTATGGCCCCCCTACCTGAGGCATTTTGGGCCCTGGGGACATCATTGTTACAATTAGCTTATTGCAAATCAGCAGATTTTCATTAAAGGGGGTAACCCATTCCTGAAACGAGCATTGGTAAACTCTGGTGCACGGTTTAGTTTTTTTTCCTACTTATTTTTTTTGTAAGCATACAGCCACCATGTTAAGGCATAATTGTTTTGACTCTTTCAATTATTTTAATTTATCTGTTATGTGGTTGTAAATCAAACTTCAAAAAATAAATAAAACCATTGCACCACAGGTGCCTTCGATTGACAAGGACACACCTATCGGCTTTGCTAATGCCTATTTAGGTCTAGTGTTCTCTAATACCTTTTCATTTTACTAACATTATGTTTAATATATTGTTTGAAAGAGATTACAACATATACTTATTGGATCTTTCAGCCAGCCTCCTCGATGCATTGATATGTTATTGTGTCACTTACATTTTTCTTCCTCCCAGTAAATCATGCAGCATGAGGCAGTGGGTCACTCACTTAATCAATTTTCTAACTTCACTGTTAGTGACAGAATTTCGCCCTTTCACAAGGAGCACATCCACACACAAAGTAGTTCCCTTAAGTGCCAGGGACTATTCAAGCAACATGTGTTTTGTGAAACAAAAAATATGTTTACTTTTACCCACTCTTTTATTATTTTAGATTGATGAAGGCCAGGCAATGCCCTAAATAATAATTATTTTGTAATTTAGCTTAACAAAAGAAGCATTGACGGAGGCAAATGCAGACAGCCATCACCAGCACTATTGGCTATGCCAATGGTTGTTTGAATTTGTGGCCCCATGGGAGCACCCATCCACGTATACCTAACTTTAAGACCTTCCTTCCTGACACGAGCCAGTCTTTTATAGCTAATTTCTTGAAAATGGCAGAACGAATTTACATCAAATTTCAAAAAGCATGTTTTCTGAGCAAAGTTCTAACTTTTTGCCAGATTTGGTGTAATTGCCTTCCGCTATTTTTCTGTACTGGAGAGCAATGTTTTCTATGGGAATTGATGTGGGGAATGTCACGTTTGAGACCTCCCCCTTTATCATGCAGGTTCGTCAAATGGTTGGGGCCAAAGTTATTAGCCAAACAAAAGATGATCTTCCTATGGAATGTCTGACATAACTATTTTGGACTTTATTGACTTACGATGTATGCAGATTTCAAAGCCATCAACCTGAATAAAGAATCATGTATTTTTCCCAAAAATCTCACGTGACTTCACAAGCTTAGAATGATGTTGCTGTCTTCGTCTTGTTTCTGCTTCCATAGGTGCATATGAAGGACGTCACGTCTGCACTGTGGGTTGCTGGCCTGGACTCCAGCTATTTGAGAGAGCGGATGATGAATGAGCCATTGGTACGAGAGATCATCAAAGAGTGCAGCAACATTCCCCTCAGCCAACCTCAGCAGGGAGAGGCACTTCTGGCTTCTTTCAAACCCAGAGGTTATTCTGAGTGCATAGTGACTGTTGGTGGTGAAGACAGAGTGTAAGTAAATGCATGATTTGAAGGAATAGTCGTGTGGAAAGTGTAAGCCTTTAGTTTAAAGGCTCTCACAAACATTATTCTGCAGTGACCTTCAGTAGAAAATAACATTAAACCAATTTTAAGAGGTTTCTTAGTGTAGGCCATTTCTGCATTTGGCTTGCTGACCAATTCAGGAAGGATCTCAAGGCCTGTCTCTACGACTGAACCTCAGCTCCCATCAGGACCTGCAAACGCCCTCCCTCCCAAATTACAGCCCCCCCCCCCCCCCCCCCCCCCCAGACCCTCACGGGTGAATAGTCTCGCTTAACAAACACTGATTGATCTGACCTCACTGACCTTTTCCCTGTCTCAGACAGACTGAATATTTATCTTCTTAGCTGTTTAGATTGTGACTTTTCTCCCCAAACCGTTCTAAGATCTTACGTAATGTATTCAGTTCTACAGTTATCCAAAGTGAAGCTTGTTAGAAGTGTGTGGATCTGGCCTTTTCAAGTTTATATGCAAATGATCAATGACAAAACTTCTTAAAGTAATTTGCAAAAGGAAGACTGGCAAAGTTTATACTTATCACAGCACCTGGTTGGCAGTAAAAGACCATAAGGTCCATTCTTTAATACTCTTGGAGGACTTCAGTAATACTTCACATAACCCTAGTCTTTTTACCTTGGCGTTTGTTGCGGTTATTGTAAACGGTACATTTCAGCCGTGTTGGTTGCAACCATACCATTTTAGGCAATAGTAGCAAACCCAAACCACGTTGAGAATTTGTGGTGAAAATAATCAACTTCGCTTGTGTGCATAGGCAGCGAAGGCAAACATATGAAGGCACATGTAGAAAAAAACCACGCTAATGAGAGACCAAAAGAATATTGACCAAAATATTCAAAGTACATTGGGCCAGGGCTTGAAGAGGCGGGAATCACCCTTTGCTTTTCAGTGCCAGGAGCTTATTTCTTAGGCGCTGAATGAACTCCTAAATTGAGGGGCTTGCTCTAATGCGAGTAGGAAGCAAGTTAGAGTGGCATGAACCCTGTAAGTAGATGGACTGAAATCTGTTTGAAGCAAAGGATCGTTTGAGTGACTGTGTGATAAGGTTTTTGAAATTCAGGTTGGTAGACATAGTCTGAAGATGAGCCCCGGGCAGTTTTAAAGACTAGTGTCTGTAGTTTGTATTGGGCTTTTTTTTAAAAAAAAGCTAGCCAACCTGCCAAGCGGCACCAGGAACAATTAGGGCTGTATCTGAAGTTTGTGTTCTCCAAAGGGGCAAATGAGTATTGCAAAAAACCCACTAATTCTTTGTTGCAGTAATCCATGTTAATGATGACAATTGAATTTGTCACTGATTTTTCTGTATGGAAAAGGTATTTTTTAGGGTAAGTCTCACTAGGTCCTGGGAGATAGTGCTGTTGCCTACACACATGTGAAGTTGGTACACCTAGTGCTAGCACAGCTAGTAGATTATGCAGGAGGCCTAATCGAGTAGTAGGTTAATTCTCAAAACCGCAGTGTCCCAGAGACCCGTGCTTGGTAAGGAACATTTTACAAATCATTCATCATTCCTTGTCCCAGTTCGGATTGATAGACGGACAGCAATGGAACATGTTTAGATGTTTCACATATCCTGTGCAGTGGCACCAGGTTGTATGGGCCAAGATTGGCCTTTGAGCATCACTACGCTCTTCAGAAAGCACCACTTGATTCAAACCAACTCTCCTCCACTACAGATAATTCAAAAATACCCTTAGCAGTAAAAAATAGTGTAAAAAGTTGCAATCACCTACCAGATCAAACGCATAGAAACCCATACCTTTTTTTTGTACTCCAACCTTTATTCATTTTCTGACTGGCCTAATTTCTGAAACCACCATACTTCATCTGAAATGTGGGAATCAGTCATACCTTTCATGGTGGACCTTTAGATGGTGTTCCATGTAAGAGACTATAAAATTCTGTGGTGCAAAATCATGGAAACAACAAGCACCATAACGTTACCTTAGGGATGCGTTTTACTCTTTTTGCTCTATAAATGCACTAAACATGTGCTCCTCTTTTTTGGAAGGGAAAAAAATCTAAAATTTGTAGTGCCCACAATGTCAATGCTCTTGCTGACAGTCTTTGACATTTGTATAAAGCTACTAAATACCGTTCTAGTCAAACTTTACTCCCCCTGGGTCCCTTACGGCATTCTTTGTGCATACTCTCACAGTACATCCAAGGAAAAAGATCAGTTCATCTTTAGAACACCTTATTTGGGGGGGCGTGGCCAAGAGGGCGATCTTTGCTCCGGAATCGACTTTATTGGGGTTACTGAGGTACCCTGAATGCTTTTGAGCCCTTTCCCGACTAGCTACGACCAAGAACGGCGGACTTAGCCGAGGTGTCGAGGCGGTGACGCACATGCGCTGGTGCGGCCTACACTGCATCGCCTGGAGTGCATCGGCTCATTGCCCGGGGGACCCTGGGTCACAGCGAGTTGCGGTGAGGAACGATCGCACTGCAGGACCCCCCGACTGGGGTCGTCACAAACTTAATCTGCCCCCTGTGGTTCATCTTGGCTAACGTCGCCCAGACGGAGGTGGCGAGGAGGCGCCGACCTGTCTGGCGGCTGCTGGACAGCGCAGAGGGACGAGAGGAGAAGAGGTGCTGATCTGTCCCTACCCCTTATAGCCCGGGGGCGACCCAGCGGACATTGAGTGTGCATGGCGATTGCTATCTTCTGATTGCCCCGGCCTCCCAGTGAGGGCGGAGCGAAGATCTCGGGGGGGGGGTGCAAGGGAGCGCGGCCTGATATCCCGGGACGCTCCTGGTGATCGCGGAGTGCGCGGGGGCTAGCCGAGGCTCCTCATCATGACGACGAGAAACCGCATGAACAGGACTGGGAAGGACGGCCCTGGGAAGGGTCCATCCGGATCGCCCCCCGGCTCCAGCAAGTCCCCTGCAAAGGACGACTGGGATGGCCCAGTCACGAAGGTCTTCCTGATCGAACTTTTTGCGTCCATCAAGGACGACATCACGGAGCTGAGATCACAGCTGGCCTCCGATCTGCGCGAGGTCCGCCGAGATGTGGATGGCATCGGAGAACGGGTGGCGACCCTGGAGGAGCACGATCTGGGCCTTACTGGTGACGTCCACCAGTTACAGCAGGACATGCTCAGGCTTCGAGAGCAAAATTTAGACCTTCAGACCCACTGCAATAACATTCGAATCCGAGCTGTACCCTTGGAAGGGGAAGGTGAAAACTTGCGGGAATAAGTGGAGGACCTGTTCCTGCAGGTTCTGGCAGAGGCGGACCTCTCGGAGATCCGCATGGACTGAGTGCATCGAGTTGGGCTGCCACGTGGCGCACGCTCGCCGCCGCCGGACATTTTAGTCTGTGTCCACGACTTTCAATTAAAAGAGAGGATCCTACGAAAGGCCAGGGATACCAACAACCTACAATTTCGGGGACACAGCCCCCAGCTCTTTCAGGACTTGGCGGCCTCCACATTGCAGAAGCGGCGGGACTTACGCCCGGTCACGGCTTTCCTGCAGGACCACGGGGTGTCCTACTCCTGGGGCCACCCCTTTCGGCTCATCTTTAGATGGCAGAACAGGCTGGTGCAAGTGAGATCTCTGGCGGCTGCCAGGGAACTTCTGGGCATGGAGGAGGAGGCCGCGTCGGCTGGCGCCGGCGCCTCCCCAAGAAGAAGACGCCGTTCCCGCTCCCCGGCTTGGCAGAGAGTGGGCCGCCTTGGTATGGCGGAGGGCCCAACTCCCTCGGCGAGCCAAAGTGAGAGGGGAGAGGTTCTGGCTTCGGTGGCCTTGGTGACTGATTCGAGCCGGATGGACAGCTCTTCGGCAGCCTAGGCTCCCCAAACAGCGGCCCGTGGGGCCGGAGGGGCTCTACCACCTCAGGTACATTGAGGGACTGTGCTCCACTGGAGGGTTACCCCGACCCTGAACTCGAGGGGGGCATTACCCGGGTCTTCTACCCCCGACCCTTATGGTCATGTCCAGCTGCTTCTTCTCTTGGTTTATTTGTTCTCTTTCTGGGACTGTTTTCTCTGTATGTTGTTTTGGGGCTCCTTTGGATTGGGGGACGGTTGTTTTGGAATGGGCTCAGTGGTGGTAGCGGTGGATCTGGTATGATTGCGGGTGTGGTCGGTTTGTTTATTGCACTACGGGGGGCACTATGTGGAGCGGGGTGGGGGAGGGTAACGTCTAAATGATGCCTGTTACGATAGGTTCATGGAATGTTAAAGGCCTTAATTCCCCTCAAAAGCGTCAGAAGGTGTGGAAATACATTATAGATCATCATCTGGATGTGGTGGGACTGCAGGAGACTCATTTGGCCCGCAGGGACGAAACCAGGCATAAGAATAGGCAATACCCACTGATTTACAAATCCTCTGCCACTACTAAGCACCGGGGGGTGGCACTTCTGTTCCGCTCTACACTTCAATTTCAACCCATGGGAGTGCGAAGCGACAAGGAGGGTAGATGGCTGATGGTGAAGGGGATGCTCCTTGGCAAGCTCTGCACGTGGGTGGTTCTCTATGCACCGAACACGGGCCAAAATGGGTTCCTTGAGGCTTTCAAGAGGGAGGTGGGGGATTTTGGGGAGGGTGCTTTGATAGTAATGGGGGATTTCAATTTGGTTTGGGACAAAGGCCTTGAATGCTCGCACCAACAGAGGACGGAGGCAGGCCTCTTCTCCCCTGAGCTGCGTGATGCTATAGACAGTCTGGGTCTCATTGATAGCTGGCGCGCCCTCCACCCCCACGCTAGAGACTACACGTTCTTCTCCCATGTTCACCACACGTATTCGCGTCGCGATCACATCTTTCTGAATCAGTCGTTACAGGGGGACCTGCGGGAAAGTAGGATATTTCCGCTCTCTGTATCAGATCAGTCTCTTGGCAGTATGCCTGACTTGGGCCCCGGGGACGTCCCCCCACCGCAAATGGTATTTCCCTATCTCCCTTACACGTGATCAGGAGTCGTGCAAGAAACTCAGGGCGGCCATTGGTGAATTCTTTGAGTTCAACAAGGAAGGGGACACCTCGGTTTTCACCCAATGGGACGCCTTTAAGGCGATGACACGGGCCACGTGCATCGCGTTGAATTCCGCCCTGAACAAACTTAGGCGTGAGGAAAGGGAGGCGTTGGAGGCGGAGCTGGCGACACTTGAAACTGCGCACAAGCAGAATCCTTCTCGAAGGACGCTCCGTCCACTTGCGGCAGTACGGGGTAAACTCAGGGCCCACTAAAATAATCGGGCGGAGTATACCCTCCTGCGCTTACGGCGTCTTTCTTATTCACAAGGCAATAAAGTGGGGAAACATCTGGCTCGACAGCTCCGCGATAAGCGTGAGAGGGAATATGTAGGTGGCATCTGGGCGCCCTTGGGCGCCTTGGAGCATCAAGACGCGGCCAAGGCGGAGCTCTTCGGCAACTTCTATGCCGCCCTGTACTCGGCGGATAACCTGGAGCCGGAAGATCAGCGGGAATACCTGAGGGCTCATCCACTTCCGCAGGTTTCCAAGAATGGAACGACCTTCTGGAAGCCCCCTTTACTAGGGAGGAGGTTTTGACCGCAATCAAGTCCCTTAAACTGCTTAAGGCACCTGGCCCAGATGGCTTCACGGCACCCTTCTATCAGACCTTTGCCTCTGAACTGGGGGACTTCCTGGTGACACTTTTTAATGGCATGAGGGAGGCGGGCCAGACTACGGGCACCATGGCAGAGGCGATGATTTCGATTATCCCCAAAGCCGGGAAGGACCCCTTGAAGTGTGAGTCATACCGGCCCATAGCTCTGCTGAATGTAGATGCTAAATTATACTCCTCTATCTTGGCTGCACGACTCCAGGACCTTATGCCTGCTCTTATCCATCCCGATCAATCGGGATTCATAAAGGGTCGCCAGACCGACGACAACACCAGAAGGCTGATTCATCTGATCGAGAAGGCTAATCGCTTTAAGATCCCGGCGGTCTTGGTGGGCCTTGACGCTGAAAAGGCGTTCGATCGGGTGGACTGGAACTTTCTCTTTGGTACGCTGGCGGCCTTTGGTTTTTCCCCCAAATTCATAGATATGCTTCGGGCCAACTACCATAGTCCTCGATCGAGGGTCATGGTTAATGGCCATGTTTCACCCTTCTTTGCACACTCCCGGGGCACACGGCAGGGCTGTCCCCTATCTCCCCTACTCTTTGCGCTCAGCATTGAACCCCTAGCCCTTAGGGTGCGGGAGGACCCGGACATTAGTGGTCTCCCCTTTTCGGGAGAGCAACATAAAATTTCCCTTTTTGCTGATGACGTTCTATTGTCGCTAGCGGACCCGAGAAGCTCCCTTCCACGGGTACAGGAGGTACTCTCTCAGTTTGAAGCAGTGGCGGGTTTCCGGGTCAACCCCGGCAAGTCATACATCATTAACCTCACGCTACCATCTGCTGAGGTGGATCGCTGTCAAAATGACGATGCTCCCCAAGCTCCTATACCTGTTTCAAGCGCTCCCTATTGCTTTAGAGGGGGGCTTTTTCAGGCGTGTTAAGACCATGATCCTACGCTATATTTGGCAAGGGGGGGTCGTGCGAGACTTTCCTTTCTCACGCTGCGACGGCCTTTGAAGAAAGGTGGGGTCGGCCTCCCAGATATGCACCTCTATTATAAGGCGGCGCAACTCCGAGTGCTGGTCGAGTGGACCCAGATGGAATCGGAGAAGCACTGGTTGCATATGGACAGGAGTGTGGCGGGGAGGTCGATATGGGACCTGGTCTGGAAGGCGAAGGGGGATCGCCCTCGTAACTCCTATATTAGCACCCCTACGAGTACCACCCTGAGGGTCTGGGACCCGGTTTCTGGCGATGAGAGGTGGACCTCCTTCCCGTCCCCCTTCACCCCTATCCATTTTAACCCGGCCTTTCCACCGGCTCTCGTGGAGGGCCCCTTTGACGGGTGGAGAACGGGAGGTTGCCACGCGCTCACACACTTGTTTCATGGTTATGAGCCGCTCACCTTCCAGAATTGCATGCGTGACTATGCGGTGTTACCGTCCGAGCGTTACCGGCATGCCCAAATGCTACACTGGGCGTTGTCACCGGAGGTGTGGGATGCAGCGACAAGGCCTCCCACAGATTTCGAATCCTTTATCACCCGCGCAACGTCCATGAGGGGGGTGATCTCATTCCTCTATGGCCTTCTACTTACCACGGCTATCTCGCCTCGCCCTAGATACATGAGTTTGTGGGAAGAGCATCTGGGACGGGATGTCTCTGACGAGGAGTGGACTCACCTCTGGCGTGACTTACACAGATTTAACCAGTCCATTGACCTCAGGGAGGCCCATATGAAAACGATGCTGGACTGGTATCTTTACCCAGCCCGGTTGAAAAAGATTTTTCCCTCTGCGTCGGATAGATGTTGGCGAGGATGTGGTCTCTTGGGGGATTTTCGCCATATTTGGTGGGACTGCCCTGTCATTCGCCCCTACTGGGAGGAGATACTGTCCCAGATCAAGGAAGTGCTGGGCTACCCGATTCCTGACACGATAGGCTTCGTTCTCTTGGGTCTCCGTGATCCGCTCCTGGAGCATCAGACTAAAGCGGATAAACAAATCCTTTGGCTCTGCTTGGGTGCGGCCAAGTTGACCTTGGCTGCGGCTTGGAAAAAGGAGGCCCCTGCGCTGTCCCTCTGGTATGCTAGGTTGTGGAAGCTGCTGAGTATGGAACGTATGGCGGATGTTTTCAAAGGAGATTTCAAAAACTTCATCTTTAGGTGGGGCCCACTAGTTCGCTTCCTTTCTCGAGGCTTACCGTCGGCGGTCTGCCCGCCCACTTTACGTGCACTCCATTTGTTTCAAGTGTGAGAGAATGTTCGGATGTGTACCTGTTACTTGGCTGCCACAACTGGGGGGAGGGGGGTTGGAGGGCTGAAGGAGTTTGGGGGGAGGGAGTTTTGCTCTGTCTATCTCCATGGGGGGTGGGTCTTTGTGTTTCACCTCGCTGCATTGTTCTTATGGCCGAGAACCGAGGAGGCGCAAATTAGACTGGTCGAATGAGCCCCTGGCTTGGATGGCTTTTGCCTGGCGCCACTGTGAACCGAAGCCTTTCTAAGGACTTCCCGTCGGGGACAACATTGTTGGCTGGCGGACTTTGGGAATCATCCTGGCTAGGGTGGCCGCGTTGTCCAGTCTTCAGCAATATTAACGTTCCTTGGCCATGCAGAGTGAGTTCCTGCGAAGGCTCTTGTCGCATTTATTGTGTTTCTATCTTTCTCTTACTTCCTTTGCTCTTCCTTCTTGTACTTTCAATAAAAATATCTTTAACAAGAACACCTTATTTATATTTGTGCTATGATGTCCAATACTGTACAAGTTCACAGTTCCTCTAGGATCAAAAAAATACATATGCACCAGGTGAGTTTTCTTCTGCTTTCCTGGACCTGAGATACACATGACCAGAGCTAAGTGAAAGGTAAAATGTATTTCAGTCGTTGGCCCCTGCCAAGATGACGCCATCCCTAAAATGTGTATTTTGCAGATGCCAGTATTTTCAACAAATATTGAAATCTTAAGCAGTATGCCTTTTCTGATGCACAGTTGTGAAATAGGCTTTGTGCATAATTCAGTCTCTTTTCTTAGGTCTGGCTTAACAGTGTAGCTGGGTGATTCACCTACTGTTACCATTGCTTAAAATTATACTTTGAGTTCGCTTTGTCTGTACCCAGAGGAAATTTACCCTCCACGTTTTATGGAGCACTTGCATTGCAATGCATGAGATACTGTTTTATATCTCAAAAGTACACAGACTCCCTATACATTACATTTATGTTCACATTGATGCATTATATAAAGTACGCAATCATTTATTGATTTTTTTTTTTCTCGCTGTAGCAGGCTTTATTTTTTTAGTCGGAACTTAAAATTCAAGCCAGACCAAGTGGATTTGCCAGTATGCGTTACTATGTTTCATGCACAGATTTTGCTTTCATGAAATTATTACCATCCTATATGGGAAACTAGTGGAGTGCTTTGAGTTTTTGTAATGGGTTCTTTCATGTAATTTACATCACTATTGTGGGCTATTTTGTCCTTTCTGAACTTTTGGAGACCTATTTTTGGGAGTTTTTATTTAGTTTATTGCACATAATCTGTATTGTCATAACTGGTTAATTGACAGGAACTTGCTTGGCTCTGACCACCAGATATTGATAGTCCTCAAAATTCACTTTAGATGGTAGAACATGTATCCTATTGCTTTATTTACCTGTGACAAAGCAAAGCATAGCATTCCTTGTCAGGGATTGGATTAAATGAGCACAGTTGTTGTTTACACCAGCTAAGACCTCGATCTTTCTACGACTGAATTAAACCCCCTGTATGCAGCCACAATTTAACATCTTTTCAACAATTGGAGATCAAAACACATGTGCAAAAACCTCTGGCTGTACAAGGTATTGGTGAGAGAACACATCCAAACCTTAAAGTTGTGTAAGGATAGTCCTGAAACAGTGTTGGCCACAGAATACTTCTTTCCCAGTCTTACCTCTGTGATCTCTTGTTGCAGATGGCCTTGCCGCAGCCTTTAGGTGATCTAGCAGAACCTTAGTGGCTGTGGCATTTAGTACAAGAGAAAGGCCTCACAAGACCTCTCTCTGTGTCTATACTCAATGTTCTTTCCTCAGTGCTCGGTAGATTATAATGAACTCCCGAATTTCCTTAAAGAAAAGTATTTTCCATACTTCTGAGTGGCATCTACAATGTCAATAAACTGTGATTTGTCTAGTTCATGCTGTTGTAACCTGCGTGTTCAGCTTGAAATTTTTTATAAAGGGAGGTTATGCAATTGAGCTGATAAGCTACTATCACCCGCCCCGCCTCTAGTACTTGTGAATATAAACATTACTCACTGGTACACCTTAACTTCGGCCACTGCATCACCCATTCCACCAATTTATGTGTTTCACTTCCATGAGGGCCTGTACTAATACTTTATTGTGGACTTGATGCAAGAAATGTCCATTTGCAAAAAGTGTTCGCAAATTGCGCACCAACTTTTTGCAAATGGAAAATAATTTTGCGAACCAGCCTATGTACTAATAAGTCTGTTCCTAAAATTCCCAATGCTAGTGGGTCACAGTCCGGCCTTCTTCATCAATAATAAGGAGGTACTTTGCAAATTGGGATTCACCACTATTGTATGCCATTGCAGGAATTGTGGCCTTTTTGGGTCAGCTAACCATCATGATCACATTTAAATAAAATACTTTTTTTAGGTGCATCTCAGTCTGCTTTTAAGAAATTTACTTTAAAAAAATGTGTGATTGGCAGTGGTCCACTACCCACTTTAAACAAAACTGTATATTCTTTATAACTTTTACAACAGGGACCCCTTCCCATTTGTGAACAGGTTACCACCTCCTCTAGGAGTCGTTAAAATTATCTATGATTTGCGACTGAAATTGCAGTTGTAAACCACTGACATATAGCTTTTCGAATCACAATTTGTAAGGGATGCTTTGTACATCCCCCTTTCAAATTGCGATTTTGAATTAATTTCTAAACCCGTTATACGATTGGGTATCTTGTTACCAAATCGCAAAATGTGTGCATTTAAAAAAAGTAGCATTTAAAAAAAGTAACATAGTCGTTCAAACCCTGAGTTCAAGTGATTCGCAAGCTTTGTGACCGTTAAATGGCTTTGCACATCAGGTCCTTTAATCGCACATACTTTTGACTTGTCTTTTCCGTGTAGATTGTAGACCGAAAACGAAGTCATTCACAGGCTGCTGCAATCCTTCACTCTACTTCACAGGGAGCCTAGCAAATAGGCACTGTGCCTGGTACACCCAGTGCCTGAATGCAGAATGTTGTTGGTACATAAATGACTTGTCCAAAAACAGTTGCCCATAAGGCTTTGCTCTTCGAAAGCTCTTATGCAACATCCTAGAAAATGAAAAACGTCTTCAAACGATACTCCGAAAGGTGCCTTCCTGCTCTGTATTTCCCAAGAGCTTTCGCTGTCAAAAAACTTCGCTTGTTGGCTAAAAGGATTCTATAAGATCCTCAAATGCCACTCCTGTGACATTCCTGGAAAAGACATGTTATGGTGTGTCTAAAAATAGTTCCTGCTTTAAATAATACACAAGGTTAAGTGTGAGGTGGCCCGGTGCCACTCTTAACCAGTGTTTTGGCAGATTGTCAAAACAACATTAATTAAACATGGCCGACGCTGGGCAGCCATCTTGTAAGAAACCTGACTGCTGACTCAGCTTCAGGACCCTGCGAGATCAAATCACATAAATCACTCTGATAATTTATTGAATTAGTGTAACATGAAAGTGGTCTATTTCAAGCTTTTATTGTTGGCCGTGCTCTAGTGCAGAGAGCAAGCGTAGGCATGAGCGGAATGACCCTTCTTACCCTTTACAGCTGATTTTCATTCTAGAAATAAAGACCTACAAGTGGCTGTTGGTTCCATTTGGCCAATCTTTTGCGGATGTACCATGTTACAACGCATACCATTACGACTACCTACTGTTACAACGCGACCATTACAACGCATACCATTACAACGCATAGCGCTTTGAGGTGCTGGATAGTGGTAAGTTTAATTTACTATTCTAACTCCAGTCCCCGTGGACACTAGGGAAGGTGTTGGATAGTAAATTATACTTATTCCCTATCCTAGAGCGCCACCCAGCGCAATGCGTTGTAATGGTATGCGTTGTAATGGTCGCGTTGTAACAGTAGGTAGTCGTAAAAGTTGCGTTGTAACAGGTGTATACCATCTTTTGCTACAGATCCTTCTAGTATTAACATAGATTCATAGGTGTCATACTCAAAACTAAAAGCAGTGATTTAGGTCTTCTATTAATACGAGGATGGGAAAACTGCACTCGTATAATTTCTATTCTCTACGGGTGTACATCTGCGACTTTCTAATACTGACAAAATGCAATATTACAACTATAAAGATGTCTGTCAATTTTTTTATATTTTTTTGGCTGAGTTTTTTTTTGCGCCTCTTTTCCAAACACATGATTATGCACAGTGTACCATTGCACGCCTGTAATAGGTAACCTGGTTGACCAAACGCATATTTTTTCATACTACACAAGGGAAACGGTTTTCCCCGAAATCAAACTACTTCCCCTACAACCCCACATGGTTTGGGGTGCATCATTCACCTTCCCACCATGGAAGGGTTGTTAATCTATCTTCATGATGGGAAAGGGTCAGATAGCAGTTTGTGAGCCGTCACAAACTCCTATGACTGTGTGCATTCACAAACTAACAGTTTCCTATCCCTTGTTCCTCAAATACCCAGGCATCGCAAAGGATTTACTGCGCAATAATCCTATGCAGTTTTTCTTTTTTTTTTGCAGAGTTTTAGATAGCGCGAACTAGACCCGAACCGAATCGGGTATCAGAGCTCTTTACATAGCACCAGTTACGTTGCATGAGGACACACATTCATTTTAGGCACGGGCAGTTTAAGTGATTTGCCCAGAATCACAGGTGGTTTTAGCGTCGTTACAGAGACTCGAACCCAGATCCCCAGGTCCGAAGTCAAGCACCCTAGCCGTTAGGCCAACTGTTGCAGAGAGTTACTCAGTAATAAAACTACTTATGCCTGCTATGCCAGTAGTGGACAGCTGTGACTCGTAAACGGTCCTGTATGCCATGAACATACGTATATGTCAATAAATGGTTGTGTGACTAGAGCCCTCAGCTTGAACGAGTAGTAATGACATTGTAAGACTACAAAGTTAATTTCTTAGGTGAGAGAAGCAAACAATTTTTGCTCACACTACTTTGCCTGTAACAGAAAACATACTCTGCCTTTTCAGAAAGGCAGTTTTGGAGATATAAGTCACTCATGCACCATGCCTTTTAAGCCTGTTGGCAATTTATAGGAGGGAAAAAAAACCTTTATTCAAATAGAACGTTTGTTAACTTATCAATTTGAAGCTTCCTGAAAGGCGGAGAATAACAACTGTTATTGATTCTCAAACACAGTCCAGAAGTATCCAACATGGCTCCAGGAGATTAGATTCATGTTTTTACATTACTTATGTAAGAAGCCTTTGCATACAGTGAACCTACTACTACAAATATTGCTGTATCCCTAGTTTGCCTGAGAATACGGTATGGATCCGACTTTCCTTCACCTAGTACTTTTGGTTTAGGATGTTTTAGAAATAAAGTTGTTCGCTGGACTCCGAAATTATTAACTAGAAACATGTACTTTTTCCTTTATTGAGGTTAATTATTGAATGTGAACATAGACTCAAAAGGCAGAGTAGTACTTAGTGATTCACAATGGGGGAAGGTACATACATATACATGTACAATAGGGGTCTGGGAAGGAAGAGGCTGGTTGTATTCCAGACTGAAGTGTTGTCAGGAAAAAGGTACGGTCTTTTACTTGGAGGAGAGGTGGGTTTTTACTTCCTTTTGTATACTCTGAAGCTTCAGATGCAGTTGGTGAAGGTGTGCCGCCCTTTTGTGATCTTGCATTGAGCAGACTTTCTAAGATTCTTGCCAATTATCCAAATATGTAGGAAGATGAAGTGATGACTTAAGGAGGAACCGCTGCTAATGGTGAGGGCCTAGGGAGCTAACAAAACCAGTTTTGAGGTGGTAGGGTGAGTTTCGAACAGTCCTCCTCTATCCTGGTTCTTTCTTAGATCTAGGGAACAGAGGGAGTTGAACTGATGTTTTTCTAGCCAGAGTGTGATCTAACCTCTTGTATTCTTGGTGGCAGAAGTATGGCCAAACACCTTCCTTATGCTGTCTAGCAAATCTAGGTATTTGATGAGGGAATGCAGTAGTTTCACGTGATTGATTTTTTACTGCTGAAAATGGGAATGTATTATGTTCTTAAGTAGGAGAGGCAAATAGCTCTAGGTCGGACACATAAATCTGCAGGCTATCGTAACTGTGACGTTTGCAGCCTTCTGCTAAACAAGAATTTGAACTTACTTTTGTTATCGGAAACAAGTTTCATTCTGATCCAACATTTTAATCGCGTTGTCAACTATTTGCGTTTGCACTGTTTCCTTTCTGTGTCCCTGACGGAAGTAGGATTGGTATTGGTCAATAAGGTGGAACTGGTTTATGTGATTGCCTAGCTGAGTATGGACACATTTCTCCAGGAACTTTGCCAGAAAAGGAATGGTGGAGATTGGTTGGAAGTTATTTGGGTTTGAGTGATCTGCTGAGGTTTTTTTTTTTTAGAAAGGGGTTACTTGTCCTCATTTTAGGCAGTATGCTGTTACCCATTGAAGCAGTTATTGCCATGGAGTTGTCGCAGTGGTTTGTAAGGTATTGGACATTTGACATGACCGCCGTAGGAGGCAAGATGTTATTGCTGAGGGATGTCAGATCATTGGGATGTATGTCCCTATTATTCCTTTTCCAGTGTCTGAGTTTTTTAAGTTGAGGTTTGTGACTTCACTGATGCATTGCTGAGGAAAGTGTTGCGGTGATGGTGGGTGGGGAGGGGGGGGGGAGTGGTCTGGGAAGCGTTGTTGGAATGGTGCTCATCTGAGTAAGTTGGTGGGGGGAGGTTTGGGTGGGCATTGCTTTTGGCTTGTGATGTGAAGGAGTAGAGATTGTGAATTTTATTGGGAAGAGGTAGTTGTGTTGAATGGATTATGGATAAAATGAGATTATCTAAAGGGGGTAATCTGAGATCTAGGATATAGTCGATAGGTGGAGATATCTTCATTGCTGATTTGTTTGGTGTGGTGACTCCGCTCCCTCGAGCGGTGTGCAAGAGTTGGTACTGTGTGAGTTGATCGCTATGTTTGAGGGAGGTGGGGACAAGTGTGGATTGCTTGATGTGGGTAGGCAGTGCATTGACATTAATTGAGGTGCCTTCGCAACGTGTGGCGAGCTAGTGTGTATTTGAGAGGGTGCAGAATCCTTATTAGATACGGCATGCTTGATGTTAGGGAACAATTTGTTGAATACATCTCGGTAGCGGTCTGATGATTGGGCAAGGATATTCCCATTGTTATAAATGTAGATGGTAACTTTTGCATTAAAAGTCGGGGAGGGCGCTACGCCTGCTCAAAGTTTTCTTGGATGTTGTGATTAGGAGCGTTGCATAAAGGTCTTTTCTCCATTGGACTCTTTTTTTTGTGTAGAAGATGAGATCTTTTATTAAGGCTCATTTTGATGCGCAGGTGTAAGGGTCAGAGAGGAGGGTTTCTGGGTTTGTATTTTGAAGTTTGTGTTTGAAGATCTTGGAGGCCTTTTTTTGTTAGATTGGTCGGGTATTTAATTTTGTAGGCATTGAGGCCATCTAATTCCAGTCTGGTGTGGAGTGGGTGTAGTGAGACAGGATCCATTTTTGATAAAGAGGCTGGACCGAAATCTACAGTGAGTAGTTATAGCGAGTAGTTATGGCTGCTGACAATTCGAAACTGAGGATCATTCTGCAGGCCCGCCTCTGCAACTTCCATTTTCTATGAGGAGGGGCTCGTTGACAGGGCTTTTCTTGGAGGGATTTATGCCAGTGGCGATCCCTAGCCCTGGGAGCCTCTGAACGGGGCTCTAGCTATCGGCCATCTTTGCAACTTCTCAGCTTCACATCATAAAGCGTGGCAGCAATCTCGAAGAGTTCTCAACAGGAACAGGCTTCTCTCAACCGTGCTTGCGGTTGCAGGGTCATGGTTAAAGTCAACATTGAGTCACCCAGAATAGGCTGCAGTTGTCAGTGTGTGGCCCAAAGAATCATTGCGTTTCTACAGAGTAGCGTTCAGAGGGCCGGGCCAGGTTCCCTCTCCTATGTGTGGCTGTTTGACCCCATCGGGCGCCATTTTAAAGTCGGGCAAACTGGTGCCACACCGTCCAAGACTCCAGTGTCAGTATGTAGGGTCTGTTGCCCCTGCGCTAGCCCCTCCCTACTGCTAGGTAATGTCTGTCGCCTCGTTTCGCCTCTCTCTGCTCCTGAGGCAGCACTACGATGCATTTACAGGAGGGGGCCACAGCCAACAGGGTCGTGGAGGCTGGGTCTGGGGCGTAGCGCCACACTCACAGAGGCTTAGTTATGTGCTCAGGCGTTCCCGCATACTTCTTAGCAGTATTGAAGGATAGTACTTTAGAGGGCGAGTGCATACTCGGTGAGGGGCTGTCCCCTCCTCTATACTTACCGGTGGGTCTCCTTTCACACGCCTCACGTCTCCATCTTGTTCTTTGTTAGCGTCCGATCCTGACCTGCGGGGAACATCACACTTCCATTCCTGCATTTGCTCTTGGAAACAGGGGAAAAGAAAGGAATTAAGCAGCCCTTGTTCAGCTCGTGTCCTTTAAAGGCACAGGTGTTAATTAAAAAAAAAAAATCTCATTTAGTAGCACCCCGCAGTAGCAGGTTTGGTTCTCTGGACAGGAGCCTGCTTTCCTCCCTCCACCCCGAGGCTGCTGACATGATTCACCAAGGGAAAGGGGACAAAAGGACTCCTTTCCCTTTGTGAATCAGTTACCACCCCACGTTATTGGGTCAATAGCTCATCAAAGGTTTGTGTCCACAGTGGCCGTCACAAGCCCCTTTCTCTAAGCAATTTGGAAAGGATCATAAAAGCTTTTTCAAGAGTCAGAAAGAATTTTCCACGTCATTTACAGGTTTTCTATACACCAAGAAAAAACATTTTGCAGTCACCTTGTGATTTTGCGAATTGTACGGTTTGCCATGCCAAAAGGGCTTTGTGCACCTGGCCCCATGCCCCTCTGGATAGCAAGACTCCTAGAAGTACTATTCCTCACGGGTTTAGATTAGACTTACACATTTCCCTTCTTGACGAACCTGCTAGTATGAGTGTAAAAATGCAGACCAGGTATGGAGGTAAACAGAACATTGAAGCATGTGGCTAAACTAAATGTCCTGCAGCACTGGGAATACCTCTAAACCCCTCTGACAGAGAGAAATCTAAATGAAAAAGAAGGTTCTAGTCAAACGTGCACAAGCTTTAAAAACATGTATTCCTCCTTTAAGATGCTGCTAGGTTCCATTTCAGACCTTGCACTGCACTGGAAGGTGCCTCACAGCCTCGGTTATTTTTTCCATCTGATGCTGAGCATGTTTCAGAACACTTCAGAGTGTTTTTTCACTGTTTTGTGAGTATTTAGTCTCAAAATGTAATTTTTTTCATCTTCATTTGACTTTGAAGCTTTTCTCTTAATTTTCTCTTCCTTCAAACTTTTTTCTCCACAAATGCCTTTACTCTGTACTCTTTTCTCCTACTGTGGGAGAAGGAAGGCTGCCTCTGATGCACACTCGGTGTGTGATCTGTCTACCCTCATCACATCCAGCCTAGGGGTGTGTGTTTTGTTAAAAAAAAAAGAAATAGACAAATAGAGCACAGAAAGATCTAGAGGCAATATGTTTTTAGTGGGAAGCTGGAAGACATTGGAATATAGTGGAAGAGAAAGGAGCACCATAAGCTACCTGGACAGGGTGTTCCCTCCACTGAGTCTGCGTATTCTCCTAAAGACAACTCCTGAAGAGGTAGATCCAAAAGGATAAAGAGGTGCCACTATCACCATTGCTTGATACACACCCAACATCCTCAGTCAATATCCAAGCATGGCTTGGCACAACTCTGTTCACTTGGCATCGGAGAGTAAAAACTCAAGTTCTCCGTCTGACCCACCCAGCTCTGTTTGCAGCAACGTCTAAGATTCTTCTGCTGACCCTAACAATGCCAAAGCATTTTCTGGAAATGGTGATATAGACACATTCCCTTTAAATGTCTTGGTATTTTCTATTGAGTAGGTCAACTAGGACCAGTCACCAGCATCTTCTCAGACTCACCATCTGCACGCCATTCCTTTCCTGCATCAGTTTCACTATTGCATTAACTTTTCCATGGACTGTTATCTCAGGGTATTCGGTCACCCAAGTCAGGCCAAAGTAGTCAAACTAACTTTTACAAACTTTTAAAAAGTTTACAAACTTTACAGTTACCAAAGCTGGTTTGTGGTTGAAATAAAAATGTGTTGACAAATCTGTATCTCCCGGACCCTCCAGTGGGTTTTGCTCATGTTTGACTCAAAAAATTCACAAAAATATAATCTATTTTGATAAATTGGTGTTTTATTTTTTTCTTGTTTTCCAGCTTTCTTAATTTGTTGTATGGTACTGTTAAACACTTTGCATCATTTCCTATTTCAAGCCTTGCTGCTTGAAGTCATACCTACCCAGGGTTGAGCTTAAGGTTGTGCAAGCAAGCCTTACTGTGCCCAAGACAGTTTTTGAGAGTGTTTTCCATGGTAAGGCTGCATAGCTGTACCATATAACATACCCAAATCCTCACAACTTTTAATTTCACGCAGATGAGAAGATGAAAAGAATGAAAAAGAGGCAGAAACTCCAACAGCAGGAGGCTTGAAGGAGAGGAAGATTTTGCATATCTCACTAAAGGTGCAGGACTCGCTGTTACAAGCAGAGGGTTCAGTCCCTTCAGTGGTTCTACCATCCACGACCACAAGGGTAACGGCAATCTTTTGTAACAAAGATAATCTATTGGAGATGGAGGTTTGCATCAATACCAGCAGTCTTTCTCCTTTGAGAAATCCCACTCCATCAAAATACTGACTTCCCCACTTCCACTGCTCTGTTCACCACTCAAGTGAGAGTGTGTCAGATCACTTTGAAGAGTGAAAATCCATAATAGCCAACAGATGGGTTCTGCAAATTATGCAAAATGATTACACTCTTCAGTTCAAATCCTTGCCTCCATCAATACCACTAAACCTGAGTCAAGACATCTGTTGTGCTTACTGAGAATGGAATTTATATCTCTTCATCAAAGTGCACAATAGAGCCCATTCCTCGCTCTCCAAGAGAAAAAGGCATCTATGCAAGATATTTCTTCCTTCCCCAAAGAAGGCACCAAACAATATTTCAGACAAATACTAGACCTGAGGCAAGCCAACACATGGATCAAGAAACAGAAGTTCCGAATTTTAATCTATCTGTAACTAATGAAAAGATTCTGGGAGTGCTTTTTCCACATTCCAGTGGCGAAGAAGCACATTAAGTTCCACAGGAAATCGACTTCCACTATAGGAGCATTGTTAAACACAGAGCAAGACGTAGTATATTCTTCTAAGTCTGTACAATTGTGCAGAAGTGCTATCTGGTATTTGTAACTACTTTTCCTGCAGCACGTCTGATCCCTTCCCTCCTGGGATCAAGGGCATCTTGCACTTTCCTGTTACCCAGCCCACAGCTCAACATGAGACCACTGGAGGAGTCTCAAGTCTTCTGAGAGGAATTCCTTTCCATCTGGACCTTCTTACTCAGACCATTGTAATGGATGCATGCTACAGGAATGGTGACCCGTCTACAGGAACTTCCGGTTCAGGGATGGTGGTTGGAAAAACAGTATGTCTATCACAACAGTGTTCTAGTATTGAAGGCAGTGCATCTGGCTCTGAAGGCTTTTCTACATTACTTAACAACTAACATGACCACAGTGTCCTATCTGAACAAGCGAAGCAACACCAGAACTAGAGTTCTATATATGGATTCACAAACAATTTGACACTAGTTCCTAGCAGGGAACTTATCATTCCAACCTGTACATCTGCCAGGCAAAATGTTCAAACAGACCTTTTGAGCAGGTACTTCATAGACAACCACAAATGGGTCTTCAACAACCACATCTTGCAAAATGTTTTACAACACTGGGGATACCCCAAATAGACCGGCCAAAATGTAAAGTGACAACCACACAAAGCAAACGTGACCTACTGAAAGGCTCTCTCATAGGAACTGCCCATTGTCTTGGAGCGCTATGTCCTAAACCCAGGAATTTCTATTTATAATGGATGAGCCTAAGGGATGGTAAAAACTATGATGATTCATGGGACTGACCATTAGCCCTTATGCATTATAATGGGTTGACATGCTGCAGCCTTCCAAGCGTCCCCCCTGGGGTTCCCAGTCTTTCTTGGAGGGTAGGGCTCTAAATCCTAAAGAAAGCCTTGGGGGCTGGGGGGGGAGGGGGGGGCACTTGGATTGCTGAAAGATTCGGGGTTGATGGCATAGGGATTTTTAGTTTTATAGGTCCAGGTTCCATTGAAGCTCTTCTCTCTGTCTCTCTCTCTCTCATACCCGCCCCCTCCACCCTGCCAAAATATACTCTCCGTAAACACAGAAAGCCCATTCACCACTAGAAATTTCTCTGGTGAATGTAGCACTGCCAATGAAAAAGACACCCAGGGCGGTGTGTGAGGCCAGGCCTAATGATTTTTTTTTTCTTGTTGGTCGTTCACATGTAGTGAAACACGACTCTGCGAATGAAGCGCTTCTGGACAGTTACCTATGAGATAGCCCTTCAGTAGGTTCTGTTTGCTTTGTGTGGTGGTAGTACCTAAGATGGAGGATATTGACAGCCTGTTTTCCTCTTGTTCACCTGGACAAACATTCACATCTGGGAAATCAGGTCCATTTGTGTGTACAAAATGTAAAATGCTTGAGCTTCACATCAAGAGTAAGGGTGCTAGGCGATAGGCTGGCCTTTTGAATGAATTGGTCTAACACATTTCTCTGCGCTTTATTTATTATTTTATCTTTTAGGATTTGCCTGCACAGGACTTGCACTGTGCTTGCGAACTCTCTTGTATTAAAAAACGAAATCTTATCAAGTAGGTTTTATTACTAACAGACAGTGTTCAGATAATACCAAACTACTCCTTAATTTAATAAATAAGGCTACTTGCTCTCGGCGTGAGCTGATGCTAGTCTCCACAGATGCCGAAAAGGCGTTCAATAGAGTCCACTGGCCTTACCTGACAGAGGTTCTGCAGCACTTTGGGCTTGGGTAAAGATTCTGCTTCTGGGCATTAAGCGGCTACGAGACACCTCTAGCTTCAGTCCGAGTGAATGGTAGATCCTCTGAAAGTTTTGCGATCCAGCACTGCACGCATCAGGGTTGTCCTCTTCCCCACTTTTATTTGCGCTCTATATGGAGCACTTTGTACAGAGAGTGAGAGACCACCCCGATGTGAGGCTTTTGTTTTTGTGACGAGGAACGTCTTATCAAATTATATGTCGACAACCTCATTGTCTCTAGGGACAACCCTAAATAGTCGCTTTTTAGCTTTCTAAGAGAGGATGAGAGATATTGAGCTGTCTCTGGGCTCAAAATTAATATTACCAAATCCCAGGCTTTGAACTTAACAGTACCTCACACGACCAGAGAACTCCGCACCCGAGCCCACGCAATTAACTGGCATCCTACCATGTCATATCTGGGGATTCATCTTACTGCAACGATCCTAGAGACAGCGAGACTCCACTGTGTGGGGATCTTTCTAGTCATTCTATCGCCCTTGCCTTGTCCGGAAGATGAAGACATGCTAGAGATGCAAATAATCTCCTGGGACACTAACTCCAATTCTCTGGGAATGCCCTAAATTAACACGCTTTTTGGACAAGGTCCTCACTGAAGTTGACACCTACCTAGATACTTAGCTTCCCAGATTTCCCGCCTATATTATCTTGGGTCTCCCCAACCCACTTAACTTTCCTCTCAAATCGGTGAGAGGTAGCCACATTACTATCGTACTCAGGGCAGTGCAACAATCCATACTGGCGCTATGGTGCACAAATAAGATGCCAACGAAATTAGCTTGGCTACACCTTATATGAGACACGGTTGGGACGGAGAGGCTCTCTTTAGCTCTTAGGGCAGACAGGAAACCTTCAGCAAGCTCTGGTGTCCATATATATAATTGTTATCGCTTGAGTTCACTGACCTCACCTGCCCTAGATACCTCAGGTTGCTGAGACTGACAGAACTCCAGAACACTTAAGTTACAATAGATAATGCACTGCCTGAAACCACAGGCATGGGAAGTAGCAGGCTATGAGCTGCAGGCACCTGTTAAAGTGGGGGGGGGGAGGGGGGGGGCGGGGAGTGAGGGAGGGGGGTTGTTGGCGTCTTTGTTTGAAGAACTAAGTTGCATTAACGCTGACGTTAGTCGAATGTTCACGTTGAGTCAGTATCAAACAGTAGTATTTTGCATCTAATTAAACCCTTGCAACAATAAAATACATGTAATCACAAAAAACGAAATCTTAAAGGGGCCTTGGAGCCTGCCCATTACTTACTTTTTCTTATCATTACTAACTTTAACTTACCATTGGCTGGCTCTCGCGTCACACTCTTTTTCTGATTTACTATTGGTCAACACCTCTTCCTCACCTCCATCTTCTTCTTGGGCTTTGTGTTGAGTCTTCCTCCTGCCCTGGAGCCTGGACCAAGTCCTCTTTCTGGTGTTCAATGTCCTTCTACTACAGGCACCTGCAATGCAGTTACTCTTTTTAAAAAAAATCTTTTTTTACAGTTTTCTTTCTCCCCTCCTCTCTGGGCACATACTCACCAAAGCCATCGAGCTGGTTGATTCAAACTTGTGCTGCCCCATGCCCCTGCATGGCATGGGCCAGATGTTGCCTGGACATTTGCACAAACTTGTGCCGCCCGTGCCACATGGGCCCCATGTTGCCCCTACAGTTGCACAACCTTGTGCCGGCCGTGTCCCCTTGAAGCTTGGGATCTGTACTGCAGGGACAGTTGTTCATAGTTGTCCCGCCCTGTCCCTCTGTGCCTCAAGGCCCCATCTTACCTGGGAAGTTGCACAAACTTGTTTTTATTTTCTTTGCTGCACTGCATAAGAGTGCATTTGCAGACATAGCCTACAGAGAGCATAATAAACCGCACAGACATACACAGAAATGACTCCCCTGCCCCCTACAGATCAGACACCTCTGTACATCATGCTTCTGTCATACGCATATCAATCATACATTGTATGGGTCCTCACACTCGTACACACAAAAAATTCCCATGCGTTAAACAGATTTTACCCTTATCCCACAGATCATGAGTAGTCAAAATTGTTGATGTAGTGCTGTATAAATGCGATTGACGTATTGCTATGTTGAACTCGCATATATAACGTTTACACATAAATAACACATATGCACATAGATCAGACACGCTCAATACATATCACACAAATATCCACACATATGCAGAAACACACACACGTCAAACACCACCCCCATACAAAAATATAGCAGCACGCACACACAGACCTGTGCACTAATATTTAATCTGGAGAAGCCGTCAAAGAGGATGCCAGGCCTGCTGAAGGCCAGTGTGTGAGGCGTGCTTGCAGTTGGGATCTGAGTATTACTTAAGCAATCAATGAAGCTTGAGATACACTCCGCCACTCCCCAATTAGCATGGAGGTCTAAATTTGTTGTACGTGTGCCATTTAAACCTCTCGCCCTGTCCCGCTTTGCTTGCCCCTCAGTCCCGCCATTCAACAAAAAAGCATTGAAAAAGCCACATTACTCTTCCATATGCAAGAATTTTCTGGCTTTGACAATGTTTTTTTAACCCATGTTGAACAGCAGCACAGCTGCTGTGCAACTTGGCCAAAAGTAAAGCATTTACCACATCCTAGTGCTTACCTGGTAATACAGGTGTACCGGACTCCCACTGATCTATTGTACGGCAACTTACACAAGGCAATTAGAGGCCTCTGCGCCAGTATTGCCTTCTGGACTACGTTGCCGCTTTCGGTGATGGGTAGGATAGCCATTACAAAAATGGTCGTCCTTCCGAGACTACTCTATTATTTTACTAATCTACCGATACTGCTCTCATAATGTACTTTCAAACTTTTAAACACTTTACTAATCGATCTAATCTGGGGAACCGGCAGACGGAGGATTAGCCTCCAACTTGGCACAGACAAAGGGGGACTCGGGGTTCCTGACTTTAGGGCCTACTATTACGCCAACCAATTACAGTGGCTCTCCTTTTGGATGGCCGAACATAATCTCCAGGAGATAGGTTACACTGATCGCGACGTAGCGGCGGGAGCCTTGCATATGCTGTTGCTACCGAGTTATAAACTCCCCCAGCAACTCCCTACTTTACTGCGCACAGCACTACAATGCTGGAAAGCGGCACTCCTCAACACGAACACACTCCCTGCCTATGCAGGTAACATCCCCCTAGTGGGCATACCACTGGCAACTGGTCGTTTAACACGCCGCACCATTGCCCCCTGGACTGACGCAGGAGTTAGCACAGTATCGGACCCGTTTCATGAGGGACAGTTGCTAGATTACCACAACTTTGTCAGGAGCACAGGAGTACCTGACCATTTGTACATCCTGCATGCGGCCGTGACTGGGCAATGCAGAAAACGCGGCACTAAGGCGTGAGGTCTACGAAAAACCCCAATAGCGCTGGAGTGGGATACAATGTTAGAATCCTTAAAAACACAAGAGGTGGACGGGGTGGAACCTCTCAATGACTCGCAGTAAAGCTCACTGATCCCATGAACCTCTGTAGTACACGTTTCTAAACAAGAACATTATGTGTTTCTCTCTCACTGTCTGAACCCTTATAGCAAAAATCAGAGCAAGGGATCGGTATCTTTAACTGTTCATGCTATTGTTGATATTAGACTGTATACGTCAGCTGGCCTTGTACAGCCGACCATTCTTTTTATGTTAATGTTATTTACATATGCTTGAAGAACTGGAGGGTGGGGGGATGGAATTCTTGTTGGGAAGTTCTGTTTTATTACTACAGAAAATTATACGGTGTGCTGACATACAGAAGCCCGTCTAGTTGGTCATGGACAATCGGATACTGCCATGTAAATATTGGGTGTTGAACCTACGGCCTATCCTTACCCAGGTACCAGAGTGGGTAGAACTGATGCAAACACCAGTGTAAGATGCATGACAACCTTTCTTGAAACACAAAAGAAGGGAATGTATATGTAAATTATATGGCCACGGGGTAGGGGAACCGTCCTGTATGTCTGCGACGAATAGTAACTGTATTGGATTGTGCAATATGAAAAAAACTGCTAATAAAACTGTTTTTAAAAAAAGCACCACATTCTAGTGCTTTTTATTTTCTTTTTTACTATCAACCATGCTGTACAACATGGCTAACAAAACCAAGATCATTGTGTGATGGCTTTGTCTCTAGTGCTGGGAGGCCTTTGGTAGCCATGCTCTTTACAGGTGTCGATCCATTCATTCATCCTCGTGCAGGTCAAACCTTTTGGCTTTGCTTGATCCGGACTGGAATCCTTGATGTGCACAGATGAGCTGCGACCACTGCCATCACTTTCGTGAACACCCGAGTGGCACTGGTAAGGCCAAAGGGAAGCACAGTAAACTGAAAATGCTCGTGACCTACCGTGAACCGTAGGTAACGCCGGTGGGCAGGCAAAACTGGGATGTGAAAATAGGCGCCCTGCAAATCCAACACTACCATTCAGTCTCCAGAGTCGAGGGCAGACAAGACCTGAGCCAAGGTTAACATTTCGAACTTTTCCTTGCGGGTGAAGCGGTTGACGTCTCGGAGGTTTAAGATAGGACGCGGGCCTTTGTCCTTCTTGGATACCAGGAAGTAGTGGAATTAGCAACCACAACCTACTTCTGGCACAGGGAAAGAGCCGTAACTTCCTGGGGGTGAAGGGCCAAGTGATCCTCAGACATGCGATGGAGCGTAGGTGGCACGGACCGAGGGGTAGTCTCGAAAGGGAGGGAGTAGCCCCTTCAGATTCTCAGTAAAACCCACCTCTCCGACATGATTTTGTGCCAGGGGGGAGGTGATGGCGAATCATGCCGCCCACTGGCAACTGATGGCCCTGAAAGGTCGGACTAGGAAGCCTTGGAGGCTGCTGCGGGGGGGTGCATTGTTGACACTGGGTCCCATGTCCTCGGCCACGCCTAGGATGGGTATCTTGCGCAGCCCTGTGGCTCTGGGTGGAAAGTGGTGGGGCACCCCTTTCGTAGCAACGAAAGGCAGACTGCATGGGGCTGGAAGTCTCTGTAAGGCCAAAGGATCTGGCCGTGGGCCTGGAGTCCTTGAAGCGCTCAAGCGCGTTGTCCGCCTTGTCACCAAACAGGCGACGGCCATCAAAGGGCATGACCAAAAGTGTGGATTGGACATCGCAGAGAAGCCAGACGTTCTCAGCAACATGTGGTGCCTCAGGGCTACCGAAGTGGAAACCGTCCTATTTAGCGAGTCAGCGGTATCCTTCCCACACCGGATGGCAAACTTAGTTGCGTCTCGACCCTCAGTGAAAGCGCGGGTGAGCACAGTTTGGGCCTCCTCCGGGCATTGTGGCAGCACTTGCGTGACTGTATCCCACACCGTGTGTGTATAACGGCCGAAGAGACATGCAGTGTTCACTGACCACACCACAATCCTAAGCTGGCAGAAGAAAACATCTTCCTAAGATGGTCCAGCTTCTTGGATTCCCTACCTGGGAGAGCAGTAGGGAATGCGCCTTTTGAGAATGATGCTTGGACCTCCATGCTCTCAGGGGTAGGGTGTTGGGAGAGGAAAAGTGGGTCACCCAGGGCCAGGCAGTGGCATCGGGGAATCATCCTGTTGACAGGAGCCCCTGTGCTTGGCTTGGACGAAGTGCCCAGAAGGATGTCAGTAAGGGCCTCATTAAAAGGCAGCAGGGGCTCCGAAGAGGCTGCCGCCGGCTGAAGCACCTCAGTCAGGAGATTAGTCCTGATAGCCACCGTAGGAAGCTTGGGGCCCAAGGCATCAGCTGCCCTTTGCAACACACAGAATAGGAAGCTCCCTTCTCTGTAGCCATGGTAGGGGGAGAAAGTATACCAAGGTCTGGGGAGGTATCCAGACCACTGGCATCACCCAACTCCTCTCGTCAGTCCGTTCCTCAAGTTGGTCTGCCAGAGGGTCAACAGACCGCTCCCAGTCCTCCTCGCCCTCCTCTGGCTGCCACTCAGGGCGGTAGGGCACGCCAGGGATGAACAGCAGTACAAAAGTACTGTCTGGCGCCGGTACCGACGCCGTGTCCTAGTCTGGGTGAGGTTGGGGTCGACGCCATTTGGGGGCGCAACCGACGCTAGGGGCATTGTTACTAGAATCTGCGGTGGGGAAGGTACCCCGAGGCCGTAGCTGCCGGCATCAAAAGCCTAGGGCCCCCAGCCAAGTCATGGGGTCCGAAGGCGCACCTGCAGAGTCGGGCTGCCCAAAGAAGCTGTGCAGCGCTTCGTAAAATGCACGAAGCTGAGCAGAGGACGATCCAGCTCCGGTAAAAGGAGAAAAGCGCTGAAGGAGCCGGAGAGCTCCTGGTCCAGCGTCACGTCGGCCGACTGACAGAGAGAAGGTGAAGAGCGTTTGTGCTTCTCCGCCGTCTTCTTGTGCTTCGACTTACTGAAGGAGTGCGAAGACTTCGAGGACAAATGGTGGTGACTCTGTGGCCGGTCCAGCGATCTTCCTCTCGACCGGGCCCTCGAACGACGCGAATGAACGTGGAGTGGACTGCCAGACCGCCAAAAGCTTTTAGGACCGCTCCCGCAAAGACTTTGGGTTCATGGCCGCAGTTGGAGCACAACTTTGGATCATGGTTGCGCTCCAGGCACCAAAGACACACCAGTTGCAGATCGGTGTCCAGCATCAGCTTGTGACAGGAGTCACAGGGCTTAAAAAAAATGTTCACAAAAGTAAAAAACTGTTTAGTCAAAAAAAGACTAAGGGGCACGCTTTCTCCGGATCTGCGCTGGCTGGAGTGGAAAAATAAAGAACTCACGTCGGCTCGTAGGGGCAGTGTCTAAGTAGACACCGCTACATCATCCCAATGACCATGATGCCGACAACAGACCCGAAGTCGCCCGACTCCACCTACCGGCACGCAGGGGTACTGCTAAAAAAAAAAAAAATCTCCGGATCCAGTCTGACACCTGGGGGTAATTCTAAGGTAAGGAAACTGCAACTACCGCCTCTTTCAGGTATTACGTATGGCACCCTTGGTAGAAATCTGTCATTCATTCATTAATTCATTCATTAACAAATAAATGATCAACCCTGTCAACATTGCTTCAAATGAGTGCTCACCCCACTCCCCCATTTTATAGCTAGCTGTCTCACCTTAATCCTGGGTCATCATTGCCATCTATGGAATACAAATTCACTCCATATTCTGGTGAATAACATATCTCACCATGATCTTTGATATGACAGCAACTTCTGCTTCGTCATTACTAGAGGTGATGTTTTTAATGCAAAATACCTTTCAGGCAATATTAAATGCTCTAGTTGAGAATAACGGACAAGGGAAAACCCATAAATCCCAATTACAGCTGATTGCAGAGGAGTTAAAACAAATTAACTACTGTATGCCTACTATAGTACGACCAGTAAAAGAGAAGAGATCAGGAGGTATATGTGTCATAATGCACTGATGAGGGCGAATCCACACAGCCCAAAAATCCCCCGATGGTATATATTTCAAAATGCCCAATGCTGGTAATAAAGAGGAGGCCCAATAGGAGAATTAAGAGGTATATACCTGAGCATAAGATCAGAAGGAATCCGCAGAAAATGTTGAAAAAGAAAAGGGTATAAAACAAAGTTGGAGGCAAGGGCAGGGTGTGGCGGCACTAGATATAGAGAGACAATTGATGGATGGAACTAGAAGTAAAAAGGGACCAGGGGGGAATTTAAATAGGAAAGATATAAGAACCCTGAAGGGGATGAATACCATGTCTGGAAGTATGCAACCCCAAGGCCTTGTACTACGGTGTAAAAAGGAAAGACTAGGTAGCAGGGCGGATGGTGAGCCGTCCAGCATAAGAATAAGGGGAGAGCCCTCTTCAGATCAATCTGGGATGAGTCTGCCCAAGTCCAGAGATAGTACCTACAGTTGGGAGGAGAAAAAGGAAGTATAATAATAGATAGCCTATGGGTGTGAAGGTTGGGGGAAGCTGCAAAGTAAAATAAAACCCCTAAATCATTCATACCTATTACAAATATTGGGTAAATGTCCTACATTAGGTGGGGCTACATCTAATGATATAGGGCAAATAGGCTTTGTAACTAATTTGGCCGGAAATGAGGTGACAAAGGTCCTCTTCTGTTCCGAATGCGTGAAGCAGATGGCGGTAAGCGGTACAAAAGGGGGTGGTGATGGACGGAGCATCTGAACCAATCAAACACTCACACCCAGTCAACAGATCTGGGTTTAATCCATTACCATTCTTTAGCCCACTCCGCCACCCCAGTTCAGACATGGCCATATGCAAATCAGTCTGACCCTGTGCCTCATGGGAACAGTCCAGCCCGAACTGCCAAGGCATGCCTTCCCTGGACCGGATTCAATCTTCCTAGGACCGGTTTCTGGCATTACAGCTGTCTTCAGCCAGGCTTGTTGGAATCCAGTGGCAAAGTGAGCAAGGGACTCACGTCTGAGCATACCCTGCCAACTTATGGCGAACAAAGCGGTACAAAAGGGGGTGGTGATGGACGGAGCATCTGAACCAATCAAACACTCACACCCAGTCAACAGATCTGGGTTTAATCCATCACCGTTCTTTAGCCCACTCCTCCACCCCAGTTCAGACATGGCCATATGCAAATCAGTTTGACCCTGTACCTCATGGGAACAGTCCAGCCCGAACTGCCAAGCCATGCCTTCCCTGGACTGGATTCAAGCTTTCTAGGACCGGTTTCTGGCATTACAGCCGTCTTCAGATGGTGGTAAGGGCAGAGGGAAAATTGGAACGGGGGGATAAGACTAGTACATGATGGTGAGTTGGGAATAGAAGGGAGTAACCCCAGGAATTCTGGGGCCCTCTCCTACCACGCAGGACTACGCCCGGAGAAAATACAGTATGATATACTAGAAGCCCAGCATAGAAGAATTTGTACTGATAAAAATCAGGGAAGGATAAAAGTAACAATAGCAAATGCTGTAAAGGGCCCAGTGTCGACTAATCGATTCAAACCACTTTTTGACTCTTTAATAAATTGGGATGACAATGGGATGGGCGACCTGGATTAAGAAATGGGGTTCTCACCCAGCCTACGGGTATTGTCACGTAATATAGGGGGATATGAAAGACAGATAACCCAAGACACCTTTAGAGAAATGCTGGGTAGTTATGAAATAATGTGTCTTCAGGAGTCCTGGTTGTGCGAGGTACCCGAACCAATAGATGGTTTCTTTATGCTTACCAAAAAGGCAGTACGTATGAATCTAGGACACCCTTCAGGGGGGTAGATTACGTTAGTATCATCAAAAATAGCCAACAAAGTCACCAAGTTAAAAGTGAAATGTAGGTGGCTATTAGCTAGCCAAGTAGAGCTCTATAGTGGCCCCGGGGCAAGAAGGCAAATAATGGTGATTAATATATATATTCAGCCATGAGCCATAACCGACTATGCAGAGCTACTGGGATTGCTAGAAGAAGATCTGGTACTCATTTGTACAACAAAAGCTTCACAACTGATAATGACCTTAGGAGAGTTTAATCATAAACTGGACCCTTCACTAGCGACAAATTGTTTAAGGATCTATTAACCATGTGGCACATGTAGTGCTGCACAAAACAAATCTCTAGCAAAGGTTTTTGGATCCATAGGGCTATTTTGTGCCAGTGGGCAGGCGAACACCAACCGCCCTGCACAGAAGACCTTTCGTATAGGGAATCAGAATTGGCCAATTGATTATGCTTTTATAAATGGATTGAACTTTAAGGCAGTAGTAGGATATGAGGTACTGCAGAGTGAAGGCAGTGACCACTGGCCCCTGCAACTATTAATTAGGATAGTACAAGAGACTGAAAGAGAAAGCGTGGTCCCTCTACAGATAGATCACCCGAGACGCATAACCACCATATAACCGAAGACAGCCTGAAATTGGTCAATGCTCTGATGATTGATTATACGTCCTTTTGCAAACTGGAGAAAAGAGAGAAAACCCTAATATGGTATGACTAGGTGATTGAGCAGATGCTAAATTGCTTAAGGATACATGAAAAATCAGAGCCCGCACTCAAGAAAAAAGAGAAAAATAAATGGTTGTTTTAATAATGAGTGTAGGAACCTAAAATTGAGGTTACGAAAATGGGAAAGACAGCTAAGAAAAAGACAGGATAGGAAACCATGGAGAACCTCAGAGGGCAAAACTTGTGTATAAAAATAGGATGAGGGAAAGGAAAATAGAATATATGTCCAAAAATTGGCAAACAATGTTAGAAGTGATAAATACAAATATAAGATTATTCTGGCGATTGGTAAGAGAGGGAAACGTACAGGAAGAAAAGCGGTGTTTGGTTGGAGAAGATGATTGGATTAACCATTTGAGTTATTTGTACAATGGTAGTAGGATAGAGATGATCTTGGAAATAAGGCCCAAGGATGTGGAACAATTAAAGCCGTACTTCTCCTTTCAAAGTATAAAAGAAACCATCTGATCTTAAAAACAAAGCCACAGGGCCAGATAACCTACCAGCAATTATATTAAACAAGCATTGGCATAGCCAATTGGCCTCGCCTTTGGGACCAGCAATTATATTAAACTAGCAGTGGCATAGCCAATTGGCCTCGCCTTTGGGACCGTATAAGTGTTTAGCCATGCAACCGTTGCTGTTGTTGCACCAAGGATATGGTGCTGGATAACTAAACACTTATAAGATCCCAAAGGCGAGACCTATTGGCTATGCCAATGCTTGTTTCCTTAAGCCATAAATGTTGGATAGGTGAAACCTGTTTGCTTTGCCAATGCTAGTTTTACAAGCTGTCTTTAAGCAAGCAATTGGTAGTAGAAATATATGGGACATGAACAGAGTAAAAAGGCAGTGAGAAGACACTCTTGTTTCTGAATGGAGCTAGATTTGGGGCCATTTGCCAGTGAAGGCGATGTAAGATAGTGAAGATGTGCAAGATGACACGTGTGAGTACAAGATTGTAATTGTGGCCCGGTCTAAAATTATATGTTTCCTGAATTGTGTTGGTGATTGATAAAAGAACAATTTGAGCAGTGAGGAATTGAGCAGTGTGGAATTGAGGTTATTTGAAGAAAAAATCATACAAGATAAAAAGAACTCATATCATATGTGGGGGCCCTGACGAAGTGGCAGGACAGTAGGGGCAACAAAGAGTGACACCTATTTGCAAGCAAACTAAAATCAAGACCGGTGTGAGGAAAAAATAGCAGATGTACAACACACTGATGGAAGACAAGAGAGTCCTAATTAGTGCATTCAGGACCTTGTAGTCAGACCACTATAATGAAGAGTGACAATACATATCTGGAACAACCTCTGGTACTCAAACACGCTGCAGAGTTAGGACTTCCTGCTGAGGTGGAGAAGGAAGGGATCAATATTGTAAAGCAGACAAGCGCGCTCTGAAAGTTAAAAAAAAAAAATAAACAAGGCATACAGGCTGCAACGGGAGAGAGAGGCGGAGGGGCGCACCGCGAGTGGTGCACGCGCGCTTGGGGGAGCAGTCTGCTCTTTTTCAAAGCACATACTGGTGCTTGTGGCGCGCCGTTGCGCAATCCCGCCAGCCATATGCCGCCACAAGCACGAGTATGTGCTTTGAAAAAGAGCTGCACAAGGACTAAAGGTCTCCTTTGCAGCGCATGCGCGCTGCGTAGGCGAGACCTAAAAATATTTCTAAATGTGACCTTTCAAAATATTTTAACTTCTGGGATTTTTCCAGAAAATTGGAAGGGGGCCATTGTCAGACAAATTTATATAAAGGAGGATGCCGCACTACCTCAGAATTATCGCCTTATAAGTCTGCTGGATGTGGGGGACAAAGTATTCTCCAAGATATTGTTAGGCGTATTGAAGTCCTGGGCAGAAGAGTACAATTTGATACTGATAAAGCAAGTCTGGTTCAAAGAGGGACACTCAACAATAGACAATTGCCTTAGTCTATGGGCAATGGCAAAAAATGGCAATTGAAGCGCAAGGCAGTCTGTTCTGCTGTTTGGTTGATTTCCGAGCTGCCTTCAAGATCATATTCTACTGTGGAATATGCTGGCAAAGCTTGGAATCAATAAAGCAGTACTCTCACTAATTCAGGAAATGCACTCACTAAATTGGGCCAGGGTAATTTAGGTACCCTTGGAACTTTATCTAAGAAAATTCAGATAAAGAATGGACTGCAACAGGGCTGTGTCTTGGCCCCACTGTTATTCTCTTTTTTCCATTCCGACTTACCAAACATATTGAGCAAGGCCGGTGGGTTAAGCCCTAAGATGGGGGGACCCATATATATCATGTCTTCTATACACAGACAATCTAGTGATAACGGACATGACAGAGTGGGGTTTGCAAAACAAATTGGACATGTTTCACGATTATTGTACAAAGAAACGTCTCCCGGTCAATCTAGAAAAGACGAAAATAATGGGGGAGGGGGAAAAGAAAGAGTTCTTTTTACTGGGATGGGTCAGAGTCGAAGTAGTGGATAATCTAAATACATGGGTATGTGATTCGATAGCAAGTTAAATTGAAGGGATCACATACAGTCAATAAAATCAAAGACTCTCTCCTCCGTATGGGGCCTTAAACAATTTAAATAGAAGTATGGAGGCCCTTCCTTGCGGCCAATTCTATCCGCTTTTACTGCAATGGTCCGCCCACAATTTCAATATGGTGCGGATATTTTACGCTTGGGTGGTAAATGGTATTGGAATTTAGAGGAGGGTAAATGTGTGAAACAGCTCCTTGCTCTCCCTCCATCAACTATGATACAGGTTGTGAGAGTAGAATGTCAACTTGCAGCCTGGAATTTCAAGGGAATGGAAGTAACATTGAACTTCTGGCAGAGATTGAACAGAGAAGGGACCCCCTAAATATCAAATCTTTGTAAAAGAGAAATGGAGGAAATTGAATTTAATTGGGCTTCCCAAGTTATACAGAAGTTAAATAAGTTGTGTGTAAAACTTTCCTTGGAGTCAGATCATTGGAAATTAGGGCAGCAGATTCCTAAGCAGGTGCTACGTGTTATTATCAATACTAAGGCTCGAGAAGAAGATTTACGTTATTTGGGGAGCAAATTGTCCACCCAGTTTTTGATAAACGGGTGGACGATCTATATCGAGGTCATGCCTAACCCTAAGATTAGAAATACAGTATTTAGATTCAGAGTTGGCCTGAATCCATGCCACGCAGATGGGAAGATAAAAATTGCAATGATGAATAATCAGGGTCTGTGAACATGTGGTTTACAAATAAAATGCAGTTGGCCACACATTTTGTTGGACTGTTTGTGGTTCCTTGAACGGAAAAAATTCTTAAAACCTGATTGTCACGTAACAAAACGACACTGGACACCCGGGTTCTTTCAGAGGTATCAGATTTATTTAAAGGAATCTGATGTGGAAGCATGGTATGCTGTGCTGGTGGTCCGGTTTAGTCTTCTTCCCCCTAGCATCTTGGTCAGGATCTTCTCTCTGGGCTTGTCACCGGTCTTTCCCACGGGAAACAGAAGGGAGAGGCAATTAATAACAGTCCTGCCCGTAACCCTGCTGATGTGTAGTGCTCCCCGCCCGTTTGGTGCACGAGGGAAGGCTTCTCCTCAACCGTGGTACTTCACACGAGTTCAGGGATGTGAGGGGGGGGCCGCCCTGTGAGGAAGGGAAATTGCGGGTAGAGATGTACTTCTCTCTCCCTTGTTTTGTGTGCCCGTTAGTGTTACTTGATCCTAGCCGTAAATTCTGTTTAGCCGGAATCGGGGCAGCATGCAAGGGGGTAAATGTGACATGTGCAATAGGAAGAATATCTGAAAGAAACAGGTTAGTCTTACATTCCTTACCTTAGAATATCCTCAGCAGGCAGACTGGATCCGGAAAGTTTTTCGTCAGCAGTAACCTTGCGCATCAGTAGGCGTCGTCTGCGGCTCCATGTCCGTCGTCGGCGTCGTGATTGCCGGGATGATGTCAACGGAGTATTTTGACGCCTCCCTCGTGTCCTGACGTCAGTTCTTTTTTCCGCGCCAGCAAGCGCAGATCCGGGAAGACTAGTACCCTAGTCATTTTTTGACTAACTTTTTGGCCTTTTTTTGGCTATTCTTTTCGAGTCGATATTGACTCCTGGTGCCGATAGGGATACCTGGGTTCAAGCCCTGCAACGCCTGTCACCGCCTGATGTCGGTGACTGACCCCCACCGCCGGTGTCTCTACTGCCTCTGGGCTGACCATGAAAAGTAGTGCCCAACTGCCGGGCCTTGACCTCGAAGGCTAGGCAGGAGCGGTCCCGCAAGCTCGTCAAGATCCGGCAGTCGGCTCCGCGCCACTCAAGGTCCCGGTCGAGGAGGAAGTCGAGGGAGACCGATCGCGGAGTCACAGCCATAAACGCTTGTCGAGCCATCACCACTCGACTGGATCGAAGTCCTCCGGTAAGTCGAGGAAGAAGTCAGAGGCAACATCGCTCTTCTGACTCCCCTCGCCGGTCGCACAACGTGGCTGAGGTTTCGGGTGACACCACCCTCGCGGCTATGCCCTAGCCGCAGGCGGTCCCATACCCTCCGGTCCCTGGACTGCATGCCACATCGGAGGAGATACGTGACTTCCTCGTGGCCATGAGGACTCACTTCCCTCCGTTGAGCCCTGCCTGCACACCTTCGGGCCCCGCAGACCTGACTTTGGGCCCTAGCGAGCCACGGCTTCCGCCCTGGCATTGTCGTCGACTTCAGTCCTGACGCCGCAGGTCCCCAGGGGATCCAGGCCTGGATCCCAGTCGACGCCGGTTGACCTTACGACTCCGCTGGCGCCGACCCCATTGGTGTCACTCCCGGCGCAGTCTTCGGACGAGGACGACGACCCCGGTTTCATCCCCGGTCAGGGTCCGGCGTCGGAGCGGTACTGCTCAGCGCCGTCTCCAGCGTTGGTGGGTGAGCAATTCACCTATGACCCGGCTTCGTCATTCTTTCCTGTTTTTTCAGGACACCGATGAAGGGTAGGACTGGGAGCGGTCTGAGGACCCTCTGGCACGACAGTGCCAGTTAAGTCAGGACTGGGCAGATGAGCTGGGGAGGCCAGTGGTCTGGATACATCGCCTGACACTGGATTCATCTCTCCTCGCTCCGTGGCTATGGAGGAGGGTGCTACATATGGTTTGGTGTTGCGCAGGGCAGCCAAGAACTTTGCACTTGAGCTCCTTGCTGAGGCCGTGAGGACTAATCTCCTCACTGAGGTGCTTCAGCCGCCAGTAAGCTCTTCGGAGCCTATGCTGCCATTTAATGAAGCCCTCACGAACGCTCTGATGGGCACCTGGTCCAAGTCCTCCACAGTGCCCCCTGTGTATCGGAACTGGCCCGACGCCACCGCTTGGCTCCGGGCGACCCCTGCTTTCTGTCTGTTCACCCCACCCCTAAGAGCCTGGTGATCCAGGCCTCTACATCCCAGACTGCGTTCAGACTGCTCCTCCAGATCGGGAATCCAAAAGGTTTGATCAGTTTGGGAAGAAACTGTTCTCCTCATTGAGTTTGGGATTGCGGTCTATCAACACTGCTTGCCTTTTGGGCCGTTACACCCACTCTTTGTGGGATACTGTTGCGGACAAGCTGCCCCAGTGTCCGGAGGAGGCCCAGGCATGGCTCACCCAAGTTCTTGCTCAGGGGCAGGATGCAGCACGTTATTCCATTTAATGAGGACTTGATACCACAGACTTTCTGGGCAGAGCGATTTCCACGACGGTGGCGATCCGTCACCAGGCCTGGCTGAGGTCCGCCAATTTTTGGGGGATGTCCAGTCCACGCTCATGGACATGCCCTTCGATGGCCATCGCCTTTTTGGCGACAAAGCAGACAGTGCGCTTCAGCGTTTCAAGGACTCCAGGGCTATGGCCAAGTCCTTGGTCCTGTCGGTCCAGCGCCAGCATACATCTGCTTTTCACCCCTTTCGTGGCCAAGGAAGGGGCGCCCCCACACGTTCGTTCAGCCACAGGCCGCAGAATCAACCTCAACGTGGTCGCAGATGTGGTAACCGCTGTGGCGGTGCAGGTGGACAACGGCAAGGTCAGTTCACATCCACTCCCGCAGCATCTGCCTCAAAGCCTTCCTAATCCGAGCTTTCAGGCCCATTCGACACCAGTGGGGGGCAGGGTCTGCCATCACCTCCTCCACTGGCGTACCATCACCTCTGACAGGTGGGTGCTGCAAATCGTCCGAGGGGGCTACTCCCGCCCCTTCGAGGCGACCCCCCTCCAGCTATGCACTGCAGTACCACTGCATGTTGGGGGATCACTTGCAACTTCTGAAGGAGGAAGTTACGGTCCTCTTTGCCAAAGGGGCCATCGAGCGCGTTCCTGGGCCAGAAGTAGGACGTGGTTGCTACTCCCACTACTTTCTGGTACCCAAGAAGGGCAAAGGAGGCCTACACCCTTTCTTGGACCTCCGAAGCGTCAACGGCTTCCTCCGGAAGGAGAAGTTCAAGATGCTGACTTTAGCTTGGGTCCTGGCTGCCCTAGACCCTGGAGACTGGATTGTAGCGTTGGACTTGCTGGACGCATATTTCCACATCCCTGTCCTGCTGGCCCACCGGTGCTTCCCGTGGTATGCCACGAGCACTTTCAGTTTACTGTGCTCCCCTTCGGCCTCACCAGTACCCCTCTGGTGTTCGCGAAAGTGATGGCGGTGGTCGCAGCTCATCTGCACAGATCAGGGGTTTCAGTCTTCTCCTATCTCGGCAACTGGTTGGTGAAGGTGGGCTTGCCCCAGACAGTCGTCTCCCACCTCCAGACTACAGCCGATCTCCTGCACTCGCTGGGGTTTTCCATCAACTTGCCGAAGTCACACCTGTGTCCCTCAGAAGCTCCTCTTCATCGGAGTGATTCTGGACTCGGCGTAGTTTCGAGTTTATCCTCCCGAGCAGCAGGTTCAGGATATTCCGGCTCTGATTCCGATCTTTCAGCCTTTATCCCGAGTTTCGGTCAGGTTGATGCTGCGGCTCCTGGGGCTGATTGCCTCCTGCATCCTACTGGTGCATCACGCCAGGTGGCGAATGCGGGCTCTGCAATGGGACCTGAAGTTTCAGTGGGCACAGCATCAGGGCAACCTGCCTGACCATGTCCTGATCTCAGAGGGCACTGCAAGACAGTTGCAGTAGTGGCTCACGGACCGCAGTTGGGTCAGCGGCAGATCCCTCTCCCTACGCCAACTGGAGCACGTAGTAGTGACGGATGCGCCCCTCCTGGGATTGGGGGTCCACATGGGAGAGGCGGAGATCAGAGGCCTCTGGTCTCCGGCGGAGGCCCGGCTCCATATCAACCTTCTGGAGCTGGGGGCGATCCGACATGCACTGAATGCATTCCTTCCCTCTGTTGGGGAACTCTAGTAAAGGTGTTCACGGACAACACCACCGCCATGTGGTACTGCAACAAACAGGGCGGGGTGGGGTCGTGGACCCTTTGTCAGGAGGCTCTACACCTCTGGACATGGCTGGAACACCAGGGCGTCACCCTGGTGGTTCAACACCTAGCAGGTTCCCTGAACGCCCGGGCGGACGAACTCCGCCGCCGGTGCATGATGTATCACGAATGGTGTTTAAACTCGGACGTGGCGCAAGGTCTCTTTCAGCAGTGAGGAGAGCCTTGGTTCGATCTATTCACCACCGAAGAGAATGCACAATGTCATCAGTTCTGCACGTTGGAATTTCCTAGGCGGCACTCGCTCGGAGACGCTTTTCGTCTCGAGTGGAGCTGCGGTCTGTCCACCTTTCCGCCTATACCACTTTTGCCCAGAGTCCTGAAGAAGATCAGGCGGGACCGGGCCCAAGTCATCCTTGTAGCTCCGGACTGGGCACGAAGATACTGGAATCCGGAGCTACTCGGCATGTCAGTCGATCACTCGATTCGTCTGCCTCCTCAGGAGGCCCTTCTGTCTCAGCAGCAGGGGACGGTCCTCTACCCGAACCTGTCCAGTCTCCACCTACATGCCTGGAGATTGAGCAGCGACAGTTGAGGCCATTTGACTTGCCTTCTGAAGTCTGTGATGTGATTCTGGCAGCCAGGCGTTCCTCCACCAAAACGGTATACGCCTGCAGGTGGAACAAATTTGTGGCTTGGTGCACAGAAAAGGCTGTGGATCCACTTTCTGCCCCCCTTTCAGAGGTTCTCCTCTTCCTTCTTTCTCTTGCCCAGCAGGGCTCTGCTCTGGGCACTATCAAGGGCTATGTCTCAGCCATTTCAGCCTTTTTAAGGCTTCCTGATCATCCTTCTCTTATCAAGTCCCCTGTTGTAAATAGACTCTTGAAAGGCATCACACACATGTTCCCTCCGGTTCCCTTCGTGATGCCTTAGTGGGACTTGAACCTTGTACTGACTTATCCTCTGTGCGCTCCCTTTGAGCCACTTCATAACTGTCCTCTTCGTCTTCTGACTCTTAAAACTGCATTCCTGGTTGCCAGGAGAGTGCGTGAGCTCCAGGCTCTGTCTTCTAAGCCTCCTTTCCTCTCTGTCCATCTGGACAAGGTTATTCTGAGGACTCGTCCTTCTTTCCTGCCCAAGGTGGTTACAGCCTTTCATATCGGGCAGTCCATCACCTTGCCCACCTTCTTTCCGCCTCTGCATCCCTCGAAAGCGGAAGAGAGGCTCCACCGTCTGGACCCAAAACGTGCGCTCTCCTTTTATCTAGACCGCACACGCCAGTTCCGGGTGGACGACCAGCTCTTAGTTGGTTACGTGGGCGCTAAGAAGGGATGGGCAGTGCACAAGCGGACCATCTCTCGGTGAGTCGTTTTGAGCAGCAACGTCTGTTACTCCTTGGCGACAAAGGAGCCTTCTGTGGGGCTGCTCGCCCATTCCACTCTGGCCACTGCCGCTACTACTGCCCTAGGTCGGGGAGTCCCCTTGCAGGACATCTGTCAGGCAGCTACTTGGGCCTCGCGGCACACATTTGCTTAGCACTACTGCCTGGACAGCCAAGTCCGGAGAGACTGCTTCTTTGGCCGTTCCGTTCTCCAGGACTTTCTGGTGTGATCTTGGTTTGCAGACCCACCACCGGGGTGGTATCGCTGGGGTATCTATTTTAAGGTAAGGAATCTAACACTAACCTGTTTCTTTCTGATGCATAAGTTACTTACCTTCGGTAACGATCTATCTATAAGAAGCAGTAGTTAGTGTTCGATTTCTTACCGCCCCAGCCATCCTCCCCGTTCTGCGAACCGATATCTAGGGTTATGGTATCTTCCTTTGAGGGCCCTATTTACATGGCACTAGTGTCGGTTTCTTGCATGGCTCTGCGTTCCTGGCGCGGAAAGCTGTGTACAGAACTGACGTCTGCGCGCGAGGGCGGCGTCTAAGTACTCCGATGTCAACCCGGCGATCAAGACAATGGACGCGGGGCCGCAGACCACGCCTACCGACGTGCAAGGGTACTGCTGACGAAAAACTTTCCGCATCCAGTCTGACGCCTGGGGATATTCTAAGGAAAGGAATCTAACACTAACTACTGTTACTCGAAGGTAAGTAACTTGTGCTTTAATCACAATACAGTAGTCGTTGAATGAATTAGTAATGCAATTTAAAAGAGATTATGGGGGTGAAATACGAGTTTACCCATCTTTCGAGGACATCTTGAGCTCCGTATGCATGTACAAATGTATGTATAATGAATATGTGATCTTTTTCCTAATTTGGTTTTGATTTAGGAGCTATTTTATAGAGTGGTACAGCACCCATCGTATATTTTAATAGGATTTTATTGTGTCTCGCACAGTTTTTATGGTTGCACTGTTTCTATAATTTGCATTTTAACTATATGCTGTATTGTGGCATTTTTATGTCTATATTTGCTGAATAAAAAATATATTAAAAACCCCCCAAAAATATATATCTTCCCATGATCATGCCTTTTCCGCTTCCTAAATCCATCAATCAATCTGGCCTCATAGTCTAATCAACTATTTCTTTTGGCAACCACTTAAACACTCTTGACTTTTTCTTTTTTTTCTCCTTTAAACATAAAAACATATATCCACTAAATCTTGCCAACCTTATTTGCCTGTTAAACCTTCTACCTTCCCTGTTGTTGCAAATCACCTCTCATCCTCTTACTAGAGACACCTTCTTTTGGCACCTATGCGCCAAGTATTTACATCTTTGTCTCTTTCCGTTCATCCTACATAGGACTTAACAGCATCCTTCAATGCCTCTTCCTCAAGATCTACTCCAATGAGAAAGTGCTTTCCTTATCTCCAGTTTACTTTCGTCTACCACCAAGTTCCTCTTCTCCTTGCTAACGTTTGCATTTCCTGGATTTATTTGTTATAGAACATTGCATCTAGATAATCTTTTTATATTTTTAGTTATAGTAAATGTCATTGGGTCCTTATCTTCTGCTCCCACGCTAATCCTATCCAAAATCTCAACACAAACTGTTAATCGGTTGTCCAACCATCAAGTCATTTTTTCACCTTTATTAACAGCAGAAAATGCTTTGTATGAACGCCAATAATGTACAATATTCCTTCTGACTCGAATCTCCCTTATTTAACATCGCAGTTATGTTCATCTGGACAAGGAGGTTTTTATCTTTCTAGAACTAAGCATGCACACCTTCCCAATGGCACTGACTGAACTTCTTCAAAACCGCTTCTAAATGACGTTTCTATAGGACCAAACTCCTTGTAGATACTTTAGTATTCAGCAGCGTTTAATATTGCATTCTCCTTCCAAGTCTCCCTTCCACTCTCTCTAGCTCTAACACTTTCCATCTTTGCTACTCACCTTGCTCAAATTTGAGTGCTCCTTAGCCACTTCCCCCATAAGGATCAAACTGGCCGGCTCACATGCCACTAAATGTGCATACCCATTGACCTGTTTTTAGTATTTAAATCTATGCAAAGTCTTGCATCTTTGTACCTTTCAATACTTGTCAATACATCTCTAGCAGTCATCTCGAATCTCAACCCCTGTATCACCTCATGATCTCAGAGCATCACTGTGCCCCTAGCAGTTTCAGACCATTCCCCCACTTAGTACCCTTTCTTTGAAGCTCTCTCACTGGATACCTTGAAGTAACCACACCTTCCAAGGATGTCCATTGCACACAGCTCAACTCTGCTACTCGCTGACCTGAAGAGTGACTCATGTGCTTCATTGAAATTAGCTTCGACTGACTGTGGTCCACCGACTTATAATAATTTAAAATGAACTATGGTACTTACTGTTGTCTCAAACTGCCAATACGTCTTATCTTCTTCTACTTGTACCGTATGGTTACCCTATGTATGCATGTACCATAAGTTTAATAATTAATACTTGACTCTTATATTTAAAGACTTAAAATGTTCTTGTCTGTTTCCTAATTTCAGTTCCCGCAACCCAACATCCGTAGTGCGGTGCATGTGTCCCCTTTATGACCGAAATAGGCAGCTCTGGATTGAGCTTGCGCCGATGAGCTGCCCCAGGATCAACCATGGGGTTCTGTCAGCAGGTGTGTACTGAATACTTTTATTACACAATGTTGTGATGTTATTTTATATGTGCCAGATTGGTTGTTTTTAAATGTAGCAAAGCCGAGATCAAACTCAGTTAGGTCCTTTAGGATATCACACGTAGTCTGTCCTGCCCATGCCTATGTCTTTAAATTAAATGATATATAAGGTAATCTAATTTAGCAGCTCGAGCTTGACTGTCGCAGCAGTGTGCGCCCGCAAGGAGGGGGGGGGCTCCTGTTTTCTTAGAATCAGTGAACATCCTGAAGAAATGCAACATTTATCATCTTGTTCTTGTAGGGCCTTGAACCTCAGCAGAAATCCAGAATAGTAAATTGCTCCATTTAACACAATTTGAGTTGCTTTTGTCATCATTTTCCATCTAAGGGTGTGCAGACCTCTCCTGTGTTTTCCTAGAAGGTATTAAACGTGATCTTGCTTCCAACCTTCTGCAGGCACAACGTTCATCCTATTGCTTCTTATTGGAGGAGGCGGAAGGATCGGAGGGATGCTAAAAAGCCATTTGGAGGTTTCATTTGACCAGATCAGAACCACAGTTTTTTAAATATGATTATCTTCGAGACCCCGAAGTGCGTTACCAGCTTGTCCTTGGAACTTAACTAACAGACAGTTAATGATGCACGCACAAATAAACTATATTGAAGCACATTCATGCATTGAAGTGGAGTAGACCGTGAAAGCTTTATGAATTGTACCAGCCAGCCCTCACCCTATTACTACTGTTATGAGTGTTAAGCCACCTGCCATAATATGGGCTCCTCCTTGTTCTGTGTATCCATAGTGTCACTTTAACCTCATGTACCTCCCTCTTCCAGAACAGCTAGAAGTCCGAGTTTGGACAACACTTTGGTTCATGTCCTCTCTTTGGATACATCTTGCAACTTTGCCAGACTTCTCTCTTCAAGCCTAGTACTACCCTTCCCCAACCCACTCATATAATGCTACTGGTAGGATTTCCCTATTCTGTGTATAAATGAAGCTCACTCTGCTGGTAGCATGTAAGACTTTTTCTGAATTTTTGGTGGCACTGTATCTGTTCCGTCTGTATTTAGGAACCTTGAGACATCCTTTTCACTGTACAAAACCATAGCAATTTGTTTTGTACAATGCTTGTTTTCTGTATTTTGTCAAATTACTTGTGTTATTTCTGCCAATAAAAGCGTTGGAGACAACCTAAAGGTGTGGTAAGGTGTGGAACTTTAAAAGCGGTTCAGTGCAAATACTGTTCCTATATTTCACAAAGTAAGACTGGCCCACTCGAAGGGGGATCTCCCAGAATGTTCTTTGAGGAAATAGGGCCTTATTGCAAAGAATGCATGACAAAACACAGAAAAAATATTTTTAAGAGAGACAGGCTTTACTTTAAACCCTCGGGGAAGCGCATGGAATACTCCAAATCTTCATTATTTTTTTTGCAGTGAGGAAAGTTGCACCTTTCCTCATTAGAATTTTGAAAAAACTACTTTGCTATCAACTTTCAGATCCTGATCATCCTAAGTAGATAATTAGTCTTATAAGGTGATCAGGATTCTACGTATAAGAATGGGGAAAAGGCCAAAGGCACAATTCTCAGAATCTCAGACCTTTGTTGCCAGAACTTTATTTCAAGTTTCTAGTTTATTTTATTTAGCAGAGTTACTTAAAACTATTGCTACAAAATATCTCATTACGTATCATCAGTTATTAAAAATATTAAAAAACCCATTAAAAGACATTATAACCAAATGGAGGTTAGTGTACATTAAAGGAATAAGCAGTTATTTTGCATCCGTCTTTTCCTTGTCAGCTGTATTGCTGTTCTAGCTAGGTGTTTTTTTTCTACTTGTCTTAAGAATTTTACAAAGTGGCAGTTAAGCTGCATATCCTCAGGTGCAAAACATGCCAGCACGGCCTGTCTCTGTGTGCGAATACCTCTCTGGTCAAAAAGTGGTTTTAAAAGAGAACAACAACGACCGCAACACCAGCACCCTGCTCGACAACCTCGCCAATCTTGGACTCAAGCAACTGGTGGCCACCCCCACCCACCTCGCCGGACACACACTCGACGCAGTCTTCTCTTCCAGCACAGACATCGCCTTCAGCCACGCCACAGAGCTTCAATGGACGGACCACAGCTGCGTCCACTTCACCTTCAAGAGAACGACGACCCACCACCACCAGCAACAGGCCGCCCGCAGAAGCTGGAACAAGATCACAGCAGACCAGCTCGCCACCTCCCTGAGCCAGCACCCTCCTGCCAGCTCAGCGAACCCCAGCCAGGCCGCCGACAACCTCACGAAGTGGATCAGCAACTGCGCGGACGAACTCGCCCCTCTGAGGACCCCGCCCAGCAGACCCGGCAGCAAGAAAGCCCCGTGGTTCACCGACGAACTCAAGAGCTCCAAAAAGAACTGCCGAGCCCTCGAGAAAGTCTGGAGAAGGGAACCTACACCGGACAACAGGACCTCCTTCAAGCTTGCCACCCGGAAGCACCACCAGCTGATCCGCGCCGCCAAGAAAACAGCATTCAAGGACCGGTTGGACAACAACGCACACAACTGCAAGGAACTCTTCAACATCGTGAAAGAGCTTTCCAATCCCAGCACAGGAAACAACGACATCACCCCATCGCAAGACCTCTGTAACTCCCTCGCTTCATACTTCCACAACAAGATCGCGGACATACACAACAGCTTCAACAACCAACCAACGCACACCATGACCGAACAACCACCCCCCACCACCACCCTCCACGCCTGGACCCCGATCAGCACCGAAGACACCATCCGCACGATGAACTCCATCCACTCCGGATCACCGACCGACCCCTGCCCTCACCACGTCTTCAACAAGGCCGACGCTGTCATCGCACCCCACCTGCGAGACATCATCAACACATCCTTCGACACCGCCACCTTCCCTGAGAGCTGGAAACACGCCGAACTCAGCGCTCTGCTCAAGAAACCAACAGCGGACCCCACCGAACTCAAGAACTACCGCCCCATCTCGCTCCTCCCGTTTCCTGCGAAAGTCATCGAGAAGACCGTCAACAAGCAGATGGCCGCCTTCCTCGAGACGAACGGATCCCTCGACCCCTCACAGTCCGGCTTCCGAGCCAATCACAGCACCGAGACCGCCCTCATCGCCGCCACCGATGACATCCGAGCTCTGATGGACAATGGAGAAACAGCGGCCCTCATCCTCCTAGACCTCTCCGCGGCATTCGACACGGTCTGCCACCGCACCCTAGTACAGCGCCTCAGCAACATCGGAATCCAGGACAAGGCGCTGGAATGGATCATCTCCTTCCTCGACGGAAGAACACAGAGAGTCCGCCTACCACCGTACAAGTCAGAGGCCTCCGAAGTCATCTGCGGCGTCCCTCAAGGATCATCTCTGAGCCCCACCCTCTTCAACGTCTACATGAGCCCCCTCGCGGCCATCGTACGCAAACACAACCTCAGCATAATCTCCTACGCCGACGACACCCAGCTGATCCTCTCCCTGACCAACGACCCCGCCTCCGCCAGAGCCAACCTGCACGAAGGGATGAAAGAGGTAGCCGAGTGGATGGCGACCAGCCGCCTGAAACTGAACTCTGACAAGACGGAGGTCCTCATCCTGGGCTCTTCACCCTCCGCCTGGGACGACTCCTGGTGGCCTCCCGCCCTGGGCGCCGCACCCAAACCGACAGACCATGCACGCAACCTGGGCTTCATCCTGGACTCCTCCCTCTCCATGACCAGGCAAATCAACAACGTCTCCTCGGCGTGCTTCAACATCCTACGCATGCTACGGAAGATCTTCTGGTGGATCCCCACGAGACCAGGAAGACCGTCACCCAGGCCCTCGTCACCAGCCGACTGGACTACGGCAACGCCCTCTACGCCGGTACCACCGCCAAGATCCAGAAGAGACTCCAGCGGATCCAGAATGCCTCAGCCAGACTCATCCTCGACATCCCACGAACCAGCCACATCACCGGACACCTGAGAGACCTTCACTGGCTCCCCGTCAACAAAAGAATCACCTTCCGCCTCCTCACCCACGCACACAAAGCCCTACACGACCAAGGCCCGAGCTACCTCAACAGCCGGATCAACTTCTACGCTCCCAAACGCCACCTCCGATCAGCCAACCACGCCCTCGCCGCCGTCCCCCGCATCCGAAGAGCGACTACAGGAGGAAGGTCCTTCTCCTACCTGGCCGCCAAGACCTGGAACTCCCTCCCGACCGACCTGCGCCTGACCCAAGACCACCTCTCCTTCAGGAAGAAGCTGAAGACCTTGTTGTTCGAGCAGTAGCGGCCCCCCCCCCAGCGCCTTGAGACCCTACGGGTATGTAGCGCGCTCTATAAGTGTCATTGATTGATTGATTGAAAAGCTGTATCCTTTCCTATGTTAGTTCCTTGCATGTGCAGAGGAGATGCAGCATATCTTCTTGCGGTGTACCACATAAACAACAATTAGGATCAGTTTGGTTTTTCAGCCAATATGGAAAGTGCTTTGTGCATGGCAACAAGCCTAGTCTGTGTTTTAAAATTTTAATTTTTGTTTGTTTGGTAAAACCCGAAGCTAGATACTTTCGTGTGGCCAGGGACGAATAGGAGCTCAAGATCATCCAGCCATGCGACTTCCTTGTTAGGGCTGCCTTATCTTCAATCCAAGATTGATTCTTTACTATTTTCTTTGTTAATTATTTAAGGAGGCAATGACTTATAGGAGTTACCCAAAAGTTCGGTAAGACCCTGAGTGGACATGCTAGTTGCTAAATATTTTGCCGCTGGTGATGCTTCTTTCTGTTGTAGCTCAGACCGCAAATGCCAATTTAGGGTACCTGATTTGGATTTCCTTACTTTGTCCCAAAAGATAACTATTTCACCTTTTCTTGCAATGGTCTCTTTTTGAACACCAAACTGGAGCCTAATTTGTGCTGGAGAGACTCGTGTTAGTAAACCAAAAATTATTCTGTACACTTTTTCGACTACAACATCCAAGAGCTTCGAGTCCCATCCCCTCTGTGCCTCGTTCCCTAAAGTTATTGTGGGTAGGAGTTGTGCTCGTATAACTTCAACCAGTGGGCAAGTGAGGGACCTGTCAGTTTGGAATTGAAGATTCTCATTGAGGAGGCTAGAGCTATGCCCTTCCTTTTAATTGTGTCTCTGGGTTACAAAATGCCCGCTTTTGTCCACGATCACCCCCAGATATTTGTACTCTGTAACTTAGTCTATTCAAGCCTTATCTCAAAACCAGACAGGTATTTTCTTAAGGCTCTTTTTGATTGTCGTGGTTTTGTTTTTTTCCAGGTTAATATTTAAGTCATTAGCCTCAGAGTATTAAAATGTGATATCACGAAGACGCTGTAGACCCACCTTTGTTTGGCTGATCAATACTAGGTCGTCAGCGTATAGTAGGCATGGTAAAACTAGGTACCCAATCTTTGGAGAATGTGAATTGCTGGCATTTAATAGCGGGATCAGATCTGCAAGAAACAGATTAAATAGCGTTGGGGCTAGTACTCAGCCTTCCTTGAGGCCTTTTGTTGTTGGTATTTTCCTCGATAGGGTTGACCCGTCACCCAGCTTTACTTGCACCCAGGTTATAGTGTGCAGATTAATAAACGGGTTCAGTAAAGCCTGGGTAATTCCCCAACCTGCCAGTTTCAACCAGAGTTTGTGACGATTTACATGATCGAAAGCTGCCCGGTAGTCAATGAAGCACAAATGTAGTGGCGTTCATGTGATCTCGGTCTTATCAATTAACAGAGCCATTGTTGTAATGTTTGTTGTGGTTCTAACAGATTTAGAGAAGCCAGTTTGATTTAGGGGGATGATTGAATTGTCTTCCGCCCAGAGTTGCAGTTCATCCAGCAAAGTGGCGGCAAAGTATTTTGCCTCATTTCCCAAGAGGGCAACTATCCGGTAGCTCTTAGGCTGGGACTTGTTACCTGATTTGAAAATTGGTGAGATTATCGAAGTCCGCCAGGATGGCGGGAGTAGGCCTGTTGTTCTTATTTCCCTAAACAGAGGACTAAGTGCCTTCGCCCAATATTCTGTGTCTTGTTTGTAGAGCACGGGTGGAATTCCATTGGGCCCGGTGCCCCTTCTTGCCTTCCCTTCTTGATGTATTTGTTAATTGATTTTATGTAATCATTTAAGGGAGTGAGTCCCGGCGATTCTCCTTCATGCCATTCCTCTGAAGTTGCATTTCCCTCGTTGGATTGATGCTTCAAAATGATAGGCTGCTGTATGGAATCCATGCTAGTTTTTTTGTGCAACATGGTTTTTCCTTGGTGAAAGTGCTTTCCAAGATAAGTGGCCCAGGCTTCCTCGGATATATTTGAGGACAGACCCTCATGCATGGGATGGGTAAATCTTGTTATTGTTTCCCAGAATCTCGCACTGTTTCTCAACTTGCAGTTTCGCCCATAGGAGAAGTGTGGCTCACTGGTTAGAGCAGGCAGACCCTGAAGCAGAGGTCAGACCCGGGACCAGGGTTCAATTCCCGACGCTGCAGGGTCTTGAGCTCAAATGTCCATGGACTCGATAATTCTCGCTTCGGTGCCTGACCTAATCATGGGTTCACACTCTGCAACTCTGGGCATTAAGCTTGCTTAATCTCCACAACGGCCCCCCGCGGCGGGATGCCTGGCTTTCACCTTGGGGATGCCCTGTAGGGGCTATCTCACAGGGAAAAGCCAGGACGGGTTCCCAAGGCAAGCGCGGAGATACCCCTTCGGGGGTCGATTCTGGCGCTATATAAGAAACATAATAATAATAATAATAATATCCTCGTTATCATGCCTGGCTTCCCAAATTACTTGCTTTAGTCTTTTTTTCTGCTGTCGCAATTCAGCTAGTTTTGTGATATTGGTTGGAGATCCGCGCACCTGCCGCAAAGAATAATTGATGCTGTATTTAATGGATTTTATCTTGCTCTTTTGCGGTATGGTAAACTTAGTATGTCCTCTATAACCCTGCTGTGATTTCGATTTCTATATTTCGTTGTCCCCTTCCAGTGATTCAAATAGAAGTTTTTAGCAGCTTCCTGGAAGTTATCTTGCGTTGCTTGCGTGAATTTTATTTTCCAAAAATTGATTGTAGTAGTTGTGCTCATAGGCCCTTTCATTTCATTAATCTAGGCTTATTTGTGCACAATATAAGTTCCTGGGGCCGGTGATCGCTATCAGCTTTGTCGCCCATACTAAATGAGAAAATTTCTTTAAAGAGAGTTAGGGACACAAAGGTATAGTCCAGAGTTGAATTGTTTGTTGATGATTATTTCATGTTAGTCTGTTAATGCTGATTGAAACAGTAGAATCTACACTGATCTTACAGAGCAAGGCTTCAGACAGCTGCTATGTATATTTGATATTAGGTCCCAAAAAGCTATTAATTGTATCATGAAAAACTTCAGAGGTCATTAAGAAAGAGCTCTACAGCCAGGCAACTAATAACCAAGCACTAACAAGAAGTGCTCACAAATCAGGGTGAATTAAGATCCAAGAAACCGCTTGAAATATTTAGAACTGCACTCTTAGGTCCCAAGTTATCGGTTTGTAATTATTTTGGCAATGGGACCAGAAATGCCTGCTTTCCATTTTATTGAAAACATTTGTTTGTCAAACAGCTTGTCATTTTCCTAAAGTACATTAACATGACTCCAAAAATCCATGTTAATGTGTTGTGAATAACCTAAAATGGTTACTTGCCCTTTTCATTGTGTCAAACATTGCCCTCACGTTGTCAGATATCCCATCGTAGGGTAGTTGCTATCATCTGCCTAAAGTTTTTTTTACAGAAACAGCAAAAGCTGTAGTTGCCTTATAGACCCCTTTCTCATGGGGTCTTTGTGCCGCTCAGCTTATCGCGGACACTCCAAGACCACCTCCCCTGAAGCCTCAGTTCTTAGTTATCGGTCCTTGATGTTCCTTGTGAAGCATAGACAGTTTGTTATTGCTATGTCCGTTTCTATGCTGGCTTGCCTGTCTACAGTAAGGCTTTATTGATTTCTGGCATAATAACATATTTTCATTCACGTTCTTTAGGATTCTTTGAGCTCTCCAGAACTACTTTGAACAGTGGACTTTCTGGACAGACCTTAGCTTAATGTAGCATTGACTAGTGTTTTTAAGAGATATGTGGTTGTCAATTTGGTCCCTAAGAGAAGGTTGGTGCTTGGACAGTTCATGCAGTGTGTTTGGCAGGGAGTATGGAGAGCTTCCTGGTATTAAGAAAGCATGTTATGGTAGGTTAGTAATTTATAAAGTACAACACATGCACAGAGGGCGTTATAGCTCTGAAGTAAAGACAACTGCTGCTTGTGGAGCTTCTCAAAAGCCATGTTTTCAGTTTCTTTTTGACAGTTAGTTGTACAAAAATACTGAACAAAGAGAGGTGGTCACATTGTACTCCATTGTTTAGCTGCCAGGTATTTATTTATAAAGTTTTATATAGCCCGAACTTGATCCCGAAGGATATCAGAGCGCTTTACAATTTGAGGCAAAGGCAACAAATGAGAACATTAGTCTAACATGGGGGATCTAATTGGCATTGAATCAACTAGTACAAACATAACTGCTCAATATAACCTCAATGCACGAGTAGGAATGGGCTATGCGAAAGGAGAGCCCTCCAATATGCCTCCCCTTTTTTTTTTTTTTAAATGTGAAGAACCAGATTGGATGAAGAGGAGATTCCGAGAGGGATAGTATACTAGAAATATCTGTTTGAGGCATGTGTAGCTGTAGGTACATTACACATTACCTTCGGCCACTGACAAGAAGGTTTTCTTGGCCGAAGAAAGCTATGTCTCCGACCTCTTGATTGAAGAGCGACCGCTGGCTCAGCTGGTAGTGAGTACAGCTCCCCCTCCTCCTTTAAACCGCTCTGAGCTTCTATCCCACAAGGGACATTCAGCTGCTTTGGGCCCACAGAAGCAGGCTTCTGAGCAGCCACTGCCTTCAGGCCATGCTCGGCACTTACAGTCCACTTAGGATATCATGCCCAGCTTCAGCTCGGCACCGAAGAATGTCTTCAAACCGAAGCCCTCCATTCCGCCCGCTTGGGCGCAGCACCAACCTAACTGTTGGATACAGAACAGTCGATCTCGAATCACAAGTCTGCGCCAAAACACTCCTCTCCTCTTGGAAGCCCAGCCCTCGAACCGGTCCTCCAGAAATGACAAAACATATTGTCATCCTCCCTCAAGCAGACCGCATTCACACACAGCTTCCGATACTGGCTCATAGGCCTCCCACGAGGCAGCTTGATTTTGTAGAAGCTCTGGAGCCCCCTCTTCAAAAGCAATGAAAAAAGCAAGATAAAGCCATTTGTCTTCTTCTGGACACCGGACCGCCTCCAACCTCTTATACTCCATCCAGATCCCCACCATCACAATCCCCTTCCCCTCCACCTCCTTTCACTCACTCACTGTCCTACACTCCACAGGGGTCACCACGCTCTGACACAGGGGGACACACTGATGGGGACACTTAAGAGGTTCTACCACATGGAGGCCCTTGACACTGAAATTATGTAGTTCCTCCTGTGGATACCGATCCCGGCCTCTATCTTCCCCGACTTTCTCCTTCGGATGATACCTCCTCTTACCTATGCATATGGACCCTGTTAAGGAAGACTTCCTCTTTGAGACTATTTCCTCTGCACATCGCTCCCTACAGTATCTACCTATGTTAAAGGGGATCCTCAAGCCAGCCCCTGATATTTTCAAGGAGATAATTAAGGGCAGAGTCATTATCCGACGGGTCGATAAAAAAAATACAAGGCCCTCCCCTTCAGAGCTTATGTATGTTAAAATCCATCCCCCACCAGATTCCTTAGTGGTTCATACTGCTTTGAAGAGGATGAATTCTCAGGGCAGCGATGATGCTCCTCTGCTGGACTAAGAGTAAAAGAATAGATGCTGCTTAAATGAGTCGCGTCATTGTCTGTTAACCATTGGTTTTCTCTCTAGATATGACTGGGCACACTGGGACACAATGGAGTAGCTCCTGCAACACCTCCCAGAGAAGCACCGTAAAAGGGCAGGGAGTTGGTCACAGAGGGCAAACTGATTTCTAACACACCCATTAGATGCGCCCTAGATGCTGCTGACACAGCTGCTCGGGGGATTAACTCAAGTCTGCTCCTCACAGGCATGCCTTGCTCTGTGTCTCCGGTTTCAAGCCAGATGTTCAACTGCATCACCTCAAACTGCACTTTGATGAGGAACATCTTTTTGGGGATCAGGTTGATGAGAAGCTGGAGTAAATTAAAAAAGATTCAGAAACAGAAAAAGTTGTGGTTGTCTTATAGACTCCTTCCTCACAGGGTCTTTTTGCTGCTCTGCTTATCGCGGACACTCCAAGACCACCTCCCCTGAAACATCTGGGTCCTTTCAGCGCCAGCCTACTCAACCGACTTCCACCAGGGGCTACTTCAGAGGTGCCGATCATGAAAATAACGGCACAGGTAGAAGCAAAGTTAGCTCCCCCAATGAAGCCAGCCAAGCAATGACTTGCACTCCTTCCGCCATTAACACTTGTCGGGGAACGGCTGCATATGTTCTTCCCGGCTTGGCAACACATCACCTCAGACCAGTCAACGTTAGACATCATCAACGATGGTTACTGCCTAGAGCTCCACGCAGCTCATCATACCAACATGCAGACATGCCCTCTCCCCAGAACACCACTTTTTGCTTCAGGAGGAGGTCCAAGCTCTTATCTTCAAGGCTGGCCATAGAGCCTGTCTCACAACACTTACAGGGCTGTATTCCATATACTTCCTAATTCCTTAGAAGGACGTTTCCCACAGGCCTATTCTGGACCACAAACCCCTAAACAAATCCATCCTTTCAGAACACTTCCTATCGTCACACTTCAAGATATCGTACCTCTGCTGCATCAAGGCGCCTTCATGGCAGCACTCATTTGCAAAGACGCCTAATTCCACATTACAATTCATTATGCGCATTGAGGCTACCTCTGGTTTGTAGAAAGTTGTCGGCATTACCCATTCAAAGTCTACAAAATGCCTTGCAGTAGTAGCAGCGCATCTGTGAAGATAAGGCATCCATGTATTTCCACACCTGGCAATTGGCTGATAAAGACCGCCATGCAACTACATTGTAGTGGACACACTCAAGCCACAATAGACCTCCTGGCTAAATTGGGCTTCACCATCAATGGCGTTAAGTCTCATCTCCAGCCCCTTCAAGTTCATCCTTATCTGGGAGCTATCCTCAATGGATGGGTGGGCAAGGCATATCTACGTCTGGCAAGACTTCAGTGTTTCCAAGCTTTGCTGCCTCTTCTACAGCCAAATCAACAGGTCACAATAAGGGAAGTTATGTGCAAGCTGGGAATGATGGCCTCCTGAATCACCATAGTACCCCATGAAAGATTGGGCATGTGTCTGCTGCAGAAATGCTTAATGCAGCAGTGGTTTCAAAAGCAGGGTCATATGGAAGATCTAATGTTGATCAACCACCGAATCCATCACTCCCTGCAGTGGTGGAACACCAGCAACTTACTATTTGGGCCTCCTTATCTCAACCCACCTTTGCAGATCACTGTCACAATGGATGCATCTCTCAGTTGGGGGGGGGGGGGGGGTTGACACTCACTTCCCTCAGCTTTCTCAGTTAGCAGAACATCTGGCACTGGCTCTCCACCAGAATATCTCCCAGGAGTGGACAGCAACTTTGCCGACCTTCTCAGCAGGGTGCGGCAAGAAGTAGTCCACAAGTGGGAACTCCACTCAGCAGTCCTTCTTCACTACTTCCAGCTATAGGTGTTTCAAGACAGCTGAAAAGGCAAAATGCCCAAACCTTGCCTCCAGATTCCCACAGTCCATGAGCAATGCACTATGGATGAGCTGGTCGGGGATATTTGCCTCTGCTTTTTCACCTCTTCCCTCCTCGTTCCATTTTTTGTTTCGGAAGCGGAGGCAGACCTCCTTCGCCCTCATCCTAGTGTCTTTCACCTAGGCCAGGAAACCATGAGTCGCCACTCTCATTGAGCTTTCGGTGGTTCTGCATGAGAGGCTCCCCAGTAGCCGATACTTCTTGCGCAGAACCATGAAGAAATCAGACACCCAGATCCCAAGAGTCTCAACCGTGCATTTTGTCTCCTTAGGTCTTAACATTGATTGCAACTCCTAGGGGGAAGTTCACACCTCCTGATAGGGTTCAGATTCCTGTCTTGGCGACAGCAGCTGCGGTCTGGCAGCCAGAGCACTAAAAATGGCAACCTATACCATAGCCTCCTTGGTCCGTGCCACAGCATCCTCAACACTAGAATCTAGTCGGGGATGAGGCATGTTGTTTGATTCCACACATGACCTAATTTGGCAGTTCCATAATGGAGCTGGCGTCCTGAAGTTTGCTCCGATGCCAGCTCATGTTATCCTACGGACCGCTTATCACTTATATGTCCATTTAGTGGTCTTTACAGTTAAAGCCTATTATAAGCTTGCATGTATAACATCCCCCCTCTGCTGTGGGTGTTCCCAGCTGGGAAAGACTGTCCTCGCTGCTTGCAATCTGGGAGTGACACAGTGGTCCCCCGGTACCACTCATCAGATGCTTTTCGGCACCTGGGCATCGCCCTCCCCGGGAGTGCGGAGACCCCCTCCAGGTGTTCCTGCTTTCTGACTCCAGGGCATCGCCCTCCCTGGGACCAGCAGGAGTCGGACCCCTCGAGTGTGGAGACCCCCGCCCGGGAGCCACACACCATGCCCCCTCACAGTGTAACGAACGCCTTGTGGATACGGAGCGCATTCCAGGTCTCCTGCTCTCCGACTCCAGGGCACTTCCCCGGACCTTCTTCTTGTGGATCGTGGACAGTAAATGTTTGGGGTCGCGGGAGCCATGACCGGCTGATGGTCTTCGGCATTGTTCCAGTGGACCCGAGCCCACACGCCTCCTCTCCCTTCCTGACTTTGATTTGCTTTAACGATGTACCCCCCATGACTTCTCCTGGCACTTTGGTCATACTCACTGAGTTACTCTCATGGACTTCTTTACTTTTTTCCTTTTGTCCTGGCCGCCATTTTGCTGCTGCTCTCGGCCGCTTTTTTCTCCTGACCCTGGCCCGCCATCTTGTCCGTTCCCTCGGCCTTTACCCTTCTGTCTCGTTTGCCCCTTGGCGATCCTCAAATGTTTCTGATTTGCCTTTTCTCCATACTCCTGTATCCCTCCCACCCAAATCTACTATTTGTATATATATGTATATAGAGATAACTCTAATCCCTAGTATATGCTGTAGACCATTGTACTCTTAACTGTTCCTCTGTGACACTTAGTAAACTTTCCCCAGGTATGGGGGCACGGGAGTCACGACCGGCGGATAGTCTTTCGGCGTTACTCCAGTGGACCCGATCCCACATGCCTCCTCTTCCTTCATGACTTTGATTTTTTAACTATCCACCCCCCGCTCCCGGACTTCTCCTGGCACTTTGGGTCATACTCACTTCTTTTGGCCTGGCCGCCATTTTGCTGCTGCTCTCGGCCGTTTGTTTTTTTCCTCTTGACCCTTGCCCGCCATCTTGTCTGTTCCCTCGTCCTTTACCCTTTTCCCCTCGTTTCCCCCTTGACGATCCTCAAATGTTTCTTCCCTTTTCTGCTTTGCCTTTTCTCCATACCCTTGTATCCCTCCCACCCTCCCAATCTATTTGTATATTTATGTATATAAAGATAGCTCTAATCACTAGTATATGCAGTAGACGATTGTACGCTCGACCATTCCTATGTGACGCTTAGAGTTTATCCATTTGTATCTCCTCCTTGAGTGACTTTACTACTTGTACATTTGCAATTTTTTTCTGTTAGTATCTCTTCCTTGTGTGACTTTACAATGTATACTTTTGCAAATTTTTTTCTGTTTGTATCTTTTATGTAACGCATGTACCGTATTTTCCGGCGTATAAGACGACTTTTTAACCCCTTAAAATGTTCTCCAAAGTCGGGGGTCGTCTTATATGCCGGGTACCAAATTTTTAGGAGTGGAAGCAACGTTTCGGTATGTTCGAACTGCGTGCTCAGTCTAGAGACACAGCGGGCGGGCACATGCGCTGATCTGGCGTCTCTCTCTGCGCTGATCTGGCGTCTCTCTAATCTCTCTCTCCCTGCTACTGATCCCCCTTATACCATATTCGTGCTTATGTGAGTCATACTACAATCCCCTCTAGCTGTACGGTACGGTACTTTATTTACCGTATGCGATTTTATATAGCGCGGACTTTACCCGAAGGTGTCAGAGACCTTCACAATAGGACTAGTAATGATACATGAGGAGATAATTACAACAGAACAAATTACAAAAGCAAACGTTACGTTAAGTTACGGCACATGAATAATAAATGATAATAGTGCGCAGTCTCTTACAGTCCTGTAGTGCAGTAGTGCCGATGGGAGCAGGATGTCACAGGGCATTTCGGTATTTTCGAACTGCGTAGGTATTCAGTCTAGAGCTACAGCGGGCACATGCACTGATCTGGCATCTCTCTCTCCTTCCGATGTGGCCATAAATCTCACGTTCATCGGAAGGAGAGGAGCGTCAGTACCGTACGTCATCTCCTCAGTTCATGGGCATTGAAAGGGGACTGTAGAAAGTTCCCGCCAGCAATACAGTACTGCGCTGGAAGTGGGGGTAGTCTTATACGGCGAGTATAGCATGAAACCTACATTTTATGAAGAAAAGTAGGGGGTCGTCTTATACGCCGGGGGGTCGTCCTATACGCCGGAAAATACGGTAATCCTTAGTCCTTATGTATTGCAAATGGTTCTTTTTTTTTTTTTTATTTGTCCTCATTTTCGCCCTTGGTATATCACATCAGGCTATCGGAGAGAGGAATATATTGCCACAGATATACTGGTAGTGCTTTCACCGATAATTCAATGTTGACACTCAGCATTATCATATCTCTCCATAAAGCACCCCGATATAACCGTAGCAGGGAGATGTTGCTGCAATTCGATACCCACTGACGTTTGGGGAAACCATTGGGTATACCGAAAAGAAAAATATAGACCAAGCAGCTTAATCATAGGACAGTGGGGAAAAAAAAAAAACCCACAGTCAAAAACCAACTAATTCAAATTTAGGAGAAGCCAAAATTTACGTTTTTCGGGATTGCCAGATCTTGCGAGGTCAACTTTGGATGTTTGCAGGACTGAGATACGCCAGTCTAAAAACGTGGGAGGTGCTGGGTCTTTCCATTTCCTGCAGATTTCCCTTCTGGCCAATAACATGCAGTAAAAAAGAAGGTTCTTAGCAGGGCCTCGAACTCCCGAAAATAATCCGAAGATTACGGTCATTGCATTGATTGAGATTGCTACCCCTAAAGATGTAGTCAATAGTTTACTAATTGAATCCCAATAGGAGAACAAGAGTGGGCATTCAAAAAACATATGTATGTCAGAGGCTGCTAGAAGCCCACACCTAGGGCAGGCTACAGGGGAGTTTATTGAAAATTTCGACAGCCGCTGTGGTGAATAATATGCCCTGTGTAGGGTAAAAAGATGATTCCTACGCAACCAGGCTGGTTTCACGATGTCCCATAAGATTTTAAAAGAGGCGTGCCAGATGTTATCAGTGTCCTGATCAATAAAGGAAGCGCTCCACAGTGTCTCCGGTAAGGTGAAATCCCCGTCAACCTCTTCCAATAATAAGTTATACCAGACTGAGATCTCCTTACTCACAGAAAGTTTGTCCAGCATCAGGGCCACTAAGCTGCTGTCTCCTCCCAGTTGGTATCTACCCCTAGCTGAACGCTGTGAGTGAGCCCAACTCGCAATCTGTATATACTTGAATCTGGAAAGACCCGGCCCTACTCTAGCTAGTAAAGCTTCCCAAGGGAGGAGAGAACCATTTATAAACAAGTCCCCCCAAACCTCCAAACCGGCCTCCCTCAGTGGTGTTGCCAGGCTATCGAGAAGCCAACCTGGACATCCCGGGGAATCCCACATTGGAGACCTGCCTGCAAAATATCCCAGTTTTATGGAGCCTCTTAGCTTAACCCACGTTTTTGTCAATCCCAATAATACCTTCAGCTTCACCTTTTTAAAAAACTTAGGGTCCCCAAATTTAAACAAAAAACCCTGTTGGCCAACTCCCTCTCCTCTAAGTAGTGCGGAGAACATAGTGCCTATTCCCACATTCGTGGGCATCTTAAGCAGCATCCTGGCGTGGGAGAATTGAAAAGCCCACGCGTATAGTTGTAAATCTGGAGCTGCAAGACCCCCCTTTTCTCTCCTACGCCTGATTTTTTTCCATGAAATCCGAGCTGTGAGGTCATTCCAAATAAAAGAGCTAATATCACTTTGCAATTTTGCTATGATAGAAGGCTCAAAATAAAGCGGAATAGTGTTAAACAAAAAAGAATTTTTGGGCAAAATAGACATTTTAACAAGGTTAACCCTACCCAGAATAGAAAGCGGGAGTGTAGACCAAGACCTCATAAGTTTTCTACATTCTCTTGCTATCAATGAAAAATTCAACGTTGCAATTTTGTCTATGTTTTTAGTAATAGTGAGGCCAAGATAACGCATAGAAAGACTCAATTGAACCCCTGCCACTGGCTCGGGGTCGTTCCACTGCATCATCTCAGTTTTGGATGCATTAATTTGGTATCCGGATACCTCACCATAGTCATAGGCCAGAGCAATTATAGAGGGAAGAGCAGTACGGAGGTCTGAAGAGAAGATGAGAATGTCATCAGCGTACAGGGCCACTTTCCTCTCCCAACCCATATATGAAAAAGACTTGATGTTACAGTCGTCCCTTAACCGTTGGGCGAAGGGCTCTTTATATAAGTCAAATAGGAGAGGGGAGAGGGGGCAGCCCTGCCGCGTACCCCGAGTAATATTAAATGGGGCTGACAGTTCGCCATTAACCAGTAAAGAGGCCATAGGCTTCTGATAGAGTAGACTCACCGCTCTGCGGAAAGCCCCCCCAATGTTGAATTTACCCAAGACCCCCGACAGGAACATCCAATTGACCCTGTCGAAGGCCTTGGTGGCGTCCAACGTGATGACAGCAAGGGGAAGAGAGTCCGCCGTCGCCATATCTATGGCCCTAATAAGATCATAGGTCAATTCAAAGAGTTGGCGACCCCTCACAAAGCCCCTCTGGTCCTGATGTAATATAGAAGGTGCCACTACCCCTAGTCTATTGGCAAGAACAGATGTGAAAAACTTATAATCCGCATTTAAAATCGAAATAGGCCTATAAGACCCACAACTTGAGGCTGGTTTACCTGGTTTCAAAATCAAAGTAATAGAAGCATCATTCCTCGAATTAGGGAGAGACAGCCCTACCTGAAAGAGCTGATTAAACAGCGAAGTTAAAGGAGGAACTATTATTGTCAACCAGGTCAAATATTGCAACTGGTTCTTATGTAAAGCGCTCTGACACCTTCAGGTTAAGTTTGCGCTATAGAAAATCACATTAAATAAATAAATAAATAAAAATAAATAAATATAATGCGCCCTGCCTCCTGGGCTCTGGAGGCCTTCCTTATGGGGTGACTGGCTTATATTTAAAATAGTGCATTGACTTTGCTACACATGATGGGGGCAAAGTAAAGTTGGAGCAGTTTGCACTGCTTCTACAATGGCAGGCCTGCTGTCATCAGTTTACTTTGGTCACACAGGGTCGCACATACAGTGCTTCAGGCCCTGCTGACCCCTTTAACACATATGCCTTGGGTACCACAGGTACCATATACTAGGGACTTATAAAGGGGTTAAAGTCCTTGCCAATTGGGGTTACCAATTCACATGTATACTTTTTAGGGACAGGGGACTGGCACTGGGGCCTGGACTGGAGACTCCAGTGCAGTTTCAGAGTCCTAACCATCTGCATTGGAGCAAAAAGTGGAGGGGTGACCCCACAAAAAAGGCACTTTCCTACAATGATTATGCTTGGAGGCACGCAAGCTAACAATTCGTACCTGGTATGCTGCCAAATAGAAGATATTTGTCAAGTACTGCCTCAAATCATATTGACACCCTGGCAGCCACAGTGTAGAACAGTTTGTTACCTTCTTCACTTCCAAATGTGTTGTCTAACTTTTAACTCTATTCAACTACACCTGGCAGCCGTTGCTACATTTATTCAATATAAGCAATGTGTCGCTATTCAAAAATCCAGTTATCAAAGCTTTTATGTAGGGACTGAAAAGAGTAATTCCTCCCCGGGTACCTCCAGCCCCGGTGTGAAACCTTAATAATTTCCTCACAAACCTTATGGGTTGCCTGTTCGAGCCTCTCTAGTAATGTCCCTTACAGTCGTTTTCTTGGAAGGTACGTTTTCTAGTAGCTAACACATCACTAAGACGTGTTAGTGAGTTACAGACTTTAATATTAAAAGATGCTTTCTTTCAGGTTCATAGAGATAGTTGTCTTTCGTACCAACCCTAAATTTCTTCCAGAAGTGGTTTCTCCTTTCCACCTTAACCAGTCTATAGAATTTAAAGTCTGCTGTCCACAACCTGACTCAGTGCAGAAAGGGTGCTTCATACCTTGGACATCAAACGAGCAGCTTCTTGGTGTAAACCATACACTTTCAGAAAGCACTACTGTGCTTAACTACGCACCCTTTTTCAGTCTTCTGCAACATCCACAAGCTAGCCACCACTTAGGGGAGGACCTCTTTTCAGTCTATGCACAGCATGCGTGTCTACAGTCACACATGCCTCAATCGGAAAATGTTAATTACCCTGTAAACTGCAGTTCGTGGAATGTAGTGCTGTAGATTCACATGCACCCACCCTCCTCTCCGGACACCTCTGGCTGTTGCAGATGTCATTACTCTCTGCTTTCCTTTCATGGTCATCTCTCTATTTCTCTCTCTTTCTTATGTCGCTTTGCTCCAGTCATCCTCACCCGTCATGCCGAATAAATCTAATAATGGAGCTCAAGACCATGCTCATTGCTAGCAAGAGGTGGAATCACACCACCTCGTGACTTGAGAAGTATCCTTTAAAGAAAAAGAACTTACAACTGAGCCCAGCACTAGATGGCAGGAGTATGCATAGCATGTGAATCTACAGCACTACATCCCACGAACGGATTCTTACAGGGTAACATTTTCCATCTCAGGTAAATAGGGTACATATTATTAATGGCTCTATGGACCACACAGAGAGCTTTGAATACCAGCTTCCTTCTTTTCAGAAAGTAAGCGAATGTCTGTTAATCAAGAGGTTGTTGAAGATGTGATGGGTAAGTCAAGAAACAACTCTAGCTGCATTTTGCTCTATATAGACTCCTGGTAAAATATTCCACTATTCCCAGATAGTGACTTTCCATAATCTAGGCAATTAGAGAATGAACATCAGTTTTCCCGGAAGAATCAGGAAGAAGAGGATTGATTTTTCTTAGAGTCCAGAGAAGGTAAAAACAGTGCCAGACTGTATGGAAGACTTGTTTAGCTAAAACATCTTCATATCAGTAATAAAATTCCAGTTTTTGGTGTAGTCATGTGGTGCAGGTGTGGCCACCATATCAGGCAGCCAACAGGAGTAAGACCGCTTAGTCTTTGCCCCTTCACAATTTAAGACCACGATTTTATCACTATTGAGTTTAAGACTGGTCTTTTATCCAGGAAAATACTGCTGTCCTGCAGGAGCCAAAATTCTTTTGAGCAGTGTCAAGAGTGTCTGAAATAGTTAAAATAATCTGCAAGTCGTCATCTTATGACGTATTGTCAAAGTCAAATGTTCGAATTCTTGTGTTCAGAGGAATTACATAAGCATGGAACAATGTCAGTCGCAATGAAAAGCCCTGAGTCGAAGGGGAATGATAAGGGAGCATTGAGATCAATTGAGTTCCGGAAAATAAAAATTAACCAAGCCATTTTAAAAACGTGTTAACGAATTCCATATTTAAGAAACCTTTATAGAATGGTAGAATGAGAAACGGTATATAAAGCAACCTGGCAAATCTGGAAGTCTGATGGTGGCAGAATAGCCTAGTCTAGTATTCGTCTCAAGTCGTCAGTGACTGCGATAGGATGATACATGCTAGGAACGTTTGAAGCTGCTTATTACTTTTTGGAAAGGACTGATCAGATCATGCTTCCAGCATTCAGGGACTGTAGCAGAACAAAGCAATAGATTGCAGAGTTCCATCAGAAACTAGAAGATCTCAACATTGAGGATGACAATCCACGAGGGACAATGTAATTGGGTGTACTTTAAAAACATGGATGGTTCCTACATTGTCCCTCCAAACTGACTGGTTGAATATGTTAAATGCCACTGTTTGTGTCCCTTGCGAATTACCAGCAAGCATTATTTATTTCCCATGAGAGGAGATCTGTTGGGAAGTCTTGTTTCAAGTGGACCAGTAAAAAGGATCCATGGTGGTTTTTCTTGGATTATCGCCAGCCAGCTTCCACCTGAGTGTGTCCATCACCTCACCTCAATCAATGCAAATATTTCCACAGTATGTTTAACCCAGCACCTTTTGGCGGTACGCTGCTACAACAGATCACCTCCTACCATTTCAAACGCGAAAGTTCATTAATGACCATTAACATCTTAAACCTTACTTTTGTGCATCGTATAATGGTGATTAATTAATGACTATGCTTTTGGAATGTCACCTCTGAACAGTTATTGACTAAACCACTCACTGCTTCTAACCACCTATCTCTCTGCTAACAAGCTTTTATATCTACAAACGTCCTTCTTCTTTTTGTACATAGTGTTTTTTGTGTCGCACAGCATTTCTTGTTGAAATGCTCTGTTCTTTCATTCATTCATTCATATGGATAATACACAAATATTTAGTTTTCTGGGGATTTCACCCTCAACAATTTTTGTGAGTGGGTTTAGCCTTGTTCACCAATGCTCTTGGCTCCACAGTTGCCACAAGAGTATTGTGTTCACAATACAGATTCGTCATTTAAAGAGTTAGAACAATTGCAGGCTGTGAAAGTTTAGATGATTGAAAAACTGATTTCTAAATGCCTCTTCTTTTCCCAACCAGGTCTCCATTTAGCTTATTTTTTCATGTCCCTACCACATATATTTTCTTTCTGCTTTACATAGGTACTTGTTTCCTGTAATTGATTAATTTGTAATTTTCTTACAGGTATAATCCATGATTTATTTCTAGCCACGTTTGACTTGAACTAAAGTTAACAATGCTTCTCGATCCTTGGGTGCCTGATTCTTGAGCCTTCTTTTCATTCGGTGCTGGATTCTGTATGTAGAGCCTTAAGGTGTCTCTTGACTTATTGTCTTCTTAGAATGATAGAAAACATTGTGTTTCCTCAGTTTATTTACTGTTTATAAAATTGATGAGAACAGTACTAAGTGTATGATTTCCCCTACCTTCATGTATTTAGGGTGCTCCTTGTATAGTATAGACACATACATGTCTACCCATGAAGAGGTAGTCACAGAGAGACATTAACAGTCAATATTTTAGAGGTCTCGCGATTTGTGGTTCTGTCAAGTGACCTATTTTGCTCTTGTCAGAACTTTGGTAATTTAAGGTAACTCGGGCGGATTGTTTTTAGCCCGGTCTTCACAGCTTTCTGGGTGTAGTCGCTGCCATCGATGAGCTGAGAGCTATTGTGGATGGCAACCGTGTTTGATCTCTGATTTCATTGGATTTGTTAGCTGCCTTTGACGTTGTCGAGCACCGGATCCTTCTTCTGCTTGGCTGAAATTTCTATTGGAGACTCTGTTCTGGGGTGGATAGAATTCTGATCAGAAAGGAATCAGTATTGAACGATGGGCTCATTTATCGCCACAGCAAGAACATTTCCGTGAGGAATTCCTCAAAGATCCTCATTGTTCCCTGACCCCAGCCCCCATCTTTGTTCAGAGTGTACCTGCGACCTTTGAAAATACTTCTGCCGGCCAACAATTTTACATGTTTTATGTATGCAGATGATCAACATGTGCTGTTGAAGATAAGGATTGACACAAAAGTTGAGTCTACTGCTGAACTGAATGGGTTATAGCTATCAAGAACATGGATGAACTAAAATTATATAAAACGGAGTTGCTCTAAGACCCAGGTGATAGTACCCAGAATTCTCTCAATGTTTTGACTTCTTTTTTGGCCCTTTGCCCAAACCTTTACCCACAGTCGGTAATTTGAGTGTTTTAATGGATTTTAATCTTTCTGTGGATTAGCATCTTCCTAATAAGTTTAAAGGCTGCTTTTGCCATATTTGCACACTGCTTAGTCTTTTATTTGCTGCCCTCTGCATATGGGGTTTGTGACAAATGCCGTCACAGTTTGTTACCTTAATTGCATAATTTGTGCGTGTTCTACACTGAATTGTCTTAGGTAACAACATACTTAAAATGCTGCTGCTAGAGCTGTCTGTAGACTGAAAAAGTTTGCATCTATGCACAGCAAATTCTGCATTGGCTCCCAATACACAAAAGAGAATGTTTCAAAATGATGTTGTCTTCTCAATTTATCTTTGATTTTTCTCCTCTAGTGCACACATCTTTACAATATTATCTCACAAATAATCTGCGCTCCGCTGCTAACCACATTTTCTTTGTCCCAAAATTTAAGAAATCAACCTAGGTGGTAGCGTTCATAATAATTGGTCCCACCCTTTGGAATGATTAACCCATGTAGATAAAAATCACAACGAAATGTACATGCTTTTGAAGACTAATTAAAACAGTCCGTTTGGTTAGTAGTCTCATAAAGTTTCCCTCAGTTTAGGCCCTTCAGCTTATAGGGTTCTTTTTCTAACATCACCAAGAGACACGGTGTGAACATTATCCTATACGAATAACCTTAATATAATGAAACACAATATTATTTCTGACTGTACTGTAAGGAAATGTCTCTTTTTGCATGTTCACCCCCACATTCTTGGCCTGATGCTGCTGATTTATCGACTCGATAGTGCTCTGAGGCCTGTGATTCAGACCTCAAAGCTAGTGTTCTAACCCATTACAAAGTATATGTTGAATTGGCTATCCCCAAATGGCAAGACCTGACTTACTTATAAGTCCCTAGTATATGGTACACATGGTACCTAGGGCATGTAAAGCACAGTGTCCACCCAAGGCTGCAACTCTGATTGTGGCACCCTGTGTGTGACAAGGTATGAAATGGCTCCCAGCCTGCTGCTGCGGACTGGAAGGGCAGTGGTAACACTGCTAGTTCGACTTTGAGTTTAAGGGATGTACGACAGTACAACGGAATCATTTTGATCGCGGAACTTTACATTGCGGTTATCACAACGCAAGTCGTTAAAACGACTTGCATTGGAGGGCGCTGGATTGAGGATTAATATGTCTTTCTATTCCAACTCCAGCCCACTTAACAGTAGGGAAGATGTTGGAATAGAAAATCACACTATTCCTTAACTAAGAGTGCCATCCAGTGCAAGTCGTAGTAATGACTTGCGTTGTAATAGCTGCGTGGTAAAGGTCGTGCAGTGTAAACGCCGCGTTGTAAACGATGTTTCCCAGTTTAAGCTAATGACAAAGCCCCCACTTTCCTTAACCATATATGTAAGTCTCCCCTAAGGAGGGAATGTAGAGCCCTAAGTCAGGGAGTTGTCTATTATTAAGAAGTTTATGGAGTTAGTAGACGAGTGCACAGCTATAGTGGTGTTCTTTCAAAGTAAAGTTCATGTGTTTGAGGTAGGTGCTCCCACTATTATTAAAAAGGACATGTACTTTTATATATGTCTTAACGGCAACACTTCTAAATTGTCGTTTTATTGTGGGAGGGATAGTAGCCCACTGGCTAACACTGGTTTACTGGCTCACCTCACAGCCCAGCTAACTTCGGAATGGGACTAACTAGCTGGGTATTGTAAGGTATCAAATTGATCTTGGCATTAAACCTGACCTGATGTCCTGGTTGAACAAAATATCTGTTAGAAAGTTGCCAGTGTATTGCCCAGTTGTCCAATAGCCTCACAAGGCACTGGCCAACTGACAGCATTCTGACAGCCTGGAGAGTGGTGTAAACGACTCCCACACTTAGGAGCAATAGCAGCCTGCAACAGGGTGTGGTGTTATGCCTCCCTTTCGCATGGAAGCCACTCTGGGTGTTAGCCCAACAGGCATGCGTCAAAGGCAAAGTTGCCTTTGGTGGGCAGATGGCTAGTTACCGCATCATACCCCCAGGGCACTTTCTGGGAATAAAGATGGCACCCCTGGCATTGTGCACCTCTGATGACGTCAGTACTGGAACAAATACTGAAGAAGGGCTACCCTACTGCCTTCTTGACTGCACAAGAGAGGCTGCACCGTCTGCAGGCCAGAACAGCTGCACTTTGGGTTAGCTAAGAGAGGACTTTATTTCCTGGCACCGGAAAAAGTCAGGCTGCAGCAAAGCTGAAGTAGCCCCCATGGCAAGTTGGTAGCCACCTCAGAAAACTTGCTGGCAGGCGTTTAAGAGGCCAATCCTCGATAGGCAAAAGTTGCACCCAAGTTGACATGTGGACATGGGAGTGCCATTTGAGTCCTGATTGATCGCCCAAGCGGGACACCAGCGCCCACCAAAGGATTTTGCTTGGACCAATGTACATGGACACCGGTAGCCCAGTCGCTGCTGGCCTTCTATGGTCTCAAAGAGGACTTTGAGGGACCCTGACCTCCGTTGCCCCACCTGACCCATGGACTGAGGAATAACTGCAAAGGAATCTCCCCTCCCTCCCCCATTGACCGCACAGTACTCGGTGCATCCATGAGCATATTCATCTCCTGTATCTGCTGCATCAGAACCACTCTGATGAAGTCTATTGTGATTGTGCTGTAAAGTTTTGGCCAGGTAACTGTCCAAATCTACCCCATTGGCCCCCAGATCTTCTCCCTGGCCGATTTGGTTGCACTAGCAGGGGCAGAGTTGTCAAAGCCACATTTCCAAACTTTGCAACAGTTTTCAATAGTTATGGTTGGCAATGTAAATTTGCAGTTGTATTAAAAATTAAGATTTCTTCAAAATCTGTATCTTCAAACCCGTCCAGGAAACTTTGCTCACCTTGGACTTCATAAAAATATAAATAGGTGTTTTTTCTTTCCTGGTGTGTGGCTTTCTTTTTTCGTTGTTAATTGGTAATGTTAAATATTTTACATTAGTTCCTTTGTTCAAGCCCAGCTGCTCGAAGCCATAGTTACCCAGGGGTGAGCTTAAGGTTGTACAAACTACCCTGACTGGACCCAAGACAGTTTTGCGAGTATATTTCACGGTAAGGCTGTATAGCTGTGCCATATAATATACCCAAGTCCTCACACACACACACACACATACATAAATATTTAGTAAGTTGTTTTCTAGGTAGAGATTTGCCAATCAGTGCTTCCAATTTTTCAAGTGTCTTTGGAACCTTGGGTTAGTAAAATGGCTTAGTGAGTTAAAAGCTCGCTGCCGCAATTTACACATCTCAGCATGGCTCACTAAGCCTATCCTACTTTAGAGATTGAAGAATTGAAAACCGTTAAACTGGGATAGAAGCACATGTAATTTTACCAAGATTAGTAAATCCATCCTGAAACAAAAGCAAGTCATTATTATCAATATTATCCTGCTACTAGCGAACAGAGTAGCAATGAGAAAGCTACTTTTTTTTTTTTATTTAAAAACTTTATTAACATGAAGGCATAATATGCATTTAGTATCTTACAGTCATGTGGTTAGGGTTGCAGTTTGTACATATATCTCTACGCATGTGGCAGCATTCATGACATAAGCATAAACTGTGATGTAGTAAACCTTTGAAAACCCTTAAATACGTTTCTGTGTGGTCTAATCGTAAACATTGTAGTTCTTTACATTTTCCCCCCGTTATTCATTGTTCAACATTAACATTACCTTTATACTATAGAATGAACAAACTCCCCTCCCCCCCCCAAACATGTGTCATCATTGCCAGTGTGTTTTCATCCACTTTCCCAATCAGCAATTCCCTTAGTTCTCTCGTTGTTACTTAGCCAGGTTAGTGCAAAAACCGTTGTGCATTTGGTCCGCTGAGGTTAATACCCCCGTTCCTATCTTTTACTCATCCTCTCCTTCGGATTCTAGGTCGTCCCCCTCTGGCAAAGGGTCACAGATCTCCCCCCTATATATATTCCACGCTGCCCATACCTTGTTCCATTTGCGGGGCGCCGCTCGTAGGGCATACACTGCTCTTTCTGTAACCATCAGTATGTCCATGTTTTAGCCCACCTGCTCGCGGTGGGTAGTTCTGGAGCGCCCCACTTCTGTGCGATATCTCGCTTGGCCACTGTCATGGCCAGTGTTCCCCAAATTAGTTCATACCTGCCCAGGTCATTGGGGTCCCAGATGTTCAAAAGGCATTTGCGTGGTTCAGGCAACACGGAAGTTGTAAGCGTCTGGGAGATCGTGCGCAGTATCTGCCTCCAGAATTCTCGTATCTGTGGGCATTCCCATAATGTATGAAATAGTGTCCCCTCCTCCCCGCAGCCTCTCAAGCAAAAGGGATGTGGCGCTCTCTGTATTTTGTGGAGTAGTGTCCTGGTGTAGTAGATGCGGTGTAAAATTTTGAGTTGCACCAGTCTGTACTTAGTCGAGATCCCAACCTCTCTTGGGGAGGCCAGAGCCTCATTCCATTCAGATTCATCCGCCTCACCTATTTCTCCCTCCCATTTTTCTTTAAGTTTCAGTGTGGGGTCCTTCAGGTTATTGATCAGATTTTTATATGTGAGTGAGGTCACGCTTTGGATCATGAATTCTGTTAGTAGTCTATCTTCTAATGGTGAGGATTCCGGCAGAGTAGTACCCGCAGGAATCGCCCGGAGTAATGCGTGCCTAATTTGTACGTATCTGAATGTTTCCGTGGGTCCGAGGTTATGTTGCTGCTGTAGGTGTGGAAATGGTATTACCGTGTCCTTGTCCCAGAGGTCCCCCACCGTAGAAATGCCTATGGAGTCCCACCGCGCAAATCCCTTACATCCTCTGAGGTTTCCCAATGCTTTCGTGTCCCACAATGGTGTCATTTTGGTGATTCGTCCTGCCCATCCCAGTCGTGCCTGTGCCATGTGCCATAGGGCCGCCGTGTGTTGTGTTGGACCGATTAGACTTTTAAGTTGCGATTTATTGTATAGTACTGATAGCATACAGTCCGTCCCAAGCTGTGACCAGTCTGCCCGATAAGCTGGGTCCTCTTTTGGGGTGTGGATCCAATGATTAATTACTTTAAGTTGGGCCGCCCAGTAATATAGCTGAATGTTAGGGAGTGCTATCCCTCCCTCATACCAGCTTTTAACCAATTTGTCGTATGCTATACGTGCCGGGCCAGTATCCCAGAGCAAGGTAGAGACCAGCGCTACGATTTCTTTGAAATCTCGTGGAGAAAGCAACTTTTGAAGGTCCACAGGGATCACGGTTATGGAGGTCACCACACCTTGATTTTCTTTTTTTCTTTTGCTTTTCTTCTCCTAGTAAAGATACGTACTTTGAGAAGTAAGCATTGTGTATTATTGTTCCTACATTGGTTTATTCCCATTGTGAATATTCCATTGGCCCGTGAACTCTCCTAAAAGCGTTTTTGCCTTCATGCTGACAGTCCCATTGATTAAGGCTTCTTGATACCTGATTTTTGGTGGCATATGCTCATTAAAATTGCATGACTAAAATGATGTCTTAAAATGGTTTGATTAGCAGAGTTGGCGTCACACTTGCCTCTCATATCAACAGTTTTACATGACCAAGTGGAAAAAGAATGAAAATAAAATTAGAATCACCATGAGAAAGGTGGATGGCTGGAAAATCACCCTGATCAAATGGATACTATTCTCTGTCCAAATTAGGAACTTTAAGTAATACAAATATATATATATGAGTGTCTAGAAGATAATTGCCACTTTTGCTTGCTCTAATGGGCTTTATGCTTTTGTGTTGCAGAAGGATTTGTGTTTGTTCTTGGGGGGCAAGATGACAATAAGGAGACCTTGTGCTCTGGAGAGAAATACGACCCTGATACCAACACTTGGACACCATTTGCTCCAATGCTTGAGGTGAGATCACTCTTATTCAATGGGGCTGGGAGTTTTGCTATTAGATTCTGTTTACAGTGAGGAGAAAGTTCTTGGTAACAAGTGAGATCTACAACTTTCTAATTGGGGATTGTTGCTTTCTCATTAATGCTGTGTGGGTCATGCCAATGTGTGTGTGCTGGCTAATGTAGGTAATGATGTCTCCTGACTGGTTTGTACTGTGTCTTCTTGATAACATGTTTGATCCATTATGCACATTATTATTTTGGAAACACCATTATAATGTGAGTTTTGTCTCTTTCAGGGCAGGCATAACTTTGGAATGGTGGAGATTGATGGTGTTATTTACATTCTGGGCGGCGAGGATGGTGACACAGAGCTGATCTCCATGGAGTCTTATGACATTAGTACAAAAACCTGGTCTACGGAGCCCGATTTGACCATGGTTAGAAAGGTGATTGTTTCTTGCTGCTATTCCTTTTGAAGACGTAGATAGGGCAGCACAGCTATCTATTTAATGCCTCATTTTTTTTCACGCCAAGTGATGTTCCGAGTAAGCTGTCCTAAGTTTTACTATTAAAACATATACTGCAACAAATTAATATATGATGCTGTTATTTACGACGTGACAAGCTTTGCTTACCTTGGGAGCTGCTGTCTTTGTGAAATAAATGCTTCAAGAAGAGAAATTGTTGAATCTGAAAGCCTTCTTATGACAAATTCTGTGTACTAAGCTTAGGGTTAGCTACACCTTCTGACACACGTGGCCTAATATAAATTGTGGCCCGGTGCAGTATGATGGGGTGCCGAATTAAGTAAATATCCAGACCATATATATATATTTATAAATATATACACTGACTAGATTGTAGTGTTACTCATTGATTTGTGCAGATTTCTGCATTTTAGGTTCTGTTACATAGAAGTGTATATTTAGGGTATGCCCAGTTCGTTTTTGTACACACAGACCGCACCACACACACACACACCACACCACACCACACACACTTTTCCATCCCCTCCTCTTCCTCTTTATCCCTCTTCTCTCTCCATTGCTTCCTTTCTTCTCCCCTTAATTCACTGGCACTCGGTTCTGCTGCAATGAAACTCAGTTATATTAAGGAGTTGGCACAGCATTATTAGCATAAGATGCAGAAATATATTTTTTTTACTGAGAATGAAGAGACAACAAACAATACAATGGTTCAAAGAGGTGTAACAAGGTAAGCAGATTACAGAATTAATAAATTCATTTATACAAGAAATCTCTTTATAACCAGAAAAATACCATACAACTCTGGTACTAAGAAGAGATAACTTTAAAGGCAAGAGCAATAAAAAGGTCGAATAAAATAGTTTTTGAAGAGAGATTATTAAAATCAACAGATATAGTCCCCCCAAAAATATTTTTAATAGAAAATGGAATATTACATTTAGACCATATAGCTTTCCAAAATTCGTTCATTTTAGGACAATAATAAAGTAGGTGCGTCAAAGTACCATCCGAGGAGAGACATGACAAACAGAAGGAAGAAATAGAAGGATCAATTTTATGAAGAAATAAGGGAGTAAAAACCACTCTATTGTATATAAAAAATAAAGATTGTGTAATATTGGCAGATTTAGAGGTGTTAAATATTTTTCGCCACATTCAATCCCATTGATCAATAGATAATGATAGAGCTAAATCATTTTCCCATAACAGTTCAATAGAGGATTTGTTCCTTGTAGTTATAGGGGAAGATAGTTTTATATATGAGGCAAGCTCTCTGGGTGAAATCCGTAGTGATATTGAATGAAGGTGCCATAGGGTCAACTGAAGTAAGATGTAAAATTATTATTTAGTAAAAAGGCTTGAAGTACAGGAGATAATAGGATATAAATTGATGCACATAAAAAGTACCCAACAAGACCAGTTCTATAAGCAGTTATTCACAGGCGCTGAACAGAAATTTTCATTACCTGTTATCACTTAATTTAAGACTATTTCCTCAATTCATTTAAATGCTACATAGAGAGTAGATAAGTAATCTGCCACACTTGCCCTATAAAGTGTAAGTTCGTCCTTGTGAGATAAAATATTTCCACAGAAATAATTGTAATAATTTCCCCATGCCATCTAGCCTGCGTCTCTCTGTTTATTTTTCGATAACGTCTTGTAATGCAGTTAGTGGCAAACCAATAATTGGCATCATTTTATCAAATTTGTGGGGTCAAGTGGGAGTGCGCTCTCACAGATCCTTTGACACCACTTAACGACTAATGTCGCATAACCCTTGCCACACAGTACATAAAAATGAAAAGACCTTTTTATATTTAAAAAAAAAAAAACCTCATTGGAAACTTGAGGTGGCAACACATTACTAAATCTATCTCACACACTTCAGTCAGGCATCCAAGACCTCCACTCAACTCAAACAGTACCCTCCAATGTTATCAGTTTTCTTACTTCATCCACCATAACAATCTATTGTCTATCCTCATACTCGTAGACTTCTCAGCTGTGCAATGGTCATCTCTCTCGCCATTAACTCTATAAACTTTTGGCATCCCACAGGATTCCGTTCCCGCACTCTACTTTTCTCTTTATACCTTACTTATCTTGTTAGCATCATTTCCTCCTTTAGTTTTACATATCACTTCTATGTAGTTGATACCCACATCTTCTACTTTCGAACAGCCCTTCTAACTCAAGTCTCTGACTGCTTTATAACCATTCGAAGCTGGATGGCTCAAAGCTCTCGTATGCGGAATTCTGACTAAAATCATCTATTGATTCACTAAAACAGTAACTACGTATCTTATATACCCAGTTTAATTCCTTCCATGACAGCCTATTATTGACACCATTAGCTAGCAAATAACCTTGACATTCTTTTCTGCCTTATTAGGCAACTAATGAATATCCGGCCTAAAATCCCTTTATAAAGTGCCAAAACATTGATCTCATAGCAAATAAGGAATGCCTCTGACACCATAGATTAGACACTTAATTTAATCCAATGTCATAGTTTATTGACATTGTCATCAATTTTACTTTTGAATTTTTCTTTAAAGCTATTCAGTAATACACAATCGGGTGTTAGCACTTAGCTTGTCATCATCTCCTTTGGTAAGAAACACATTCAACATATATCAGAACAGTGAATTCAAAACATAGACATTTTAGACATTATTCTACACGACATTTAACAATACTAGACATATATAGAATTTTTTCAAAAATCTGTTATCGAGTCCTACTAGAAATCAATAGAATAATTGTCTTTGGGATATAAATGCTTCTCCGCAAAGAAATAATCAATATGGGCCTGTGTTAGGTCGGAGAGTCCTTTTTAAGAGAAGTTTTTTTATTGGCTGTAGTGTGAGATGCGTCTCTCACTAGATGTCCTGTTGGTTTATCAGGTCATAAGGCTTGCATTTCTCCTGGCCTAGATGATGGTAAGCCTACGCGTTTCGACCTTATATGAAACAGGCAGAGATTAGGGTTAAAGAAGGTCTTCATCAGGGCTCACTGTTGTTCATGTAGGACATTGTGTTACACCCTGTGTGTGAAGAAGGAGGATTCTTCTTGTATTATTGCCGTTATCGATCGCTGAGCCCAGCGTCGTGACGTTTTTTTCTTTTTTTAAGTTGACCAGCAGTGTGACATCTTTACTTGAATGAATCGTGTTTGCACTGCTATCGTTCTTTTAGATTCCTCCCGACACTCGTGGGTTACTCGGCGGCGTCTGCTCGCTGTGTAGCATTCCTTCCGTCGGGCTCACTATTTCCGGATGTTGGTCAAGACTGTCACACTGCTGGTCAACTTAAAAAAAGAAAAAAACGTCACGACGCTGGGCTCAGCGATCGATAACGGCAATAATACAAGAAGAATCCTCCTTCTTCACACACAGGGTGTAACACAATGTCCTACATGAACAACAGTGAGCCCTGATGAAGACATTCTTTAACCCTAATCTCTGCCTGTTTCATATAAGGTCGAAACGCGTAGGCTTACCATCATCTAGGCCAGGAGAAATGCAAGCCTTATGACCTGATAAACCAACAGGACATCTAGTGAGAGACGCATCTCACACTACGGCCAATAAAAAAACTTCTCTTAAAAAGGACTCTCCGACCTAACACAGGCCCATATTGATTATTTCTTTGCGGAGAAGCATTTATATCCCAAAGACAATTATTCTATTGATTTCTAGTAGGACTCGATAACAGATTTTTGAAAAAATTCTATATATGTCTAGTATTGTTAAATGTCGTGTAGAATAATGTCTAAAATGTCTATGTTTTAAATTCACTGTTCTGATATATGTTGAATGTGTTTCTTACCAAAGGAGATGATGACAAGCTAAGTGCTAACACCCGATTGTGTATTACTGAATAGCTTTAAAGAAAAATTCAAAAGTAAAATTGATGACAATGTCAATAAACTATGACATTGGATTAAATTAAGTGTCTAATCTATGGTGTCAGAGGCATTCCTTATTTGCTATTATTTAACCAGATTCCAGCCTCTGTCTACCTTAACTGAATCAATCCCCTGTGATTGTTTGCTTAAAACATTGATCTCTGCATTAGTCCTCAGCCCGTTGCACTATAGCAACAGTTTACTAGTTTGTCTACCCCATACTCCTTCACCGTAATGGATAAGGTAATACATTTTGCCACTAAGACTCTACTCCTTGTTGTCACCAGGATTGATGACCATTTTCTGAAAGTGTGCCCTTCATAAACTTGTTGTCCTGGGGTTCACAACTATGAATGAACACTTTCCCAATTACTCATCTGAAACCCTGGTTAGGTATGTAACCCATCCTCTCCACCCTCAGCCGTCTCCGCTCGGCAAACCAAAATTTTCTAGCTGCACCTGAGTATCCATGCAGCACGTAAAAGGTTCCGCTTTTTAACTTGCTTGCATATCATCACTGGTTCTCTGCCAGTGACCTGCATTTCATCTTTTTGCTCTCCTTTTAAACTGCTCTAAACAATGTATTCTCCCAAACAAGAAAAAAAGATTGACTAATACTTTGTTACAATCTCATCTTTTATTTCTCATTTCCTTTATCACACGTAAATATGCATTTTGTAAAGTATATTCATGTATGTAATATAGCATAATATATGCAGCTTTTTGCATGATCACTTACCTATGACCACCAGTAACACCATTGTTTTATGTAATTCTCAAAACTATTTTGTGTGAAGTGCAGTGAATCTTATTTCTACATCACTGGATCTTCATAATCATAGAGGTAAAGCTAATTCCCTGCTTCCTGCCTGGACCCTGGAATAAATCAATTTCATACAATTATCCACAGATATTCGTTATGGGGTGTATAATTGTATGACGTACAGCACACTTTTGAAAGCCTATTGAAGGTTAAATCTGTTCCGAAATGTAGACTGTTAGAATCAAACATGCCTAATTCAAACTGTATTGCAGCATCCGTAAGCATTTGGGTCCTAAACAACTGTCTAACATGCAAGGAAACATACAGCCCAGTTGGGTTACACTGAACAGCTGAGGAAAAATAATCTTTTTTTTTTTAAGACTCCAGGGGGCTCCCTACCCATGTTGCATTGTATGGCAGTTGCCTCCCAGAGCTAATTATGTTTTCCCTCTCAGGAGACAAGGATCCCAGAACGCTTAGAAGGTTTTATTCACACCTTGTGTTTTTTGCTTTTCAAAATGTCGGTCAGGAAGTTCATTCTGCACTTTTAACTGGACAGTTTTACCATTTTGTCCAGTGTCTAAATTTTCTCCTGTTGCTGGCAGATTTTTTATGTCAGAACTGTCTTCTCTAGTCTGCAAATGGTCATCCTGTGGAATAAAGAGGGCAGTGTCTGACACTCGCACAGTATGTGGTCTGCCTCCTGGCCTTTCACTCTGTTAAAGACACTGACATTTGTCAAAGATGACCTTGAAGGACCTGGAAAGGCTGCAAGAATGCTGCAAGGCATGAAAGGAAGAGAAAATGAAAAAGAAAGAAAAGTTGGAAAGATCATCTGCTTCGAAGACTGCCAGTAAGAGGAGAATGCTTTTCAGAGGCAGGCGCCCACAGATCTAGAACTAGGGAAAGAACATCTAGTGGCAAGCAACGCCAAAAGAAGCAACACTCTTCACGTCATTAGAGTTAGCTTTGAAAGCTAGGACGACCCAGTTCAAAGCTTCAGTGCGATATGTTTGCTCTCAAAAGAAGGATCTAAAACATCAACACATCACCGTCCAATGAGCCCCCCCGGGTCCTCAACCCTACACACTCTAAATTGACGGTGTCTGTTTCTTCCTTCACTATGAAAGCCACAGAATGGTTTCACTGTGCTGACGTACACTCCATCGCTTTCAAAAAAGAGACCTTACTCAACATTGACACACAGTTGATCACCTGCGACATCAAGAAAAGACTACAGACCTTCAAAGCACTCATCATTGGCATTACCAAATATTGAGTAGTTCTATTGATTTAAAGTTGTTGAAAAATCAATACAATATATTTAAAAAACAATGCATCAAGTACCATCTGAAGTGTTCCTTCTGGCCTGGACTAAGTATATTCCTGCTTTGGTGGGTTAGATCGGCGAGACAGCCTTCTATAATGCAGGACACCACTTGTTGGAACTCTACTATGACAGATCTGCCTCCTAAAGTTTTGATGAAGCTTGTGGACCTGTCTTGTCTCTTAACTGGGGAGCTACCTTGTTTAAATGGTGACAGCACTATAAAAAATTTATTGAGTGAAAGTGCTCTGTAAGAGTTTCAGCACAAGTACTGGGCAATGTATTATTCCATGGGCCTATCCATGTTTGGCCTGTACTTGAACATACTGCTCAAGTGTACTGGGCTGGCAGGAGAGTGGAAACTTAGACATGCAAAACACAGTGGGTTGACTTTAAGCCAAGGCCAACAGGAGTCACGAAGAATGTTGTTCCCATTGTGTGTTATGAATGGAAGCTACAGCATTGCTTGCAATACAATTTGACTTCTTTTTAGAATTGAAATGTTAATTGTGCATTGCTGTTTCATACAGCCTTTTTGCACCAGTTGGTACTTATGAAAAAAAACATATAATGGATAGGATTCTTAGTTAATGGTGAGCTACAGAAAGAGGCCATGATATACACCAAATGCCTTCATTTGTGTCCCAATGTATGCCTTTTATATGTTAACCTGCAAGTTAGTTGTATAAAAAAAAGGCTTAGCGGAAGGATACAGCCTTCTCAAAAAAAAAGAAATCAAGCAAGAGACACCTCGTACGAAATTTTGATCCTCCTCAATGCTCCCTCTCCTCACCATCTCTCATCCACAGATACCTTGGAAGTAAAATGAACCACATGGTCATTCCTCCTCAATTAATGTAGAACAATCATTTTCCACATCGGTGATGACTGGGGTGGCCGTAGTAGATGATTTTGATTTTACACATTACCTGCTTTTATAATCTATCTCATAAGTGAGATCAAAGAATAAGGAATCAGATTATACCTGGCTGAAAAGCCCATAATAATGGCAAAACTGGTCCTAGTTTACTTATATTCTGGTTCAGAGAGGACCTGGCTTGGTAGTTTTGGCTGGACTGTTCCCATTGGAGCAGGGTGAAGACTGATTTGCACATGGCTGGGCCAAACGGAGGTAGCTTGGTGGTCGAAAACGATGGATTGGTGTGCGGATTGCCAGTGGCTGAGAATAATTCAAGCATTCCATCCATCACCTTGTTGTGGTTGCAGTTATGGACTGATTGATTTTTAAAGACATTATTCTTCCCATGAATGTCTATTCTGCTCTTACTTTGAATATAAAATGCAAGGGCGCACTGTCTACATTTTTTCTGACTGCCAATACCTTGAGTTCAGTTGCTGCATTTTTATAGCTGTTACTCTCTAACCATCTCTGGTTGATTTTGTATTTTTCTCCCGCTATTAGGATGCTTCCAATCATAAGCTCTGTAGCAAGTGCTTTGTATACACCATGACTGAGCTAAAGTTTAACACAGTGTTTTTAATATCCCCTTTAATCTCTGGGCTTTTCCAGATTGGTTGCTATGCAGCTATGAAGAAGAAAATCTATGCAATGGGAGGAGGATCATTTGGAAAGCTGTTTGAATCAGTTGAAAGCTACGATCCAAAGACTCAACAGTGGACGGCAATTTGTCCTCTCAAGGAAAGAAGGTGAGTAATCAAATGAAAATATTGAGAATAGCAGTTATTTATTGAGGAAGTTGATTAGTGAAAGGGCGGTCTGATAATTAAACATGATTTTACAAAGTCCTTCTTATTTATGTTGCATTTCCATCAGAAAATATAGTTAGTTTTGATGAGGAGTATACAAATTCAGAGGAAGGGTCTGGTCAGTTGTGTGCAGTTTCTGCACCTTCTGTGCAAATATATTGAACCACATTTTCCAAGCCCAAATTTAAATATGTTTATGATTTATTTCGCTTTAGAAAGGACAAGTACTACATGGTTTGTACGAAACGGTGTGTCCATGGTATATATTTATGCACAATCAGTGGCTGAAAATAAAAATCAAATTTTAAAAATGTTGTGGCTTTTGTAGGGGTTTTAGTGGATGGGGAACATGACTTCCAATTCGGTCTAACTCTCCCAGAGAGAAGAACATCAAGTGATCCCCCAACTATCTCACTGTGCTTGGAGGAAGACAATTGCCTTGGTTTGTAAGAAGGGCCATTGCAGTCAAGGGAGTGGCCACAATCTTATTTTGCATGGAGGTGGTGTTCTGGTGGTTACTTCAGCCTGCAGATTCTTCATCTGTAGAATAATCCCAAGTGTCAGACTGAGTCTGGAAACTTCAAAGCTCTCAGGTCACCGGTAGGGAGTGATGGCTTCAAATTGATGCCAGAAGTGACATCAGATGATGTCACTGAAGCCATATAGCGCTTACCCAGGCGCAACAACACGAGTTCCATTTTTTTCTGGGCCTTCAATACTGATTTGGAGCTTGCTCGCTTCTGAGAGTGGTGAGTTCTCCTCACGCAAAATTGTTATTAGTTCAGCGCAATGTCCCCTCCAAAGCGTTTGAGCTTGAAGGCCTGTAGAGATTGCTATGGACAGATGTTCATTTATGACCTGTTCACAATCTGCGTGTGGTGCTTCGGTTCTGACCACCATTCATGTATAGCTGCAACTCCTATTAAGCATGTAACCCCAAGACACTGGGGCATGCAGGACCAAGCTCTTTATGGCTCCGAATGACAGGCAAAGTAGTAATTGGTTTAAGCCACGATCCAGATCTCCCTCCTCACTCATCTAGAGCAAAGAAAAAGAAGCACAGAAAACTCAAGAAGCTTGCTCGAGCTAAGTCAGCCAGATGACCCGATGTCCCACAAGATCTTCTTTCTTGGAGCTAGAGTTAATCATAGTGGAGCCTTCAGAACCTCCTCCTACTGGCTCCATACTGGCTTCACAGCTGGCCTGACCTTTGAGCCAACTCCATCGGCTCTCGCACCGTCCTTCCTGGATCGATCGGCACTGGCCCCTTGGGTACCAGACCTTGCAGCGCAGTATCCTTTACCAGAGTTCCTGTCGCTGGGTGCATATTCGCCAGCGTTTTCTCAATGCTATGGATGGCATCTTCGGGAGGTCCTGGATTCTTTCTGGTATGCCCTTGGGACTTGGAGCTCCACTCAGTTTTCCGATGTTCAGGTTGATGGTGCCGGACCTATAGCACAAGCTCCTGTCTTCTCTCCGACGCACAACTATGCAATTCCTCTATCAGTAGCACCACCAAAGCCTCAACACCACCGCCTTCGCCTACATTGGAACCAAGCTCTGAGCCATTAGCACAGTCTTCTCTCCCTAGGGACCCCACTCCTCAGAAGTGTTCCAGGAGGAAGTATCATAGACTAATTTAGGCAAAGGACTAAAGGCAGAGGTTACTTGATGTATTTGCTGAGATTCAACCCCTTGAATCTGTATGGCTCTAAAGAGGTGAGGGGAAGATCACCTCGTTGACAAACCTGGGCCTCTAAACCTGAAGGTAATGCCATTCAATTTGGTGGTCAAGAAAGTGGCTGAAGTCTTGGACCTACTCCTTCCTTCTGTGCATTTGAAGATAGATGTCCTCACAGAGGTTCTCCTACCCCACCCCATCTCTACTTTGGAATCTCCACTGCCTTTCAACAAGGCCTTAGCGAAGCCTTTGCTGGCAGCTTGAGAGAAACCTTCCTCTGCACCAGTGGTCAATAGGCTTGTAGTCGGGTGTTCTTGCCCTGTTCATGGAGAACCTCCATTTATCTCTCTGCACCCATTCCCGGATAGTTAAGTGATCCAGTGATTTTTTTTTTTTTTTTTTTTAAATATATTTTTATTGCAGGAATCAGTAAATTTTTACAAAGCGACCAGCATTATAAGTTCAATCAAAATTAATAGAATACATCCCTCCGTCTCCTAGCAGGATGAACCATTACACAGCCATTCAGCCCGCAACCTGAGGGTCGGGCGGCGATACCCAATGGGGACTCAACAGGAAGTCGGAGCTGGTCCGGATGATCCACTATCCGTCATCTGCTTTTCTAAACCATCCTACAAAAAAAAAAAAAAAAAAGCCAAAAGAACCCCCCCCCCCTCAAAACACTATGAACCAAACCAAAACCCCCCCCCAACCCCGCCATCAGTGCCCAGTAACAGCCGTAATAGGATCTGTGAGAGGACCCATGAGGAAAGTAACAGACATGTAAAGTGCAATCGTCTATCGGGACTCGGGGCGAGCTGCATCTTCGCTTTCGGAATCGCTGGGAGCGCAATAATCCCTGAGGGCCTGCACTAATGTCTCCCATTCTAGCGCCGCCTCCTGCGCCTTTTCGTTGTGTTGTCTCCTAGCTAACTGGTACCGCAGCGTGCTTTCCCCCGCTGCCCATTTCAAGAGTTCGCTGTGCCATCGGGCCCCCGTTGGACCAACCCGTGCCTTCCAATTCCTGGTCACCTCCCGTTTAGCAAAGAGAAGCCCCAGATCAATGAATTTACTAGTGATTTTATTTTTGGGGGTATGTGGGAACCAGTGCAGGAGCCCCACTGCCGCATCAACCGATAAGGATCTCCCCGTTACCTCCTCCAGGGTATCCCCCACTTCCAGCCAGTAGGAGGACAGCCCCGGGCAGGACCATAACATATGAAGAAGGTCTGCATCAGGCGCCTGGCACCTGGGGCAGTCCGCGGAGTCCGTGGCAAAATATTGTCGGATCTTCGCCGGGGTCAAATATGCCCTATGGAGTACGTAGTAGTGGACCAATTGAAAGCGGGCGTGGCGCGTGCCCTTCCAGGCCCGTCTCATGAGTTGGGACCAGGCCGTCTCCGGGATCTCCTTCCCTATGTCTTCCTCCCAACGGGTTCTTAAAGTAGTAAGGGGGGCCAACCCCTCATTGAGCAGTCTGCCGTACAGGCAAGTGACCGCCTTAACAGTTCCCGCGGACATCATAGCGTACTGGCACACCGGAGAAGTAGGAGGTTCCTCCTGCCCGTGCTTCCAGTGCGCCTGAATCGCTCGGACCAGGGCCGAGTGCAGAAGAAAATCACCGCGAGGAACCTCGAAGCGATCAATGAGCTCCTGAAAGGGCAAAAGCGCCCCGTCCTCGTAAAGGTCACCCACCAACTGTAGGCCCGCGTCCTCCCAATCCGCTAATCGTGACCAATCTCCGCCATGAGGCAGGGCCGTCAGCATGCCCAGAGGTATTTCGGGTGCATACGGTATCCGCAACTGGCCCCGGGCGTGGGCTCGGTTCCAACACAAACGAATGGTCTTCTCTTCAAGAGTCAAGTCCTGCAAGGCCAAACGCTGTCGCAGCGCTATGAAGGAGAGAACATGCCTAGCTATCCCTGTGCCCCTCCTGTCCTCTGGGCCTCGGAATTCCCTGGCGACCTCCTGGGTGAACGTCTGCAGCTGCGCTGCCAAGTAGTACTTTTCAAAGTCCGGCACCGCCAGCCCACCCTCAGCTTTCGGCCTTGTCAGGGTCTTGAGGGCCACTCTTCGGCGGCCCGAACCCCAGAGGAATCCGACCACCATTGACCGTAACAGTCGAAATGTGGCTGGTGGGATCCAAATCGGCAGCGCCCGGAAATAATATAGCAACCTGGGAAGCGCCACCATTTTAAGCAAAGCGATCCGTCCAGCTACCGAGAGCGGTAGAGTAGCCCAGAAGTCCATGCTACCACGCAGCGCGCGAGTGCTGCGAGCTATGTTTCCATCCAGGAGGTCTGACGGTTCATGGTAGACGTATACCCCCAGGTACTTAAAGCAGGCAGGTTCCCATCTAATCTCTCTACTGATATCAGGGCTAGGTGTACCCTTACGAACCGGGAAAAGACAGGTCTTAGCCCAATTCACCCGAAGGCCCGAGACCTCCCCAAACGCCGTGAGCGCCGTCGCAGCTCCATTCAGGGCAGCAACTGGGTCCTCAAGGAAGAGCAACAGGTCATCAGCGTACAGCGAGACATAATGTGGGCCCGAAGGCGTCCATAAGCCATTATAGTAGGCTCCCGACCGGAGTAGCAGCGCCAGAGGTTCCACCGCTAACGCGAAGAGAAGCGGGGATAATGAACAACCCTGTCTCGTGCCTCTCTCCACCGGGTATTGCGAGGAGATCAGCGGGCCTGCCCGTGCCCTGGCCAACGCCGAGGTATACAGTACCGTGGTCCATCTAACGAAACCCTCACCGAGGCCGAATCGTAGTAATACTGTGCGCAGGTAGTCCCATTCCAGGCTGTCAAAAGCCTTCTCCAAATCTACCGAGAGGACTACCGGGCACGGGGCGTCCACGAGCGGTTCTCCCAGCAAGCGGAACAGCCTACGGATGTTCATGGTCGTGTTTCGCTTGGGGATGAATCCAGCCTGGTCCTCATGCACCAGAGAGCTCATGTGACCCAGCAATCTCGATGCCAAGATGCTGCTCAGTATTTTATAATCGACCGTCAACATTGATAAAGGACGGTAGGACGCCGGATCGGACGAGTCCCTTCCCGGCTTGAGGAGGGGAACCACTAAGGCCTCGCACATCGAGCCGGGGAGCCGACCAAGCCGCTTCGCCTCTCTGTAAACGATCAGCAACCTCGGTGCCAGGAGATCAGCATAAGCGGCATAAAATTCAACCGGAAGGCCGTCCAGACCCGGGGTCTTATTCCTTGCCATCTTTTTAATGGTGCTGCGAATCTCTCCCAGTTCAATGTCGGAACCCAGGGCTTTCGCTACGTCAGGTTCCACCATTGGGAGCTCTAGGGGTCGCAGGTAGTCATCAAGCCGGTCGGGGTCTCTGGCAGAGCGACTGCGGTATAAACGTTCATAGTAGTGCAGGTAACAGCTCAGAATCTCAGGTTGAGTGTGCACTCCGGTCCCATCTGCCGTACGCATGGACGTAGTCAGAGAGGTCTGGCGCGTAGGATTAGCTAGCCACGCCAGCAATGCGCTCGATCTATCCCCCTCTGCGAGGGACCTAACAGTATAGGCCTTATAGTCGAAACAGCGCAGCCGTTCGACCTCCGCCGCTACCGCCTCCTTCGCTGCTGCCGTGCGTTCCTGGAGTTCCGGGCGCCCGGGGCGACGGAGTTCCAACTCACGGAGTTTCCGATCTGCCATTTCTAAGTCATCAAGGATGATTCGCCTCATGCCCACCTTCTTGGAAATACAGAAGCCCCTGACCACCACCTTAAAAGCGTCCCACTCTAGCGCCCTTGAACCCGCAGTGCCCCCGTTGGACGAGAAGTATTCCGAGATCTTGTCTTCTAGGTCCGCTTTGAATACAATGTCCTCTAAGAGTTCGGGACGCAACTTCCAGGTAGGTACCGCAGGCACCCCCGGAAACCAGCGAAGGTCCAGCAGGAGAGGATTATGATCTGAGATGGTCCTGGTCAAATATTCAGACCGGACCGCCGCTGAGACCAAGTCTGTCGAGCCCAGAAACCCGTCCAGACGGACGTGTAACTCGTGCAAGCCTGAGAAGTAGGAATAGTCCCTAGTGTCGGGGTGCTGCGCCCTCCAGATATCCGTCAGACCCCAGTGTGTCTGCCAGTCCCTCCTACCTTTAGCCACACGGCGAACCGGAGAGTCAGGGTGGGGGGGATGTGAGCGGTCATTCTCCACATCTACCACTGAATTGAAATCCCCGCCGAGCAGGAGGGGCCCGGAAAAAAAGTGGGCTAACGAGCCCGATAACCTGGAAAGGAAGGCAAGCTGGTCCACATTGGGTGCATAAACACAGCAAACGTTTAGGTCCCTCCCCCCTACAGTGCCCGAAATGGCCACATATCGACCCTCCGGATCCACCACTGACTTCGTAACCTGAAAAGGAACCCCAGCTCTGATCCAAATTAGCGCCCCCCTGGCATACGCGGAGTACGAAGTGCAAAAGACCTGCCCCCTCCACCTACGCTGTAGCGCCGCCCCTTCCGCCTTGTTAAGATGGGTTTCCTGCAGCAGCGCCATTTGCACCCCTCTACGCACTAAATAAGCGTGGACTTTGTGACGTCTAGACATAGTGTGAAGCCTCCGTACATTCCAAGTAATGCATTTCACATTAGCAACATCAGCCATTGTCCCATATTGTTCGTGCAAAGTCTCTTCATCCGGGCCCCAACAAAGAAAGAGCAACAATCAACCCAGCACTGATGGTGGCCATTTTCCCCAACCAAAACACAACAACTCCGGTTCGACCCAAACCCTTGCCCACCCTCCCCAGAACAGGACCCAAATAGTGGCATCTAGACCCCATCCAAACCATACCCCCAGCAAACCCTCTGTCCCCGACTAATCCTGCAGTCGCCACCGCAGGAAGGCCTTAAGGGCCAGGTGCGGGCTGGGCGTTGGCAATGGGCCCTCGATGCTCGGGCTACCGAGACTAAAGTGAGCCCAAAACAATAAGAGGAAACCCTCAAGGCACGGGCAGGGCACCCCACCTCCACTTCCCCGGGAATTATGAGCAATCGCCTACCCCCGCCAGCCCCGCTGCGGGAACCCCACCCAAATGGACGCAGCTCACCCCGTCAACCCTGTCCATCCAGAAGGTCCTCAACCGAGTTCGGAGTGATCACCGGGGTGTGGACACTGTCGGTCACCGAGTCCTCCGAGTCCGTTGGTACCCCCTCGTCACCAAGGTCCGCTTCCTCTTCTATGGTACCATCCCGTGAGCCAGATAGCGCAGACAACACCTCCAACACTCCCTTCCGCTCCGTCGACGTCTCCGCAGTCGAGGGTCCGCCTGACCGGCCACGGCGACTCCGAATCCTTTTGGACCGCCATCGCTGTCCAGGCTCCACTGCTAGTTGAGATGAGGAGCCAAAGCCATCCTTTCCGGCTCTATAGAGTTCTAGCCAGTTACAGACATCCTCCGGGGAATCAAAGAACTGAGCCTTGTCATCGACAATTATGCGGAGCCTTGCAGGAAACCGGAGCGAGTATTGGATGCCCTCGCTCCGGAGCTCGCGCTTGACCGCCAGGAATGAGAACCGCCTGCGCTGGGTCTCATAGGTGTAGTCCGGGAAGATATTCACCTGGCTGTTCGCCACCTTGAAGGGGCCATTATGTCTGGCGGCATTAAGGATGAGATCTCTGTCCCGAAAGTGCAATAACCGGGCCACCACCGGTCGCGGGGCACGGCCCTGTTGCGGCGGCCTCGCTGGGACTCTGTGTGCTCGCTCCAGGGTGTAGAAGGAGGATAGACCCTCCGGAGCCACCGTGTCCCGTAGCCAGGCTTCCAAGTATGCCACCATGTCGCCATCTTCGATCTTCTCCGGCAGGCCTACCACTCGAATGTTATTTCGCCTGTTGCGACCTTCCGCGTCTTCCGCTCGCCGCTCCAGGGCATCAATCCGGGAGAGGGCATCCTTCATCGTCGCGGCTAGAGTTCTCTGTGCTGGCTCCAAGGTTTTCATCGAGCCCTCCACTTCCTTGACCCTATCCGAGAGCTTGCCGTGGTCCGCTCTAAGGAGGCCCAGACTCGTCGCCACCTGGGCAATGTCCTGCTGGAGGGCCGAGCGTGTGGTCGCGATCGCCTCCAGGACCCGGTCAAATTGTTGCTGCAGTGGCGCTCCACCAGAACTCTCCGGGTCCCCACGTTCTTCTTTGTCCGGGGCCTCCGAGTCTGAGGCGGCTGGGGTGGTCCCCTTGGCTCCCCTCGGTTTTCCCATGGCGCAGGAGTCACACGGTGGAGAGCCAGTCAGAGGCGCCACCAAGTGCGGGTGTCGGCTATGTCTCTCTCGGCTAGTGGCCTTCGGGCCGAGGGCGGGCGATCTCCGTCTCCAGGGCCTGTTGGACCTCCACAGATTCGGGCCGCGCCACCACCGCGTCGTCGGAGGGCACTGTGGAGGAGGCGGGGACAATCGGCGCCAGGTCGGGCAGGCCCGTTTAGCCGATGAGGATCTGGAACGAGGGTCTCCAACACCACCGGAGACTTTGTGGCGCCAAGGCGCCGTGCTGCCCATGGAAGTTAGTCACTCGGGGGGATGCAGCCAGGCGCGGCTCAGGGGATCGGCACCGCAGCCAGGGCCGCCAGGCGTCCGTGAGTCCAGGTCCACTATAGTGAGGGCATCCGATCATCCAGGAGCAATCACCTTATTCAAAGTCCGATCAGAACGACACCCAGACCATCACATCACAGGGGGATGAAAAGGTGGAGGGTGCGCTGTAGAGAACGACGCTCCTCCAGACTAAAGGTCCCGACCAAGGGGACAAAGAGGTCCGGGCGCCATGTTGGGCCGCACTCCGCAGGACCACAAACTTCGACTTTCCGTCGGATCAACTCATGTTCGAGTTGCACCAGGTGCCTCGGCAGGTCCCAATCAGCCTGATCGACGGTTTGCGGGGACTAGGGTGCCCCACGGCCTCCGATCTGCAGGATAATCACGGGCTCAGTCCCGGAGCCGAGCTCTCAGGCGACCATCGCTATCGGCGTCCAAGCCACGCCCCCTTAGTGATCCAGTGATATTTTTTTCTGAGGTGATGAAAGGCATGTTCCCTTGGTCAAAGATTCCAAAAGGACATGGAACCCAAAAGGCTTGAAGCATGGGGAAAAATATCTTCGCAGCTGGAAATATGGCCCTTAAGTCCTTTTATTCTGATTGCCAATTGGCTCGTTAGTCCCACACCTTATGGGACATGACCTCACTGATTAGGCCAAATGTTCCAGAAGACATGCATGGCCATTTCTACGAAGTGTTGCAGCATGAACAGAACGGAATGTGTTGCGCTGTATAATCATCAGGGCTCTATTCTGCTGACTCTGTGGAAAGAGCAGTGAGCACTGGCAGTCTCCATCAGGAACCATGCCTTGCTCAGAACATCAGGCTTTTCTAGTGATGTGCAGGTTAGTCTTATTGCCCTACCCTTTCATTACGGGTGTTTGAAAGCTGGGTAGTGTCATTGGACCTGCAGGATGCCAACGTACACATTCCAATCCTGTGGTCTCATCAGAAGTATTCATGTTTTGTAGTGAGTTCCACACACTAACAGTTAACAGTACTCCTTTTTGGTTTGACATGAGCGTCTCAAGTCTTCACCTCAGGTGATCAGACATCTTGGTTTTCCCATACCGGGACTGGCTGATCAAAGCTGAGTTGTGCCATCTGCAGTTTAAGGTGTCCCTGCTGTTGGTTCTGGCCTTTTCCGTCCAGAAGCCCAAATCTCACCAGAGGGCCTTCTGGGGACAGCAGTTCATGTTATGGTAATGTTAACTTAATAAAACTTGATGAAGCACAGTGAATCATGCCCAGAGGTTTATCTTGGCGCTGAGCCAGCACAGAACCAGAGACTAGAACAGCATTGTTTTCATCATTTTCCTAAACGGTCAGTTGTGGACACCACTCTTCTCCATGCCTTCAATCCAACTAGGGAATTGCTGACATTTAAGCAAATAGTATTGCCCTTTTGACAAGGCTTGTGAGTTCCAGTCCTGAGATTCCTCATTTTTCTTGCTTCCTGCATTCTCCTAGTTATGCATGCACGTTGCACAAAAGAGCCCTGCAGTGGCGCCTCAGCAGGCAGTGGCTACAGTAAAGGGAGGATCTGGCAGAATCTTATTGTGATCTCCCCTAGTGCAGAGGAAGTGGATTGGTGGGGAGATGAGGCGACCCGGAGTTGTGGGATAGCCTTTACTCCCCGCTGACTGTGGCCACAATAGTGACAGATGCAGCCACCTATAGGTGGGGAGCTCACCTGGAGGATCTGTAGATCAGGAGTCTCTGGTCTCCGGAAGAACAGGTTCTTCACACCAACGTGTTGGAACTGGGAATGATTCGGCTGGCACTCAAGGTCTTCCTCCCCTCCAGCCAAGGTTTGTATGTCAGATCTTGACAAACACTACAGCCATATGGTATATCAACAAGCATGGGAGAGTAGGGTCTTACCTCCTTTTCCTGGAAGCGTTGAGCCTGTAATGGGCACACCGCAAAGGGATTTGACCCACCACTCATTACCTATTTGGGTGTCTGAGTGTCGGAGCCAACAGCTTTAGCTGGTGTTATCCTGCCAATCATGAGTGGGGCCTCCTACCACAGGTAGTTCTGGACATCTTCGCTAAGTAAGGCACTCCTTTGGTGTATTTTTTCGCCTGGCCAGAACATGCTCAATACCTATTCTCCAGAATATGTTGATGAAGGCCTTCGGGACGTGAGTCCGTTCAGGTGGAAATTTCAGCTGCATCATTCCCCCCATATACCCCTCCCAACCTCCCAATACCCTTTCTCTGGTATTGAAGAATATTTGCCAAGACCGGGTCTAACTCCTTTTCGTTGCTCTGGATTGGCTAAGGAGGGTGTGCTATCCAGATCGTTGGCGCTTTTCCACATGTCCCCCGCTCAGGCTGCCTTTCAGACCTGACCTCTTCTCCCAATTGGAGGAGATGGTGCTGCACCCCAATCTTTGAGGCCTCCAACTTCATGCCTAAATATTGAGCAGGGAACCTCCGCTCCTTCCACCATCCACCGGGGGTGGTTGACATCACTTGTCAGCACATTGCCTGTTTACAAAATCTACTTACTCTCGCAGATGAAAAAGCTATTTTCCCTATGACTTCAAGGCTGTAGTGCAATCCCTAGTGATTTCCATGCTGGATTATGGAAGTGCAACCCTCTCTGACCTTCCTATATCTAAGATGGTTCCACCTAGGGCCTCTATCAACTCTGTTGCAAGGCTCATCACAGGTTCTAATAGAAGCAACCATATCACACCTGAGGAGCTGAAATCACTAAATTGGCTCCCATATGAAGCAAGGATACACCTAAAAGTTGTGTGCATGACCCACAAAGCCTTACATTTCAACACTCCAATATACCTCACACAACAACTTGAGCTCTCTGGTGGCTCTAGATCCTCTACCTTTTTCAGGTATTGGCCCAAGAATCTGGACTTCCCTACCCACTGAAATCAGATTAAATCCCTCAACTGCTTCTTTCAAAAAGGAAGGTAAAGTACTACTAAGGAACGCATATCTGCTCTAGAACCCCCGCTTGTCAGGTACTCTAGAACACGCTCTCCTCACACTTGTTTTACTGTTATGATTGTATGTTGATCTGTTAGTTTTTGTCACCACTTCCTGTACCTTTTGTGATTGTTAAATTGTAAAGTGCTCTGATGCCGCCCCACCCCGCGGCATATTTGCGCTATATAAATCTTTCGAAAACAATAATAAATAAATAAATGGTGTGCAGATAACGATGTACAACCCTTACGGGCCAAGTTGTCTCGAGTCCTGCATTGCGCACTTTCCTCAGCGAGGATGTGTTGTGCAATTGGCACTGTCAAGGAGTATCTGGCTGCATTGTCGGCGTTACTATTTTTGCCTAGCAATCCCTTCTCAAATTCCATATTTAATGTGTTTTTGAAGGACTTGACAAATCTGTATCCTCTAACCTCATTTGTTGTACCCCAAAAGGATCTTAATTTTATTTTAAATTTTCTTTTGTTGACTTCATTTGAGCCCCTGCATAGTTGTCCCTTAATAATTTTAATTTTGAAAATGTGTTTTTTTCTAGAGGTAATAACTCCAGCTAGGCAGGTGAGCACAAAAAACAGCTTTGTCCCCCTCACCTCTTTTTACCATAAAAAGTTGGTGTTGTGGACCAACACTGCTTTCCTGACAAAAGTGATGACTCCATCCCATTTTTCACTCCATGACTCTTCCAACCTTTTATCTCTCATCAACTCCCGCTAAGGAGGAGAAGTGGCTGCACAAGTTGTATCCTAGGCCGGCTGTCCAGCACTACGTAAACTGCACTAGTGATTCACAACTGGACAACCAGCTCTTCATGGGGTACTGTGGTGCCAAGAAAGGTAAAGCGGTGTAGAAAAAACCCTTTCAGGTGGGTCATCTTCTGCAACAAATCCTGCTACTCGGCCCAAGAAGGACCCCCCCAGAAAGGGAGAGGGGCCATTCCAGCATGGCCAAACCTACCATTTCTGCTCTTGCTCTGTGGCACAAATATGCAAGGCAGCTATGTCTGCATCGCTGCACACCTTTGCCAGGCATTACTGCCTGCATTCAGAAATGCTCGGAGACAGCCACCTAGCCAGATTAGTTTGGCAGGAATTTCTGGCAAGTAGAAGTATCCATCAGAGGGGGGGCGGAGCTAGCCGGCGTTCATGGTGGACGCTTAAGTGCGGAGCTCTGCACTAGCGCTGCCGAATATCCGTCAAATATCCTCCAAAAGCGGCGAAAATTGTGAAATTCCGGCGGGGGCTGCCTCCCCTACCCCCCGCGGACCCCCGACGCGACTTTGGAGGAGTTGCGCGTCCGGGTCCCCCCGGCGACGCCGCCGACCGGAGAGCTGCGGACCAGGCCGGGATCCCCGCTCTGTCCTGGGAAGCGAAGCCGAGTTGCGTCACCCGACGTGCGGCCCCTGAGGGGGGAAGCCCCGCTGAGGTGCGTGCCTCGTGGCTGGCGGTAGCCGCGACCCCTTCAGCGCACCGCGACCACACTGCGGACCCCTGCTGTGGCAGCTGCACACCCGGAAGGGCGCGGAGGACTCAAGCGAGTGCCGGCGGCGTGGCAGACCCACCGGGAGTGCACACGTGGCGCCGGCGGGGCCCGGCGTTGTCACGGGCGCCATTACGTTCTCCCGGGGAGACTTGCCCGACAGCCCGACCGCTCGGAGGGAGCCGTAAGGAGCGGCGGACAGCTTTGGAACAAAGGACCCCCAACACGAGCCCTGCACCCTCGATCTGACTGGGGGCGTCCTGATACTGAGGCACTCTGTGGGGGAAAGCAAGAGGCGAGCGCCTACCTTGGCCCGTGGCAGCACTGGGCACACAGGCCTGAACGCGACAGGGACCTGGCCGGACGGCCTCCAGTGACGGCCTGTGCACGGGGAGGGATCCCGCATCGTCCCATCGGGGGACCATCGGCACTATAAGGCCTGTGGACACTGGCCTCCCTATCCGCTGCAGCGATGGGCAAGGGCGATAGGACGCAAACGAAACTCTCGTTTGATCAGAGGAGACAGAAGGCGCCGGAGCCCCCGGCGGCCCAGTCCCCGGGAGCAGCTGCAGACCCGAGCACCGCACTGTGCGCAGAAATTAAAGGAATGCTCAACACGATGGAGAAGGGCCTACAGGAGGGCATGTCGGCCATTGGCACCAAAATTGACGCCCTGGCGTACCGGATGGATCGAATGACGGAGAGGGTGGATAAGCATGCGGAGAGGCTGGACATGGCAGAACGCAGGCTGACGGAGGCGGAGGAGGCACAGACAACATGGGACGCTGATCGCAAGCAGTTTGGAAGGCTGCTACAGGTGATACAGGACAAATCGGAAGACTTAGAAGCTCGCTCCAGACGGTCCAACATACGCGTCACGGGTGTGGCGGAGTCGACCCAAACGGGGAAAATTGAACTATTTGTTGAGAAACTCCTTAAGACTCTATTGGGGGACGACACCTTCTCCCCCATGTTCATAGTGGAACGAGCCCACCGCACCCTGGGACCGAGGCCTCCTCCAGGGGCGAACCCTATGCCGATAATTGCGAAACTCCTCAACTACAGGGACAGAGACGCTGCCCTCCGTGCCGCTAGAGAGAAGGGGGAGTTGCAGTACGAGGGAATGAACATTTCGTTATACCCTGACTTCACCTCCAAGGTACAGGAGGAGAGACGGCGATTCGTCCCCTATAAGCAGCAACTCAGAGACCTGGGCTTGGACTATGCCATGCTGTACCCGGCGCGGCTGCGCATCAACAGGCAGGGCCACTCGCATTTTTTCACTGACCCTAAGGAGCTGCAAAAATCTCTGAAGCAATGGATCAAGGAGCACAGAGAGGACCGGACGGCGCCTGCGGAGGAGCGTACTGGTAACGAAGATCTGGATGAGCAGGACTAGTGAGAAGGAGGGGCGCAGCGGTCCCTTCTGAAGGCTCAGCTAATCGAGGCCTTACGATAATCCTCGTCTGTTGGACCGGGGGGAGCCCACTCCGGGCGCTCCACTGCAGTGAGCGGACTTCTGGACATGGCACTGCGGGTGAGATCTACACAAGCCACACGGGTTATGGTGGAGGGCGGCACTTTCCAAGACACTGTTAGCCTGATCCGGGGTGGTGTTGATAGGGCCCTGCCACATGGAAGGGTCGGTGCGATCCGGGGGGGGGGGGGTAGGGGGGGGGGGGATGGGAAAGCCCGTTAAGGCGGGTACGATACTGCTCTCATTACTTAAAGCCGCACTAGCGATTGGGGGCGCTGGCGTAGGGGCGGCCTATTGACATTGCGCAGCAGGTACGACCGGACTGTGGTCGATTAGGACATTGAGTGTGCTACCTCTGCCCTGGCGCTTATAGTGCTTGCGGCTCTTCTTGAGACTGCTTGGGGAAGTTTGAAGACGGGTGGGGGGGTGTATGCAGGGATCTCGGTCACACCAGGTTGGGGTTGGTTGACTGTGGGCGGTGGGGGGCAACGGGGGTTCTGAGTTCGGGGATGTTTGGGATGTTTGGGGAAAGGTCCGACATGTGCTCTAAACTGTTCTGTTCTACAGGGTGGGTGGGCGGCTGCTGCTTCCGGAGGGGGGTGGTCCTCGTCACTACACTACAATTGCTGTCCTCCTCCACTGTTAATGGCTGACACGACACAGGCAGGCTTACTATGTGATACGGAGCCCCTCAGGGCTCTTACCTGGAATGTGAGGGGATTAAATGATTACCGGAAACTCCGAAAGGTGCTGCACTACCTACAGAGGCACCACATAGACTTGGCGCTGCTGCAGGAAACACATCTGCCCAACGCCAGCAAGATGCTCATGCACAGGGGGCTCCAGGGTCACTCCACTTACGCAGGCTTCACCACACACGCTAGAGGGGTCCTCACCTGGGTCAACCCGAAATCTAAGTTATCCCTTGCCCTGGTAAAGGCGGACCCGGAGGGGAGATTTGTGTTGAGCAAGTGCACGGGCAAGGGCCACAACCTGCTGGTCATGAATGTCTATGGCCCGAACTATGACTCCCCTGACTTTTATGCAACGGTTGCGGAACATTGTACTGAATGGGCCGCTGGTAATATGATCTGGGGTGGGGACTTCAATTTTACTTTTAGCCCTGAACTAGATAGGTCTGCGGGCCCTGCCAGGCGCCCGGCGGCGGCGGCGCAGCGCATGCAGGCAGAAATGTTGAAGCTGGGTCTGGTAGACGTATGGAGAGAAAGAAATAGCGCCAAGGGGGGGTATACGCACTACTCCGCGTACCACAATATCCATACCAGGATTGACTACTGGCTCGCCTCACACTCCCTGCTCTCCATGGTCAGGGGCTGCAGTGTGCTTCCCCGCACTCTGTCGGACCACTCACCGGTGCTGCTGGTACTGCATACTCCACAGCAGAGAATCCCGCCATTCACGTGGCGTTTTCCACCTTACTCGTTGCTGGATGAGGCTTTCAGGGCTGACCTGGGAGAGGACATAGATACTTTCTTCACCACCAATCTGGGATCAGTGGACAGCTTCGGGACGATTTGGGAGACATTTAAGGTGTACGTGCGGGGGGTGGTCATGGCAAAGCACTCCGGGGTCCTAAAGGCAATTAGGAACAGGCTGAAATATCTGGAGGGGCAGATAGCAGACTATGAACGCCGCCAGCTGCTTGACCCGAACCTGCCTGGGGATGGGACCCTGCAAGAACTTTTGAGAGAGTTCCACGAGGAAGCGGACAGGGAGGTACGGCATTTAGGAAAATATGCGACAGCGCGCACATATGGTGAGGGTGACCGCCCGGGTGCACTGCTTGCCAGGATTATGAAAGGCACTAGGCGCAAACAGACAATCGCGGAAATGCGAAACTCAGGGGGGGAGACACTCACGGAGGAGACACACATTCTGGCGGAATTCAGGAGCTTCTACGAGGAGCTATACACCACCAAAATCTCGGGGGTGGAGGACCAAATTGACAACTACCTCAGCTATATCAAGATGCCATTCCTTGAGAATTGGCAGAGGAAATTCCTGATGTCCCCTATACACTGCGAGGAGATATCCGACGCGTTAGCCACCATGAGAGCGGACAGTGCCCCCGGGATAGATGGTCTGACGGTGGCCTTTTACAAGGCGTATAATGATAAGTTGCTCCCCCACCTCTCCACCCTATTTGACGAAATTTGCGAGAACGGCGCTATGCCACTCTCCATGCGGGAGGCACTAATTGTCACCATACTTAAACCTGGTAAGCCCAGCGACCTGCCGGGTTCGTACCGCCCACTGTCCCTTCTTAATGTGGACGCTAAACTCTACGCAAAAGTGCTGGCGACCAGGCTGGCACTGGTGGCGCCTGGGCTGGTAGCCCCGGTGCAGGCTGGGTTCATTCCGGCTAGGAACCTCACTTACAATATCCGCACGGTCATGGGGGCCATGCAGCACACTAGGCATGACACTAAAGCCATTGCGGTCTTTCTTGACATGGAGAAGGCCTTTGACTCTGTGGAGTGGCCCTTCATGCGCAAGGTACTGCAGAAGCTGGGGCTGGGAGAGCTCTTCCTCCAACTGCTGGGCGCCCTTTATCACCAGCCCACGGCCAGAGTCAGATTGGGGGATGCAGTCTCGGAGCCGATCTCCATCAGCAGAGGCACGAGACAGGGGTGCCCCCTTTCCCCGCTGCTCTACGCCCTTGTGGCGGAACCACTGGCGTGTGCGATTCGGGAATACCACTCGTATGAAGCCATCAACTACCCCACCTACAAGATTGGTATTTCCACATATGCGGACGACACCCTGCTTTATGTCAGGGACCCGGCCACTAACCTGGCGTCGGTGCTGAGGGAAGTTGTGAGGTTCGGCGCGCTCTCCGGACTGAAGGTTAACTGGGCGAAATCTGTCGCCTTCCCACTAACCCCAATCACTGACCCCTTCGAGATGGACTACCCGCTCCAATGGTCCACTGAACCGATAAGATATCTGGGCATTATGCTCCACACGGACCCTGACGTCATGCTGAGGGAAAACTACGGGGTTGCATACAGCAAACTCGTGGATGACGTAGAGCTATGGATTAAACTCCCGTTGTCTCTGATGGGTAGGGTTGCCTTAATGAAAATGGTCATTCTCCCGAGATTTCTATTCCTATTCAATAATCTTCCGATCGTCCTCTCGAAAGCCTTCTTCGCAACCCTAAACAAACTCCTGGTGAGATTGGCGTGGGCCGGGAAACAACCTAGGGTGCAGTGGAAGGTACTGCAATTACCGTATGAGCAGGGGGGATTAGATGCCCCGGACCTGGAACGCTACTACAGGATAGCGCAGGCCTCCCACCTCCACACTTGGATACATGGCAGCCATGATATTCCGCACGTGATCCTGGAGCGGCTGTTCGCAGACCCTACTCCGCTTCCTGCTACCATTTGTGGCCCCCAAGACCGCAGGGTTGGCGTGCTGGACTCCCTTCTGTCCACCAATCACGCATGGCACTCCATTCTGCAGAGGCAAAACAAAGAGCTGATGTACGCCCCTAACATGCCTATACAATGGGCGCTCTGGCTGCCAACCTTAGCGGAACCGGGTGTCCATAGGGCCCTCCACGAACTAGGTGCTCTCACTTTGGGGGACCTGTTTGAGCATGGACAGGTGAAGACGTGGGCACAGATCTCGCATCGGAGGGAGAGCTCCACCCTGCTCCAACGCTTTCAGTACCATCGGGTCCGTAGCGCCCTCTTGGAACTGCTGGGCCCTGACATGGAGGAACCCCCCGCTGTCCCGGAACTGGTGTATGTCATAGACACCGTATCTCCGAAGAAGCTGATCACTAGACTATACAGGATAGGACACGAGCACACGGCCCTGCTCTACACGAGGGCGCGACTAGCCTGGCAGACTGACCTGGGCACCCACGTCGATGACGGCATGTGGGCCTACTGCTGTGCGGCCACCAGGCGCATTTCCCTGAACGGGAGGCACCGTTTGGTCCACTTTAAGTTCTTGCAAAGGGTATACCATACACCGGAACGGCTCCACAGGTACGGTCTTCGTGACACCCCACACTGCGAGAGGTGCCAGGCCCAGGTTGCGGACTTCCTGCACATGGCCTGGAGCTGCCCGGGGGTCCAGAGGTATTGGACCGGCGTATTCGCTGAATTGAGCACTATAGTGGAGTTGGACCTGGCAATGGACCCAGCCCTTGCTCTACTGGGGTACACGAAACCGGTTCCCGTCGCGGTTAGGAAACTGGTGAGCATGGGAATGCTCCTTGCGAAGCGGGTAGTCGCATTATGCTGGATGAGGGGGCCATTACCGACACTCGGGCGTTGGGTTAGCGACATGAAGTACTGCATCACGCAGGCGGAAACATATAGTGAGCTCCTTCCGCCCAGAAGTCGCCCTAAGAACTTCTGGGGGATATACCAGACCTACTTGTCCTCCAAGCCGGACGGGGATGCCTCGGAGGAGGGAGAGGGGGAGGAACGAGGGAGTGAAGTGCTAGAGCCACCTGACTCACATGACCGGGGTGTTCCCCCGCACGACTAGCGCTCTATAAGCAGCAGGGGGTACCCCATCCCTATAGGTGTGAGAACAGGGGGGAGGCACTCCGGATTGAGGGAGAGCGGTATGCCGCACTAGCTACAACAGGTGATAGTGACGTCTGAAAGCTTGCTCGGGGAGCACAAATGGGGGACCAGTTAAGGGGAGGGGGGTGTTTAGTGGGGTTGGGATTGGTTGGGCGAAAAATTAAAACTGTACTGCTTTGTTCATTTATTCAAAATGCACGCTACTTTGCAGATGGTACGAGCCTACAGAGGAGGCCCTGCTTCTACTGACCTCCGGCGAACTCTCACATTGGACTCTATGATATTACTGTGTCATGGTACATGTCACTGTTGTTGCACGGAGACCTATTGCCGGCCTGAGATGGGTTGTAGGCGAACGATTATTCGTACTTTGTGATGTGCTTTTTCATAATAAATAAATAAAAATAAAAATAAAAAAGAAGTATCCATCAGAAGAGAAAGTTACTTTCCTGCAGTAACTATCTATCTGGTGGATACTCCATCTACCTGCAGATTACTCAGCGGCCCGCTTGCCTCCCTGTTTGACTGATTGTTATAGGGAAAGTTAATAAGATGCCAAAAAATTATATTTGCGCACTGCACTACTCTGTCGAAGTCAATCTGCACACTTGCATCGAAGGCTGGGGAAAAATGAATGGAAACTGACGCTGCGACGGGGTGGGCACTATATGGTTTGATTGTCATCTGACGCCACTTAATAAGCCTCTGCGAGCCAGCATCCTCTACCTGCCAAAAGAGAGCTTTCACATTTCAGATCCAGTATGACACCCGGTTTAACTTTTTTTACAGGTGAGGAACCTGCAGGTAGATAAGAGGATCCACCAGAGTGATCATTACCGCAGTAAGTAATTTTTGTATCTTTTCTATAGCAGTGATGTTCCATATTCTCCCCCACCAAACAGCCATTGGCTGTTTATTTATTGAATCTGAAAGAGACATGTTAGTGATAGATTACCTACCGCAGAATTAACCCCAGGCGTCCGACTGGTTCCAGAAAGTTTTCGTCAGCAGTACCCCTGAGCGTCAGAAGGTGATGTCGGCCTGCTCCACGTCTGGCCGCCATTGCGCACTGACGTCAGTTCTTTCTATTGCCGCGCCAGCAAGCGCAGATCCAGGAAGAGCAAGTACCCCCAGTAATTTTTTGACTGAGCTTTTGAGATTTTTTTGTCTCCATTTTTCGAGTCTAATGACTCCTGGTGCCAAGTAGGGAAGCCCGGGTTTAAGTCCTCCGGAGCCTGTCGGCGCTTGATGTCGGTGACCGATCCCCACAACGTGTGTCTCTACTGCCTGGAGCGCGACCATGACTCCAGGTCGTGCTCAGACTGTCGGGCCATGGCGCTGAAGATTTTGCGGGAGCGGTCCCGAAGTTGCTAGGAGCCCGACAGTCGGCTCCGTGCCGTTCCAGGTCCCGGTCGAGGAGGAAGTCGAGGGACCGGTCGCGGAGCCACCATCACCATTCTTCGGGTTCAAAGTCCTCGCACTCTGGGTCGGGCAAGTCGAGGCACTTAAAAAAGAAGTCGAAGAAGTGTCATCGTTCTCCGACTTCCCCTTGCCGGTCGCACGTCTGAGGGTGTGGGCAGTACCACCCCCGTGGCTGAGGCAGAGCCAGTGCAGTTGACCCGCCTACCTACCCTTTCCATGTCGGGGAGCGACACCGGCCCAGGTGCAAGACTTTCTTGCAGCCATGGCTGCCAATTTTGGTCTGTCGGCCCCCACCGGTTTGCCTTCGGGCCCGCGGGCACGACTGGGGGTCCTAGCCCTGTGCCGCCCGTGGCTTCTCCCCCGGCACTGCCGTCGACTTCGGTTCTGGCGTTGCAGGACCACCGTGGATCCAGGCTTGACGCTGGTTGACCTCACGACTCCTGTACCGCCGTCAACTGCCTGGGATGTCGTCCAGTCCCTCGGACGATGGCTGCCCCAGTTTCAGCCCAGAGTGAACACTGTGCCTGTCCGGCTTCGTTCGTTGCAGATTCCGACGCTGATGGGGGATTTCTATCCCTATGTTCAGCCTCCATCTTTTCAACCTGTTCCTGAGGCCATGAAGGAAGGGGAGGACTGGGAGGGGTCTGACACAGCAGTTCGAGTTGGAGCAGGACTGGACAGAAGAGTTAGGTGATGCCAGTGGTCTTGACCAATCGCCTGACCTTGGCTTCCTGTCTCCTCTCTCTGTGGATTTGGAGGAGGGAGCGACCTATGGTGTGGTTTTGCGTAGGGCAGCCGAGTCCCTTGACCTCGAACTCCCTACGGTGGCCCTGAGGACTAACCTCCTCACTTAGGTGCTCCAGGCGGCAGTAAGCTCTTCGGAGCCTCAGCAACTGTTCAATGAAGCCCTAACTGACATTCTTATGGGCACTTGGTCCAGGCCCCCCACAAGGGCTCCTGTGGATAGGAACGTGGCAAGACGCTACCGCCCGACTCCATGCGACCCTGCTTTTCTGTCCACCCACCCCACCCCGAGAGTCTGGTTATCCAGGCCTCTACTTCCCAGATCGCTACTCCGGATAGGGAATCCAAGAAGCTGGAGCAGTTTGGTAAGAAACTGTTTTCATCTGCCAGCTTAGCAATTGGTCGGTAAACACTGCATGCCTCTTGGGCTGTTATTCCCATCGTATGTGGGATACGGTTGCGCATGTGCTGCCTCAGTGTCCGAAGGAGGCCTGGACTGTGCTCTCCCAGGCTGTTGCTGAGTGGAGGGATGCAGCTAAGTTCACCATACGGTGTGGACTGGACATCGTGGACTCGCTAGGCAGAGCCATTTGCACGACGGTGGCGCTCCGCCGCCACGCCTGGCTGCGGTCCACTGGCTTTTCAGGAGAGGTCCAAAACACCCTTATGGACATTGCTTTCGATGGACGTCTCCTTTTTGGCGACAAAGCCGATAATGCGCTGGAGCGCTTTAAGGACTCCCGCGCTACGGCCAAGTCCTTTGGCCTTTCCACCACACGCATGGCTCCTTCGGCTTTTCGTCCCTTTCGTGGCCAAGAAGGGGCGCCCGACACGTTCGAGACGTTAGTTAGCCACAAGCCGCAGAACCGACCTCGACCTCGACGTGGCCACGGACGTGGGCCCCGCCATGGCGGGGCAGGGGGTCAGTGAACGGGTCAGTCCACCTCCACCCCGCAGCATCCGCCTCAAAGCCTTCCTAGTCCGAGCTTTCAAACCCATCAGACGCCAGTGGGTGTCAGGATTCGCCATCACTTCCCCCACTGGCGCACCATCACTTCGGACAGGTGGGTGCTACAAATTGTCCTAAGGGACTACTTCCTCCCCTCCGAGAATACCCCTCCAGCTATTCCACCCCAGTACCACCGCATGTCAGGGGATCATCTGCAACTTCTACAAGAGAAAGTTGTGGCCCTCTTGGCCAAGGGGGCCATCAAGCGCGTTCCTGTGCCAGAAGTAGGTCGTGGTTGCTATTCCACTACTTTCTGGTACCCAAGAAGGACAAGGGCTTGCGTCCTATCTTGGACCTCAGGGACTTCAATTGCTTTCTCTGGAAGGAGAAGTTCAAGATGCTAATTCTGGCTCAGATCTTGTCTGCTCTCGAGCCTGGAGAATGGATGGTAGCGTTGGACTTGCAGGATGCATATTTCCACATCCCCGTCCTGCCGGCCCACCGGCGTTACCTGCGATTCACAGTAGGCCACAAGCATTTTCAGTTCACCGTGCTCCCCTTTGGTCACCTGTGCCCCTCTGGTGTACACGAAAGTGATGGCGGTGGTCGCAGCCCATCTGCACAGATAAGGTGTTCCCATCTTCCCGTATCTCGACGACTGGTTGTTGAAGGCAGGCTCGCCCCAGACAGTAGTCTCCCACCTCCAGACTACGGCCGACCTCCTGCATGTGCTGGGGCTCTTCATCAATGTGCCGAGGTCTCTCTGATTCCCTCCCAGAAGCTCCCTTTCATCGGGCTGTTCTAGACGAGACACAGTATTGGGTTTATCCTCCTGAGCAGCGATTCTGGGATATTCAGGCTATGATTCCGATCTTTCAGCCTCTATCCCGGGTTTCGGTCAGGATGACCCTACGTCTGCTGGGCCTGATGGCCTCCTGCATCCTGTTGGTAGACCTTGCCAGATGGCATATGCAGGTTCTTCAGTGAGACCTGAAGTCTCAGTGGGCACAGCATGAGAGCAACCTGTCCGATCACGTCCAGATCTCGGAGGGCACTGCACAACAACTGCAGTGGTGGCTCACGAATCGCGATTGGGTCAATTGGAGTTCCCTCTCCCTTCCCCTACCGGAGCACACAGAGGTGATGAATGCGTCCCTCCTGGGATGGAGTGGCCACATGGGAGAGGCGTAGATCAGAGGACTCTGGTCTCCGACAGAGTCCGGCCTCCACATCAACCTTTTGGAGCTTTTGGCGATCCGACTTCCACTGAAGGCATTGCTTCTCTCTGTCCGTGGAAGTGTGGTGTAGGTGTCCACGGACAACACCACCGCAATGTGGCACTGCAACAAACAGGGTGGGTGGGGTTGTGGACCCTACATCAGGAGGCGCTGCGCCTCTGGACATGTCTGGAACATCAGGGCATTACCTTAGTGGTTCAACACCTTGCAGGTTCTCTGAATGCCAAGACTGACAAACTCAGCCGTCGTTGCATGATGGATCACGAAAGGCGACTGCACTTTGACGTGGCGCAAGGTCTCTTTCAGCAGTGGTGAGAGCCTTGGTTAGATCTATTCACCACCGAAGAGAATGTGCAATGTCAGCAGTTCTGCACGTTGGAATTTCCAAGGCGGGACTAGTTCAGCGACGCTTTTCGTTATGAGTGGAGTTGCAGTCCGTTGTACCACTTCTGCCCACAGTGCTGAAGATGATCAGGCGTGACCGGACCCAACTCATCCTTGCGGCTCTGCATTGGGCACAAAGATACTGGTATCCCGAGCTACTCAGCATGGCCATCGATCCCCCGATCCAACTGCCTCTTTGGGAGGATCTTCTGTCGCAGCAGCAGGGGAGGGTCATCCACCCGAACCTGTCCAGCCTCCACCTCCATGCATGGATATTGAGCGGCGACAGTTGACGGCTTTCGACCTTCCTCCCGAAGTATGTGATGTCATCTTGGCAGTCAGGTTTCCCTCCACTAAAATGGTATACGCCTGTAGGTGGAACAAATTTGTGGCATGGTGCACAGCAAAGGCTGTGGATCCTCTTTCAGGGGTTCTTCTGTTCCTTTTTTCCTTGGCCCAGCAGGGCTCTGCTCTGGGCACTACCAAGGGCTATATTTTGGCCAATTCAGCCTTTTTAAGGCTCCCTGATCAGCCTTCTCTTTTCAAGTCCCCTGTTGTAAATAGATTCCTGAAAGGAATAACGCACATATTCCCTCCTGTCCCATTCGTGATGCCTCAGTGGGACTAGAATCTTGTTCTGACCTACTTGATGTGTGCTCCTTTTGAGCCACTTCACAACTGTCCTCTTCGTCTTCTCACTTTAAAGACTGCTTTCCTAGTTGCCATCACCTCTGCCAGAAGAGTGAGTGAGCTCCAGGCTCTTTCTTCTAAACCACCTTTTCTTTCTGTCCAAACGGACAAAGTTGTCCTACGAACACCTTTTCTGCCAAACATTGTCACTGCCTTTCACATCGGGCAGACCATTACTTGGCCCACCTTCTTTCCGCCTCCATATCCCTCAAAAGAGGAAGAGAGGCTCCACCGTCTGGACCCAAAACGTGCGGGCTTAATCTATATGAACTGCACACAACAGTTCTGGGTAGATGATCAGCTCTTTGTTGGCTACGTTGGCGCCAAGAAAGTTCGGGCTGTGCACAAGGAGACAATCTCCCGGTGGGTCATTCTGTGCATCAAAGCATGCTATTCTTTGGCTAGAAAGGAGCCTCCAGTGGGGCTACGCGCCCATTCTACCAGGGCGACGGCCGCCACTATGGCTTTGGGACAGAGTTCCCTTGCATGTCATCTGTCAGGCAGCTACGTGGACCTCGCTGCACATATTTACCAAGCACTATTACCTAGACCGCCAAGCCCGGGGAGACAGCTTCTTTGGCTGTTTTGTTCTCCAGGACTTTCTAGTGTGATTTTTGGTTCGCAGACCCACCGCCTGGGATTGGTATTGCTGGGCTATCTATTCTATGGGTAGAGAATCTATCACTAACGTGTCTCTTTCAGATTCACAAGTTACTTACCTTCGGTAACAATATATCTGTACGAAACATTAGTTAGTGATGGATTCCTTTCTGCCCCACCCATCCTGCCCCGTTCTGCGAACGGATTTCTAGGGTTAAGGTCACCCCCTTCAGGGCCCTTGTTTCAACGCACCAGTGGTCAGTTTCTTGCATGGCTCTGCGTTCCTAGCACGGTAAGTTGTGTACAGACGTGACGTCCGCGCGCGAGGGCGGCATTTAAGTACCTGCCGCAACGTCATCCCGGCAACCACGACAACTGACACAGCAAACCAACGCCACCTTCCGACGGCATGGGTACTGCTGACGAAAACTTCCTGAATCCAGTCAGACGCCTGGGAGTAATTCTACGGTAAGGAATCTATGACTAACTAATGTTTACTTACAGATATATCGTTATCGATGGTAAGTAACTTGTGCATTAAACACTGAAGTTTTGTTAGTAATTTACCAACTTTCCACCCAATAGCAGGCCCTCTTCAACCTCTGTATCCTCCCTCAGTATAGTACTTGGACAGCCATCAACATCGGTAGACCTCCCTGGCTCGTGAGTATTATCGTGAATAGTACTTACATTAGTTGGTTGCATGATACTCCAGAGTTCCTTTATTGAAGATTCCAGGACAGCAGGCATTCCAGTAGCATCTGGTGAAAGCCCTATTTGAGGTGCCAATAAGCCAGAACTGAAGGATAGCAGAATATGCCCCATTGGTGTGCTCCTACCATGTTCTTGCCCCCAATTCACAGCCTGGTCCATGCCCCGACCCTGTGCGCAGCCTTGAACGTGGTGTAGAGACTAAGATGTTATCACCGGTGGAATTGCTGTTGCTGCTGCCATTAAAGTGTTTTTTTGATTGCCATTAAAGTCTCTGCCAGATGAGAAACTTCCCCCGGCATAGACTCCTTAGATGTGGCCACGATCACCTCTTGTGCAGACCCTGTCTTCAGTAGCTTCAGAATAGGGTGCTCCACTTGTGAGGGGGTAGGTGCTGAGTTAGTTAGATCCTAGGTCCTCCTCCTGCTGGTGCGCTAGCTCTTCACCTCGATTTTTACTGTCTCCTCTTGTGCCGCAGGCCCCTCAAAGTATTAGCCTTCTGTGGTGCCATTGCTACGTCCTTAGAAATTACACTGTGCAGATACAGGCAAGAGCTTACAGCCAAAAACGCTAGGCCATATACTCCGCGCCCACAAAGCTGCAGCATCCGCAACAAAAGAAAAACCTATCCGGAAAAAGCCACAAGGCCCGACAGGGACAAGCTCCCTTAGAAATCATTGTAAAATTCTTGACGGTTGTGGGCAGGGACCCATGCCGCAATAGCAACCAGTATCATCCGCTGTACATAAATGCTGCAGTGACATCTGATATCCCTCTGCAGTATTCCGCGGTGTAGATGTAACACTGATGCCGCTGCAGGCAAGAAACCGCAGAAGGGAGACCAGTATAGTGACCTCGTCCTGCACGCCGCCTCAACAATCACTTGCCTCGTGGTGGTAGCAGTAAGTAGGATAACACAGGATGGAGCGGAGCTCTCTGCAGAATCAACCCGCCATCTCCTCCCCCGTTCCGAGTCAAGACTCACAAATCTTGTCAATCACTCTGATTTTTTTCCTTCTTTTTAGGAAACATGGTTGGTTGTGATATATATATATATATATATATATATATATATATATATATATATATATATATATATATATATATATATATATATATATATATATATATATATATATATATATATATATTATTCCGAAGCCTCCAAGCTTTGAAAAACGCACTCCGTGAAGAAAAGTTGAACAAACTTTTATTAATGTTGCAGTGGCAATACGAACCCGCCATTTGTAGTCCCTGACGCGTTTCGGTGCACACCTGCACCTTATTCTTAGGGAAAGGCAAGGTGTAAAGTCTGGGCTGGACTGTCGTTTGTTTTGCCCTTTCAATGCGTGCACTCTCCAATGAGTAGCATGCTGGGATCGGCAGTCCACAATATCTTCCCTTCAGTGGGTCCCATTTACAACTTTGTTTTTGGTGCCATAATTTTCTCAGTATTTTTCTTTTAGGCCCTCCAGTGAACCCCAGGGTCGTGAAGCCAGTGCCAAATGTCAGATTTCCTCACGCCGGAAACAGACTGCCTTGATTTGCAGCCTCACGGAAAGCATCCCGGTGTCAGCAGCGGTGCGTCTTTCCACGGCCGGAGAAGCCGTGTCAAACATTATTCCGAAGCCTCCAAGCTTTGAAAAACGCACTATATATATATATATATATAGAAGGCACAGCAAATTACATCAGCGCAAGGCTATAAGAACAAATGCTAAAATGTAAAAATACTGGTGTCATTTTTGAAAGACTGATGGCATTTTAGCATAAGAGACGTGTGTGTTCTCAGTAGTTATACAAAGGATTTATAATATCAAAACTACGAATACCAGAATGCCTATGGAAGTAAAAGGCACGGGAGCACAGCATGCCTTTTACGTCCTTAACCCGTTAACTGCGGCGGTAATTCCGCCGCAGTGCGGGCGTTTCCGTGCGCGGGCGGGCCGCGTCGGCCATTGGCCGACGGCAGCACTGGGGAGCTAGTGCTGCCGTCGGCCAATAGCCGACGGCAGCAAGGAAAGGGTTAAACCTATTCATCAATCTGAATCTACAGCTTAAGAGCTTATTCCATTGTTAATTGCTTTTCTGCCTCTTTTGCCAAACCTGGAAAAGCAATTGTAATACAACCCTTTGTAAACTCACAAACCTATTGGTACCATAACCACATTATCATTAAACCACATCAATAGAACAAACTAATCAAAAACAATTTAAAATGATATTAGAAAATTTGTACAATTTATTCGATATAAAACAATACATTCATACACCGTTTTAGTGCCATAAAATACAGTTTAAAAATGTGTCAAATTCACATGAGGAACAGTTAAAAATACAAAGTTGTCGATGCAGCGTTTCGGTTTTGTTATAGCACCTACATTTTTTATGTATCTTTAAACAAGATACCACTTCTATTTTTTTAAATCTATCTATGCTGATATGTACCTTCTGTGAACATGTGTTGAGGGTGTCTATATGGGGGATAAAGTCTCTACCGTTGAAGCTTCATATCAAGCCCTATTTAAGTGGGTGCCACAGCTGAGGGTGGCAAAACCCTCAAACTCTGATAGTTGACAAAAGGTAAGCGGGCACTCCCTAGCGTCCGTAAAAGTGAATATTAATTAGTCTGTTCGTAGCACAGCCACCATCAATGTGTTTCAGCAAAACTGCTTTGTTCAGTATCCTTTTACATGATCAGGTAAGCCATTTTAGAACATTCCAAACTCACTGAAAGAGCAATTAATATAAAAGAAATGTCCTCATGTTTATCCGTAATTAAGATGTACTGGTATATGAACAGTATAAAGTACAAGCAATGGTTAGGTAGTTGATATTGCAAATACTTATGCATCATACAAATAACAAGAAATCTGAATACATTTGCAAATGAATAATTCAAAAATATACTGCCCCAGTGAGTGTTAATGTAAGCTGAAATCATTTGATAATAGTTTTTTTGTTTCATATGCACCAGCAAATTAGTGGCAAGAGGTGACAAAAATACCATTACAAGATGGATATTCCAAAATGTTGAGACCAGCTACATCTTACCATGGAAAACTAAGAGCACACCCAACCAGAAAAAAGGGTGCCACCCTAGACTCCATACCAAATTTCTTCATTAAGGTCTTGTGCATTGTCTCGGAAGTCATCAGTTCACACCTTCGCAAAACACTGTTACTTGGAGATCCATGTGAACAGGGAGGCTCAACTGGGTCAGGAAATCCGAAGACTTCTTTTCACAATCACATGCACTTGAGCCCATCCTCCCTCTAAGGTCTACTAACAGTACATGATCTATGCACAGCATGTGCTTAAAAAAAATACACGATGTAAGTGGATACTATTACTTATCGGCAAAAATGGTTTTGCATATTTAAGACTTTTGACTTTTGGGTTGATGAGAGACACTTCCACTTACTTTGACAAACTGTGGGATGAACCAGAAAATACAAGGATTACCTAAGCACAGGAGAAATAATCTGAAGATAACCACAATGCACCGGAGGGTTGTGGGTTAACGTTGAATTTCATAGGGAGCGGGTACTGTCACCTTTTGGTTGATGCCCAAAAGAAAAACAAACAAGTGATAGGGGCATTTTCAGACCCAAGCACTAGATGATAGAATAATGCACAACATGCGAATCCAGAAACGTTTTAAAGCTGCAAAACTATTGTTACAAGTAAGTTACCTCTTCATTTCTTTTGATTTTCCAAGGTACATTCCAGCCTTTGAGACAAGAACAATAGAAAACTGTGGTATCGGACTAGAGTAGTTTACAAAATCTGGTACAAAGGTTGAGTAAAATGGGAGTCTTGTTTGATAGCTATTGTATAGTGTTGGTGGTGTGCTAAATGTAAGAATCATACTTTGTTCTAATTTTTATTGAGTATATATAGAATTATAGCTCCGTTACAGTGAATAACAGGGATATTTTTCATCAATGGGCTCTGAGTGACTCAAATAGATAACAAGAGCGAAGCTTGTGTTTATAATGCCACTCAGAAGCATGAAGTGAAAAACATCAAAATGATTTACTTTTTACCCAGCAACGTCTTTACGTATGCTTCCCCGACAATCATCTGCCTCTTCTTTCAACTGCTACACAGAGACGCTGTGCACTCAGCTCTTCATGAGAGCAGATGGGCAGGGCCGCATTGATATGCTTTCAGAGAGCCTGCAATTCCTTCATGATGTAGCAGCAACCTTTTGTTTCCCACTGTTGCTCTACCATAGCACTGAATGTTAAATAAAGAACGGGTCATGAGAAAATAAGATATTGTCTCAAATGGAGTTAGTGGGATACTAAAAATCCATCTACATCAGGAATTGGAAACACATTTGTGATGTGTTTATTTATATATGTTTGCAAGTGTGACAGTAGCATGTAACTGCATATCTGAAAAATCCTCAAAGTGCGTTTGGTAATTAATAGGAATTGTGAAGTTTGGCGGATGGATGAAATTCAAATTTTAGTACTTTCTTTGGGGTGGGATAAAATTGTAGACATATATTTTAACTATTTGCAAAATCTCTGTAAATGGAAGATATATTTAGTAGAAGTAACCATCATTTTATTAGGCGTAATACTCCAGATGAAAATAAAAGTGATACTTTCTAGTTTCTCAAGTGTGTAATTTAGCTTATTGTGATTGCCGGAGAGTGCTCAGGAGGATAAGTATTTCGATTTTTATTTTTGTCCCTTTTGTGCACTAGGTTTGGTGCTGTTGCATGCGGAGTGGGATTGGAGCTGTATGTGTTCGGTGGAGTTCGAAGTCGCGACAATGACAATCAAAACAGTGAAATGGTGGCATGCAAATCAGAGTTCTACCATGACGAATTTAAAAGGTAAATGTGTGTTTCCAGTAATCACCTCAGCAAAGTATTAATTACTACAAAATACATACCTGCGATGCATAGGAGGAGATTACAAGCTGATACAAACTCAGTAGAGGCACCCGTAAGTAAATGTTCTTGAAAAAGGATAGCATTTATTTGGCTTGAAATGGTACTTTACAAGAATTCTGCTGTATTCTCCATGATGTATTTTGAAAGAAGGTCTGTCCAGCAGTGCCATTTGGAGGCCCAAATGAAGTGCATTACTTATTATAGGCCTGTCAGCTAACTGTCAGCTCTTATTGTTTTTTTGTTGTATAGAAATGTTGTCATCAACCAACATATACATCTCAGAGTACTAAGACTAAACAGTTAAACTACATGTGCATCTGCTGTTAGGAATATATGTGAAATTCAACAAGTAATTGTGTGTTTCTTTGCGTTGCATTTTAAACGTTGTCTTTTTTAATTGTATTACTTGTTTTGAGGCAACATGTTTATCAGGAACTAACCTTCGTGTTCTTACACCTTAAACACCAATTCTGGCACTATATCGTTAAAAGTTAGACTCCGATGACAACCATAAATATTATTGGTTACAATGGAAACATAAAGTAGGTTGTAATAAGCTCAATAGAAGGTTGTCATGTAATTGTATAGATCGAACAGTATCTTTGCAGAGAGCATCTTAACAAACCAACTATTAAAGCAAAACATCAATAACAAACACTTCAATTAACATTAGGGCCCCTAAAACAAACTTCAGGAAATTCATTTACAGCATCTATGTATTTTATCCAGCCTCTACAGTTAAACTAAACATAACATTATTTCTGAGCTTGAAACCTAAAACTATTGCCTTTTCTCTACCCATACCATTGTCACATATATTAACCCTGTCACTTTGTAAATCCTCTAATTTATTTATTTACATGCTTTTTAACTAATCTTGAAATAAATATTTTTTAAATGGTGCTTTTTTTAGTTTTTTGGTAAGTAAAGTAATTTTTATTTGTAACTGAGTGCATTGTGATATATCTGTGCAGGTATCATCCTCCAACTTTACTCTTTTATGTTTTCCCTGTAAAGGGATTTTCTCTATTCATTTTTTCAGTAAAGGCACCAGACAAAGATACGATGCGTATGCAGTAGTTAGTGAAAATATTAACTGTTAAACAATTTAACCAAATCATTTTAATTTTATAAAAAAAATTAAAAAATATAAAATTCTAAGTCTTTTAACTGATTTGTTTTGTTTATCATACAGAAATCGCGTGAGTTGCATTATCAAGCAATGTCTTAAAAATTCCTACCAACAAAACATGGTTCATCTGGCTTAAGGACAAGTACAGGCAATGTCTTCGTATTTTGGGCTTCTTTACTTTCTCTAATCTTACCCCTTGAATCCAAGAAACCCTTTCTTGAATTGATATTCTATGTCAAAATATTTACTCAATTTCACAAATTTATATTCAACCTCTATTTTTAGACATAGGTCTTTTGAGGCTCACAGTTAAATATTCCAAAAACAATGTCTGTATACCTCGTTGGTAACAGAAAAACACCAAGTGAATTTAATTGGATCTGCATGGATTCCAGGTAAAAAGATAGGTACTGTGAAGTGAAGACGCTGTCCTTGTATTCCTCTTAGTTAAGGAAAATAAAGGCACTCGTACATAGACAGGTATCCAGAATTCACTTATTTTTACTTTTACTAACTCCAAATAAACCTATGTGGTTACTATACATAAAAAGATAGGAGCAAAAAGATATTTCTGCCCTTTGAAAATGTGCAAACTGCATATTTGTAACTCGCACGTTCGCAAAATGTGTGAGCACTGTAGTAAAGGTGTTAGTGAGAAAGTAATGTATATTCATAATGCTTGCATTGCACTAACCTCATTAAAAAAATAGCAGCATTCTCCCAATGCACTGAAATAGCAAATTTGAGCAGAATGTCTCAAATAAGTAATTTATCCCAGATATCTCCACCTAACATGGGACATTGAAAAGCTTAAGGAGGCCTAACTTGGAATAAGCGTTCCAAGGGCATCTTGGCAACACCGGTCATCCACACTTTGCAGAGAAGAAATCAACTGTAGGGATAGTTGGGCGGGAATTAATCAAGGTAATCTTTTCAGGTGCTCCAAGGCCTTTCTGAATGCAAAGTTAAAGAAGATTAAAACATATTTCTTATCCATGCAGTCACGTAGAACTGCTGAGAGGAAAGCAAGACTTGACTGCATTTTTCTTAATGTGATTGGTGTGGTGGAAGGGCATCCAGTTGACTCCTCTCTCTCGGATATTGAATCCAAATACAGAAATTGAATAATACATCTTTCCTGGACCATTATGATTGTATGCCACATTTAAATATTGTTACCATTGTGTACCAAAGTGCCCATGGTGCCTTCATTTTCATAATAAACGAAGATTACAAAAGAATATCAACTTTATTAGAAGGACATTGACTGATTTCCAGTTAAATTAGACATTATTTCTTTTACATCACATTTGCAATGCTGTACATATATTGAAACCAATGCTGCTACCTTTCGCAGGCGTTTGCCATCCTTGTATTTTTTCCACGAGAACCAAAGTAACATTAGTTGTGTAGACCAGACATTTCCATCTTGGTTACCTGTAGACTGACTCTGCTTTCTCGTATCCCTTCTGGCATTACATACTCAATTGCACCCTGAGCAAATAAAGTCTTAGAAATTTACCAATACACTTGTTTACATATTTATATGGCCATACTGTTGAGCTCATTGCATCTAGCAACAGTCCAATCAAGAAAATAAAAAAGGATACTGTCCTATGAGGGATATAATGACACAAATGTCTTCGATCTTGTTGGGCAAATACATTGATTCCTCATGTTTTGCTGAATGAGTGAATGGAGGGACTCTTTCTAATGGCATAGAGAATCGATCCCTTTAATATTTGTAGCCTTTCCTTCTGCTCTTTTTTGCTGTTTTTGTCTTGCCACAGTTGGGGCACTTAGTGAACCAGAGCATAACTGTAGGGCATAGTTTACTTTATTATGGTTGTTCTTCCCAGTACAAGGCAGTTTCATAAGCCTCGTGACCCCAACACCACTCCACTAATCCCTCTGGCAATGACAAGAAACGTTTTACATGGGAATTAAATTCCCAATTTACTGACTACTCATATATTCTCTCTGGCTTGGGAATCTTGACCAACTCCTATTCAACATCTTATAATTCATTTGATTCTACTGGCATGTCACAGCGCTACTCTGCACAACTGAGATGTAATTGGTATACTTCTCACTTATGGTCTCTCTCTTTTTTTATATAGTCTGTTTGCGATGTAATTGTGTTTTTTGAATTGTATTTGAAAACTTAATGAGAGCTTCTGAGTTTGGGAGCCTGGCTCCAGATAAACCAATAGCATAGGTCTTCCTGTGTTATGCTGCTTCACTGATATTTTCCAACTGGTGTGTCACCTTTCATCTAGGTACAGTGCTGGGAGTTTTTGCTTGACTACAGCTCCTGTCGAACTGGATTGTTATAATCAGTTGTAAACACTTTCTGTAAGATTTTGCTTCTACATCCACCATAGTGTATCAAGTTCATGAACTTACTTGTGAATGCCACCTTGGCGTATCCCCTTTTCTGATGCATAATGTACTTACCCATTTCAGTCATCCAACCCATCGCACAAAAATCTCAACTCTATAATCTATATTGCTGGTGTAGTCCTAGATGACCCATCTCACATCTACCTGCTGGTTCTAGGTTCCCCAACCAATTCTTTGCAATTCTAAAAGCAGTCCAGGGCAACAATTGACATATTTTTTGACCTGGATATGGATTAAAAAGAAGATGCAGGTTATTCTAGAGGTGTGGAAGTTGTCTCCCGATCCGTAAAATGTCATCTCAGTGCTTGAAAGTAAGAGCTTCTTTATGGCCCAGTGTATGACCAAAGTGAAAAGTTTGCTCATGTCTTCTTTATCTCGTTGTGATCATTTCAGAGTGGGTGTGGATCCACTGTATTATGCTAAATTTCAATTCCAGGATTCTGATGATATGTACAAACCACTCGGCTTCCACTCTTGTGGTTTATGATGTCACAAGAAACTTTTTTTGGCAATATTGTACCATCCAAGCACAGAATGATCCTGAGGAAAATAAATACCATACGCAAGAGAAGTAAAAAACTTTGCACAAAAAAAGGAACATGGCTGGAAAGAGAACACGAGAATACTTCCTGAATGGGTTGCTATCCAGGGAACTGTTCCAAAGTTCTTCCTTATCTGATAGAGATTTCTAGCTTCAGATTAATTACCTTAGAAGTATCCACAGGTGTCAGACTAGATCCTGAAGTTTTCGTCTGCGGCGCCAGCGCTCGAAGTGACGTATGCTGTGCCTGTTTAGGTGCCACCCCAGAGCACTGACATTGGTTCTTTTCTTTCCATACCAGTCTTTTCTTTCCATACCAGTCAAAGCAGATCCAGAGAAGATCTAACCCATGTCACTTTTTGATTGATCTTTTTTCTACCCTTTAGTGGAAGATTTTTGAGACCTCATCTCATGGTGTGGTGGGGATATCCACGTGGAAGGATGATTTTAAACCATGGGGTGTCTGGCAAATGTCAGTTACGGACCCACACCTCGTCTGCCTCTGTTGCCCTGGGCGCGGCCACAATGCCAAGACCTGCATCAGTTGTAATGTCTTGCCAGACACCACAAGGACTTGAGGGAGTGCTCCTTCAAACTTCTTGCCGCTCGATGTGCGACGCCATGACTGTCTCGATTCTGGACAAAAGGAAGGCCCCAGGATCGTCATGGAGCCACTCCAAACACTCACTGTCGCACTTAGTCTTCTGGGCATTCAGGTAAGTCCCACAAGCGCAAAAACCACAAGAAGCTGAAGAGGTCTTTGACTTCACCCTGTCTGTCTAAGTCATCCATTGAGACGAGGGAGTGTCGGCATTCGAGCCTCTGTGTCTCTTCAAGTTTCCAGGAGACAGAGCGACCCTATCCCAAGTCCGAGAATTTTATATTTTATGAGGCATGCACCTCATATTTGGGCGGCTCATTCTTTGCTGGAGCGCCTTTAGGTCCCGTGGGCTTGGAGGAGACACTACTGTTCCTCTACTAGCGTGTTTGCACCCAGCACTAGCTGGGCCCCTCGCATCCCTGGAGCCTCCACCACCTTCCCCAGCGGCAGCAACACTGTGGACGTCCCCGACGGTGCCACCCACTTAAATCCGTGACTCCCACACATAGACAGAAATGCGTTGTCTGCCGCTGACTCCAGTGCCGACTGGAGGCAGTACATTCAGGCCATGGCTACAGAGGATGGAGCTTCATTTGCAATGATAGTGAGGAGGGCGGTAGAGGTCCTTGACCTCCAGCTGCCATCCATGGTTATCAAAACAAACTTCTTGATAGAGGTGCTTCAGCTGGAAGTCACCCCTTCCGAAACCGCTTCTCGCACTTAATGATGCCCTCGCAGACTTCCTACTCAGGACCTGGTCCAACGCCTGCACAGGCGAACCTGTGAATAGGACAATTGACAGCCACCATCACCCCAACACAGGGTACCCCAACTTCCTTACCCATCACCCGACTCAAGACAGCTTGGTGGTAAGCCTCCTCTTCGAATCCTGGAGCATTCCCTACCACTCCACCAGACGGGGAATAAAAGAGACTTGATACCTTGGGGAAAAAATATGTTTTCTTCCACCAGCCTGGCGCTGTGGTCAGTGAACACTGCATGTTTTTTGGGCGATACTCCTATTCGCTCTGAGACTGGGTTGCACAGATGCTGCCTACAGTCACAGGGGAGGCCCAACCATACTCTCCCAAGCTATTGCTGATGGGAGAGATGCAGATAAGATGGCCATAAGCTGTGGGCTAAATACGACCAAGTCTCTAGGCAGAGTGGTTTCATAGTTTTTTGGCCCTTCGGTGCCACACCTGGTTGAGGACCACTGGCTTTTGGCAGGAATGTCCTTGCTCATGGACATGCCCTTTGATGACTCCCATCTCTTCGCAGACAAGGTGGACTTTGTGCTAGAGCACTTCATGGACAGCAGCTCTACAGCCAAGTCCTTGGGCCTTCCCATGGCCTCTCCTCAAACTCAGTCGGCCTTTTACTCCTTTCATGGCCATGGAATGGGCTTCCAACCATGTCTTTACCCGCCCTGCCACCACAGCACACAATCTTCCAAGCTCCTGTGTGGCTGATGACACAATACCCACAGAACTCGTGGGTCAAGTAGCCCAAGGCTAGGCCAGTCACCCCCCAGATCCAGCCTGCAAGCCTCTTTAGTTTGTTGTCCGACCAGCCTGGGCACCCAGTGGGAGGCAGGATAACGCCATCACCTACAACACTGGAGGTCAATAAAATCTGACCGCTGGGTTCTCCAGATTGTCCTAAATGGCTACTCTCTCCCTTTCGTGACTACCCCTCCACCCATGCCACCCACTTGCAACAGGCTGACGGATGGTCATATCTCCTCATTCTTCCAGGAAATGGCTGCTCTCTTCGCCAAGTGAGCCATATAAAGAGGGCTGCCATCAAAAGTAAGTCTACATTCTGATGTCCAAGAAGGACAGAGGCCTTCGTCCTATCCTAGACCTGCTCCCTCGCAATTTCTGACTGAATAAGGAGAATTCAAAATGCTCACGCTCGTTCAAGTCCTGTCTGCCCTAGACCCGGGAGACTGAATGGTAGATCTGGCCTTGCAAGAAACATACTTCCACATCTCCATCTTGCCTGCCCACAGACGTTACCTGCGGTTCACGGTAGGCGACGAGCACTTTCATTTCACCGTGCTCCCCTGTGGCCTTAACAGTGCCCTTCGGGTGTTCACCAAGGGTATGGCGGTGGTTTGAGATCAGGGGCGCCTTCATTCCCCCTATCTGAACAACTGGCTGTTGAAGGCAGGCTCGTCGCTGGCAGTTGTTTCGCACCATCAAACTACGGCGGACCTCCTGCACTCACTGGGGTGCACTGTCAACATGCCGAAGTCACGCCTAACATCTTCTCAGACGCTCCCTTTTAACAGACGTTTTCTGGACACAGTGCAGTGTTGGGCTTATTCTCCCAAAGGCGGTACAAAAGGCAACTTCAGGATATTCAGACTATGATAAGGATGTTTCAGCCTCTATCCTGGATTTCGGTGAGTCTGATTCTGAGACTGCTGGGCCTCATGGCCTCCTACATCCTGCTTGTGACATGCCCTCTGGCATATGTGGGCTCTACAGTTTGACCTGAAGTTCCAGTGGGCTCCACATCGGGGAAATCTCTCCAGAATGGTCCAGCTCTCGGAGGGCACTGCAAAAGATTTGCAGTGATGGTTAAGGAACCATGATTGGGTCAACGGCAGACCCCTTTTCCTTCCACAACCAGATCTGACAGTAGTGAACCAAGGCCTCTGCTCTCCGGTAAAATCCAGGCTCCACATCAACCTGTTGGGGCTCCGAGCGATGTAGCTGGCCTTGAAAGCCTTTCTACTCACCATCAATGAAGGCTAGTGCAGACAACATTACTACCATGTGGTACTGCGACAAAATGGTCTGGGTGGGGTCACTGACCCTTTATCAAGAGATCCTAGGTCTCTGGACGTGGCTGCAACCACCAGGACATTTCCCTGGTGGTTCAACACCTGGTAGGACCTCTGCCAAAACGGACAAACCCAGCCACAGATGCCTTTCAGATTCAGCAAAGGATTCGCAGATCTCAAAGATAAAAAAAAATTAAACCCTTTTTTTAATTCTTTGGGGCACTTTTTTAACCTTCCTCATGTGGGCCTGGGGGAGGGTCTAGGTAGGCTCACCCTGTCCCCTTATGCCCTTTGTTTTTGTTTTCTCAGACAAGGCTCCCAATGCATTAAGCTGGGTAGTGGCAGCCTCAGCAGAATTTTTCAGTGATGGGCAGCCACTCAGTGTGTACAGATTTGTGGCTCCACAATGAAGGGCGGGGAACAAGCTCCATCGACCAATGTGCCTTCATTTTTTATTTCAGTTTGCAAATCTGTAAATTTACAAATCTGTGAGGGATCCATGCATAACCTGTCCAGATATATTAATTAACCCTTTGAAACTCTTCCCTAAAAATCACTTTACACACCAATTTCTTGAAAACTACTGAACGGATTTACATCAAACCAACAAAGTTACTTCCTTAGGAAAACTTGTACTTTAATGCCAAGTTTGGTGTCATTGCAATACGTCATTTGCTCTGTATCAGAAATAAAAGAATCCTATGGAAGTGAAAATAGAAAATGTCACTCTTTTGAAGCTCTATTTTTAGCCCTTGGTGGTGTATTTGCACAAAACCTGCCATGCAACCCTTTATTAGAATCATGCAGATCGAATCGCACTAAAGTTAAGAACACAAAAAATTGTGGAAAGTCAAATCTAACAAGATCTACACAGATCCTAGCGCCACTTGTATACTGTATATTTGTTCCTTACATTATAATTAGCAATTGCTCTTTAATATATGTTGACATTACCATCAGAAGCCTAAAGGAACATATACAGGAAGACTTAAGAGCTATACGCCACAGTAATGTTGCTTATCTGCTGGCAGTTCACAACAACAATGTTCATTAACATCTAGAAAACATTCAATTAAGGTTTCACACACCAGACGAAAAGCACAATGTGATAACCAAGTCTTCTCATTACACATGACAGAGGCCAAATGGATTTTTAAGCTTGTTGCTGTAGATCAAGGTCTTCACCAGGATGGCGAACTTAATCACTTTTTAGTAACTAATCAAACCAGAGAGCGCAATCTTAAATACTGAGAGAGTTCCTGACATTTCTTTTCATTACGTTTATTTAAAGAATGATATGTTCTTTTTTTGTTGTTATAGTTTATCCTTTTAACAAGTGTTGCTGTCATGTGGTCTCTAGAATTTATTAACAACCTTCCAACAGTGGTTCACAATACTCTGAATCCATGTACATGTGCTTTTTACTGATCTTTATTTATCATTTACCCATGTAAAAGGCGATTTTAGTTTTTTTAATTTGTTTATGATCATGTGACAATATTGATTAACTCAATGCCAATTACTATCATAGTGCCTTCAATAATTCAATGTGAATTACAATTGTTACTCTACTAACCATACTCTGGTGTTGTTCGCAATCACTAGTTTTAAAGCTGTCAGAACTATGGCCAGAAGGATATCTGTTACGAACTCTCTATAGGTGGTGCATATATCATGATCCCCTCTAATCTATTGTAATTGAATATATACGCCCGGTCTTTTCGTTTGCATTCTTTCACCAACAAAATTGAAAAATCAACCTCACTTTTTCATCCTTCCAATTCTTGCTTTTCCTTTTCCTCTATATTTTTTATTTTTACTTCTCTACCCATTCCAAGATGGCACCTTCACTCTGTGTTACACACCAGAATGGTCCTCTTTCTGTTTTTACGCTGCACTAAGTCTTTATCCATGCACTTTACATGCTGCTTCGGCATTCTTTGACGCCTGGACTGGCCGTAACAGGCATCAGGTGTTTCCCCGGGAGGCTCGAACGGTGGGGACCAGTTTTGCAGAGATGTTGGCCGGTTTTGTTGCTCGGTCCGGTTTTTGCAGCGGTGCTGCAATATCGGCCCCCAGTAACAAAAGCATCAGTGCTTCACACCCCCCACCCCACAGGGGCTGGTCCAATAAAATTGCCAGGACTGCTTTTTGTTCTCAGTCTGGCCCTGCTGCCAGGTACCAGCATGGCAAGCGCCTTTCTGTCCTAAATGGTACTTGTTTGCTAGTCATATTGGCAATTTATGCACTGACTGGAAAACATTTTGTTCGCATAAGCCTTAATATTTCGAGATTACTTTAGTAGATTATAACGGTTCCACTACTAACTCCAGGGGGCATTTACATAGGCTCCACCATGTTCTTGAATATACTCTTTTGCATGTTATTACTGACATAGCGACATGCTCCTTCAATTCTATTAAGCAAGCAGTCCTCCACTATGCTGATTACAAACACATACACACATTTACCCCTTACTTAGGAACATACTCTGCTTATTTTATCTCACAATCACAGCTAAGTACTTTTATTGCCTCAACCCACTGCATTTTTTAGATTAGCATTTTGGTTCAACTTATAAGATTACACAGGAGTTGATATGCTAAACCTCTAACCTCGTGCTCGTTTTGCGCAATCTTGGTTTAGGTTTTTCTGTGGCTCATTTGACACCTCACTACTACCAATATAATATTCTCTTTGGCCAGGTTGTGACCTTCTTACTGCAAATCCACACTAATTTTTATGGGACAACAATTACCTATTCATGATATTTGAACCACGTACGACATATGATCTATACTGTGTTGACCTTATTTGACATATTACCAACTTACAGTGAGTACTGTTCCCATGCCTTGAATATACTACTTTATACATACTCTCATCCAAGTAGTTATTGTCGCATATCCTTTATTATAACAATTTATTTCAGTAGATTGATTATTCAGCAAGCATAATGTGTTCTTACCTGGTCATCAATGGGCTTAAGGTGGTTAGAAATAGTTAGATACTTTATTTTACTTTTTAGACACTAGGTGAGGTTGAGGAGTACACAATTCACATTTTACTCTTTCCACCGCCACATGCTCACGAGACGTACCATCACTGCTCTGCATATATGTATAGGGATGCTCTTATTCAGTTCTGAGCACACTATATCTTACCACTCTTTATCCACAAATCTACTTTAGAAATGGCTTTCCTCTTACTATCTTTAAATGCACTACCCTGCTGATTATCACTCCTTTGATTTTCGCACAAATTTTGGGAACAATGCACTTCCTCCCACCTTCTTGGTCTCTGGCTATTTTTATGTGTAACTATCCTTTTTTTATATCCTAGAGCTCCGAAAAGTTTGCTTAGATGAAACGTGTGTTGGCTGGCTCTCTCTTAGCAGTGTTCAATTCCACATACATCTTGTGACAGAACTATAAACTATTCAATGAAGTTCTTCAACAATTTCTGGTTTAAGACAATTCGATACTAGTCTTGTCTGCAACAAGCTGAGCACAGTGGGGTTCTGTGAGTTGTGTCAGTAGGCTCTATACCTCTGGAGTTGTATAGAACAACAGGGCATGTTCCTGATCGCAAACCACCTGGCAGGGTCCCTGTATGTCAGAGCAGACAAACTGAGTTGGTATGGTGTCTCACAGATCACAAGTGGCATCTACATCCTGAGGTGGTACTTTGTGTCTTTGAGCAGTTTAGAGAGCTCTAGTGTGAGAAGTTGGTTGTAAAGGCAACCTTATAGACCAGCTATCCTAGGGGTAGCATGGACAAAGCAGTCTTAGGCTAAACTCAAGAGGGCATGTGAAGCCAGCTGTTTTACCATATGAAATCCCTTTAATACCAAATGAAAGGACACCGCACAAGATATATATTGAAAATATATATGTATTTATTTCAAAACAAACCCCTGAACTCTTTATGAGCACAGAAGCACAAGCGCAACACAAGTAACTTAATAGAATAGACAAAAGTTGCACAATTATGGATAGGGCGGGGTGGCCCATCAAACCATATATCAAAAAAGTGGTATAAGTACCACGACACGAGCAATGGTAAGGCCTAGGGCCTTGGAAATCGCTGGGGCTACACTGAGCTAACAATGGTTAGGGTGTAGTGTAGTTCCTATTTTCCCAATAAGCTCTGCGCATTGGAATAACAAACGATAGTTTAGACGTAGGACTGAGGTCGACTAGGTCTCTATTGAATATGTTGGACTTAATTTAGGTTTGCCAGCTAGCTCAAAGGTCACTAGAAACTTTCTCGAATGAACAGGGAGGAGTGAACTTCCCTGATTAGACAAGAAGGGATACAGCTTCTGACAACCGCATAAACATGACAACTTTGCTCCCCCAGAATAAGGAGTATATCTCCAGAGTCGTGTGAAAACAATAGATATCTATTTCAGTCAGTCAATTGTGCATAGTTCATTTCACCAGAGTGCAGAGAAATAGAGAGACGGGCGTTTTCAATAAAAAGGTGTTATTTATTGAACAGTCTTCTTTCTCATGCAAGAGAAATGAATTGCTATGTTTGCAATACTTGTTATAAAGTGTAGTGCGTACAGTAAAAGGAGCATTACAAAATAATACTGTAAAAGCATTGATATGGTTTCTGAGCCATATGATGCTTAAAAGGTATAAAATATATACAGTTACATACAATGATAAAAGTTTGACGAAACATACTCAACTGGTGCTTCTAAGATACGCCTACCCCGGTGTACCTAACCTAAGCCTAGTACTTGTGAAGGGGTAAATGAGCTGCAGTTTAAGTTAGTTTTTGCCAAGATTCTGACTCAAGAATACTCTAGGGCAGGGGTCTCCAAACCGGTCCTGGAGGGCCGGATCCATGCCAGATTTTTAGGATATCCCCATTGAGATGCATGTAGTAATTTAAAAAATCTGGCACGGATCCGGCCCTCCAGGACCGGTTTGGAGACCCCTGCTCTAGGGATCTAATCAGCTCCGTACCTTGGTTTTAGAATGGAGGAGGTCTTGTATCTCGCTCTCAGGACTCGATCTCTCAGTACCCCGCAAAGGAAACTGGAAACACCGGAGCTGGATTTTCTCGGCAGGAGAAAAAGACAGCATCTTTCTCAGTGCGTCAAGTGGGAGGAACGGCTTCCTTGGGCACTCGCATCAACTGGGCTTCGGATAAGTAGATAGCTGCTCTGCTCCACACCACCGTGTGTTGCTTAAGGCAAATGCTGGTATATTTATACCTGGAAGGGGCCGTGTTTGACGTAAGGTTGGACATAAGACGTCAATTAAGATGTCACTAAGAACTGACCGTTCTTTCAGTGCTTGCAAGAGTTCTAAGACAAATCAAAACAAAAGCACAGGGAATTCCCAGGTTGCTGGAGGTTTGGCATGTTGTAAGAACTCGTTGTGCTTTCTAGGAGTCTACGGAAGTAGCCTTGCCGCATTTGGTTTGCATTGGCTATTTACTAAATATGAAATATTTAATTAGGGTCCTAGATAAAACACAACAAGGGAGCAGGAGGCCCACGGGATTTATTTATTTATTTATTTATAGTGTTTTATATAGCGCGGACAAGACCCGTGGGTATCAGAGCGCTTAACAAGGGAGGAATTACATATAAAGATAATAAAAGCAATACTAACAACAAGAGAATAGTGAGGTAGAAGGCAATATACTGTATGGACGAGATAAATATATATATATTCATAATGGCTGTGCAATTAGCATTATGTGGCGAGCAAGGCTTGGCTTGTGTCATGGTAACAAACCATGCTCGTTGAGGTAGGGTTAAAAGGCGATCCAGTGCATATCAAGGATAATAAGTATAGATAAATCAAGTGCGGTAGAAGTTATATATAATGAATGTGACATATAGTTACGGTTCCACATATAGGGATAAATAAATCAGGTGAGATTGAAGTTATAAAGTATGACTGTGAGATATAGTTAAAAAGTTCACACATATATGAGGTAGCAGTGATGTGTCAAGCCTCGGCTTGCGCACGGCATCAGTTCATTGTTCGATAATGATTTTCCAATTTTCCATGAAGAGGGGGGCCCTCAGTTAGCGTAATTGATCATCCCAGTGATCCTTGGGTTTCTCTAAGTAGGGTATTTACTCATCAAGTGGCTCTGCGTGCGCATTGTCTAAAAGCACACGAGTGTACACATTGAAGTCAATGGGTGCGTAAAAGTTATAAAGTTAAAGAATTAGGAGCCTTCCGACTGGAATAGAACTTAACCACTTGAAACTAGGACACTAGGGATGTAAATCTCTACAGAAGCACCCTAGTACTCGTGTTACCTAACTCACAGGAAGTGGGTGCATAGGTCCAAAAGTGTGTCGGGTTTCGCCGTGGAGATCTATGGAGGCTTGGAGTAAAGATGCTGCAGGCGGCCAGAAGAGAAGAGTCCGGGTGGATCCAAGGGTGGATCGAAGATGTAGAGGACCTGAAAGCAGAGGGGACAGAGTCTGGGTCACTAGCCAGTGACCAGCGTGGGACCAGGATGGAACCAGGCGATGTCTGGATGCAATCAGTTGCTGATTGGAAGCTTGTCTCTGCAGCCACACGGTCCAGGAGTCCTCGAGGATAACCAGGATGAAGTCACGAGCTGTCCCACGAAGGCTCTCGCTGTCGGCGGTGTCGGCTTCAAGATTGGAGGCAACAAGCCTTGGCATAGGCAACCCACGCAGGAATCTATGTAGGCTTCTTACTCAGACCAGCAAGGTCTGAGGGGCTGCTTCTTTTCAGGGAAGCAAGGGCCAGTCTGGAGCAACCAGACCAGCGGTGTAGTTTCGCGGGATCGTCGCCAAGATGGCCACTAGCCAACGGGCAAGTGACCGGGCAGACACGTCGAGCAGGAAAATGCAAAAGGCCCCCGTCACAACTCGTGGAGTGTGCAGGGCTGATCTTCGGTGCAGTTGCTGCTCGGGGCTGTAGCTTCTCAATCCCCAATGCACAGCTTCGAGGGGACCTCGGGGGCTGCACAGTTAGCAGGTGGCAGACTTTTCAAGATGGCCGGTCCCACGTCTCACGTCGCCTCCACGGGTCTCAGCTTTGCAGGGACTGTGGATCGGACTGTTGGATGTCTGAGAATCCGGTTCTTGTCAGGCTCTGGGCTCCGGCGGGAGGCGAGAGGCGGCAGCAAAGCAAGTCATCGATCGCTGGATGGTGCTTGCTTGTGCAGGGTGAAACTCCTTGACCACAAGGGAGATTCTTCAGTCGTCTTCTTCCAAAGTAGAGTGATGAAGGTCCAGAGTTTTGTTTCAAAGTTTCAGTCAGGATAATCTAAAGTCCTGTGACTCGACTCCTACCTATATACGAATCTTAGGGGCTGGATTACCTGCTAGGTCCCTCCTAAGGGTGGGACCAGGGAAGGGGGTGGTTACCCTTTCCCTTTGTCCAGTTTTGCGCCAGAGCTGGGGCAGGGAAGCCCCATCAACGGTTTGAACTGTACTATGCATGGGACACCTTGTGTGCCCCAGGCAGTGTCTCAATCCTTTCAGCCCTCCCTCTCCCAATACACAAAGTCCTGTCTGGGGTGGTGCTAGCACCTCCCAAGGCAGGAAACCCATTGTCCAAGCCTCCCTCGCTGGAAGGACTCCAGCAGCAGGAGGTCAGACTTGTGTCTGTGGCAGCAGCATCCATTTTGTGATGCTGAGGCTCTGGTTAAATTTAACCGGGAATAGTAGGAACAACATGTCTTCTGAAAACAGGAGATGTCTAGTCACAGTAACTGATGTGTGCTGTTCTGAAACTAAAGACAAAAAGGGATCATGTAACAACGCCATGATATAACACTGGGCTGAGAAATTCCCATCAGCCCACCCTTATGGCGGAATATCATCACGTGGGATATATATGGTGGATCCAAAACTCGCCCAACCCATCTAATGATGGTGCAAAGATGGATTTCCGAGATAAACCTCTAGCCACAGTGTATTTCAGATGATGCTGATGGTGTGCAGTGCTGTGAAAAAAGTGAGTGAGAATATATAAAATTGGCATTAAGGCAAAAAATTTGTTTAATAGGGATTGTCCTAGTGTCAAAATTAAAATGACGCCTAATAGTCTGAAAATATGACTATATAATGGCGCTGTGCAGTGAGGTCAACATGTTTCAGCTGTATGGAACAAACTGTCCAGCTTTCTTCAGGACCTAGATGTGATAGCTACTGCAAAAGGTGCTAGTGAGATAATGTAAAAATAATAGTACTGTGCAATACTTATTCAATTACTCCTACCAGGAACTTGGATCCCCAATGTGAACTGGTGAAATTGAATTACTTGTCCTTTCCTACAAAAGAGGAAAACCGTGCACAGAATATGTAATAAAATTGTATACAATGATCCCTAAGTGACAAAGAAAACAGTACAGACAACACATAAATAGCGAAGAAAGAGTCTCAACGCTACACAGAAGGCTACAGTCCTCCTGACTCTCATGATGTTATTCACAGTGATGGTTTTTAGAATATCATACTCACCAAGCATTATGTGGGAAGTAACCTCACCTCGCCCGGCACCCGCTCGGGAAAATGAGGCCCCGCTCTGTTATATGGAAATGAAAAATGAAAGATCACCGTCAAAATGATATTTGCGGTGTATATCTAACTTGCTCCATCATTTCCATGTAATATTAACGTAACCCAGTTGTTTACAAAAAGACACTCCCTCCCCAAACTACATGGCCAGGACTCGGAGTGCTGCAGACAGCGATTGAGCAGGAAACCATAGGGAGGAATCATAAAAATTATGTAATAAACCAGACACAATTCTGGATGTGAAATATACTGAAAAAGGTCAGTACCAAATCCTATTGGACTGAGATGTACAAAGTTCGTAGGGGTTCCCAGTATACACAGTTTGCTTGATGTCAAATAGTACACCTCAAACATATTACCAGCAATCATCTGGAGCCTACCTGACCGTCGGTACCTCTCACTGGCGTCCGAGAGGGAGTGGAGGTACCGGAAGGCGCTTCGGTGCGCCTTTTTATACCTTGTTTGATTGGATAATCACCTCAATAAGCGCACTCATTAAGTGGTAAAGTGCCGGCCGCTAATTCTCACTGCGGTCAAGTGATAGTAAGACCGCTGATCCAGTTGCGCATGCGCGGTTTACCAATCCATCCGCGCATGCGCGGCAATATAGTGGGCTTTCAACAGCACTTATTACTAGCGCATGCGCATAGGCGCGGTCGAGTGCAACCGTGCCTTGATAGCTAGATCAGGCAGACGGGGCACTTTGCCTATTTGGTCCTGCAGGATTGTCTGATCCTTTCTTCAGACCTACCACCTTGGTCGGTACTCCTTTGATGTTCACTCACAAGGGGAGGAATCTGTGGTTAGAAGTATCCATCAAAAGAACAAGTAATTTACCTATCGTATTGCTCTTTCTGGTGGATTGTTATCTGACTGCAGAATCCTCACCAGCCCTCCCACCTGCCGGTCCTGTGGAATGGACCATTTTCTCTACATAAAAAGGTCCCAATGTAGACATCTGCACACTGTCTGTTCTTAGTTAATGGCTGTGTTGAGAAATGAACTGACGTCAGCGGGCAAGGGTGGTGTTATATGTGGCTTTGTTGTCATTTCTAGGGTGCAATGGAGTCAACATGGAGCCGCATAATGCCACCTACTACACGTGAGGGAACTGCTGAAAGAATTCTCCAAACCGAGTCTGGTGCTTGATGTATTCACTAGGAAAGGAATCTGCAGTAGAGTATCCACCAGAAAGGGCATTAACAAAGATAAGTAGCTTGTTCTTTCTTCTAAATGCAGCTAACAATGGGCACTGATCATAATTTAAATATGTGTTCCTTTTTCTTGAATGCATTGTTAAAAAAAAAAAAAAAGCAATGGCCATTGCTAGGGATCATTGGATTTAAACCATTCGGTGGCTGCTACATTTACCATATATGTACTTATATCCTAAACAACGTGGATGAACTACATCTGCTCCATCAATTGTGTCAGGCACCACTTGGGTTTGTAAAAAGAACCCTCACCCCCCAACCTAGTTGGTGGCATGCTTCATCATAGGGTTCCGAACTGGGTAGCCGAGTGATACCCAGCTGTGCTATAACGCCTGATTACAGCGGAGCCGCATTTTTTGTAGTGTGTTGTGAAATGGTGAAATTAAAAATATCTCTGGGATTCCTTACTGATCAATTTTTTATTCCCAGCAGCCCAGGATATATTAAAAAGGAAAGGGATAACAAGAAGATTAATATTTGGTCTTCATTGTCCTACTGGTCGACATGTTTCAGCCTCTGAAAAAATTGTGGAGGATTTCATCAGGACCAAATACCTTGAAATAGTGTTAAATAGTGAAAGTGGCCACATGTATTGTTTTGCAGCACACACGCTAAGGTGTGCTGTGCATGCAGGGGTTCGACCTTACTTACGGGCCCACTGATAGGGTAAAACACTAGCTATGTGATTCTTGTAGCTTCTCTAATCCCGGGAGAAGCGTACACTTTTAGTCACACATTCGTCCATGTTAGATGCCCGCTGCCACACCTACTCCAGTCTCCTCTGGATCTCAATCCGAGGAGACCGGAGTAGGTGTATGGTATTGTCACCAGGTGGTTATACCATGCATCGAGTCCAGGGGATCCCCAAATGTGTACAGGGCTCAAAGTAAAACCCAAAGTGCTCCATTAGTGGTAGTGTGGGCAAGCAGCCTTAGGCCTAACACAGAGGAGTGTAAGACATTTATTGCAGAACCTTGACCAATAATGGATACGTGACTCAAGAAGGAGATCCAGACCAATTTTTGAAAAATATACTTTGTATTTTATTTTAAGCCCAAGATCTTCCCAATAAGGTAAGCACGTTTTAAATAAAAAAGACTTTTCACTTTGAAAAATCGACACTTAAAATCTTTTCAGAACAGTTCAGTGTTATCCTATGGGGAAAATAATATTGTGGTTAAACAGGTAAGTAATGCACTTAAAATTCCAGTCTTCGGGACCAAAAGTCAGCAAGGGTCAGGTGAGTAGCAAAACTGCATCACCAGCAGCAAAGGGGTCTGGTGGCTCAGTGGACTAATGCGTCCACTGCAGGGGCCTGTGTTCGACCTCATGGTCACAGGTTCAAATCCCGGTGGGTCCACTCAGCCTTTCATCCATCTGAGGTCGATAAAATGAGTACCATTGAGTTGGGTAACAATAAACATCTGTTATTCAGCGCCAAGAAACCGCTGGGTGAACGTGCGCTTTACAAATACACATGTTATGTTATTATGTTATTATGTTAAAGGGGCAACAGTGTGCAGAGGTCAAAATGGAGTTTGGTCCAGTGCTTTTCAACACAGACTGGCGTTGCCTGGAGCCACACTGCTTGCACGTAGGTAAATTGGTTGCAGGGGCCAAGCTTTGGGAGTTAGGACAAGCACGGGGCACAAAGCAGCATCAAATATACACCACCAGCGGCACAGGGGTGTCGGGGTGCAGATTCAGCATTGGTCCCCTAATGCTTTTTAATGGGGTTTCTTCTTTTGCCCAAGAGGCTGCAGACGTGGGTCCGTCAGTCTATCTCACCAAGGCCCAGGGACTTCAGGTGCCTTTCAGCGTCTGAGTGTTCTTACCAGAGCCTGTCACGGTCTGGGTGAGCCTCTGGATTCACACTGCAGGCACCACCGTGGAGATCAGGAGAGGTCAGCCAAATCTGAATATGTGGTCAGGATCACTGGGGAGACTTCACCGCACAGGTGAGCCACTTCGACTCGGGCCGGGGGCATCTGGTGCAGAGTGGGCAGGGATCCCGGTTCCAGCTGGATCTGGAGCCCTTGGAGTTAGTTTCTTCTGGACCGGTCCACTGTCCATGGGAGATTGGAGTCTTTTTTTAAGGCAGCAGTCCTCCCAGGGTTTTCGAAGGTCGCTGGCTGCAAGACAGGTCACAGTTTTGTACAAGTTGGAGACAGGCCGGTAGGGCTGGGTCCAAGGCAGTCATCTTCAGTCTTCTCTGCAGGGATGTCTTCTTGCTTCTTAGGTCATTGCAGATCTAGTTTCTAGGTCTGGGGGTGCCACCTAACAACTAGATTTAGGAGGGTTTTGGTGGAGTAGCAGCCAGGGATGTCTTCTTGCTTCTTAGGTCATTGCAGATCTAGTTTCTAGGTCTGGGGGTGCCACCTAACAACTAGATTTAGGAGGGTTTTGGTGGAGTAGCAGCCAGGGCCAATGGGCACCTTAATTAGAGTGACTGATCCTTCTATTATGCCACCCTCCTATGGGAGGGGGCATAGACTAAGCCCTGATTGGTTGGGTCCCCTCATCTTCAAGTTGGCCCGGATTGAAAGAAGTGCTTCATCTCGCCTTCCAAACCTTGCGGGTGGAGTTGGCAGAGGTGGGCACACCTCCTATTCTCCGGAGTTTTCCCAAAGTAGGGGAGTAAACGAAGGGCAACTATGTGCTGCTAGCAGTAGAGGCTGGGGATCGCATTACAAAAGTGGCCGGCCTTTGAAGGTTCTCCACCTTCGATCACTGGCCAATCCTGGGGGAGGAGGTGTGACATCGCTGTCCAGGATGTGCATTGTTTCTGGTGCCTGAGAGGGCCTCTGAGGTCCCCTCTGGGTACATAGTACAACAAATCCCACACTGGTATCAGTGTGGCTTTCAGATTAATAGTTTGGTACCAGACACTCCTGTGTTCAGTGAAGCCATTATGGTGTGGAACTAGAGTTGTTGGGTTTCCAGCCCATGTACTCTTTAAGGCTTCACTGGCACTTATAATATTAAAAAATTAACCCCAATATAGTAGGGGAATATCTGCTCATGCAGACAAGCCCCCACCTGTGGTATGGTGCATCCTGCTTTAGGGCTGTGAGGCCTGCTAGGGGAGTGACTTACCTATGCCTTCAGACAGTGCTGCTGGCATGGCACTCAGGCAGGGTACCATGTCGACTTTGTCGTTTTTTGACTCTCTGAGGCTTGCAAGCTGCAAGGGCGGTGATATGGTCCCAGTAAAGGGGGGGCGGGGGCAGGGGACCGTCTTCAGCTCCTAGGTATTGGTACCAGGGGTACCATTTACTAAGGACTTAGAGGGAGTAGAAGTACCAATTGATGATATGTTTTTAGGGAAGAAGCACTGGCACAGGGGACCTGGATGGCAGGGACCCTGTGTACAACAATTGAAACCACATCAAAAACCATAGAAAGAGTGGGGGCTAACCATGCAAAAATAGGCACTTTCTCAAACCCACTCACATACCCACACACATTCACTCACAGACTCAGACAGACAGACTCACCCACTCACCCACTCACTCACCCACTCACCCACTCACTCACCCACTCACCCACTCACCCACTCACAAGCACACGCACACACACACACACACCCACTCACAAGCACACACACACCCACTCACAAGCACACACAGACACACACACACAGCTTACACCCACCCACCCACTCACATCACAGACCCCCTCTCCCACTCACATCAGAGACACCCTCACCCCCCTCGGACACCCTCACCCACTCACAGACACCCTCGCCCATGCACAGATACCCTCGCCCACGCACAGACACCCTCGCCCACGGACGGACACCCTCGCCTACTCCGACACACCCTCACCCACTCGGACAGACTTTTACAGACCCATTTACACACTCCTACACCAACTTAGTCACTCACAGACCCATAGCCCTACTCGCAGACCCACACAGCTAAACAGGCCCACACAGGCACTCACTTGGAAGCCGGTCCCAGGATGCTTGTTTCCTGTCCAGGGAAGACCTGGCTTGGCAGTTCGGGCTGGACTGTTCCCATGAGGAACGGGGTCAAGACTGATTTGCTTAAGGCTGGGTCTGAACTGGGGTGGCGAAGTGAGCTAAAGAATGATGATGTTTACGGCGGGTGTCGGAGTGGATGAGTGCTAATTTGTTGAAATTAAATGGAGAGAAAACCGAGGTGGTTATTCTAGGTAAACACAAGCACATTTGGGGGCCCCAGCATTGGCCATTGGAAATGGTCTCTCTTACCTCAACCGGTGACCCAAGTTCGCAACCTGGGGTTTATCCTCGAAAGCACCCTCTCAATGCGGCAACAAGTGGTTAGCATTGCTTCCACATGCTTCACTATGTTTTATTGTGCTCGCCACTGTAGACTCCTTGTGCTGCTCAAACAGAAAATCTTTACTTCAAGCTCCAGATGTCGGATGTGGCAGGTTTTTATACTGGACGGCTTTGCCCGATAACGCTGGCGACAAGTGTTCTTGGACTCATGGGGCCCAGCAGAACTTGAAGCCCACATTCTCAGCAGTGCTTTAAACATAAAGGAAAGACAACGTTATGGATTGGGCACAAAACATAATAAAAGGACTTACATTCTGTAACTGTGTGAGACGGGCAAATACCGTACATAATAATGTCTCTTTGGTTCATAATTAGGACACAAGGAGGCATTATTCTCATGAGCGGTTGCAACATTGTTTCACTCCACACAGTACCATTATTGTTCTTCACAGTAAGGTGTAGTTACAAGGATCACCAAGGCTCTACAATTGGTACCAGCTAACCGTTCCAAACGAGCTCCCTACATTTTGAGACCTATGCGCTACAGGAGTACTGTAGGAAGCTTGATGGGTATGACGGTGGAACAGTGGTACTGGACCCACGTCTGGGCATACTTGTCCCACTCAGGGTGATATATCAAACGGCTGGACTGTTCCCTTTGGAAGAGTCATGACTGGTTTGCAAATAGCTGGGACCAAACTGGAAATGGGATGGTTTCCAAAGTAACAATAGACTGGGATGCAACCTGACTAATTACCAGTGGTTGAGATTAATTCAAGCATTGCATCAATCACTTTTTTGTACTTTTCTCATTTTTTGGTGGGTGCCCATCCTGAGCACCCACAAGGGCATCCAAAGTCCTGGCTTTGTTGGGCGCAGCAGGGGAGTGGGAGTCCCAAGGTCCCCATGGCCCCAGCTGGCTCCTTGGCCAGCATCATACTGGGTGGTGGCAGGATTCGACACAATTCCCTTGCTTCCTCCCTGGAGAGAGCAGCATTTTTGTACTTCTCCTGCCTGAGCAAAAGCAACATTTCCTACTGCTCCAGCGTGGTGGAAGCAAAGTTCTTTTCTCTGCCTGAAAGAGTGTGGTCAGGTTATGCCCACACTCTCCCAGGCAGATAACAGCAATGTCCCAGGGGACGGGGTCCTTGAGGCCTGTGCAACGCTGAGGAGGGGGGTGGGTCACACGTCCACTCTCCTTTTATATTGACACAAAAGGCTGAGAAAAAGGGAGGGTATCCCTACCCTGTGTGTACATATATGTATATACATTCATACATTTTCATGCTCCACCGATCCTCCGTGGCGTGAAATATCTACATTTTTTTAAACCTTTCTCTAAAACTATTGAACAGAATTGCACAAAAAGCACAGATTCTGGTCAAAGATCTTGCTTTCTGACCAATTTTGTGCAATTCCGTTTAGGCTGTAGTGGTCTCTAATTTTCCTATGCAAAAATGAATGTGGAAAATACTTCAATGCTTCCTTTGCTCATGTGAGGTTTTCCTTCAGACCGGCTACTTTCCTACCAGGCCATCCCTATGTTCTCCAGGGTTGCTTGCTGGATTGGCATGTATTATTGTTCCTAGAGAATACGCCACTTTCACAGGCAATGCATGAGTCATTGACATAGGAGTCTACTGTAAGTCTCTCTTCCTACTCTCATAACACGTTTCATGTTGCTTTTGTTTCATGTGTTCTTAATTGTTTGGCTGTCCGGTCTCTAAACCTTCTTAATCACGACCTCCAGTTTCCTGCCTCTTTGATTGCCTTTAATATTGTTAGTTGCTTTTGTGTGTGTTTATCAAACCATCCAGAGGCAAATTAAATTCTGCTCCAGTCAGAGCAGTTAAGCATTACCTTTGGTAATCTCTGTACAGTAAAACCCTTATTGGCAATTCCTTTGCACAATAGAATATTTGTTAAAAAGTGAAATGCACAAGGAAAACCTTATTATGATTTACACTCTAGTCCTCAACCAAGGGTTAACCAATGGAATTGAATTTTCCTGCAGGTGGATCTATCTAAATGATCAGAATCTATGCATCCCTACCAGCTCTTCCTTTGTTTACGGGGCAGTGCCTATTGGAGCCAGTATTTATGTGATTGGAGATCTTGATACAGGTAAGGGAACACATTATTACATGTTGCTTACTTACCTTTGAGCATTGATTTGTTTAATTGTGGCAGTTCCACTGACATTTTAATAAGGTAAATGCAGACGTAAATGTATAATACCTTTTGGAACAACAAAGTAGCGTACTGAATTCTACAAAGAACCTTTACATTCCAGAGAAGCTTGTGCTACTGTGACTGCTTCAAAGTGCTCCTTACATCATTGGCTTTTATTCTGTTGCATCCACTGAAGATTTTACCTGCTTTAAAGAGTACCACTAAATTGGTAAATAACAAGACTAGCTTTTTATGAGGAAAAGCAGTCGATCAGACTAAGCACTATACACAAATTATACTCCTGTTATCGTGCACAGAACATACACATGTTTTGTATCATTGTTTGAGAATCCTGTTCCTTTTAGGGTGATTGCTTTCATCATACAATTGAGCTTTTTGAGAGCTGCAATACTTTTAGTGGGATAGATCGGCCCTGACTTTGTTTATTACTGCTTCCAGTGATGATAACAAGCTGACATTTGTCTGTGTCTTGTTCACAATTATCATTGGGAAAGCTGTCAGCAGAACAGTACTCCATTCTGGACTTTTAGTACAGGGAAGCTGACTGATGTATGTGTCCCATTTATAGTGGTGAATGAGACACTGAGACAACTTTCTGTTGTCTCGGTTACTTATGTTCTGCTGACACATGGATCAGGCAGACCAACATCAGCGGAATACAGCCAAGTATAGCATTACAGGGGACCATATCGCAAATATATGATGACAATGGATCCTGTATAGCATCTGTCTGGTGTATCTGCACAAGCACTTCAGTCCTGTAACAAATTCTCCCTAATGCACCCAAAGACCACCAGAGAACTGGAAACTAAACTCAGTGTTGCCAAACACTGGAAACTAGGTTGACCCGGATCCAGGTCACCCTCAACAGATAAGTTAAAAGAAAAGGCTAGAGAAGTTAAACTATAGTTCTTCGTTGTCCAGATGCACCTCTCCTAGGGAGCGGTCTCAGTCAGCACTTTAGAAACCGGACTTTTGGCTTTGCCTTCCTCTTCACTTCTGATGCCGATGCTGTAGTCTATGCTACCACAGTGCCCTGGTCCATTGTTGAATCTGCTGCACATTGAGGCCTTCAAGGAGGCTATGCTGCATATGGTGTCTTTTTTGCCTCCATCTGGCACCCATTGCAACACCATGGATCCACCAGGAACCCCATTCGAAATTTTGCTGTAGGCCTGTTGTCAGCATTGAATCCCCATTCAGTCAGCCCATTCCGCCGCCAGGACACTCCAGTGTTTCATCTTCTCTTCTGCAAACCTCATTGGTTGCTGCCCTTTGGTGCCAATGCCTGCTCCAGTGACATCAATTTCCGTCTGTTTCAGTGCTGTCCCAGATTCAAAAGCCTCCTTAGAAAAAGCTTGCCCAATTTTGTGTTACACTATTGCAAAGGTGTAGTCTCAGGTTGAGGAAAGTTCTCTCTGTTTCTTTTCCACTGAACAATATTTTAGATGAATGGAAGGCAATTTTGGGTCAGATTCAAATGCTATCAAAGACCTCCAACCAATAGAACTTGATGATGACCATGATTAGAAGGCGGATAGGTCGCTTTCTTGCGACACTGAGGCTGGTCTATAACTTGATGGGTAAAGTGCAAGTGGCCTGGATATTTCTCCTAAATTGTCTTTGGGTTCACCTCTGGGCCCCCACCACACCCCACCCAAGGAAAGTGATGATAGAGCTGCCATTTCTGGCTGAGGAGACTAAAGCGAAGATGCTGAGAGTTATGCATCAATCTGGACCTAGCATTTCTGAGCCTCTGTTAGCATTCAGTGTTACCATTCAATGGACCTTTGGTAGACTCAATTTTGTCGGTCTGGTCTAAATCCTTTTCTGCCATGGTGGTTAGGCCAGCAATGGAGACATGACATTTCTTGTGCATCACCCTACACCTGAGAGTCTTATGACACATGCCTGTAGTTATATAAATTCAAACTCTTTTCCAACCACTATGCCAGACAGATTTTAAACATATTTACACAGTGGGCAAGCATGTTTTCTCCTCAGGCCATCTAGCACTACTCTCTTTGAGTGTTCCTGGCATTCTGGGCAACTATTGCCAGCCTCTTTGAGACCTGGTACATGAGATGTTGCTTGCTGATGAATAACTCCTGTACTTTCTATTCTCATAAAGTTTAGCTTGGCCAGGATGTGGCCAGGCAAATCTTACATTTTGGGATGGACACCTCAGACTAAGTTGCCTGTGCCTAGTGGATGATAATCAGATGACATTCCTGGATGCACTCTGCCAGATTTTACAGAGATGCCTAGAATCATGAAGACATGCCTGTTGAAAGAGCTAGGCTATTTGCCGGATCATCTTTTAGTTTTGGGTCATTTTAAGAATAACAGAGGTGCGCTCATTGTTTGGCTTTCTAAGTGCACCAATCCCACCAGAACTACAGGAGGTTCAGTGGATACTCTTGGGGCCTTGACTTCAGTTAACGTCGTCAGCCAATCTAGCAGCCTATGCCTGCTTTTAATGGCAATAGCAGAAGAGAAGTCTCTTCTACTCTAGGCAATACATCAAAGCTGAATTAGTTTGCTCTTGATTCCGTTGGACCAAAGGATTCCACAAATTCTGCAAGTTGGTTAGGCCCTTCAGTTTCTGGTCCACCCTCATGTTCCCCCGTTTTCACAAGGGTTTCAGCAGATCCTGCCCTTATCCTTTTCCAGGTAGGTGCTGATATTGCATGCCAAAGGCTCAGTCAAAACAATATGTGGAGATGGAATGCTACTCATGATGATTCCTAGTCTCCAAGAATGATTGAGGTCTACATCTTATATCCTTTAAATACTTCAGCACAGAATCAGTGAAAGGCCATATCTAAAAGAGACACGTTGGTGATTGAGTCCTTACCTTAGAATATCCCCAGGCGCCAGACTGGATTCGGAAAGTTTTTCGTCAGCAGTTCCCCTGCGCGTCAGAAGGTGGCGTTGTGCAGCTTCGCGTCCGTCGCTGGCGTTGTAGGCGCCGAGATGACGTCACAGAGACTACTTAGGCACCACCCATGCGCGCTGACGTCAGTTCATTCTTTTTCCGCGCCAGCAAGCGCAGCTCCGGTTAGAGCACGTACCCTAGTCACTTTTTGACTAACTTTTGAGACTTTTTGTCTACCCAATTTTTGAGTCTTTGCCTCCTGGTGCCACGTAGGGATGCCTGTGTTTAAATTCTTCGGGGCCAGTCGCCGTACGATGTCGGTGGCAGACCCCCATGGCGTCGGTCTTTATTGTCTGGAGCACAACCATGATTCCCGGTCATGTTCCGACTATTTGGCCTGGCTCCGAAGGCCTTGCAGGAGCGGTCCCGTAGGCTGCCGGAGGCCCGGCAGTTGTCTCCGCGCCGTTCGAGGTCCAGGGTTCGATCGAGGGACCAACCGCAGAGCCATCATCATCGCTCCTTTGAGTCGAAGTCTTCACACTCAGAATCGGGTAAGAGACGTCATAAGAAGAAGTTGAAGAAGCGCTTACGCTCTCCAAGGTCCCCCCGGTTGGTCTCCAGACGCAGGCGAGGGGGCCAGGGGTACCACCCCCGTCGCTCCTTTGGAGCCTGTGAGTCCTGTGGCCTACCCACCTTATCCGGGTCCGTCTGTGACTCCTGCCCACGTGCAAGATTTTCTTGCTGCCATGGACCTCCTCTGGGCCCCGCGGTCCCTGCTGAGGGCCCTCCCTTGCCGCCCCCTCCGCCGCTGGCAAAGCAAGGTCCTCCACCGGCGGCTCTGGCGCCGCAAGGTCCTTCGCCGGCGGCCCCGGTGCCGCCCGCGGCTTTGTTCCCGGCTGGGGTTCTCCATCAATGTGCCAAAGTCACATCAGGCTAGGATTCCGATCTTTCAGCCTCTACCCCGGGTTTCAGTCAGGATGACCCTCCGGCTCCTGGGCCTAATGGCCTCCTGCATCCTGCTGATGCAACATGCCAGATGGCTTATGCGCGCTCTGCAGTGGGACCTGAAGTTCCAGTGGGCACAGCATCAGGGCAACCTGTCCGATCATGTCCAGATCTCATAGAGCACTGCATGACAATTGCAGTGGTGGCTCACAAATCGCGATTGAGTCAATAGCAGATCCCTCTCCCTTCCCCCACCGGAGCACACAGTTGTGACTGATGAGTCCCTCCTGGGATGGGGCGGCACTTCGGAGAGGCGGAGATCAGAGGCTTCTGGTCCCTGGCGAAGTCCTGGCTCCATATCAACCTTTTGAAGCTTTGGGTGATCCGACTCGCACTGAAAGCATTCCTTTCCTCTGTCCGGGGAAGTGTAGTGCAGGTGTTCACGGACAATACCATCGCCATGTAGTTCTTCAACAAACAGGGCGGGGTGGGGTCGTGGACCCTATGTCCGGAGGCTCTGCGCCTCTGGACCTGGCTGGAACATCAAGGAATCACCTTGGTTGTTCAACACCTGGCAGGTAATCTGAATGCCAGGGCGGACGAACTCAGCCGCGGGTGCATGATGGATCACGAATGGCGTCTGAACTTGGACGTGGCGCAAGGTCTCTTTCTGCAGTGGGGAGAGCCTTGGTTAGATCTATTCGCCACCAAAGAGAACTCGCAATGTCATTAGTTCTGCGTTTTGGAATTTCCAAGGCGGCACTCGCTCGGCCACGCTCTTCGTTGCGAGTGGAGCTGCGGTCTGTTGTACGCCTTTCCGCCTATACACTTATGTCCAGAGTGCTGAAGAAGATTTGGTGCGACCAGGCCCAAGTCATCCTTGTGGCTCCTGATTGGGCACGATGATACTGGTATCCCGAGCTACTCAGCATAGCGACCGATCCCCCGATCCGTCTGCTTCTTCGGGAGCATCTTCTGTCGCAGCAGCAGGGGACGGTCCTCCACCCAAACCTGTCCAGCCTCAACCTCCATGCGTGGAGATTGAGCGGCGACAGTTGACGGCTTTCGACCTTCCTCCCGAAGTCTGATGTCATTCTGGCAGCCAGGCGTCCCTCCACTAAAACGGTATATGTCTGCAGGTGGAACAAATTTGTGGAATGGTGCACAGCTAAGTCTGTAGATCCCCTTTCTGCCTACTCTTTCTGAGGTCCTTCTGTTCCTTCTGCTCCGGGCACTATCAAAGGTTATCTTTCGGCCATCTCCACCTTTCTACGGCTTCCAGATCGGCCTTCTCTTTCTAAGTCCCCGGTTGTTAATCACTTCCTCAAAGGCTTTACACACACGTTTCCTCCCGTGCCTTTCATAATGCCTCAATGGGACTTAAATCTTGTCTTGACCTATCTGATGTGCGCTCCCTTTGAGCCCCTTCATAACTGTCCCGTACGTCTTTACATTCTAAAGACGGCTTTCCTGGTAGCTATCACCTCTGCCAGAAGAGTGAGTGAGCTCCAGGCTCTTTCTTCTAAACCTCCTTTTCTTTCTGTTCATCCGGACAAGGTGGTTTTAAGGACTCGTCCTTCTTTCTTGCCAAAGGTTGTCACACCCTTCCACATTGGGCAGACCATCACTTTGCCCACCTTCTTTCCACCTCTGCATCCTTCAAAAGAGGAGAGGCTCCACCGTCTGGACCCAAAACGTGCGCTCTCGTTGTATCTGAAGCACACACAACAGTTCCGGGTAGATGACCAGCTTTTTGTTGGCTAAATGGGCGGCAAAAAAGGTCGGGCCGTGCACAAACGAACCATCTCTTGGTGGGTCGTTCTGTGCATCAAAGCATGTTACTCGTTGGCTAAGAAGGAGCCTCCTGTGGGGCTGCAGGCCCATTCTACCAGGGCAACGGCAGCCACTACTGCCATGGGACGCGGCGTTCCCTTGCAGTACATTTGTCAGGCAGCTACGTAGGCCTGGCTGCACACGTTTACCAAGCATTATTTCCTTGACAGTCAAGTCTGGAGAGCCGGCTTCTTTGGCCGTTCTGTTCTCCGTGACTTTCTGGTGTAATCTTGTTCGCAGACCCTCTACCGGGGTTGGTATTGCTGGGGTATCTAGTCTAAGGTAAGGAATCTATCACTATGTGTCTCTTTCAGATGCACAAGTTACTACTTGTGTAACGATATATCTGTAAGAGACATTAGTTAGTGATAGATTCCTTACCGCCCCACCCATCGTCCCTGTTCTGCGAACTGATTTCTGGGGTTAAGGTCATTCCTTTCAAGGTCCTAGTTTCATTGCACCAGTGGTCCATTTCTTGCATGGCTCTGCGTTCCTGACACGGAAAGTTGTGTACGGAACTGACGTCGGCGCGCATGGGTGGTGCTGCCTAAGTAGTCTCCGTGACGTCATCTCGGCGCCTACGACGCAAGCGACTGACACGGAGCTGCACGACGCCACCTTCCGACACGTAGGAGTACTGCTGACGAAAAACTCTCCGGATCCGGCCTGACGCCTGGCGATATTTTAAGGTAAAGAATCTATCACGAACTAATGTCTCTTACAGATATATCGTTACACAAGTTGTAACTTGTGCAGCTGGGTAATAAAGGGCATTAGCAAGCTGGAAAGCCTAGCATACATTGAAAGAGTATTGTCACTTCTTCACAGACTAGGTTTTACTGTCCATGCCAAAAAATCTCCTCTCTGCCTTGAACAGATTCAACCCTCTTTAGGGAGCTGTATTAAACAGAGTGACAGCCGAGCCTATCCCAACTAAGAGAAAGTGATGGCCTTTCAGAGACTGGTTCCTCTTTACCAGATGTTGTGTCCTCTTACAGTAAGAACAAGCATGAAATTGCGAAGGATTATGTTATTTTGCATTGTAATAGTTGTGAATGCTTGACTGCACATACACCCTTCACAAGAGTGTTTTTCTAGGCAGTGGTCCCAAGCGATGGGTCAGTGGAGAGATCTACTGTTGGTAGAGCAGAGTTCAGCAGAATCTCAGATGGTGAAAGAACAGGAACTGGACAGTTGTGAACCTTAATGTCAGCTGTGTCCATTACCTCAGATGCCTCGCTAGTGGATAGGGAAGTGCATCTCAACAACCTGACTTAAGGTACCTAGATGCTGCTGCACTGGGAGTGGTGCATCAGTTTCTCAGAGGAGACAGTAATTCCATTGGCACTCAGTGTTTTATGCATTAATTTGCAGCAAAACGATTCTTGTGCAAACAAACAAAATTACTGGTGTCTTGCTCAAGAACCAAGAAGTCACTCACTCGCCTCAGCTGCCCGCATTGGCACAGTCAGTATGGCATTGGATCATTCGCCATGAAGTCCTGCTCACACCTGAGCACCTGCTTGGGGTGGACAACGGAAATGCAGGCCTGTTAAGCAGGACTCATTAACAAGTACATGATTGGGAGATAAATCCCCAAGTTCTTCAGTAATAGTTTAAAAAATGGGGGACATCCACCATTGATGTGTATGCCACTACACAACTGAAAATGCCCAAGCTTCGAGTCAAGGTACCCACATTCGCAGTGCCTAAACATTGTACTGTGGATGAACTGAAACTGGATATTTGCCTAGGCTTTTCCTCAACTCTTCAGAGCAGACTTTCTAATTCAGCATCAGGGGGATGTAGAAATGCAGATCTCAAGGGAATTAATCATGTTGTTTGGCACCTGTCACCTTGGATTGGTTAGTGGCAACTTCCAGAAGGGAGTGTAAGCTCATTTTGTGAGATGCTAGCAGGCCTATCTCAGGTGTTTGCACTACAAAATAGAAATGATTTATTCATTACTGCATTAATAGACATTCACAACCTCTGCAGGCATCTGTTCAAGACATTATCTTTAATCTGTTGCATTACTCAAGCTGCACAGTCTTACATGTTTAAGCAATCTGATGTGTACATAGAGCACTGCATAATGTTGCTCCTCTCTACAGCTTTGCACCTTCATATTGAATGCTATGTCAGAATACTCCTCACACATACAGAACCACTTGAGGGTCTTCAGACGGGTTTGCAATTTAGATACACACACCATGACATGAATTGGTTACACAAGCAAGTGTGCTCCGTATTTAAAAAAGCACAGGATTCCAATGGTTGTACCATTATATGGTTTTACTAAATATTCTATATTGGAGCACTGTTCATAGAGTGGGGAAATCTTGGGAGCCTATGCAAAATTACATAATATTTTCAGTGTGATGCGCAACCTACTGAGTAATGTCAGAATATCCCTGCTGATAGGTAGTTTGAGAAATGTGTGACATCCAGGAAAAAATGGACTGTGGGAGAGGGAGATTCAGACAAATCAAGTGCCATCACTAGAAGGTTAACCTGTTTGCTTCTCACGCCGGTCCTTGCTATTTTTCCAGTGCTGATAAACTGTATTGAGGTTCACTTTCCCATTTCAGGAGGCAGCCCTCATCAGGTTATACAAATGCTTCTCCTCTAGTCTGTTTCTTGATTTACTCCCGAAAGTTTTCATGAGGTTGAATCCTCGTTCATAGTCTGCACTAGATAAACGCTGCGTAGACATCAACAGGCTGAGATAGCACACTATACTGAGCAGATTTACATATAGTGAAACTCACCATGCCTTGGATGGTGGTGAATAATCCACCCTTGACATGTTCTGCCACCACATATTTATATTCTCTGTGTTTTCGAACATCATCATCTGCTGTTTTGCAATCACCCAATACCAAGACCTTCTTATACTTATCAAAAAGTCTTTGTACATTATCAGTTCCAAAATCAAAATGTGATTGAATATATTGCTATTGCCTGGATTCAAAACTTGCCCATTCTCTAAGTTCATCTTCAGGGAATCTTTTTTGCATGTGCTCACAAAGAAGGGAAACAAAAGGCATAATAGGCCCACTGTCAAACTCTTTTTCTTCCCTGTACAACACCATCAAGTCTCTTACCATGCTGCTCCAAAAGACAGTGTCCCCAAGTACTGAACTGATTTAGCTCTTCTTTGTTCTTGCATACTCTACAGCTTCAACGAATATGACACTTTACTCTCCACGCATTTACAACGCTTGCCATTACCCCGTATTTTTTACTCCGCAACAACTTTTACAACACAGGGCTTTACACTGCATGTCATTACAATGCATTGTCCATTACAACGCAATTTACTATTCTAATTCCACCGGGGAAATGTAATGGGGAATGTGTTGTCATGGCTTGTGGTGTAAAGCCCTGCGTTGTAAAAGTTTCTGCGGAGTAAAAAATGTCAGGTAATGACATGCGTTGTAACGCAGTCGGTGTAAAGGATATTTACCATTTCAATAGTGGTCAAAAACGTTTTTTAAAGATGCAAATTCACCCAGAATTTCATGTAAGTACTGCAAGGGAAATATAGTAGTTTCAGTCCGATAATGTTTTGTAACAATATTTAGCTACTGGATCTTTCTCCTCATCTTTCTCATGCTCAAAGTACTTGAACAGCCTTGTAATTATGAATCCGTGCACAAACTGCAAACGGCATTTAAAGCCACCACACTTCATTCAAAGGCCGAAAGGCGGTTTCTGCACATTCATTGACCTATGCAATTTTATCCAGCTTTGACTTCCTTTCTGGAGAACGCAGTGTAGACAGTCTTCAATAATGACTCCATCTTGTTGATCGTGGGAACCCTCTTCCAGGCATCAACTCCCAAATCATCTTGGCGGGTGACACAATGCTGCTCAGCTAAATGTGGAAAGGATTCTTTAAGGCAAGTACCAACACCATTGTTCTTGCCCAGCATCACAGACATGTCAACATGATCATTTTCATAAGGTCCAGTTAATTGGCAGTGTAGAATTCTTAGTAGTGATAGCCTCAGCATTACAACTAGTTAGCGTCACTATTCCCTCAACCTGTATTTTGTGCTCTGTTCATGTTGCAGGGCGGAACTTGAAGTACCGGACGAATAATTTTGTAATAGAAATATCTGTGCTCTCATCAATTATCAATGTGTGAGACAGTCCTATTGAAGTTCTGCCATATCTTCACAGTGTATCACGCTGCTGATGGCCTCAAGGAACTCAACTTCATAGTTCTTGCTCCTTCAGCTGTCTGGTATCTTCACATACAAAACTAGGTGGTCATGGATGTCTTGGACAGACAACGTTGAAGTGTTCATCTTGACTGACAGCAGTACGTTGTTGATGATAATCTCTCAGGGAGAAATTGTTGCTGTTCAACCAATTCTATTCTGCTCCCTTTGTCGGTGGGCAGTTTGTGTCAGCATTGTCGGCACTCCATAACCAAACCTGAAAGCAGCACTTTTGTTTCTCCGTATCACCAAAGCAGATTCATGAACTTTGCTAATTAGATGGCATTTCAAGTAATCCAGTTTCCAGCCATCACTCCATTTCTTCCCTCTATAAAAGTCCCCAATATTCTTTGCTCCGGCACGTGCTTTCCAAATGAAGCCCAAAAGTAATTACCACGGACAATGAAGTCCAGTTTGCATCTGACGAGATGAAAGGTTGTTGATCGAGCATCAACGTACAGCACTGTATTCCTTCAGGGCAATGCTCTGGTGGAGAAAATGAATAGTCTGATGAGGGATTGTGCTCATCCTGCGGCAGCAGGCAGAGGATCACTCAAGGAATATTTGAGGGAAAAGTTACGGGCACACCGTACTACTCTCAATATGATAACCAAGATATGTCCATTTCAAAACCTAAAGGGGTGTTTAGCTGGTTCGAAGCTTAACCCCAGGAGTCAGGCTTTACTTGAGGAACATGTGTTAAGAATTTCAGAGTACCAAAAGGGACGATTAGCAATTGACCCAACTCGAAAGAGGAAACAGTCTCACTCACTGGGGCCCACAGTTCTGGCCAACTGAGCTCGGCTCCCCGCCCGTCCCGGCTAAGTCAGCAAAGAGCCTCGGGGTCATAATTGACTCAGAGCTCTCTCTTAAGCCTCAGGTTGGCGCGGTTGTGTCCTCATGTATGTTCCAGCTCAGAAAAATCAGGAAAGTTTCCCATCTCCTGACACCAGAGGCCCTGATACAAGTCCTGATTGCCCTGGTGCTCTCCCGCCTGGATTTTTCAAACTCCCTGTACTACGGCCTACCTAAATTCCTCCTTAATAGGCTCCAGATTGTACTGAATCAAGCAGCAAGGCTGGCCTATAAAACCCCGAAGTGGCAATCCGCGAGACCACTGCTTCACAGACTCCACTGGTTGCCGGTGGAGCAGAGGACTGCATTTAAGATCGGCTGCCTGACCTTCAAAGCTGTGTTCGGGACCTCCCCTGCCTTTCTCAAATCACTGGTCATTCCTTACCGTCCGGTATGCAATCTTCGTTCCTCCCATCGCCTTTTGCTAGCTGTCCCTGCTACCAAACTAAAAAAAAATGGCGGTCGCAGATTTGCCTACCTTGCCCCCGCCTTCTGGAACCAGTTGCCTCTCCCTCTTAAATCTGCCAATTCCCTTCTGGCTTTCAGAAAACTCCTGAAAACTCACCTCTTCACACAGACTGGCTAGACCCCCGTCTCTTCATCTCATTGGCACTCAGCCAGCGCCAGGAAACCTTTCGGTGTCAGTGCGCTATACAAGAATCCCCTAAGATAAGATAAGATAAGATAAGATAAGAAGATAAGAAAGAAAATGGACACCAATGTATAAAAATAAAACAGATTTTATATAAATGTAGACACCAAAATGAAGACAATCAGATGAGTGTAACCAGGGTTATGGATTTTAGAAGGAAAAATACATTAGTGCAAATCAATACTGCAAAACTTTAATATTATGGTCAATGGACAAAAAACATTAGCGACAATTGGTCGCTTGCAGGCAGAGTTGTGTGGAACCCATTGTGGCATAAGGGGATGCGGGTCCCAGGACCAGTCCACGACAATCAGTTGAATTATACCTGGTGTGTGGGGCCCGTGTCCAGAGTTGCTCTGGCTGTCCCTGGAGCTTAAGCCAGATCTGTGGGTAAACTGTTTTTTCCTCTGACGATGCTGTTGAGGAAACGGATACATATAGTCGATAAGCTGGCCACTGAAGTGGTCAGTTGAAGGTGCTTCAGAGTTTCTTCGTGTTGCAGTGTCGAGTGAAAGTAGTGGTAGAGGTGTGGAATTAAAAAAAATATCTACTTGTCAATGGGGCAGGTTGCTTCATAAATCTACTTGTCCTGTAACAAAATCCACTTGTCCCTGTGGTGCTATGTAGTGCGGCGACAAATCATGCATCAATTTCATTATGTAAGAGCTCTGATATAGCCTCTCTGATTATGCCGGGGCTCATACCATAGTAGTGTTTGAGTACATTGCAAACCCCTTATGTTGCCCCCTTTCCGCAGATCTACATACTGGGGATGAATGTAGTGGTAAGCAATAGTTCCAGGATTAGAATGCCCTTTTGAGTCTGTGCAAACCTACTAACTTGCATGTAGTAGTAGTAGTAGTAGTAGTACTTTATTCGATAAAAAATTTCATCATAAAAGTATACAATTTATACAGTACATTAAAAAGATAAGAAACAGGAGCCCACCAATCCTATATATACATACAGCATCACATACTACCCAGTTTCTAAAATCTATAAAATATACGCTAAAAACAGATACTTGCATGTTTTAAGGGTTTTCAACAACAATTCTCTAATCTTTTCCCATACTGGGAAATTTTGGAAATGTACTCTTAACAGTGGCAGACGTAAACCTTCTTCCAGCGTTGGGGGAAAAAAGTGATTGGAGAGAAAGTGAGCTTTCAAACAACCCGTTTTTTCGTGTGAGCAAACCTATACATGCATATTTGGTCAATCTAAAATGCAGTTCACGAATATTTTCTAGGAATACTATTTCTTGTCCTACTTCTGTACAATCTTGGGAATTCACGAAAGCCGTATAGCTGCACTTATTGCAAAGACATATACCATGAGTGCACTTAAGAGACTTTCTTTAATAATTGGGCGCCTTATTTGATCTGTCGTTCACCATGACCTTTTGCTTTTATTAAAATTCTGTACCTCTGTCTGTATCAGCTGGCTTCACTGTGAATGACAGCATTCTGCTCTTTCACAAGGAGTATATCGGCACACAAATGAGTTTTGTTCAGTGCCAGGAACACTTGTGGCAGTGTGTGCTTTTTGAGACCAAAAACAATGTTTGCGTTTGCCAATGTTTGTTACAATGGTGAGGACCTGGCAGCTCCCACACCAATAAGGTTTTACAAAAGCCATGCAAAAAAAATTCACACATTGACAAAACTAAAAAGCTGACAATCAATTTCAGACCTACTGGCTTTGCCAATGCTTATTTATTGTGTTCCCATAATCTGATTGAAACTGGTTACACTGATTTTCTATTATTTTTTGGGGGAAATACTTGCATGCATCAACACATGTTACTAAATGATGCTTCAAAGAAATGGTACCTGAAATTTGATTTTAGTTTAGCAAAATGTTTTTTTCCTGCTTTCATGTTTTTTATGATCATTTTTTTTAAAGCAAATCATCATTAATCTTCTTTCAAGGTTCTGCAAATATTTGCATCAAGTCAGAGAGCATTCTAGGAGCATTATACATTGCCTCATATTGCTAAACTTTGAAAACGTGTGTACACATTTTCATACTGGAGCCACTGTCTGTAGTGCAATCAGAGCTTACAACATTTACTTGGAGTGCTCACCCGAATAATAAAGGTTTTCAATTAATGAAGCATAAATACAAGTTTGAACAGTATTGACATATGGACAAAAATATTACCTTAACTGCAGGCAGTGTCCTTCCATGATCCATAATGTGGTACTGGAAACTGGCAGCCAAGGGGTTTGTGCTGCAGGTGTTTGGGCCTACTTGTCCCAAGGACAAAATACACAAGAAAACTTGTTGCCCTTGACTCCAAACAATATGTCCTGGTCGTAGGGCTATAGGAATTCCACATCCCTGAGCGGTAGCCTGACTGGCCACCAACAAGCCTTAGCAGTTTCGACTTCCGGAGATGTGATGGAAAACTGTAGCCACCTGAAACTTGCTGCATGTCAGGTCTACGTGTCCCACAATGCGCTGGGCCAGCTACTTTTGGGCGATCCCACAGACTGCCTGATGGCCAGCGATTCTTTGGTTCAAGAGTGTGCTTTTACCTCCGGGTTGCAGGGGACTAGTGCCAATAGTCCAAGGGAGTCTGGAGTTGCCTTTGGCTCTCAAAGGGGTCCCTCTGTCTGGGGTAGCCAGTCTTAGGTCCAGGACGAGTCACAGTTGTGCAGTTGCAGGATGGTTGCCATAGGTGCAGAGTATCGAGCCTTTGTTTTGTACAGGTCCTGTAGTCTCTTAATTGTCCTCTGTTGCAATTTGAATCAGAACTGAAGCTCTGTGCCAGAGGTGCCCCTTAAGTCCTCGATTTAGGGGTTTGGGTGCAAGTAGCCAATATTCTACTAGCCCCAGGAGCTAATCCGCCTCTGAGGTGATCATCAATGTGTGTGTGTGCCCTGTATTCTGCCACTTTTGAAAATTGTAGAATCCTTCCTTGGCTCTACAGATCAGGTGTCCCATCCTAGGGGTGTGGCTAGTCTTCTGGGGGTGGACACCTCCTGACCACATCATTTTCCCGCCTGTCGAGGTGAAATGTGCCAGGGGCAGTGGGATTGCTGTTTCCTCCTTTGCGAGGCAGCCTGGATGCATATCTGAGGCAGTGTACGCTTTGAAGCTGATCGCCTTGATGTGCCACTCCACTAGCCTTTGTTTCTGACTCCTGGGAGTGTTCACATCTCCTGGTAGGGGTCCGTTTTCTGTTTTGGCAGCAGCAGCTGCAGGATATCCGCCAGGTACAGGAAAGTCTGGGCAACTAGAGGGCAACCTCTAAGGTAGCCACCTGAGTGCCTGTCACATCAAACCTGATTTGGATTTCATATTTGTTTGGTACCAAACATGACATATCTCAGTTGGACCTCGGGTGCCCAGGTGCCAGTCCATGTTATCTGATGGCCCCCCTGATCACTTATAGTAGCTTTTAATGGAAAATAGGTTACTATAGGGACATTTATATGTCCAAACCTTTGATATAATGTACCATGCCTCCAGGGCTCAGGCGGCTTTCCTTAGGGATGACTGACCTATATTAAAAATAGCGCTTTGACCTTGCCACACATAGTATGGGCAAGGTTGAGTTCGAGCAGTTTGCACTGCTCATACAGTCTGCTATGGCAGGACCTCTCATCTGTTTATGTGGGTCACTCAGGGTGGCACAAACAGTGCTTCAGGCCCTGGTGACCCCTATAAATCCAATGCCCTGGGTACCAATGGTACCACTTACCAGGGCCTTATAAGAGGGGGTTAAATTCCTTGACAGTTAGGGCTACCAATTTACTTGTATCGGTTTTAGGGAGAGTCCTAACCATCAGCATTGGGGCAGAAAGGGTGGAGGGATGGTGGTGACCATACAGAAAGGGCAATTTCCTACAACCTAAGAGTCATTTCCTCTAGGGTACCTCCTATTTCTTCATGAAATCTTAACATTGTTGGTAACCAATTAATAAGACCTCCCTTTGAGCTAGTGCATTTGGGTTTGCTACAATTCATTTTTTGGAAAGTGCCTTTCCTGTAGGAATCAGCACAACCCCGTAGGGTAATGAATTGCAAGCCTAAACAATTAAAAAACCTTTTCTTGAAGTGCACAATGATAGGATTGTCTTAAAAACCTACTCTTGTTTGTTGCCTAAAGTCGTCTCCCCTTTACTTATAAACCAAACCCTTTACTTACCCTCTTTCACTCCAGACCTGCAGTCATTCTCAGGAAGAGCATTATAAACACTTGATGTTAAAAGATCGATGATGTATTATGTTGAAAACGCAGACTCTTACGTACTGCACTCTCCACAGCCAAAATTTGTATTTTAAGGTTGTGGCAATCACCTAGTCCTCCATCTAAGGAGGACTGGATGGCTGCAATGATCCAGACAGCATCACATGAGCATATAATATACAAATTACAAGACCAAGAAGAAATATTTCAACAAGTATGGACTCCTTTTGTCCGAGTTCCTTAAATAATTCCCTCTTATTGTTTTTCTTCCCTTCCTATTTCCTTTTTACTTCTCAAGTCCTATTTCCATCTTCCTTTTCTTTCTGGGTCTCACTTCTGTTTTTTCTTTTTTTCTAATTTTTTTATTTTTTCTCCTTTCTTTCTTATTTCTTTATCTATCCATTCTTCCATTTCCTTATTCACTTTATTACTCATCTACTCTCTCAAATATTTATTCACGTATTTATCTGTTTATTTACCCATTATTCATTTATCTACTTAACTTAATTATTTAGCTATTTTATTCTCTTTATGAACTTCCATTACTCATATGTATGTATGTATATATATATATATATATATATATATATATCGCATACGAGTTGTCCTGTCGCAGCGGGAGCGCTTCTCAGCCGGTGCCAGCGACGGGACCAGGGCAGTGTCCCAATTTGCATAAAGTACCAATAACTCGCCGCACTCGCCTTGATGTTGGTTGCAGTTTCTTTATTTTCAAAACGTGACAAACACCTACGCGTTTCGAACCGTAGTTCGTGTTCACGGTAGCTTGTGTGTGTGGTCCCTTCATTATTTCTATACATTTGGGCCTTTGAGCACGCCCCTGTTATTTGAGGCATGCTGGGACATGTAGTTATCACTAATGTTATTGCCATCGCATTTATATAGATGTCGTGGGTTTATGCAGCATCAGGGCGATGTTTGGCGTTACTGCATATGAAAAAGCGTGTCCCCAGTTAACTAGGACAATAGCGCTTTGTGACGCACGTGAGCACACGTACGTGTGTAATCGACTCTCTGTTTACCTGGGAGTTGATTATAATGCGTAACTGGTGTGGAGAGTACTCCATTTGACAATAAAGGGCTGAGTGCCCTACGTCCCCAATGCTTTCAGCTACTCACGACATTTTTATGTTAGCTTAGATTAACTGGCAACATTAACTTGTCAAGGTGAAAGTAATAATATACAACTCAGTTATAGTGACAGTGATAAGCAATAAGGGTCTCATTTTATGCATTGTAGGAGTAATTCATAATAGTCTTGCGTTGTCAAAAGAGGGATCTAGGATGGAGTACTCTCCACACCAGTTACGCATTATAATCAACTCCCAGGTAAACTCCCAGGTAAACAGAGAGTCGATTACACACGTCTACATGTCCCAGCATGCCTCAAATAACAGGGGCGTGCTCAAAGGCCCAAATGTATAGAAATAATGAAGGGACCACACACACAAGCTACCGTGAACACGAACTACGGTTCGAAACGCGTAGGTGTTTGTCACGTTTTGAAAATAAAGAAACTGCAACCAACATCAAGGCGAGTGCGGCGAGTTATTGGTACTTTATGCAAATTGGGACACTGCCCTGGTCCCGTCGCTGGCACCGGCTGAGAAGCGCTCCCGCTGCGACAGGACAACTCGTATGCGGTAATCACATACAGCGGAGAGCCCGTCTTCCTTCCCACCGCAGAAAAAAACATCGAGCGGAGAAGCTCTGCCCTGTGACTGAAACCGGCAGAACAAACAACAGCAGCGTGCATACACCAGGTTGAGCGCCGAACGCGCCGAGTCGGAGGACCCAGCGCGATCCGGGAGTCTCCCAGGTAAGAGACACGCAATTGATATACTTCATTGTTAGGAAGACGCAGCGACACGAGTCATGTGCCAAAGATAAAAACAGATCAACAAGATCAAACTTACAGACTTACGCGCACAGCGACTCTATCCCTTGATTGCAGCATTCGAAAGTGACAAGGGGTATACTACAATTTACCCACCTTCCAAAAAAACGAACATTAAGCTGACAGTGAAACGGTGCCCAAAACGCCTGTATTAACATATACAACTCACCACAGTGTGACAGTGAGAACCAGCACAAGCATGGAGGAAAGGAGAGTCAAAAGAGTGACCAAGGCAGAGAGCATCTTCCAAACAGATGCAGCCCGGGAAAATAAAGATGAAACAGTTACAGCACCACAATCAATCCCAACTAGCTGTAAAACGCTATTCACCCAACTTGAAAAACTAATGAGGAAAGAAATCTCAAGAGAATGGGAAATTCTAACATTAGAGAAATATGTGGAACTCAAGATGGTACCAAGAGGTCTTCGCATCTTCACCTTGCCAAACCACCCAGACACCAAGCCCGAAATGCTTGAAGAATGGGGCAATAACAACATGGGGTGCTCCAACAACATGATGCTCATAATCATTAAATATGCGAGAATTGAAGTCGAAGAACTACATAAGAAAATTGCGGAAATAGAGTCTAAAATAACAGCTTTAAATGAAGACACCGGCACAATCAAAAAACTTAGAAGTGATATGGAAAAAAACCTAGATAACCACGAAGAGGATGTACAAAACCGTAAACAACGCAAATTTTGTAGAGACCAAGATGACTACAAATATGGCACCATTCTAACCTTTGCAAGAAAATATGACATTTATAAACAACAGTGGGCAACGGGAACATTGACACCTGGCGAACAAACAAGCGGTTCCGAATCTGATTTCAGCGAAGGCGAACAAAGACGCCCTGGTCTACGCAGAATGTCTTTTTTAGACGAAATTCAACTGCTCTACCATGTGCAGCAAACGCCACAAAGCAGCAGCAGGGGCAGAGGACAATACCGAAATCGATCCAGAGGGAGAAGAACACAAGCTCCAGGAAACGCAAGCGCAAAACAAGACGCGGCAAACGCGGATGGAAGCAGATACAACCTCAGAGCCCGCACGATCAAGAGGAAGTAGAACAACAATCAACAGACACCCCCAACCTAGTAATAAATCTTTCTAAATACAATCCAACAGTAACAGAAACTAAATTACTAAATAAGGGGCTTTCCTTTTGTCCTGAAACTCATCATGACGCAACGGAAACTAAAATAGACCTGTACAAATATACAAGAAAGCTGAAATTGAAAAAATTCTTTGCCAAAAAAACATTCAACAAAACCAAATTGCCGGAAGATAACATTCCGAGTGAGACAAATCTAGAATACCGAACGTCGGAAGTTCCACAGCTAAGAGTGGCCTATGAACTGGCTAATGAAATAGAACAAATTGAAATCACAGACACCCAAGTACTAGATGAAATGAACATCCAATCCAACAAAAGACAACCAACGGATTTCAAACCCAAATCGAAATTTTGTCCGATCCTGTATCCAGGCAATAAAATTGATACTTTTTATGAACTGGTTACAAATGAGATTGAAGAAATGCCCAAGAATTACAGCAAAAAAAGAAAAGAAAACCTAACCATTGGCGAACGCCAAGCAATCTCTAGCCTAAAAAACAACGTCCAAATAGAAATAAAACCTGCGGACAAAGGCGGGAATATAGTGATCATGGATAAAGAACTTTATGTAGAGGAAGCAATGCGACAGTTAAAAAACACCAATAACTATACAGTACTAAATAAAAATCCAACCGAAGATATGAAATGTGAACTACAAATGAAGTTGAATGGCTGGTACTCAAATGGTCTCATCACAGACACAGAAAGAAAATTCCTAATGGTTGAGAATCCAATCCTCCCAACCATCTACTTTTTGCCAAAAGTACACAAGACCCTTAACAAGCCCCCAGGGAGGCCCATAATATCTAGCTGCGGGGGCTTGTATGAGAACGTATCCAGCTATGTGGATTACTTTATAGCCCCATTGGTACCAATCCTTAGCTCCTACATAAAAGACACGGGCGATTTTCTTCGCACCTTAATGGAAACTGAATGGCAACCAGACTACCAGCTAGTGACCATCGATGTGGTGTCATTGTACACGTCAATAAATCATGACATCGGCTTAACAGCAATAAAATATTTTTTGGACCAACAACCTATAACCCGGAGGCAACATTCAAAAATGATCATGGAAATGATCACGCTGTGTCTACATAACAACATCTTTCTCTTCAACAAAACCATCTACAAACAATGCTGTGGCACAGCTATGGGAGTTTCTTTTTCTCCAAGCTACGCGAATCTCACCATGGGTTGGTGGGAGAAGAGCGTGGCTTGGGGAGAGGAAAACGACCATCACATGGCTAAGGTAGCCCTTTGGCTACGCTTTATAGACGATTTGTTCCTCCTGTGGAAAGGTACTGAAAATGAATTCCTTACATTCTTCAATATCCTCAACCAGAACTCAGTGGGACTAAAGTTCACATACACTATCAGCCCCAAAGAAATCGTATTTTTAGACACAAAAGTGTATATAGCAGATGGCAAAATCCAAACAACTGTTCATAGAAAAGAAACCGCGACAAACAGTATTCTGCATGGGTTGAGCTTCCACCCACAGAAATTGATAAAAAGCATTCCGTATGGTGAGCTCCTACGGATGAGAAGAAACTGCTCTGAGGACAAAGAGATGGAATTGAAGTTCAAAGAAACAAAAGAACGTTTCAAACAGAGAGGATACAAACGAGCAGATCTGCATGCATGCGAAACAAGGGCAAGACGTAAATCAAGAGCAGATACCCTTATCAGCAAGCAAAACTCTACTGCCACACAAGAAGTTGAAGCTAATAAAACACCAGACCAACCCAGGATGATAATGACTTTCAGTAAAGAAAGCTATAAAATTCAAAAAGCGATGAAGAAGTACTGGCATGTACTACGCAAAGACCCAGACATTGGAACAACAATAGGAGACCATCCCCTTGTCTCCTACAGAAGGGCACGCAACTTAGCGGATGAGCTAACTCAGAGTCATTTTGAAATCAAGAAAACAGCATCCTGGCTTGACATTAGAAAACAAGGATTTAACAAATGCGCTATCTGCAAAGCGTGCAAAATAGGACGCAATATGAAAAGTCTCAAAGATGCGGCTGGAAAAAACTTCACAATCAAAAGTAATATCAACTGTGATTCGTCCTTTGTGGTGTACATGATCCAATGTTACTGTGGCAAATCCTACATCGGCAGCACAACGTGTTCTATAAAAACACGTATACTCCAACATATTCGAGCCATCCAGAATCATGACAACTCTTATGCCATTGCGAAACATCTTGCCAATCATGAGAACAAAACGTGGCAGGATGTGAGATATTTTGGACTCGCAATGATATCCCAACATGAAAGAAGTGGCAACCGTATTCAAAGACTGAGAAGGCTTGAATCAAAACTAATCATGAGGTTTAAAACCAAACAGCCCGCTGGCCTCAATGGCGATGAGGAACTTTATGTACACCTATAAGGAGCATTGCACAAACTGAATCTGCACCCAGCATAACATCAGCATCCTAGATCCCTCTTTTGACAACGCAAGACTATTATGAATTACTCCTACAATGTATAAAATGAGACCCTTATTGCTTATCACTGTCACTATAACTGAGTTGTATATTATTACTTTCACCTTGACAAGTTAATGTTGCCAGTTAATCTAAGCTAACATAAAAATGTCGTGAGTAGCTGAAAGCATTGGGGACGTAGGGCACTCAGCCCTTTATTGTCAAATGGAGTACTCTCCACACCAGTTACGCATTATAATCAACTCCCAGGTAAACAGAGAGTCGATTACACACGTACGTGTGCTCACGTGCGTCACAAAGCGCTATTGTCCTAGTTAACTGGGGACACGCTTTTTCATATGCAGTAACGCCAAACATCGCCCTGATGCTGCATAAACCCACGACATCTATATAAATGCGATGGCAATAACATTAGTGATAACTACATGTCCCAGCATGCCTCAAATAACAGGGGCGTGCTCAAAGGCCCAAATGTATAGAAATAATGAAGGGACCACACACAAGCTACCGTGAACACGAACTACGGTTCGAAACGCGTAGGTGTTTGTCACGTTTTGAAAATAAAGAAACTGCAACCAACATCAAGGCGAGTGCGGCGAGTTATTGGTACATATATATATATATATATATATATATATATATATATATATATCATCATATTATATACACAATATATTTTACTATTTCTAATTTATATTTACCATCCACTATTTACGTTGTCTAACTTTTTCCCATGATTATATCTAGCCAGAGTTAGACTTCCTAACATACCATGTCCACTATTCTCCTTTTCTCTTCTTAACACTGTCTTTTATTTCGTTTCTCCTATTTCCTCCCCTTTCCTTTCTTATGTGCAAGTTTTTTCTTCTTTATATTCTTTATATTATACTATATATGTTAAATCACTAGACTTGTATGGGACTTCTATGAAGTATTATATGAATGTATATACCTTTAATCTCAATAAAGAATTACGACACAAAGAAAACACTAACAGGAAAAACAAACACTTGTTTTTGCATAGCCTCACCTGGGCAACCAAGTTTTAAAGTATGGCATTACCATTTGGGTAGTTATCAAATATGCTATGTAAAAGCTACATGTGCATTGCCCTCTGTGCATAGAGCACATTCCACACTCAGAACAAGCATTTACAATGCAATGGTCTCGTCTTTGTTAAAGTTAGAGCTATTAGCATTGCTCATGACATTATTTTTGTTTTTAAAACATATAAATAAATGGCATTGTCATTTACAATGCCAATAGCTTAGTCTCTCGCAAATGCGAGACCTATTGCATTTGCACCCACACACACACACAAAGCCACACACACCCACCCACCCACACACACAGAGCCACACACACAGAGCCACAGCCTCACACACAGAGCCACACACAGCCACACACACACAGCCACACACACACACACACAGCCACACACACAGACAGAGCCCCACACACACATAGAGCCACACACACACACACACGGAGCTACACACACACTCACACTCAGAGCTACACACAGAGCCACACACCGAGCCACACACCGAGCCACACACACACACACACACAGCCACACACACAGAGCCACACACAGCCACACACACACACAGAGCCACACACACAGACAGAGCCACACTCACAGACAGAGCCACACTCACAGACAGAGCCACACTCACACACACAGACAGCCACACACACAGACAGAGCCCCCCACACACATAGAGCCACACACACACACTCAGAGCTACACACACACACTCAGAGCTACACACACATAGCAACACACAGAGCCACACACACACGCACAGAGCCACACACGCACACAAACACACACACAGAGCCACACACACAGAGCCAAACACACACCCAGCCAGCCGACGCTAGCCGAGACCTAAAAATGTCATGGCAAAAACTATATTTGCAGTGGCACTAGGTATAGAGTGTTATTCACTACCACCGTTCAGGGAAGGGAGGGACATCATGACCCTCTCGAGGCTTTGCCTCTCCAAGTCCCTCCCCCACTTTCATACTCAGATTATCAACATTGGAAAGATGACAGGATGAGCAGACCAACTAAGACCTGAATCTGTGACCACAAATTGGAACCTAGATCCTGAGAATAGGTGCATTAGTACAGTGAGACACTATAAAGTATCCAGTCCTCGTTTTTAATAGAAAAAGGACTTCAAATTGATTGAATCCAGCTATGAATCTAAATAATACTCATAAGGTAGAATGTACTTCAGAGGACATTTCAAGTTGGGACATTTCAATGTCCTCATCATCACTTCCACAGGCTGACTTTTGAAAGAAGCATGCTCCAGGAACTGTAATGTGATCTCAAGGCTCAGAGGTACACAGGAGGGAGGTTACAGACTGTTAGTCCAAACGTCAAATTTTAACAGAACACTACAAAACTCCTTTTAAGTCCACAGGGCCATGGCGGCGGCAGAAAAGCGATACAACTATTGTAAGGTAGGAAACTGGCCCCAGTGAGCGAGACTTGTGTTATATCTGTTCATACTTATGGCTTTTGCACAACATGTTATTTGAACTTCTTTAAGATCATAGACATCATTAACAAACAAATAATACACCTCAGGAGCGTTAACGGGGATTAAACGCTGCATTAAATGCTGAAAATAAAGTATAAAGCCTGGGACTCCTGCAGAAGGATGCTGCTGAGAAGAGCAGATTCATGTATACGCAACTCTGTATATGTACAGGGAAACCATAATTTAAAGAGGTATTGAAGGATAGCGAGTCTAGAAGCAACGGGACAGGTTCATGTCAAAAACTCCCTTCAGCTATATCACTTCAGAGGTAAGGTGACCTGGATTCATTTACATCCAAATAACAACACCAGGCAAAGGATAATCTACCCCGAAGAGATGTTGCTGCAGAATGTGCGCATTCCAATCCCCTAACTCCCACAGAATTTCCTGCCTTGAAATTCAAATACCTGAGTACAGAGCCCAAGAGGGGAAAAAGGCATTTTTCTTTCAGCCGCACAGCTATCCCTTTTCCAGACCTTTCACCACTTGTGAAAACACGGAGGCAAACCAAAACCAGCTAGGTAAACAAGCCAGGGAACCAAGGCCGGTCCGCACAACTACCAGGCGAAAGAAAGTTCAAATCAAGCCAAAAAACGTACCGTGGGCAGCATGGCACTGGCTCAGGCGGCGGATTACCTTCCTATTTTACAAATAAACGCTCCTCTCGGGCAGCTCCGGATAAGCACCGGGCTGCATTCCTTCCTCTGCGAGTCTGTGACATTTCTCCCCTCCGCCCCCCACTCCTCGCACGTGTTATCCCCTGCGCTCGCAGCCATAGTCTCAGCTACAAGCACCAAGTCCGGGAAAGCGCATTGTTAGGAAATCAAAGGCTGCCTATTTAATTTGCACACGTGCAAGCAATGGAGCTTCAAACATTTGTGCAACTTGGTGTCAAGAATAAGATGCACTTGTTTTTCTAGTTCCCGTGAACATGCGCCTTGTGACTGCATTGCGTCCACGTTACCCCGGCGTGTTCAGATCCCCCTGTCTCAATCCACCATGGAAGCCACCTACCTTCCCAGAGAAGCGAAGGCACAGCGCGGCGACCTCCTCAGCTGCAGGAAACACTGAACATTAAGCAGATGTGCATGGACGTGCCCGGCACGAGGGTCCAAGGGGGAGGGAGGAGACTGAGTAATTGGTGCGCTCCCCGCCGCCCTCGGAGGGAAGCTGCTGCTGCACGTGCTTTGCCATGCCGAGCTCTGGTGGGACTTTTAAATCTGCCAAACCCAAGCAAGCCAGGGAAAATGTAAACATGAGGGCAGAGGCGGGCTGTAACCAGGTTCAGTGAAATCTGAACTCCCGCGGCTCATGAACACCACCATCTTCCTCCGAGGTCATGCAGAAATGGCTCGGAGAAACTCCGTCATTTTCCGACTGGGGGCGTGTTTTTCTTTCTCTCCTCTTCCCATTGGCTGGAATGTAAAATTCCAGCCAATGGGTAGAGGAGAGAAAGAACCTAAAAACACGCCCCAAAATCTGAAAACGACGGGGCTTAAATTAAAGGCCAAGCCTCTTCTTCAATGGTTGGCCAGTATTTAGGAGGCCAGCCAATGGAGAAGAGGGGCGGGTTCAAGCCCCACTCTGGAAAACATAAGAACTCGCCAGCGAGACTGCGCAAGCGCAGCCTACGCAGGCCGAGACCTAAAAAGGAGCCACCATGGTTTGCAGCACCGCTTTACTGGATATATGCAACGCTGCAACAGCCTACCATGTACACATTTACAAAATATTATTTTGTGGTCATGCATGCTTTTCAGGAGGTGCAAGTAGGTCAAACAGTCTTCTTAAAAACAACATTTCATGTGTCTTTCGTTACTACTCCCAAAGCATTGCTTTTCAGTCTCTGCAGAGCATGCAAAGTACAGGTACACATGGAAAACATTCCTTACTGTAATGATCTACACTGTTGATAACTTTGATCATTGAGTTTATTCCATATGCAGAAGCCTTGTACTATCCTGCATCCTCCACTCTGTCTGCCTGACACCAACTGCTTCAACACAGATTCCTGCCCATCCATCATCACACCTACAGAACCCATACACCTACATAACAGCACGAGGCAGACTGATGGGGACAGACTAATGCAGAGATGCAGAACAGTAAGAGCATGCAACAGTATAACATAACAATACTAAATCCTACCACACATACCTTTAAACAAGTAGTGCTGTAGATTCACATGCACCCTTCTCGTCTTCCTGAAAGCAATCTCATGTAACATGTTTGATTAATAATATATATAGGCTTTACTTGCATTTTGGGTCCAGTTCACAGAGATATGACAGCTTTGCATCTTCACTCTAGTCGTTCTGGTGGTCTTTTGGAAAAACTCTTGGTATTTTGGGGTCACATTTGTGTGGATCCACACTACGTGTACACCTGATTTTAATCTATTATAATTCCTTTTGATTTTTGTTTTGTTTGTTTTTTGGGAGTTTTGACTCTGTTTGTAATAAAAACATAGTTACACCCCTTTCACTCTCCAAACCATTTTATGGCAAGGTTTGTGCTTAACCAAAACCAGAAATTAGTATGCTTTAAATAGAAAATAACCATGTGAAGCACGCACATACGAGCGCATTATTCAGGCCATTTATAAAACAAACAAAAAAAATGTTCAAATGTCACTTAAATTTGGATGCCAATGCACATTCCTGCACAGTCCTTACCACTACAATTTGTCACCCATCACCGTAACTATGGAATCACTGATACATGGTACACCTACCTAATATTATTAACTACGTTTATAAAAATAAAATACCTTTTGTATACCTCTTAAAAGAGCCGGTTTCCCACTAGCCTCACTCCTACTATGAATGTATGCCTAGAAAGACACTCACTTTCAAATACAATGCAAAATAAAAATAGGTCATGTTAATCTGAACTAGCATCCCTCAACACTCAAGGATCCCTATGCGTCTGAGTACTGTATGCACTTTCTTACACGACTACACATTCACCAATCACCCATATGATGGGTCCTTACCCATAAATGGTATAGAGTGTACAGAATTTAGGAGTATATTGTTACAATAGTTTTCATTTTGTCCTGTTAGCAGTGGTCATGGAAATAACAGTACAAGGTAACAAGCTATTCTGCTGGAATTTATTTACTGTTGTACATAAATCACATTAGTGCCTGTGCAGGTCACAGTCTGTACGAAAGCCAACGCGCTACTAGACCCAAGGCAACTGTTACTCGCTTATACCCAGCACGGTCTTGAAGTGGGCACCATGAAATTGTACTTGTGGGCCCTTTTGGCCTCTTTGCATTTACCAGACCAGCCTTCCTTGTTTAAATCTCCTTTTGTGATAGAGTTTGTTAAATATGTGTCTCACATATTCCCTCCCAAACCCTTCATGATGCCACAGTGGGATACTAATTTGGTCCTAACATTCCTGAAGTGTACCCCCTTTTAGCCAATGCGCAGCTGGTTGTTGCGTCTGCTGACTCTCTTCCTGATTGTGATTACTTTAGCTCATAACATGAGTGATCTTGGGGCGCTCTCACCTGTTTCTGTCACAAACTGGTGTTGGGGATCAATGGTGGCCGTCTTATCTGAAGTACTGTGTGGAGAAGTGTGGCTCAATGGTTAGAGCGGCAGACCCTGATGCAGAGGTCTAGCCCGGGACCAGGGTTCAATTCCTCGCCTCGGCGGGTCCTGGGCTCAAAAATTCCTTGGACCTGATAATTCTCGCCTCGGTGCCTATTCCAATCATGGAGTCCCACTCTGCAACTCTGGGCAATAGCTTGCTTAATCTCCACAACGGCCCCCACAACGCTAAGGATGCCTGGCCTCCACCTTGTGGGTGCCCAGGAGTGGACGCCTCACAGGGAAAGCCAGGATGGGTTCCACAGCGGTATTCATACAAGTGCCTTGAGACCCTTGCGGGTGAGTAGTGCGCTATACAAGTATCAATTTACATTTACAATTTACATTTACTGAAGCCTTTTCATGTTGGACAAACAATCACAGTCCTAATGTTCTTTGTCCCGCCTCACCCTTTGAAAGAGGCGGAGAGTGTCCATTGACAGGGTCACTAAAGTGCCTTGAGCTTTTACATTGGTCGCACAAAAGACTATTCAGTGGACAATCTGATTTTTATGGGATTCACTGGTGCTAAGAAAGGTAAGCCATGCAGAAAGTTACACTGAAAGGTGAATGGTCCTCTGTGTTAAGATCTGCTCTGCATTGACCAAAAAGGAGCCTCTGGAAAGACTTGGGGATCATTCTACCAAGTCAAAACTGCCACCACTGCGTGGCACGCGTAGTGCCTGTTCTGGGCATCTGCCAGGCCACGGCCTGGGCTTTACTTGACCGATTCACGAAGTACTACTGTCTTGACAGTCTGGTCCCATGGTAGGTGCATTTCACCCGTTTGGTCCTGTAGGACGTTTTGGCCTGAACCCACTCCACAGACCATCCTCTTTGGTGGTACTGCTATGGGACCTATCCTAAAGGTGAGGAATCCGCAGTTAGAAGTATATACCAGAAAAAAACAGTTACTTGCCTTTTGTTAACTCGCTTTCTGGCGGATACTCTACCTGCAGATTCCTCCCTGCCCTCCCACCTCCCCGTTCTGTGGAGTCGCATCTTTTGAACATCTACAAAGGTCGCAAATTTCAAATCAGCGCACTGTTACCTCCAGTAGTGTTTTACTCCACAGCCAATGGCTCAAAAGAGTCAAGCAAGAAACCTTTGTGTGCATGGAGGGGTGAAGATTACATGCGGCTCCGCTTTGTCATTGCCAGGGCGGAACAAAGCCAACACAGAGCTGCATGATGTCATATAGTGGCGCATGAGAGTACTGCTGAGAATATTCTAATGGTGAGGATACTGCTGTTAGATGGAATATACACCAGAAAAAGCTTTTCTCAAAGGTATGCAACTTTTTCTTTAGAAATAAACAGTGGTGGCTAGGTTATCATTGGTGAATTTTCCTCTTTCTGTTGATATGGCTGATAATTATTGTGAGAGCTCATGGTTTTATATTTATTGGTTCAGAAAAGGGGGTGGTGATGAACAGAGTGTCTGAATTAAGCAGACCACTCTTACCCAGTCCAAAGATCAGGGCTTGATCCATCACCGTTTTTTAGCTCACTGCACCATCCCAGCTCAGAACTTGGCTATATGCAAATTAGTCTGACCCTGGCCCAGTGCATCATGGGAACAGGGCAGACCAAACTACCAAGCCAATTCTTATACTGGGACTAATTTGCATACAGCCAGGTTCTGAAACTGGGATGGTGCAGTGAGCTAAAAAACGGTGTTGGATCTAGCCCTGATCTCTTGACTGGGTGAGAGTTTTCTGCTTCATTCAGAGACTCTGTCCCTCACCACCCCTTGTTGTAAATATTTTTGTCCACCCTAAGCGTGGAAGGGCATACTCAGACATGAGTCCCTTGCTCATTGCACCATCAGGATTCAAGCAAACCGGGCCGAAGACGGCTGTAATGCCAGAAACCGGTCCCCGGGAGCTTGTTTCCTTCCCAGTGTAAGAATTGGCTTTTGTAGTTTGGTTTGCCCTGTTCCCATCATGCACTGGGACAGGTACAGACTAATTTGCATACAGCCAGGTTCTGAAACTGGGATGGTGCAGTGAGCTAAAAAACGGTGTTGGATCTAGCCCTGATCTCTTGACTGGGTGAGAGTTTTCTGCTTCATTCAGAGACTCTGTCCCTCACCACCCTTTGTTGTAAATATTTTTGTCCACCCTAAGCGTGGAAGGGCATACTCAGACATGAGTCCCTTGCTCATTGCACCATCAGGATTCAAGCAAACCGGGCCGAAGACGGCTGTAATGCCAGAAACCGGTCCCCGGGAGCTTGTTTCCTTCCCAGTGTAAGAATTGGCTTTTGTAGTTTGGTTTGCCCTGTTCCCATCATGCACTGGGACAGGCACAGACTAATTTGCATACAGCCAGGTTCTGAAACTGGGATGGTGCAGTGAGCTAAAAAAACGGTGTTGGATCTAGCCCTGATCTCTTGACTGGGTGAGAGTTTTCTGCTTCATTCAGAGACTCTTTCCCTCACCACCCCTTGTTGTAAATATTTTTGTCCACCCTAAGCGTGGAAGGGCATACTCAGACATGAGTCCCTTGCTCATTGCACCATCAGGATTCAAGCAAACTGGGCCGAAGCCGGCTGTAATGCCAGAAACCGGTCCCCGGGAGCTTGTTTCCTTCCCAGTGTAAGAATTGGCTTTTGTAGTTTGGTTTGCCCTGTTCCCATCATGCACTGGGACAGGAACAGACTAATTTGCATACAGCCAGGTTCTGAAACTGGGATGGTGCAGTGAGCTAAAAAACGGTGTTGGATCTAGCCCTGATCTCTTGACTGGGTGAGAGTTTTCTGCTTCATTCAGAGACTCTGTCCCTCACCACCCCTTGTTGTAAATATTTATATTTATTGGAGCATGTTGGAAAAAATGTGTATTAACCCGATTAGCTGACACTTTTACTGCTTTGCCCAGTTGTTAATTTGTATTTCCACCCTCACGTTTCCTGAAGTAGGAGAAGTTCATGGGTTTCTCCTCTGTAAGCAAGATCCAAATGAATACGTACAGTAGTTAAAAAAAAAAAAAAAGCTGTTATAAAGTTCTCACAGTGAAATACTGGAAATGAAGAGATTACAGTCAAAATGTTTCCAGTGTTTTAATGGCATCCATGGTTAATTGGCTTCCTTTGATTTCTAGGTACGAATTACGACTACATCCGAGAGTTTAAAAGGAGCACGGGATCTTGGAACCACACCAAACCTTTGTTACCGTCAGATCTGCGCCGCACAGGCTGCGCCGCCTTACGTATTGCAAACTGCAAACTTTTCCGTTTGCAGCTTAAACAAGGGCTGTTCCGTATCCGTGTCCCATCTCCATGAGGACCCCCAACCGAGGAAACATGGTGACAGACAGTACAAGCCAGAAACTTCAGATCCCAACATGTCTTTCCGTGGGGGAAGCAGAGACACTGCATCTGATATGTATCCTATGGACTGTGCTTGGGTATGCGAAAGCTCATTTCATTCAAGGCTGAAAACCGTGAGCTGTTTCTGTGGGTGGTGGGTCTGGCTCGGGAGCTAGCTAGAGTGAAATGTCCCTCTGCCACAGTTGTCTACAAATGTACTGATGGGTAGTTCAGGGATTGGTGAGAGTCTGCAAACCTATAATGATAAGTATTTAGACAGATGTATAACACAAGAGTGCAATTTCCCACAAGGGACTTTATATACTAATGTAGATAGCTTTAATGCATAAAAAATGCTGTATGCATTTACTGTCTCTAGGTTACTAGAGGACACTTTTGTTCTGCTGTTAAGAGAGTTGGATCAATACATATTTGGGTCTATGCTCACACCTTACCATTTGTATCAAATTGGGACTGCGTACACATATTTTTAATTGAGAAATAATCAGATTAATAGTCAAAAGCATGGGTCAGGCACACAGGCTGATGGGGCCCAAAACCTCACTTTCTACAAAGCAGTTACAGAGCATTGCATATCGGTTCCCCCCTTTCCCACTGTACAAAGAAGGGATGCTGACAAAACCCAGCAGTACTGTGGCTCAGCAGGATACGGGCAAGGGTATTTGGTGCCAATCTAGCCGCCAATCTGGTTGGACAAATTAATTGTTTTACGAATGTATGCACTGTTTACCTTATCAGTCTGTGTGTGTTAACCTATGCAACGAAACACTGTGATGCTCATGGTTGGCTAATTTTAAATGAAAGCTATTTGTACAGATCTCTGCATTTGAAAGAGTAAGGTAGACATTACCTTTCTGTATTTTTGAAGGAAATATAAGGAACAGAAGTCCAAAATTACAGAAACTAGTTCGATTCAAACTCGCAAGAATCTTGTGAGTCTAAAACGACCTAAGATTTCGGGGCAATTGTCTAGAAAGGTAATTATTTGTGTTACTCAAGTGTCTTATTTGTCCTGACCAAAGTATTTCGAGCGGTTCCTGCCAACCATGCCAATAGTATTCGAAACCTGGAAATACTCCTTTTCATCTTAAAATCTTGCAGGTCTGGTTCAAACTTACAGGAAGTTGTATGCTTCTCTTAGATTCTGAATGTCTCTCTGAATCTAAATGGCTACAATGCAGCCATCTGACCTGACCAATCAGACACCAGATTTTGTGTTGACATTTTTCATACAGTGGGTGTCAGGTTTTAAGGTGGAAGAATGCTGGTTCCGTTAAGTTCCCATGGGGCACAGGGTCAGAGCTGATTTGCATATCGCCATTGTCTAACCCAGGGTGGTGTGGAGTGCAAAAAAACGATGGATTAGGACCCAGATCTTTTGACTGGGTTGAATGTGTGACATTGATCCTCATTCGGTCCATCACCTGTTGTTTTTGCAAACTCGCTATAAGTGTACTGGGGATGCCCAGACGTGGGTCCCAGGCACTCCACACCACTGGAGTCAAGCTAGCCGGGCTGATGAGAGGTGTTACCTCGAATCCGGTCCTCGGATGCTTGATTCCGTTCTGGGAAGGACATGGCTTTTGTAGTTCGGACTGGACTGTTCCCATGGGGCACAGGGTCAGAGCTGATTTGCATATCGCCATTGTCTAACCCAGGGTGGTGTGGAGTGCAAAAAAACGATGGATTAGGACCCAGATCTTTTGACTGGGTTGAATGTGTGACATTGATCCTCATTCGGTCCATCACCTGTTGTTTTTGCAAACCCGTTAAGTATTTCGCCAAAGATTGTTTGTCTTTTGATTAATTTTGCACAAAGGGGCCATAGCCTTCACAGTGGGGACAATAGTGTATCATAACTTTGCCTTTTACCTGTTATGTTTTTTTAAAGAAACTTAGGGTAAGCACTTTAGTGTTTCGCATCAGTAGAGCTGCTAGATCAAAAAACGAATCCTTCAGAGTGTGCTGAAATGACGTTTGCACGACATGCTCCCATGATGACCATTTATTTGTCATTGCCTATTAAAAATAGAGATAAGTTTAAAAATACGATTAGGGATATCAATATAAAAATATTGTGAATCTTTTTGTAACTTTAGAACATTTAGAAATAAGTTATGGTGATTAGAATAAAAAAGTGTTTTCTAGATTGTATTACAAAAAGAGGTCTGTTTAATAAGTACGAACTTAAATCAAGGATGATAGCAACTATCAATAAGTGACATGTTATTGGAAGGGTTTCAGTATATTGACCTTCGGGTGGCAAACAGTTCACGGTGCAGGCACACCAATTATTCATCCTGTGAACCACCTTTAAAGCAATGTATGACCTACCATTGACTGCAAGTATGTGGTATGTTCTTGCCTAGCATGTTAAATCTTAGGAGGGCGTAGATGATGATGATAACACTACATTGCTTCCCATCGCTGTACATTATCTTCAACCATTCTTTTTCTCCTACCCTTAAAAGGGCGTTGAACCTAACTCTACATTGAAGAGATGCACTTGCAGTAACCCACGTGTAGATGTGTGTTCACCACGTACATTAAGTTTGTGTTACTGCACATTAGTGTCACCATGAGCTGAGACTTGGCTGCTGCAGATTCTGGCAGTTATTCAATCTCTGCTCACACATTTTTAGAATTAATAGAGCCATTTTCTGTCCCCCTAGCTCAGCTTTTTTGCCAACGTGTCACCTGCTGGGCTTCATCACTTGAATTGCAGTTTAGCAGAACCAGTTTTTGGGCTTCCCGATTTTGTTATTTCACTGCATGCCTAGACCTGTGGCAGTTTTTGAAGTGCAAGAAAGGCCAGAAAGATTAGCTTTCATAGTAGGCCTTCGGTTGATCTACTAAATTACGTAGGCATTATCTAGTTGAGCTACCTCTGTAGGAAGGCTGATGAGGAATTGAGCTACCAAAATTAAATTTGGGTCAAAGCTAGCCTAATCCATCGTATTTCATTGTATAAAATCTTTCAAATACTTGCATCCTCATGGTATTTGATGGTTTGGATTAGACTACCATCTAATTTTATGGTGATGTGCCCATTTTCTGTGCTCCCAGTTTGTATCATTAAAATGGATCTGCCATTTTGCATCAAAAAAATATGTCCATGTGATGAGTGTCCCTAACTTAGAAGCCAAATGATTGCCCCCTGTGTGCACCGTGCAGCAAAGCTGGAACCATCTATTCGAACAGTTACTGTGCAATGGAAGGATTTGTGAACAGGCACACAACAAAAGTAGTTGATACTGCGTTGATTTGCCAAACTATCATTCCCATGTATTCAGATGTCTGGATTCACTATTTCTGTAAGTCTGCTATTGAGGGTTGATGTTAGTGCTTGAGAGGGCACTCACCGCTTCTTCCAAGGTCTTTTCTTGGACAAGAAAATGTCTAGTGATGTAATTTGTGCCGAGGATTGACCACCATGTAATTGTTTACTGACAGTTTAATCAATAATGCCATTGTGTCGAAGGCTCACATTGCGTTATGTGTTCCATTTGAAGTATTGGCCTCTATATGAAGTTCCTGGTATCCTGTATTTGCACTTTTCAGCATCACCCCCACCGCAATCTCTGCATTAAACCGGATAGTGAGTGTTCAATGTCTCTGATGGACGCCTGTGGCTGAGGAAAAATCTCATTTAAAGATGCATAGCCTTGCCAGTCGGTATTGTTGTTAGATTTTGTTTGCAAGCGTTTTAGCTAAGAAGGGGATTTTCCTCACTGGAAATGTGCATACACACAGCCAATGGTTAGCCATTGATTTGGTGGAGATGTCAATTACATTTTGCAGTGAAGAGAGTGAAGTGCATCATATCATAAGCTAAGTTGCACCTCAGCGCCGATTTAATTTCTCTATTTTTTTTACCCTGATGCAGAAATGCAGTCTTAAATGGAAGTACCACTCAGTGGTAAAAAAAAAAGAAACCGTTAAAGATTTCTAAGAAATCTTACACTGTTTTGAACTAATTCAGCACTTTCCATGTTGATACAGACGTTGTGTCAATCGCTTTAACTATAAAGTGCCTGTGGGAACTGAGTTTTAGTAGTGTCAGTAACTGCACTGTTTGTGGACATAAGCAGAAGAGCAGCACAATGTGTGTTGCTTTGTCATCATGATGTAAACCACTTTAAAGATGTTAATACGTCTTTTACTCCATTCTACACTCGTTCTGAGAAGCTATGGGCCTTTTAGTGATAGCATCATCATGACTGACTGAGAAAAGAATGTGTTTGGATGCATTTCTGTTCTCACTCCAGTCGGTGTGCGATGGCATGGCTAAAAGCAAGAGGGGCTTGTCCATGTGTGCCGAGTGTCCAAATCCATGTCTTGTTGTATAAGAGTATAACTACATCTGGAACAGTAGTAGCCACGTGTTCAAAGTTCTTATCATAGTAGTTCTGTCTCTGCCTGTTGTGGCAATGCAAACTTCTAAAATCTTTATTTTGGTTTTGCACTGGCTTTTCCAGAGCCTGGACTCCAGGCACAGACTTTGACTTTCTGTTTAAGAAGGCTGTAAATGTTTAGATCCTTAATATTTTAAAATGTATTGTGTGCGAGGTAATACCAACAAAGTGTATGTGTTAATAGACGAGATTTATCTGTTCTAGTATTCCCGAGTATCATTATCAGCACGTCCTATTATCCTCCTGTGTGAGTCAAGTAAAGGTGATATTAGATTGCTGCAGGTGGAAATAGCAAGCCAAATTTCTAGGAATCATAAACACGTATTATTTTACATTACCTTCTTTCAATGTTTTATATTCTAGGGAATGGGTAATAGTGAGCAGTGCCACGTGGTTTATTGTAATGGTTTTTTTCCGAGTGCATCATTGGTTATTTGCAAATTATTCTAATATAACAAGCATTTTGAGAAAATAACCAAAAAGGCAAAATAGAACTTGACATGCTGACTTGATGAAAAAGAGAAAATCTTAGCTTACTTAACAAATAGTACAAACGCAATTCTCAGTAGAAATGTACCAGCTGTCAGATAAAACTAACTTAATTATTTATATTCTCAGGAACCTCTGCTAAACAAAAAAATATCCTATAGCCTATTTTTCATTTTCACTTTCAAGCAGGCAGATTGCTTGATCTACATTTGAGCAAGTAGAGTACGACCTATATTGATGGTAAGAGAAAGAAATCCCTGGAAATCAATCATACCATCCATAGCAATTTGTAATCCAATAGTAAGAGAAACTAAGAATACAGATTGGCTTGGAATTAATTGTACCAGAAGAACCCCCACCAATATTCCTGGATGTTTGGGGAGAGGGGTGACATTTGGCACAACTTGCCTTAGAACCTACATCTGGAGGAGCTGCATTCTTACAATTTGGGAAGCACTGTAACAGTGTAGTGTATGATAAAGATTTTTTTCTTATGGTGTTGTAGTCGCTTGTTAGATGGCTCCTACCTAATCTTCATGTACAGGCGTTATCAATCCAATCCAGCAGTCATAGTAACTATTCTCATCGCAATTTGGAGTCCAGTAGCTGTGGTGGATCTATCATCAAACAAATGTTGGGTAAATACAAAACGTGGTCGATAGTGATGCGCTGCTCCTGGAGGTTATTATACAAAGTATCATACCCTCATATTGTGGTCTACAACAAACAAATCCACAAGCACATGGAAAGCCAGCTACTGAGATGTGAAGCACCCTTTGGATTTCAGGGAAAAAAGCTTCACATATTTCTGGGCACTTAGCATAATTTGAAACACTTTAATACCTATTGGTACTTGCTTAATCCGTAAAGGACAATATACAAGAGTCCAAGTGCTTGAACAAATCAAGGACCAGATATAGTGGCAAAGATCTAACCGAAACAAAACCACTTTGCAAAGTAACCATTCTGATAATATATTACATCCGACAATTGGTGATAAAAGGATATTACATTCCCCATTTTTTTAGCACAGTGCTTTAATACTTGGTCACAGTTAGACTGATGATGATAAGTTCCTTCGAGACCTTAAATCCGAAGTACTTCTTCTCCACAATCCTTCACCTTTCCATTTTGGATCAAAACACATTTCTCCTCATCCTTCAACTCGGAGCTACGGCCCCCTGTTTCAGACCCCTCTCCAATGGTTGTTTAGATCTGCCCTGATTTACCTAAGACATCGGTGACGCCTTACTAGCTTTGTGAGCTTAAGCATGCCTAGGACTCCATCTTTGGTGCTGCGCCGGATCCCTCTGGAGCGCCTTCTAGTCTTAAGGATCCTGGAGACCACTTGTTGGGTTACCACTGGTAAATCCATCCCAATAGTCAATTTCACCACTCGACCTTCCTTTGAGGCCAGCCCCTCCCCCAACCCCAGCACCACCAGCTTCAGTCTTCGCATTATCCCAGATGCCGCAACCCGAGTTCTCAGTGTCAGCTCCGATGTCACTAGCACTGGCACATAGCAGATAGCTTTATAGGATTCAAAGGCCACAGCTTTCCCACCTTTAGCCTTACTCATGCCCCAAAACCTCACAATAACAATTTTATGATGACTGTGATGATGGCACCCCCTGTGATGATGAGAACCTTTTCCAGACTTACAGGAGGCCAGTGGGCTGGACACCTCACCAGACATTGGCTTATCCTCCCCGAACCAAAATATGGTGACAGAGGAATCTGCGTCCTTCATAGCAATCCTAAGGAGAGCGTCAGAAATGTTGGACTTCACCCTGCCTACTGCACAGGTGCTTAACCCTAGGCAAACAAATAAAGAAGCTACTGCCCTTTAAAGTAGCCCTCATGGACGTTCTGGTGGGCACCTAGACAAAGGCAGGATTTTGCTCGCCAATTAATAGGCAAGTAGCAAGGTGGTATTGGCTCAATCCTAGAGATCCAGATTTTCTCCTCCAACATACTACTCTGGAGACCTTGGTAGTGTAGGTATCCACAGGTCATCTCAACTCGAATGCATTCCCAACAACGCCACCTGAAATCAAAGAAAATTGAGGCATTCACAAAATCGATGCTTTCTTGTGTAACCGTGAGCTTGCGTCCGCCAATTCATGTTGCCTACGAGGCAGATACTCTCATGCATTACAGAACAGAGTAGCAAATATCTTGCCAGCTGTTCCAGATGACGTCCATCAAACCCTACAGCGGATGGTCAGAATTCTGTGAAGTATTCCATTAATTCAGGTCTGGACACGATCCATTGATTTGGCAGAGCAGTTAGAACCGCATTGCGATTTGACGCCATGTCTGGATTTGCTCCACGGTCTTCTCTCTAGACCTAGCCCTGACGGTTTGACAGACCTCCTAACATCTTTACCCCTTCTAAGGCTTCGGGAGGGGATAACAGCAGCGATAGCGTCACCAGACCTCTCAGCCCTTTTGGGGTAGAGGTCAGGGGTCAAGCTGACAGCATCCAGGACCCTAGGGGCAATGCTCCACCCAAACCCCCATTCACCCTCCCTCTTCCCCGATGCTGCAAAACAATTTTAATATGCTCTCTGCAGGCCACAATCTCCAGGTGGAAGGGAATTACACCTTTTACCTCCCCTGGTGAAGGAGCATCCCATCTGACCATTGTGTGCTCCAAATTGTGGAACACGGTTACTCCCTACCTTTCCTGTCCTTTCCCCTGGGCATACCTGCAGCACCAAAACATCTCCTGAGGATCACCTGTCCGTACTCCATGGAGAGGATCAAGCTCATTTGGCCAAGGGATCAATTGAGTGTGTCTGTACCATAGATCAGAATTGACTGTTATTTCAATTATTTCCTTGTGCCAAAAAAGGATGGAGGCCTTCGCCCTAGCCTCAACCATTGACCTCTGAATTTCGTCCTCTGGAATGACAAGTTCAAAATAGTCATTCTGGCCCAAGTTCTGTCTGGCCTTGACCCAGGAGACTGGATGGTGATGTTGAAATTGCCGAATGCCTATTTTCACATTACTGTCCTGCAATTCCACAGATGTTACCTGTGGTTTCAGATAGGCCTAGAGCACTTTCAGTTCTCCATGCTCCCCTTTAGTCTTACTAGTGCTCCTCTGGTGTTCACAAAAGTAATGGTGGTGGCTGTAGCCCATCTACGGAAGTTGGGAATTCTAGTCTTTCTATACTTCCACAACTGGCTACTGAAGGGGGGTTCACCTCATGCAGTTGTATTCCACCTCCAGACAATGACCGGCCTGTTGGTATCGTTGGGTTTCTCCATCAAAGGGCCAAAGCCACACTGACTCCTTCACAAGTGCTCCCCTTTATCGATACCATCTTAGACACAGTTGCTCTTCTGAGGCTTCCCTTCTCCTCAATGAGTCCAGAGCATTCGTACTATGATCCTGATGCTTTAACCCTTGACCTGGGTTTACAGCAAGAGCCACTCTAAGGCTACTGGGCCTTTTGGTCTCCTACATCCTTCTCATGAACATCGATTTTTGGCTCGGCACCAAAAATACCTATGAGAGTCCATCCAGGGGTCGAAGTAGACCGTGAAAGAATTGCAGTGGTGGCTATTCGTCTGCAGTTGGACTAGAGGCAGACTCCTCTCTCTACCCGACCCAGAGCTGATGGTCATGATGGATTCATCATTACTGGGTTGGGGGGCAATGTGGGAGAGGTGGAGATTAGAGGACCCTGATCTCTGGTGGAGACCTGCCTCCATATCAACTTGCTGAAGCAGCGACCTATTTTCTTTGTGCTGAAGGAGTTTCTCCCGACCAACAAGGGATAACGGCATCTGTGCTCTAAGACATGTCAGCTGCCCTTTGTCACTGTTCACTCAATACACAGTGGAATTTTAACACCTTCAGCGCGGCGTGAATTCTCGCGCTGTGCTGAAGGTTCTAATTAGCCAACGGGCTCATGACGGAAAGGTTCCGTCATGAGCACAGGCCAACCGACGCTCATGAGGAAACCGGTCCGTCATGAGCATCGAAGGGGTTAAAAAGCCAGGGCGGGCAAATTTAGCAGATGGTGCTTACTGAATCACAGATGGCAGTGGCACTTGGAGGTAGCACAAGGCATCTTTCAACAGTGGGAGAACCCGGTCTTGATCTGTTCACCACTGCTGAGAATGTGCAGTGTCAAAACTTTAGTGCATTGCAGTTTTCCAAGGCAGCTCTCCCTTGAGACTTCTTCCGTCTTAACCAGGGGTCATGACTCCAGTATACATTTCCATCTCAATCTCCCCTGCCCAGAGGACAGAAAAAGATCAAGAAAGTTTAGGCCCCATTTGTCATAATGGCCGCGGACTGGGTGAGAAGAATGTGGTACCCAAACTTCTGTCCGTGAGCATCTATCCTCCAATCCGGCTGCCCCTCCGTGAGGACCTGTTGCTGCAGCAGCATTTCCATGTCCTGCACCCGAGCCTGCACAACCTAAACCTCCATGCTTGGAGATTGAACAGCAACAGTTAATGGCTTTCGATCTCTGTCCCAAAGTGCTTGGTATCATTTTGGCAGGCAGGCACTCATCCACTAAAACTAAATGTACGACGTTGGGAGAAATTTGTTATCTGGTGTACCTCTCGTGACATCCAACCTTTGAAACACAAAGATGTCTGGCTTTTTACTGTTTTGCCTTTCCCTGGCCCAGCAAGTCCTTGCCATGGCTACAGTTAAAAGTTCTCTCTCGTGCCTTCCTATGATAGTTAACCATCTTCAAGTTACCTGTTGTGATTTGCTGTTTAAAGGGCCCGATCTGTATGCTCCTGCCAACATATATATCATCTAATGTGGTATTACTCAGAACAGTGTTTTCCAGAATGTGGGTCGCGACCCACTGGTGGGTCACTAGTTTATTTCTAGTGGGTTGCGAAAGAGCAATAAAGATGTCTTGCCATTTTGTATGCATCTGGTCACATTTCCTATGCTTCACAACCCGAGGCCAAATGTCAGGCTACGTCTTCTGACAAATTGTTGCATATTCTTTTAACATGGAGTTTAGTGTTTTACTTTTCTTCATCTGTCTGCAAAATGAGAAGTGTTTTAAGTGAACTATGTGGCAATCTTGCTGGGTTGAAAGGAAAGACTGGCAAATGTCATGTTTTTGTAACATGCAACAAATTTGAAATACCTGAAATGAACGGTACACATTTCAGAATATATCAGAGGTTAGGAACTGTTACTTCTTGGAAGGCAGAACTGCCGTTCCCACAAGACCACCTGGATTTGTGCGATTCTTCGCATCTGGATCGTTGTTCTACTTGCAGTTTGCAGTGGACTAATACCACTAGTTCAGGAAAGTCTGAGGATGCTTCAGGCTTCCACCAGGGTCCCTCTGTCTGGGGAAACCAAGAGATAGCCTAGGATGTGTCTCGATCAGGCAGTTCCAGAAGCGTCACAGATAAGGACTATCCATCTTTTGCTTAGTGCAACTCCTACTGTTCCAGACATGGGTCTCTTCTTCTTTCCTCTTTGATGCAGGTTGTTGAGAACTGAGGTTCTGATGTCAGGGGGTCCCTTAATTCTAGAGTTAGGGGTGTGGGAGCAAGTAACCAATGGGCTACTGGTCCTTACAACTAGTCCGCCCCTGATATGACCACATCTGGAGGTGTGGATCACCATTTCCACCCAGAACCCTCTATTCTGTCATTTCGAAAAAGGGCAGAACTCTTCTTCCAGTGTACAGACTGGGCTGCCCATCCTGGAGGTGTGGCTACCCTACTAGGGGAATACATCTCCTTAGCTATGTAATTTCCCATCTGCATGGGTGAAAATGTTCCTTGAGCAGGGGAAGGGATGTTTACTCCTCTGGGAGTCAGCCCTAATGCATGTCCGAGGCGGCGCAGCCTTTGACGTTCACCTCCTTGATGTGTCACTTCACTAGCCTGCCTGGGAAGGAGGACCTCCTTCCTGCCCAGACCTTTGTTCTTCACTCCTGGGAGTGATCACATTGGCTGGCAGAAGGTGAATCTTACCTTGGCGGCCGCAAGTGCGGGAAGCGCTGGCTTGGTTGCCAAAGCAGAGAGACGCTGAGGCCACCAGGAGGACAGCCTCTAAGGTACCCACCTGGGTGCATGCCACATTACCCTCTACACGAGATTCATGTCAGCTGTGTGAAGCCATGTTACTTGATAACAAACATGACATATTTAGATGGTACTGTAATGGTGCCAGCCCATGTTAACCTATGGACAGTCTATTACTTTTACTGTCCTTTAATGATAAATTGCAATCCCAGTTCATAGAAGTTGGCAATTACATGTCCACACCTTTGATATAATGCACCCTGCCTCCTGGACTTTAGGAGGCCTTCCTTAGGGGTGACTGGCATATATCAAAGATAGTGCATTGACTTTGCCAGACATTAATCAGTCAAGGATTTGTAAAGCACAACAAATCACCTGTGAGGGTCTGAAGGCGCTGGTGTGGGTAAAGTCTAGTTTGAGATGTTTGCATTGCTTTTGCAGTCTGCAATGGCAAGTTTGCTGTCAGTAGTTTATTTGGATCCCTCAGGTGGCTCAGCCAGTGCAGCCAGTGCTGCCAGTCCTGGGGACCCCTTTACCACCGATGCCCTGGGTACCACTGGTATCATATATTAACACCATTGATGCTAGTGTTATTTTCCTCCTGTGCTGGAAGGCTTTGATTCCCCATTGTTCATGACGAGCTCAGCTCGTCATGAGTGTATGGAGGTGTACATCATGCTCGTCATGAGCGTCCAAGGAGTTAAGGACTTATAAGGGGGCTTAAGTCTTTTTTCGTTTGGGATTGTCAATTTACACATCAGTTTTAGAGAGAGAGCACTGGGATCTGGGCTGCAGGCTCCAGTGCACCATCATAGTCCTAACCATCAGCAATGGAGCAAAAAGTGGAGGGTGACCATACAAAAATGGCACTTTCCTACAATAAATATTCGCTGAAACCCAATTTCCAGATGTATCATTTGTGTGTTATATAGGTTTATCAGTAAAACCTTTTGTCTGTGCAAATTTAGTGGGCATTTCAATGGAAAATGTGCTGTTTGCAGATGACTGTAAGCTACCACATGATACTTTAGTAATATATTCGCTACAGTGTGCTTTAAAATCCACCACCACCCACATACTTCATCCTTAACACTCTCCTGTTGAATACATTTGCTACTTTTGGTGTGACAGTAGGATTTATCAGAAGCCCTTTGACTTCAGTGATGTAACATTGATGTCAGCCCCCCAACTCAGACAATTGTTCCAGCACCACTGGTGCAAAGGGGCTGAACTATGTCCCTAAGTCCAGTTTTAAAAACCAACCATTGCATGTATTCCTAAGCAAGACTCTGGATGAACCTTCCAGTGTGCTTTTTGCTGCTGTTTTTTGACTTAACAAAGCCATTTAGGCAGAGAATGCATTTACCTTACACAATCATCCCACTTGTGACCTTTCGCCTTGTTCACAGGTTGGAGTCAGTATGTGCAAAGTGCAATTCTGTGCGCTTTTTTCAATTAAAAATCATGTGACAGTTTATTTTGCACTATAATTCCCATGATGCATTTCTTTGGATAATTACTGCAGGGAATCTCATAACATCCATCTGCCTTCATATTAAAAGTTGTTTAATCATGATAGCATCAGAAATAGTGGGTATAATGTTCAAACTGTCAGATGTTGGTTTTATCATTGTCAGTGCTCCATGTTTTTAAAGTACATGCAACAAAGCCTTGTCCTCCGGCACGTACGGAGCGGGGGTCACCCCACTCCGAATCCCTTTCAGCATCGTCATCGATTTGCACAATGGCATTACCTTAGTTAGGTTCCTGGCTATGAGTGAGTCGAGCTCCAGATAAACATTCACAAGCAGACCTCCAGGCACAGGAGCCCCTTACCCTTCAGCACGACCCGCAACAATGGTCCTGGAGAAACCCATCTTAATGACACTTAATCACAGAGAAAAGGTGAGGCACCAGTACCGGAGTAAAAGTTTTAATTGCAGGTACAAGAGCGCAGTGTAACTCCGTCTCCTTACGCATTTCGGCGACCTTTCGCCTTGATCACAGGTTGGAGTCAGTATGTGCAAAGTGCAATTCTTCCTGCTTTTTTCAATTAAAAACCATGTGCCAGTTTATTTTGCACTATAAGTCCCATGATGCATTTCTTTGGATAATTACTTCAGGGAATCTCGTAACATCCATCTGCCTTCATATTAAAAGTTGTTTGATCATGAGCATCAGAAAAAGTGGGTATAATGTTCAAACTGTCAGATGTTGGTTTTATCATGCTCAGTGCTCCGTGTTTTTAAAGTACATCCAACAAAGCCTTGTCCATATATATATATATATATATATATATATATATATAGTGAGTGCATGTGTTTGATGGTATATGTAGTTGTAGATACATATACTAGGCATACGTCCTCCATTTAGTGTTGGGTTCAGAAGTGTACAAGTTCTTTTCTTTCGAGTCATGAGATATAGTGACTCCTCCTCTTGCCTGTACTGCGAGTGGTCATGAACTCCATTGTTAGATTGTTTTTTTCCACCGTCTGGTTCGGTTGTATGCTTCTCTGCTCCAGTCGCCAGTCATTAGGAGTTTTTCTTTTGATATTGTTTGCAATCGAAATTCTATCACTAGTTATAGGAATATCAATTTTCCATCAAATTCGTCTGAGGACTTGATTCGAGTGCGCCCTTCTTGACCTACTTCTTGACTACAAATGTCTCAAAGCAGCATCGAAGAAACGCCGGACATTTTCGGTTCGAAGGGACCGTAAACAGAAATGGAGGCACATCCGTCATGTCAGCCGCAGATGAGGGTAACTTTTGTCTGGAACAGAGCTCCGACTCGGATGCAGAGCAAGATACCATCACACCAGGGCAACAAACTGTGGGTAATTTTCCCCGTGCTCCTCCGTCCAAGCAGCAAACACCCCAGAAGTCTGCTCTTGGTCGGCACTGACTGGCTGATTCCAGAATGTCTAGCCTCGGCTCAGCTTAGAAAAAGCAGCCTAAAGCAAATGTCCTCTAACTGAAACACTCTGCATCGGAATTGACTCGACTTTCTGCACCGAGTGAATCCAAAGCAGAGGCTTCCACATCTTCAGAACCAAAATCTTCAGATAAAAAAAATGATCAGTCTTGGATCAAAAAAGATGGCTTCGGAACTGAAACACTCTGCACCGAAAGTTGCTGGAGATAAATTAGGATCAGACCCACAAAAACAACCAGTTGCACATTCTCCAGAGATTCTACAGCCAATACTTGAGAAACTACATCCGCCGTTGGATTCTCGGCAAAAACAATTAATGATTCACTCTGATACAGGAAGAATCCTCACCAGGCTGCCTCAGAATTATGTATAACAAGCAAACAGACAACTTTCTTTTCAAGACATAATAGATATTCCTGTTCCTGCAAAAAAGAAGAGGATAAAGCTATTAGTCCACTTCCGTTTAGCCCTCCTCCAATTCCTGATATTCAAACTCCATCACCACAACAGTCCCCAATTCATGATACTGTAGATTCACCAGAAGAATCACTTCATTTTTTTTTTACAAGGTTTATGGGGATGATGACCAACATTCATTACCCACACAAGATGACTGGAGGACATTTGACACAGACCCACCAGATAACACTGATCCTGATCTTTATCCATTCAAACCTTCCCCAACTGATGACCCCACTACTTACCATGACCTTATCAGTAGGGCGGCTAATTTTCATACGGTACCTCTACACACTGAGGCAATAGAAGATGATTTTTTGTTTGAGACTCTTTTATCTACCAAACTCTCCACACAATATCTTACCTTGCTTAAAAGAATGCTCAGACATACTACAGATAGTTTTATTGATCCAGTTAGTGCTAGGATTATTACTCCTCGAGTTGATGAATATAAAGCTCCCCTAGCGCACCCTACTTACATAAGAGTCCACTCACACCAGACTCTTTAGTAGTCGCTACTGCTCTTAAATGAGCAAATTCTCAAACAACTTGTGCAGTTCCCCTACCAGATAAAGAGAGCAAATGCATTGATGCAGTGTGAAAAAGAGTAGCAGCACAATCATCCAACCATTGGAGAATTGACAACTCTATCGATCTTTTATCACAATATGGTAAGGCACACTGGGATGAAATTGAAGAAATTCTACAATACCTCCCAGAAGAACATAAAAAAAGGGCATACCAAATTGCATCAGAGGGAAACGCCTTTCCTATACAAACATAAGATGTGCCCTTGATGCTGCTGACACAGCTACTAGAAGTATAAATACCAGCCTTATATTAAAACTACATGCCTAGTTAAGGGTATCTGATTTTAAACCAGAAGTTCAACAACATCTACTAGCCCTGCCATTTTATTGAGAGCATCTATTTGGGCCACAGGTGGATACTCTCATAGAAAAAATAAAGATAATGAAACTGAAAATGCAATGGGAGTCCTTCAAACATAATCACAAAGGGGTTCCTTTCTTACCTCCACATATACTGGAGGATCTAAAACTACCTCCAATGAGACCTCTACCTCCTATAATAAGACACAAAATCAAACATCCTCTGGTAGAGGATACTGTAGGCGATCCTATAGAGGAAATATTAGAGGCAGAGGTAAGGAGGTTTTAACGAACCCTCCACTACCACCAAACCTAGACTTGCCCACCATTCCCCCCCCCTATCACATATCACCTTTGGGCGAAGACCACAACAGTTCCTTCCCGCATGGATGAATATTACATCTGATCAAGTCCAAGAATGGGAACTTAATACACAAGTCCTACACCCATTCCTCTAACAATGGGGACAACCAGACATAGACCTATTTGCAACCTCACAGAACGCAAAATGGCATAACTATGCCTCCAGGTTTCAATATCCACAAACCAAAGGGAATGCACTATGGATCATTTGATCAGGGATATTTGCTTACGCTTTTCCATCTCTTCCCTGCTTCCATTTGTAATTCACAAACTGAGGAAGACCTCCCTCACACTCATCCTAATTGCTCCCACATGGGCCAGGCAACCATGGTACACAACACTATTACAGTTGTCAGGATTCCCACATCAGCTACTACCCAACAGACAAGACCTCCTCACTCAGATCCAAGGAGCAGTAAGAAATCCAAACCCCAGATCCCTCAATCTTGACTCCTGAGGTCTTAGAATTCGGATACCTAAACCTACCACAAGAATGTATGGATATCTTCGAAGAAGCAAGT